>NC_134469.1:81014942-81071204 GCF_964194025.1 Convolutriloba macropyga | reverse complement strand
TATAGCTCTCTAACTCCTCTCTGACATGAAAATTACTTCCCAAGTCGAGGAGAAATTGGACAAATGTGTAACACGAGCGGTGAAAAATTGTTTTTTTTCACCGCAAATTTTGTACATATTTTTGTGGTGGATGCGGAGAATTTATCTAATTCCTCCAATAGAGTAAGCGGTGAACGTAAAAAAATTTACCTCATTTCACCGGTATAATATGTAATTTCACCTCTCACTACTAATTACCAGCTTTACATGTAACTTCTTGGATATTATTTTGAATTTAAATCAAATTACTCTACTTTCTGTAAAATATGTGCGATGAGTTTTTGTAAGATTTGCGATTTTCAGCAGCGAACTTATATATTTTAGTGGTGAGATGTGGTGACTTTTGTAAGTTCACCGCTTACTCTAGTGGTGAAATTCCATAAATTCTTTCACTTAATAATAAGAAGTGGGGTCTATAAGCTAGTGGTCCTTGAGTACTCTTAAAATGAATAATAACAAAGGGTAATTGTCGTCGTCATTGAGAAGTACTCAGAACATGAGGCATGCGGATATGTATCATTTCAGAGGGGGGGGGTCAAAAAATGTGTTTTAGTCAGCTCTAGTTTCGACTACAACAGTTGTCGCATTTTTAACGACAGTACCCAGCTCAGTACACTGTTTTTCTCTCAATATTTTTAGTTAGTTTACTATAGTTTCTTAGTTCTCAATTCCACTTGGCGCCATTAGTTTTAGAACGAATATAACTTTCCATTCAATGCAACCCAATAGTTACGAAAATTCCAAAGCTCGACTTACAGGAATATGAACCATATAATATGGCAGAGCAAAATACTCTTAAATCTGAGGCAAGTGGCTGTGAAAAAAAGCTTGATAAAATTTTGCTCAAATTACAGTTTCTGTCGCTTGAATCATTGAGCACTTTGCACCATAAAAGTTACAACTGAAATTAAAAAATTGGCAACGGAATAAATATCAAAAGGCAGCTATTTCTTGTGAAGGCTTGAGAAGCAATTCAAAAACAAATTTTGATGTGACAGCTATTAATAGTTTTATAAAATGAACATATAATTATACTTTTTTGACAGCTGTGATTTGATTTTGCGCTCAAAATTCATAACACATCAAAGCAGATCAAGACTTTAAAAACCGAAGAGACGCCTAATTATGGAAGAAAATATGCGAAACTCTCACTTTAAAAGTCACAGAAGTTATCCCCATGCAAACAAAATACATAGGGGTTACCATAAGCTGATCATTTTGATTCAAGTTGTTCATAAATTTTTGCCCGTACCGAACTCCAAGTCTATATCAGTACTAGGCAAGTCTAAATCCAAGTCTTATTTCGTTTTCCAGTACTGGGCAAGTCTTAAGAAAAGTCTTACAAGTCTGACAAGTCTTGGCCAAGACTTGGGTAACACTTGCAAGTTGATTCCCAAGTCAAACCCAACTTTTCAAAAAAATTCGAGTGAAATTTTCGAATTCAAAAAAATTTCGCAACGTGCCACGATTTTGGCATTACTTTTTGGCCACTTTCCCGGGGTGCTAGAAAATGATGCCGGGGCATACCAAATTGATTATTGGGTGATTAATAGCCCCCCGGGAGGGTCCATTGAGGGTTTTTCAGGTGTTTTGGGCCGTTTTGAGCCATTTTTCAGCCGTTTGGAGCCGAATTTTAGCCGAAAATCACCAAATTTATGTACTTTTCAGATCAGCCAAATGTCGAACTTTAACCGAGGCAAAATTGTCAAAAGGGGTGCTACTGTGAGGGTTCCCATGATAGCCCGAGGTCCCGTGGTGCGGCACCCAGTGGACCCTATTATGGCGCAAAGTCCTACAAATCTGCCCGAACAAGCGCCGAGAGATGTCCCACAATATAAACTTACTCAAGAGCCAATGTTGCCATCTGTTAGTGCTAGTAAAACTAGTTATAATTAGCCAACTATAACTCTTTATATCACTGTTTATATCACTGTTTATAACCCGGTTATAATATAGGTTATAATATGGTTATAATATGGGTTATAAGCGAAATGAATTATAAAATTGTGGTCGGGGGGGTCATAGCTCCCTGGTCTTTAAATCGCAAAATACTGGTCCAAATTAGATGTCATATATATAGTTTTAAAGCTTATTTCACGGGCAATTGAATGAGCTATGTCCCGTCCCAATCCGATTCGTACTTTTGGTCAGAATTCTGGATTTCAAGTACCGTACCCCCGAAAAGTGAGTTGTACCTGGTGCTCGTACTCTAATAACTTTTTTGAGTGCACCTAGGAGGCTCATTTTTTAATATGAGTTAGCTTATAATGTGTGCTAACTAGCGTTACTACTCCGGTCAAATTTGATTTCGATTTCAAGAAGTTATTAGCGAACGAGCATGAGGTACCTCATAGGTCCTAATGTCGGGGAACCCATAGCTCCCTGGTCTTTAATTATCGAAATACTGGTCCAAAAACGATGTCATATATATAGTTTTAAAGCTTATTTCACATGCAATTGAATGTGCTATGTCCGGTCCCGATCCGATTCGTACTTTGGTCAGAATTCTGGATTTCAAGTACCGTACCCCCGAAAAGTGAGGTGTACCTGGTGCTCGTACTCTAATAACTTTTTTTTGAGTGCACCTAGGAGGCTCATTTTTTAATATGAGTTAGCTTATTTTGTGTGCTAACTAGCGTTTTTACTGCGGTCAAATTTGATTTCGATTTCAAAAAGTTATTAGCGAACGAGCATGAGGGTACCTCATGGGTCCTAATGTCGGGGGACACATAGCTCCCTGGTCTTTAATTATCGAAATTCTGGTCCAAATACGATGTTATATATATAGTTTTAAAGCTTATTTCACGGGCAATTGAATGAGCTATGTCCCTTCCGGATCCGATTCATATTTTAGTCAGAATTCTGGATTTCAAGTACCGTACCCCGAAAAATGAGGTAGGCCTGGTGCTCGTACTCTAATAACTTTTTTTTGAGTGCACCTAGGAAGCTCATTTTTTAATATGAGTTAGCTTATTATGTGTGCTAACTAGCGTTACTACTCCGGTCAAATTTGATTTCGATTTCAAAAAGTTATTAGCGAACGAGCATGAGGTACCTCATAGGTCCTAATGCTCGTTCGGGACCTATAGTAGTAGTAGTAGTAGTAGTAGTAGTTCAGGCTTCCGCAATGCACGGATTGAAGCACCCTTGTTGATCGTTATAAATGAGATAGTTTCGAAATGGGGTTACAGTTTTTGCACAGGCACAAATTCTCCAAGTGCACATGTCAATTTCGTTAAAACTTCTAAAAAAGAATTTCCAATAAATGTCGCTGATCCGATATTTTATATTTTTGTTGTCGGTAAGGTCTGTCTGTTTGTTGACAATATTATAGAGATAGGCTGTTTTTGACCAGAAATTTTCGTCGCTTTTGAATAATCGTTTTTTCGTAAGTTTGATTTCACATTTCGCGCCTTGTCTCGTCCGATTATTGTTGTTGAAATGTATAAACTTTTCTATGGCAATGTTGTATTTATTGTTTATGAGATCACATAGTAGTGATAAGCTGTGAAGTTCGAAATAAAAAGACAGAGGTAGAATTTTCAGTTTGATTAAACGCTCCTTATATGTGAGAGAAGAACCTATTATCCATTTCGTCGCACTTTTTTGGATTCTTTCGATGAGTAATAGATCGCATTTATTTTTGTGACTGGGCCGTCTTTACACTGTCTGCAGGGGACAGCTTCAATTGCAGCATCCGGCTAAGTGCTACTCATTGTCCCTTATGTTCCGATCCACATCCATCGTTGCCGGATGGTGTACACGGTCCTTTTTATATTTTGTACCTCATATTTGTACCCCAGGTCGTCTACTAAAACTCTCAAAATTAATGCAAATGAAAATCTCAAGACTCGGCAAAAGGCGGACTTTTGATATAGGGCATCAACCCTTGCAAAACCTCCTTAGTACCAGTATTGACTTATTTCACGACACAGAAACTCTGAAAACCCGACTATCAGACATCTACTGGGAATATTTTCTGGAATACTACAACGAACTGACTTCTTGCACTTGGTATATCAGATGTGGATGTCCTATTGGTACTTGTTCTGTACAGAAAACTACTCAAACTGTGTTTGATTGATTTGATATGGGTCTAAAGAACCCCTGGGTTTACTCTAAAGTCTATATTATTATTATTATTTTTATTATTATCGGTCCTAATGTCGGGGGACTCATAGCTCCCTGGTCTATAATTCGCGAAATACTGGTCCAAATACAATGTCATATATATAGTTTTAAAGCTTATTTTACGGGCAATTGAATGAGCTATGTCCCGTCTCAATGCGATTTATACTTTGGTCAGAATTCTGGATTTCAAGTACCGTACCCCCGAAAAATGAGGTAGGCCTGACGCTCGTTCTCTAATAATTTTTTTTGAGAGCACGTAGGAAGCTGCTTTTTTAACATGGGTTAGCTTATCCTGTCTGCTAACTAACGTTTCTAGTCCTGTCTAATTTGAGCCCGATTTCGAAAAGTTCTTAGCGATCGAGTATCAGGTACATACCTGGTGCTCAATCCAGGTGGTACATGCATGTGACTTTTCGGATCTATTCCTATTCCGTTGTAAATGACCCCCGACTTTGACAAAATGCATTTGCTGATCCTTGTGAAATACTTCTGTGATGAGTTTTCCGTGCCATATGAGCCCATCATGCTTCAAGTTTTTTAGGGCATTTTCCTTATGGAGCGTAAGTGTCTCGTAAAAATGACACTCCGACTCTGACTCAAAATTGTTGTGGTCTATTGAAGGACTGGTGGTCAATCTGTCTATCTCATGTTTTAGTTGTTTAATGGAAGGCCACAAGTGTCTATCGCGACTATTTTCCGGTAATCTGAATTATTAACAATGGACCATACGGCAACTGTATTTTTTTTGTCGGGTTTTTACCATTATACCTTCCTGACTCCTTTGTGATTGAGTTGTCGAAATAGGCAGCTACATATACGGTTTGCGATGTTTTTGAGACCGCTCTAATTAGTGAGGTCTCGCTGCGATTGATACTATAACTTGAGGAAAATTTTTAGGTTTTCTGACAGCGTTACTCGAAAAATTGTGATTAGGACAAATTTTGAAAGTTTTTTATCAGTTTTTACCGAAGTGTCGACGCTGAAACGATTGTGGATTCTATCTACCAGCTGTTTTCTAGGGATCAGGGCCCCATCTGCGTGACACAAGAGGGTTGAGCCAGAAACATAAAGAAGTTGCAAAAGCCGTTGATGACCGGAACCTAGCCTTCATGAAAAATCGCTTCTGGTTCTTAAAGTTCGAGAACAAGTCAACCTTAGTTGTAAATTGCAGCTTCAGTAATGCATTGGGGCTGAACAACGAGCAGCGGGTAAAAATCAAGGCAGGTTACCTCATAGATGAACTTTTTTGAAAATAATGCCTTGATTTGTTTTCTGTAATTTGTCAATATATGTTATATATATATAGAAGGTTTCCGTTTTTTAAAGGCTGGAGACACAATTGATGTCCGAGACGTCAAAAAGAACCCCAAAACAGGCTCCTATATATGGTCAGCTCTCGTCAACGCTGTCGGCCACAAGGGATTTTGTGATGACGAGGAGCAAAAATATCTAATATCCCAAAGAAACGATAGTCAGGCAAGTGATGAGCTTTCGTTCCAGCTCAGTACTGACCCTAACCTTACAGCACTGGACCCACGCAACCAATTGATACCGAGCCCTTCCTCTGCGCACTCCTTGGTTTCTAAAAGACTGAACTTCAGTCAGTGTTTGTCGAGCGAAGCAAACAACACAACAATTTTGAACCCTGATTTGAGTAATGCTGTTCACACCTCAATGACTGATCTCGGCGATGAAGATCTCTAAAGAGTTTTGGGTGACAATGATCTGATGATAGATGAAGAGGAGGAGGTAGAGCCAGTCTCTATTGTTCGACAGGTAAAAGTGTTCGCCCTCAGATTTTTGTTTTCTAATTTATGCTGCTATTAAGGAAAGCCCTTCTTTAGACCAACAGCCAACCTTGCTACAGTTCCCTTAAGACATCAACACCAGGGATTCCCCGCAAGTCTCGTAAGACCAACGTGTCAACAGAGGGTCTAGAGGGAAATGAGCTTTACAGAAAGCTGCTGGAAGCAGTGAATTATAGTGTCACGGTCCAGTCGGAATTGCGGGACACCGTCGCTGACTTGAACAATGCGGTGAAGGACCTGAAAGCATCAATCAGCTCACTTGCTAATAGAAATTACAATGAGCTGCAGAACCATGCAAATCAGCTGAAGATAATGGTCAGTTTGTAGAGATATTGCACTTGGAAATATTTTTGAATTGTTTCTTTTAAATATTCGGGTTTCTTGAAATGTGGTTTTCCTTGTCGGTGGTTCATAAAAACGATGTTCGATTGTTTTCTTCAGAATTAGCAGATTGCCCGTTTTGGCTCCTGCTGCCACAGCCAAGGCAATTTGAAGAGGGATCACAACCCTCACTGCTTGTGTCCAAAGGACCGAACAAAGAGTTCGATCTAGCGACCATCACCGGCAAGTCAGCGGCCTCAATAATGCGGCAGGCAGCGAATAAGTTGTGGACACTTGATGAACAAAAGCACTTAATGCTGTCGCCTAAGGCTAATCCAAGAAGTGGTGCACCTGCACGAAGGGACTACAGTCCAGTTCGAAAAAATCAAATGAAGGGTAATGCATTAGAATTTTCTGGAGACGTTTTGAGTTTTGAGTTGCAAAGATTTGACGGTTCTCTGGTCTCAGTGTTAATTTGCATTTTGCTATCTCCTCGTTTTCTGGCGCAAAAGTATGCTGTGAATGGACCATTCTTGTTTTCTGTTTTAGAACTCTTCAGACTCAAGTACAGCGAAAATTGTCTGGCTATGTACGAGCACGCGAAAGTCAGCTACAACAACCGGGCCAATGAGCTAAAGTCAAACGAACGTAGAAGTTTTGGCAATGTTGAGACACCTGTTGAGGGAAATGAACAACCTCTACAAGAAAATATCAATCCGCAAAATGAGAATTAGAATTTGTGAAACCAAGGACTGCTTGCTTTCTGAACTCAATTCTTTCTTTCCTTCTTAAGCTCTTCACATGTCTTCTTTCTCTCAAGCACACTATTTTCAGTGTGCTGGTTTTTCTAGTTAATGCGTTCCTATAGTTGAGGACTAATTTATCAAGACTTTTCTGAGAATCAACAGATTGAAATTCTTGAATATCAATTTTGGACTGTATATTTATGCTTATCTTCTAAACAGATTTTGTTGTTCAAAAGTTAAAAATTAATAATTTTGTTTGTTCCTTTCTTCTTTGCTACGCTCAATTTTAACTATTTCAACAGCTATCAGCATTTGTTCCCTATTAGTGAAGTGTTTGCTTGGGTGTTTTTTGATCTCTCGAAGTTTGTAGCAATAGTTTTATTTCTGTCGGTCCTTTCTATGCAGATTTTCACTGAACCGTTTGAGTTGACTGTTTCCAAATAGTTATTGATGATTAAATTTTGAACAGCGGGGAGGTGTGTCAAATCATGAAACCATGCAGACTAATATTGGAAAAGGGAGAAATTTTTTTTCTAAAAGTACGGCTCTTAGGTTCTTTTTAATGAAGTTTTACTTTTGTTTTTCAAAAACGTACCTCCTGTGCAGCCCTCCCGAACCCGGTAGCTCGATCTCGGCAACGTTACCCCGCCACACAGCTCAATATCAGTAGTAATTGAAGAATTATGTCCTTTCTCATGCTTAGTTTTTATCCTATACGCTGCTTCAGTCATTTTTCTTTTGTTGAAAAAAGATAGGTAGTTTCAGTTCAATGCTATCGAAACAAGTTGACTGGGCCATGCTCAGCCAATGTTATCTCTATGCCGTCAAGCGTAAAGTTGAAAACTGCTATCGGAGCGCTGAATGTATAGTGAGACCTCTGTCAGAAAGGCGATTCGATCACCTTGTTGCGACGACAAAATTGTGGCGCGAAACGTACGAAACGGTTTGCTCCTCCTATGCAAACTTAGTGCCAAATTTTAAAATTGATCTCGATAAACACAACGGCTATCGTCTGCTATACGTTGGATCGGAGGATTTGAAACCATCAGCGGTAATTAAGGGTCCTGTGGGTTTTGTGAGACCAATTCCGAATGGAGTTACTGATTGGTCCGTCATGTGCTCGGAAAGAACTGGAGAAACTCTCTTGCTGGTGGGGCCAGTTCGATTTGTCAATTCCGACTGTAACCCTAATTGCGAGTACGACTACTCTAGCGTCTCGGGTGTTGTGCAATTGAGAACAAAGAAACGAATATCAAGTAATTCTGAGATTTTAGTCAAATATGGGCCCGATTTCTTCGAACAAAATTCCTGCAAATGTCGGACTTGTGAAGAATTAGAAGAGAAGGTGTTGATGGTTTTAGCAGGTTTTCTTAGTGAATTTGTCAGAGATTTTGTACAGGAGTCTGTGGCCGAAGAGAATAAATTGCTATCTATAGCTCCTGTCAAACCTAAGAAAAAAAGGTTGAGTCAGAGGGAGCTAGTGGAAATGTACAACCGAATAACCGAGGTGCCTCCTAGTGATCTTTCGGGTGACTCGTCTGCTGCAGTTTCTCAAAGTCGATATGTAATAACTCACAGAAGCTCTCCTCTAGAGGTTCTTGAATCATCTGGTAACTTGGAGCCGCATGTGGATGATAGCCCGGATGAAAGTCTGTCAGCTGATCTAGAAGTGGTCTCTGAAGTTGGATCGATTGTCAATAAATTTCCCAGAGCTTCTTCTCCTCTTTGTTATCGATCCTTTGATTGTTCGTTATCGACAATACAAGAAAAACCCGAAAGTCCCCAACCGATAGACGCAACTGAGTCTGCAGGAGGAACTCCGCTCTTTCCTATCAGTACTGTTACCGTGCAGCAGGCTACTGCTCTCCTGGACTTGTTCAGTTCCCGTTTCTCTCTATCGGACGAAGCCTCGATAGCTTTGTACTCTGTTACGCAAGCTCTTCTTCCAACGGATAATTGTTTGCCTTCTGGTCATTCGCTGGTGCGACAAATGAAGCGAGATCTATCGAATCAGACAAGGGCAAGTCTGAATAGTTTGAGCGGCAACGTAATTATCCTCAACTTTCGCAACCAGTTAAAAAAATTGTTCAACGAAATTTACGACAAATTTTTTATTATTCGCTGTTCAGGAGAGAAAACGTGAAACAAGACCTAAATCCGAGTATAGCACCTATCGCTTGCATTCAAAAGAGCACACTAGAACTGAATCTTCTGATGTCAACAGACGGTGTTAATATTAAGAAGTCCACGTACAAAAAAGAGTTGTGGCCTGTTTGGCTTCAATGCTCTGATATGCCACCAATTTTGCGCATGTATCGCAAAAACATTGTTTTGTCCTGTCTCTTTGTTGGTTCTGGTGCTCCAAACTGGAATGAGATCGTTCCTCGATTAAGAGCTGAACTTTTTCCCCAATCGAAATTTCTACCCGGGATTTTCCGAAGATAACAACATCTTTCAAAGTTAGACTTCTGGTGACCGATTTGGTTGCCAAACCCCATGTTTTAAACATGGTGCAGTTCAATGGGTACTTTGGATGCCATTTTTGTACCGCTGAAGGAATAACTATAGGAAGAGCACATGCGTATTATCCCTATAATCAGTCGGGATCAATTCGAGAGACAACTTTGCATAGCCGGTACGTAGAAGCTGCAGAGCTCAGGTCAGCAACCTCATCTGCATCCTGTTTTGGTGTAAAAGGCCAGAGCGCTTTTAGCGATATCGTGTCTGGTCTTCCGCTAACAGCGCCCATAGATTATATGCATTGCATTTTGCTGGGAGTGTTTCCAGAATTGTTAAAGCATTTGCTGAAAAAGATGGCCCCAACTTACCGAAAAGAAATTAACGATTTGGTTCTTTCTCTAACTTGCCCACGAGAACTCATTACCTATTCTTGCAAAATCCGATCGCTTGATGAAATAAAGCAATTTAAAGCCAATGAATTTTTCAACTGGTTGTTTTATCTGAGTCCCGTAGTTTTTTTGGGAAACGAATTCCCAAATTTTTGTATGACAATTTATTAAGTTTTGTGTTTGGCGTTCGGTTGTTGCTTGAATCCAGTAAAGAAGAAGATGTTGTAGTTGCTGAACGTCTATTGAATCAGTTTTGCTCTAGCGTGGTTGATATTTTTGATGGAAATGAACGAGTAGAAACCATCAATGTCCAATCCCTTCGCCATCTACCTACGCAAGTTCGCAGATTTGGGCCGCTTTTTTCTTTCTCGGCGAGGAGTTTTGAATCTGCGAATAGGATTTTAGGCGAAGTATTCACAGGATCGCATCACGAATGCGAAGCTGTTTGTCGACGTTTCTTACAAAGACAGCGTTTGCTTGATCTTCATAATAAGTCTGAGGAGAGCGTTTTCGGCGGATTGTTCAGACAACTGCTTGGCCAAGAAAATTTTAATAAATCAGATTTTTCAGCGTTCATGCTGGAAACGGAAAGTTTGAAAATCCTTCTATATCCAGAGGCAACATTTCTGAATCGTCTATTGGTGAATAAAATTTATTTCGACTCCCCTGCTTATTCTCGCGCACCTTTTTCTGGCAAATGCAGCAGCTTTGTTCGTTATAAAAGGAAAAATGTCGAGTATTTTGGACAAATTCTTTATTTTATAATACTTCCAAATGCGGCTTCTGATAGAACGATTTTTGCCAGTGTTGCTGAATTTGATGTCGTGCAAGAAGTGGGCCCTGTGACAGGTTTCTTTTATTTAATCAGAAAAACTGAGCGTGAAGATCTGATTAATGTAGACCCTTTATCCAAAGTGTTCTGTGTTTCAATAGCTGGAGAGTGTTTTGCGATGAAACTTTGCAATGCATTAGATCATTCTTAGTCTGTTTTCGGAATGTTATTTAAATTGTAAATGTTAGATTCTGTCCTCAAAAGTTTTTCAAAGTTCTTGAGTTATAATTAACGAGTTACAAAAGTAAAAAAAAGTTGCCCAAAATTTTAATTGGCTTGTTTTTTGTTGCTTGAAGCTGTTACACAAGTAATGGTTTCGTATGTTTAGATTCATAACGCAAGTTGTGGGTCGTCACATTCAATTGGAATTTCTTTGAGATATGTATTATCATTCTTGTGGTATAAATTTCAAAACATACGCTTAAAATCAAACTAATTTCCTCCTGTTGCCTGAAGCTTTTACACAAGTAATGGTTTCTAGTGTTTAGGTTCATAACGCAAGTTATGGGTCGTCACATTCCGGTTTGAATCTCTTTGGGATATATGTTAAATCTTGAAGTATAAATTTTAAACTACTTGCATTAAATCTAATAACTTTCTTCTAGTTGCCTGAAGCTATTACACAAGTAATGGTTTCGAATGTTTAGACTCATAACGCATGTTGTGGGTCGTCACATTCAATTTGAATTTCTTTGAGATATATATTTTCATTCTTGTATAAATTTCAAATCATATGCTTAAAATCAAACTAATTTCCTCCTGTTGCCTGAAGCTATTGCACAAGTAATGGTTTCTAGTGCTTAGGCTCATAACGCAAGATATAGGTTGTCATATTCCGGTTTGAATTCCTTTGAGATATATACTTTCATTCTTGCGGTATAGATTTCAAAACATATGCTTGAAATCAAAATACTTTCCTCCTGTTGCCTGAAGCTATTACACAAGTAATGGTTTCTAGTGTTTAGGCTCATAACGCAAGTTATGGGTTGTCACATGCCGGTTTGAATTCCTTTGAGATATAATTTTTTATTCTGGTATAAATTTCAAAACATATGCTTGAAATCAAATTACTTTCCTCCTGTTGCCTGAAGCTATTACACAAGTAATGGTTTCTAGTGTTTAGGCTCATAACGCAAGTTATGGGTCTTCACATTCCGGTTTGAATCTCTTTGGGATATATGTTAGATCTTGAAGTATGAATTTTAAACTATTTGCCCAAAATCTAATAACTTTCTTCTAGTTGCCTGAAGCTATTACACAAGTAATGGTTTCGAATGTTTAGACTCATAACGCATGTTGTGGGTCGTCACATTCAATTTGAATTTCTTTGAGATATGTATTTTCATTCTTGTGGTATAAATTTCAAAACATATGCTTAAAATCAAACTAATTTCCTCCTGTTGCCTGAAGCTATTGCACAAGTAATGGTTTCTAGTGCTTAGGCTCATAACGCAAGTTATGGGTTGTCACATTCCGGTTTGAATTCCTTTGAGATATATACTTTCATTCTTGCGGTATAGATTTCAAAACATATGCTTGAAATCAAATTACTTTCCTCCTGTTGCCTGAAGCTATTACACAAGTAATGGTTTCTAGTGTTTAGGCTCATAACGCAAGTTATGGGTTGTCACATGCCGGTTTGAATTCCTTTGAGATATATATTTTTATTCTGGTATAAATTTCAAAACATATGCTTGAAATCGAATTACTTTCCTCCTGTTGCCTGAAGCTATTACACAAGTAATGGTTTCTAGTGTTTAGGCTCATAACGCAAGTTATGGGTCTTCACATTCCGGTTTGAATCTCTTTGGGATATATGTTAGATCTTGAAGTATAAATTTTAAACTATTTGCCCAAAATCTAATAACTTTCTTCTAGTTGCCTGAAGCTATTACACAAATAATGGTTTCGAATGTTTAGACTCATAACGCAAGTTGTGGGTCGTCACATTCAATTTGAATTTCTTTGAAATATATTTTCATTCTTGTATAAATTTCAAATCATATGCTTAAAATCACATTACTTTCCTCCTGTTGTCTGAAGCTATTACACAAGTAATGGTTTCTAGTGTTTAGGCTCATAACGCAAGTTATGGGTCGTCACATTCCGGTTTGAATCTCTTGGGATATATGTTAAATCTTGAAGTATAAATTTTAAACTACTTGCATTAAATCTAATAACTTTCTTCTAGTTGCCTGAAGCTATTACACAAGTAATGGTTTCGAATGTTTAGACTCATAACGCAAGTTGTGGGTCGTCACATTCAATTTGAATTTCTTTGAAATATATATTTTCATTCTTGTATAAATTTCAAATCATATGCTTAAAATCAAATTACTTTCCTCCTGTTGCCTGAAGCTGTTACACAAGTAATGGTTTCTAGTGTTTAGGCTCATAACAAAAGTTATGGTTGTCACATGCCGGTTTGAATTCCTTTGAGATATATATTTTTATTCTTGTGGTATAAATTTCAAAACATATGCTTGAAATCAAATTACTTTCCTCCTGTTGCCTGAAGCTATTACACAAGTAATGGTTTCTAGTGTTTAGGCTCATAACGCAAGTTATGGGTCTTCACATTCCGGTTTGAATCTCTTTGGGATATATGTTAGATCTTGAAGTATAAATTTTAAACTTTTTGCCCAAAATCTAATAACTTTCTTCTAGTTGCCTGAAGCTATTACACAAATAATGGTTTCGAATGTTTAGACTCATAACGCAAGTTGTGGGTCGTCACATTCAATTTGAATTTCTTTGAAATATATATTTTCATTCTTGTTTAAATTTCAAATCATATGCTTAAAATCAAATTACTTTCCTCCTGTTGCCTGAAGCTATTACACAAGTAATGGTTTCTAGTGTTTAGGCTCATAACGCAAGTTATGGGTCGTCACATTCAATTTGAATTTCTTTGAGATAAGTATTTTCATTCTTGTGGTATAAATTTCAAAACATATGCTTAAAATCAAACTAATTTCCTCCTGTTGCCTGAAGCTATTGCACAAGTAATGGTTTCTAGTGTTTAGGCTCATAACGCAAGTTGTGGGTCGTCACATTCAATTTGAATTTCTTTGAGATATGTATTTTCATTCTTGTGGTATAAATTTCAAAACATATGCTTATAATCAAACTAATTTCCTCCTGTTGCCTGAAGCTATTGCACAAGTAATGGTTTCTAGTGTTTAGGCTCATAACGCAAGTCACATGCCGGTTTGAATTCCTTTGAGATATATATTTTTATTCTTGTGGTATAAATTTCAAAACATATGCTTGAAATCAAATTACTTTCCTCCTGTTGCCTGAAGCTATTACACAAGTAATGGTTTCTAGTGCTTAGGCTCATAACGCAAGTTATGGGTCTTCACATTCCGGTTTGAATCTCTTTGGGATATATGTTAGATCTTGAAGTATAAATTTTAAACTTTTTGCCCAAAATCTAATAACTTTCTTCTAGTTGCCTGAAGCTATTACACAAATAATGGTTTCGAATGTTTAGACTCATAACGCAAGTTGTGGGTCGTCACATTCAATTTGAATTTCTTTGAAATATATATTTTCATTCTTGTATAAATTTCAAATCATATGCTTAAAATCAAATTACTTTCCTCCTGTTGCCTGAAGCTATTACACAAGTAATGGTTTCTAGTGTTTAGGCTCATAACGCAAGTTATGGGTCGTCACATTCCGGTTTGAATCTCTTTGGGATATATGTTAAATCTTGAAGTATAAATTTTAAACTACTTGCATTAAATCTAATAACTTTCTTCTAGTTGCCTGAAGCTATTACACAAGTAATGGTTTCGAATGTTTAGACTCATAACGCAAGTTGTGGGTCGTCACATTCAATTTGAATTTCTTTGAAATATATATTTTCATTCTTGTATAAATTTCAAAACATATGCTCGAAATCAAATTACTTTTCTCCTGTTGCCTGAAGCTGTTACACAAGTAATGGTTTCTAGTGTTTAGGCTCATAACACAAGTTATGGGTTGTCACATGCCGGTTTGAATTCCTTTAAGATATATACTTTCATTCTTGTGGTATAGATTTCAAAACATATGCTTGAAATCAAATTACTTTCCTCCTGTTGCCTGAAGCTTTTACACAAGTAATGGTTTCTAGTGTTTAGGCTCATAACGCAAGTTATGGGTCGTCACATTCAATTTGAATTTCTTTGAGATAAGTATTTTCATTCTTGTGGTATAAATTTCAAAACATATGCTTAAAATCAAACTAATTTCCTCCTGTTGCCTGAAGCTATTGCACAAGTAATGGTTTCTAGTGTTTAGGCTCATAACGCAAGTTGTGGGTCGTCACATTCAATTTGAATTTCTTAGAGATATGTATTTTCATTCTTGTGGTATAAATTTCAAAACATATGCTTATAATCAAACTAATTTCCTCCTGTTGCCTGAAGCTATTGCACAAGTAATGGTTTCTAGTGTTTAGGCTCATAACGCAAGTTATGGGTCGTCATATTCAATTTGAATTTCTTTGAGATATGTATTTTCATTCTTGTGGTATAAATTTCAAAACATATGCTTAAAATCAAACTAATTTCCTCTGTTGCCTGAAGCTTTTACACAAGTAATGGTTTCTAGTGTTTAGGTTCATAACGCAAGTTATGGGTCGTCATATTCCGGTTTGAATCCCTTTGGGATATGTGTTAAATCTTGAAGTATAAATTTTAAACTACTTGCCTTAAATCTAATAACTTTCTTCTAGTTGCCTGAAGCTATTACACAAGTAATAGTTTCGAATGTTTAGACTCATAACGCAAGTTTTGGGTCGTCACATTCAATTTGAATTTCTTTGAGATATGTATTTTCATTCTTGTGGTATAAATTTCAAAACATTTGCTTAAAATCAAACTAATTTCCTCCTGTTCCCTGAAGCTATTGCACAAGTAATGGTTTCTAGTGTTTAGGCTCATAACGCAAGTTATGGGTTGTCACATTCCGGTTTGAATTCCTTTGAGATATATATTTTCATTCTTGTGGTATAGATTTCAAAACATATGCTGGAAATCAAATTACTTTCCTCCTGTTGCCTGAAGCTTTTACACAAGTAATGGTTTCTAGTGTTTAGGCTCATAACGCAAGTTATGGGTCGTCATATTCCGGTTTGAATCCCTTTGGGATATGTGTTAAATCTTGAAGTATAAGTTTGAAACTACTTGCCTTAAATCTAATAACTTTCTTCTAGTTGCCTGAAGCTATTACACAAGTAATGGTTTCGAATGTTTAGACTCATAACGCAAGTTGTGGGTCGTCACATTCAATTTGAATTTCTTTGAGATATATGTTAATTCTTGAGGTATAAATTTCAAAACATATGCTTAAAATCAAATTACTTTCCTCCTGTTGCCTGAAGCTATTACACAAGTAATGGTTTTTAGTGTTTAGGCTCATAACGCAAGTTATGGTTCGTCAATTTCCGGTTTGAATTCCTTTGAGATATATACTTTCATTCTTGAGGTATAAATTTCAAAACATATGCTTAAAATCAAATTACTTTCCTCCTGTTGCCTGAAGCTATTACACAAATAATGGTTTTTAGTGTTTAGGCTCATAACGCAAGTTATGGTTCGTCATTTTCCGGTTTGAATCCCTTTGGGATATGTGTTAAATCTTGAAGTATCAAGTTTAAACTACTTGCATTAAATCTAATAACTTTCTTCTAGTTGCCTGAAGCTATTACACAAGTAATGGTTTCGAATGTTTAGACTCATAACGCAAGTTGTGGGTCGTCACATTCAATTTGAATTTCTTTGAACTATATATTCATTCTTGTATAAATTTCAAAACATATGCTCGAAATCAAATTACTTTCCTCCTGTTGCCTGAAGCTGTTACACAAGTAATGGTTTCTAGTGTTTAGGCTCATAACACAAGTTATGGGTTGTCACATGCCGGTTTGAATTCCTTTGAGATATATATTTTTATTCTTGTGGTATAATTTTCAAAACATATGCTTGAAATCAAATTACTTTCCTCCTGTTGCCTGAAGCTATTACACAAGTAATGGTTTCTAGTGTTTAGGCTCATAACGCAAGTTATGGGTCGTCACATTCCGGTTTGAATCTCTTTGGGATATATGTTAAATCTTGAAGTATAAGTTTTAAACTTTTTGCACAAAATCTAATAACTTTATTCTAGTTGCCTGAAGCTATTACTCAAGTAATGGTTTCGAATGTTTAGACTCATAACGCAAGTTGTGTGTCGTCACATTCAATTTGAATTTCTTCGAGATATGTATTTTCATTCTTGTGGTATAAATTTCAAAACATATGCTTAAAATCAAACTAATTTCCTCCTGTTGCCTGAAGCTATTGCACAAGTAATGGTTTCTAGTGTTTAGGCTCATAACGCAAGCTATGGGTTGTCACATTCCGGTTTGAATTTCTTTGAGAAATATACTTTCATTCTTGAGGTATAAATTTCAAAACATATGCTTAAAATCAAATTACTTTCCTCCTGTTGCCTGAAGCTATTACACAAGTAATGGTTTTTAGTGTTTAGGCTCATAACGCAAGTTATGGTTCGTCATTTTCCGGTTTGAATCCCTTTGGGATATGTGTTAAATCTTGAAGTATATATTTTAAACTACTTGCCTTAAATCTAATAACTTTCTTCTAGTTGCCTGAAGCTATTACACAAGTAATGGTTTCGAATGTTTAGACTCATAACGCAAGTTGTGGGTCGTCACATTCAATTTGAATTTCTTTGAGTTATGTATTTTCATTCTTGTGGTATACATTTCAAAACATATGCTTAAAATCAAATTACTTTCCTCCTGTTGCCTGAAGCTATTACACAAGTAATGGTTTCTAGTGTTTAGGCTCATAACGCAAGTTATGGGTCGTCACATTCCGGTTTGAATCTTTTTGGGATATATGTTAAATCTTGAAGTATAAATTTTAAACTACTTGCATTAAATCTAATAACTTTCTTCTAGTTGCCTGAAGCTATTACACAAGTAATGGTTTCGAATGTCTAGACTCATAACGCAAGTTGTGGGTCGTCACATTCAATTTGAATTTCTTTGAAATATATATTTTCATTCTTGTATAAATTTCAAATCATATGCTTAAAATCAAATTACTTTCCTCCTGTTGCCTGAAGCTATTACACAAGAAATGGTTTCTAGTGTTTAGGCTCATAACGCAAGTTATGGGTCGTCACATTCCGGTTTGAATCTCTTTGGGATATATTTTAAATCTTGAAGTATAAATTTAAAACTATTTGCCAAAAATCCAATAACTTCCTTTCTTGTTGCCTGAAGCTATTACACAAGTAATGGTTTCGAATGTTTAGATTCATAACGCAAGTTATGGTTCGTCACATTCAATTTGAGTTTCTTAGAGATAAATGTTAATTCTTGAGGTATAATTTTCAAAACATGCCTAAAATCAAATTACTTTCTTCTAGTTGCCTGAAGCTATTACACAAGTAATGGTTTCGAATGTTTAGACTCATAACGCAAGTTGTGGGTCGTCACATTCAATTTGAGTTTCTTTGAATTAAATGCTAATTATTGAGGTATAATTTTCAAAACATGCCTAAAATCAAATTAATTTCCTCCTGTTGCCTGAAGCTATTACACAAGTAATGGTTTCTAGTGTTTAGGCTCATAACGCAAGTTATGGGTCGTCACATTCAATTTGAGTTTCTTTGAATTAAATGCTAAGTATTAAGGTATAATTTTCAAAACATGCCTAAAATCAAATTAATTTCCTCCTGTTGCCTGACGCTATTACACAAGTAATGGTTTCTAGTGTTTAGGCTCATAACGCAAGTTATGGGTCGTCACATTCAATTTGAGTTTCTTTGAATTAAATGCTAATTATTGAGGTATAATTTTCAAAACATGCCTAAAATCAAATTAATTTCCTCGTGTTGCCTGAAGCTATTACACAAGTAATGGTTTTAGTGTTTAGGCTCATAACGCAAGTTATGGTTCGTCACATTCAATTTGAGTTTCTTTGAATTAAATGCTAATTATTGAGGTATAATTTTCAAAACAAGCCTAAAATCAAATTAATTTCCTCCTGTTGCCTGAAGCTATTACACAAGTAATGGTTTCTAGTGTTTAGGCTCATAACGCAAGTTATGGGTCGTCACATTCAATTTGAGTTTCTTTGAATTAAATGCTTAGTATTGAGGTATAATTTTCAAAACATGCCTAAAATTAAATTAATTTCCTCCTGTTGCCTGACGCTATTACACAAGTAATGGTTTCTAGTGTTTAGGCTCATAACGCAAGTTATGGGTCGTCACATTCAATTTGAGTTTCTTTGAATTAAATGCTAATTATTGAGGTATAATTTTCAAAACATGCCTAAAATCAAATTAAATTCCTCGTGTTGCCTGAAGCTATTACACAAGTAATGGTTTCTAGTGTTTAGGCTCATAACGCAAGTTATGGGTCGTCACATTCAATTTGAGTTTCTTTGAATTAAATGCTAATTATTGAGGTATAATTTTCAAAACAAGCCTAAAATCAAATTAATTTCCTCCTGTTGCCTGAAGCTATTACACAAGTAATGGTTTCTAGTGTTTAGGCTCATAACGCAAGTTATGGGTCGTCACATTCAATTTGAGTTTCTTTGAATTAAATGCTAAGTATTGAGGTATAATTTTCAAAACATGCCTAAAATCAAACTAATTTTCTCCTGCTGCCTGAAGCTATTACACAAGTAATGGTTTCGAATGTTTAGACTCATAACGCAAGTTGTGGGTCCTCACATTCAATTTGATTTTCTTTGAGATATATTTTAATTCTTGAGGTTTAAATTTATACGATATCTTATTATATGATTTTCTTTGAGGTTAATGTTAAGTATTGTTTCTCTTTCCTTAGACAAGAATCGTATTCGTCGGAGATTCTAATCTCCGTGATGCTGAGGGGCTGCTTGCTCTAAATGAGCGAGTTCGCCGTTATCGGTAAGTATTGTGTTATGTTGTTGGCTTTGTCATCTAAATTTACTGACTTTTCTATTGCTTTTTGCAGCCCGTCCTATAATTGCCAGGGCGGCCGGAGATCCATTCATCTCAGAACATTGACCAGTGATCTTCTGAAATACACTCACGTTTTCATCATTTGCGGTGACAACGATTTAAACTCATCGAAAGTTGACGAAATCTGTAGAAACTTTGAATATGTCATTAAAGCGCTGCATCCGCGCATTGTTAGATTTAGTGGCTTTTTGCCCAGAGCGGATTTTGATCCGGATCTGAGGACTAAAAGTAATCTTTATTTAGCTGAAAAGCTTAAAGATAGATACAAAAGCCCGAGACTTATAAAGAAAAGCGACTTTGACGCGAAGGGTAAAGACAAGTTTCACCTTCGGCACACCAAAAATGGACTCAATCACATGATGCAGCACTGTTTAAGCTTTCTAGTTGACTCTTTTGGTGAATTACTATAAAAACTGAGCTTTAAATATGAGCTTCTGAAAAACTGAGCTATCTGAACTCTTCCTTTGTAGTTGTTCTAAAAGATTTCTTTGTAATTGCAATCTTCTGCCTTGTGTTTTTCTTTCTTTAGGGGAAGAAGATGGAGCAACATTTGATCTGCTGGAACAGATGAAACAAAGGGTGATTATTATTATTATTATTATTATTATTATTCTTATTATTATTACTATTATTATTATTATTATTATTATTATTATTATTATTATTATTATTATTATTATTATTATTATTTTTATTATTATTATTATTATTATTTTATTGTTTCTTACTAATATTATTATTACTATTTTCATTTTTATTAATATTTTTTTCTTTATTCTTATCATTATTATTATTATTATTTTTTTTATTATTTTTATTTTTATTTTTATTATTATTTTCTTTATTCTTATCATTATTATTATTATTATTATTATTATTAATTTTATTATTCTTTTTCTTCTTATTATTCCCATTATTATTTCACTTTTATTATAATTTTTTTGTTGTTTGTCCTATTCTTTCTCTTTTTCTTGTTCTTGTTCTTCTATTCTTAATTTTTTTTTCTTCTCGTTTTTGTTCCTATTTTTATTTTTCTCAGCATTATTATTATTATTATCATTATTATTATTATTATTATTATTATTATTATTATTATTATTATTATTATTATTATTATTATTATTATTATTATTATTATTATTATTATTATGTATTACTATTATCATTATTATTACTATTATTATTTTCTTTATTCTTATCATTGTTATTATTTTTATTATTTTTTTATTATTGTTTTTAATTTTATTATTCTTATTCTTATTATTCTCATTATTAGATCACTTATATTATAATTTTTTTCTTGTTCGTCTTATTCTTTCTCTTATTCTTGGTCTTATTCTTCGTCTTATTCTTAATTTTTTATTCTTCATGTTTTTGTTCCTAATTTTATTCTTCTCAGCATTCGTATTCTTTTTCTTATTACTATCATTTGCAAAAGATATTGCGATCAAGATTTTTGTGAAAGAAGATATTGCGATCGGTATTTTTGCGAAAGATTTTGCGATCGAAATATTGCAAAAGATATTGCGATGAAAAGTTTTGCGAAAGATAGTGCGCTCAAAAGTATTAGGGAAGAAATTGCGATCAAAATATTGCAACCGAGTTTTGCCAAAGAAGTTATTGAGACCGAATTTTTTTGTTGAAGAAGATTTTGCGGTCGAAATTTTCGATAAGCAGTATCTTGTTTTGCAATATCTTTGGCAATATTTTGATTCCATTACCTTCTTTCGTAAATTCGTTAGCAATAACATTTTTCGCAAAATGTTTTATTGCAGCATCTTGAGCAAAATCTTTGCTCTATTTTGATCAGAATATCTTCATTTGCAAAAACTTCCATCGCAATATCTTTCGCAAATTTTGTTTGATTTGTTTTTATTAATATATTATTATTTTTACGATTATTATTATTATTATTTTTGGAAATTACTATTACTATTATTGTTGCTGTTGTTCTTCTTATCATTGTTCTTATTTTTATTGTTTTTATTATTATTCTTATTTTTTCTGTTACTCTTATTCTTGTTCTCCTTGTTCTTGTTCTTATTCTTCTTCTAATTATTGTTTTCTGTGTTATTCTGCTTCTTGTTTTTGTTCTTATTCCTATTCGTTTTCTTACTCTTACCATTATTATTTGCAAAAGATATTACGGTCAGAATTTTTGTGAAAGACGATATTGTGATCGAAATTATTGCAAATAAATTTTGCGAAAGAAGATATTGCGATTGAAATTTTTGCGAAAGAACATATTGCCATCAAATTGTTTGCAAAAGAAGATATAAGATTAAAATATTGCGAACAATTTTTGCGAGAGAAGATATAGCGATTGAAGTATTGCAAACGACTTATGTGAAAGCAGATATTGCGGTCAAAACTTTTCCGAAAGAACATATTGTGGAAGAAGATATTGCGATCAAATTGTTTGCGAAAGAAGATATAGCGATTAAAATAATACGATGTTCGTATGTTTCTTTAGTGTGTTCTCGTTTTCTTCGGTTTCTTTTCGTTCTGACCCCAAAAACCTTAAACCATAATCAATTAGGTCTTAAAAGACAAGCATTTTTGTGTTTGGGGTCAAAAACGAAAACAAAATTAACTCTGATGACTTTATTTTTAAACGCGATGTTCATATGTTTCTTTACTGTGTTCTCGTTTTCTTCTGTTTTTCTTCGTTCTGACCCCAAAAACAATAAATCATAGTCAATTTGGTCTTGAAAAACTAGGATTTTCATTTTTGGGTTCAAAAACGAAATAAAATCAACTCTATTGTCTTTATTTTTAAATACGATGTTCATATGTTTCTATAGTGTGTTCTTGTTTTCTTTGATGTTTTTATGTTCTGAACCCAAAATCTTAAATCATAATCAATTTGGTCTTAAAAGACTAGCTTTTTTGTGTTTGGGGTCAAAAACGAAAAAAAATCACCGCTTTTGACTTTATTTTTAAATACGATGTTCGTATGTTTCTTTAGTGTGTTCTCGTTTTCTTCGGTTTTCTTTTCGTTCTGACCCCAAAAACCTTAAACCATAGTCAATAAGGTCTTAAAAGACAAGCATTTTTGTGTTTGGGTCAAAAACGAAAAAAAATTTAACTCTGATGACTTTATTTTTAAACGCGATGTTCATATGTTTCTTTACTGTGTTCTCGTTTTCTTCTGTTTTTCTTCGTTCTGACCCCAAAAACAATAAATCATAGTCAATTTGGTCTTGAAAAACTAGGATTTTCATTTTTGGGTTCAAAAACGAAATAAAATCAACTCTATTGTCTTTATTTTTAAATACGATGTTCATATGTTTCTATAGTGTGTTCTTGTTTTCTTTGATGTTTTTATGTTCTGAACCCAAAATCTTAAATCATAGTCAATTTGGTCTTGAAAAACTAGGATTTTCATTTTTGGGTTCAAAAACGAAATAAAATCAACACTTTTGTCTTTATTTTTAAATACGATGTTCGTATGTTTCTTTAGTGTGTTCTCGTTTTGTTTGGTTTTTTTTTTCGTTCTGACCCCAAACAGTTTAAATCATAAGCAATTTTGTCTTAAAAGAAAAGCATTTTTGTGTTTGGGGTCAAAAACGAAAAAAAAATCAGTTCTGATGCCTTTATATTTTGAATACGATGCCTCTATTTTTCTTTTTCTTGTTCTTCTTTAGCTGTTTTTTTTCGTTTTGACCCAAAAACCGTCTAATAATACTTTACTTGCCTTTAAAAAACGATTAATTTTTCTCTGGGTCAAAAACGAAAAAAAAAATCAGCTCTGATGCCTTTATATTTTGAATACGATGCCTCTATTTTTCTTTTTCGTGTTCTTCTTTAGCTGTTTTTTTTTCGTTTTGACCCAAAAACCGTCTAATAATGATTTACTTGCCTTTAAAAAATGATTAATTTTTCTCTGGGTCAAAAACGAAAAAAAAATCAGTTCTGATGCCTTTATATTTTGAATACGATGCCTCTATTTTTCTTTTTCGTGTTCTTCTTTAGCTGTTTTTTTTTTCGTTTTGACCCAAAAACCGTCTAATAATACTTTACTTGCCTTTAAAAAACGATTAATTTTTCTCTGGGTCAAAAACGAAAAAAGAAATCAGCTCTGATACCTTTATATTTTGAATACGATGCCTCTATTTTTCTTTTTCGTGTTCTTCTTTAGCTGTTTTTTTTTCGTTTTGACCCAAAAACCGTCTAATAATACTTTACTTGCCTTTAAAAAATGATTAATTTTTCTCTGGGTCAAAAACGAAAAAAAAATCAGCTCTGATGCCTTTATATTTTGAATACGATGCCTCTATTTTTTTTATGTCTTTAATTTAAAAAAATTATGTCTTTAAATTTTGTCGGTGTTTTTATACTTTTTGGTCGCTTGCGGCCAATTCAGTGTTGTAGTACTCTTTTTTAACTGAGTATAGGAAAACAGCTTTTGTAGCTTTTTTGAGGTCCTGTTGATTTTTTTTTGCAAGGTCTGCCGGCTAATTTTGACGTTTTTTTCGGCTATTTTTGACCTTTTTTTCGGCCATTTTTGACGTTTTTTCGATCAGTTTTGACCTTTTTTTTCGGCTATTTTTGACATTTTTTTCGGCCATTTTTGACGTTTTTTCGATCAGTTTTGACCTTTTTTTCGGCTATTTTTGACCTTTTTTTCGGCCATTTTTGACGTTTTTTCGATCAGTTTTGACCTTTTTTTCGGCTATTTTTGACATTTTTTTCGGCCATTTTTGACGTTTTTTCGATCAGTTTTGACCTTTTTTTCGGCTATTTTTGACCTTTTTTTCGACCATTTGAGACTGGATTAAGACTTGGCAAGTCTTGGCCAAGACTTGGATTAAGACTTGCCAAGTCTTGGCCAAGACTTGGATTAAGACTTGGCAAGTCTTGGCCAAGACTTGGATTAAGACTTGCCAAGTCTTGGCCAAGACTTGGATTAAGACTTGGCAAGTCTTGGCCAAGACTTGGATTAAGACTTGCCAAGTCTTGGCCAAGACTTGGATTAAGACTTGCCAAGTCTTGGCCAAGACTTGGATTAAGACTTGCCAAGTCTTGGCCAAGTCTGACAAGTCTTAAATGTGTTATGATCATAGCTCTGAATCAGTACTGATACCTAGACTTGCAATTAGACTTGCCCAGTACTGATATTGACTTGGCGTTAAGTACGGGTGGTACAAGAAAAGATTTTTGAACTAGTTTATACTTGTCTTGCGATCTTTGCTCTCATATTCATTAATTCATGAATGGATGTGTTGTTCACCTAACTAGATTTAATCTCTGTCTGAGAGGAAGTAATCTTTTAAGAAAACCGGTACATCGTTTAGCTTAGTCATATACCACGCAAGCCTACTGAAATTCTCTTTCTCTCTCGTTCTCATCTCTTTTTAGCATAGATAGAAAATAGTAGTACTCGTGTTACGCCTCCCTAAAAATATTCCCTCAGGGGCATAGCGGGAGATGGTGGCGGTCAAGCAAGCCGCTAGGCAAGCAAGCCGAATTTTGAAAATGAGGTCAAGTAAGCCGAAAAATTTTGGGATACCCGTATATTAAGTTGCCCCTGGCGGGCTGGTGGCGCCGCGACAACCGGCCCGCGATTTCCGGATTACATCCCACAGCGGATGAGAGGCATGGCCATGGACAGCGGTCCGCTCAGGCCTGTACCCACTAGATGTCTAAAAATTGACGTAATTTTGTTTCTTTGGTGCATTGGAATACATTATGCACTATAATACTACGAGCAGTATTCTTTGTAACGGCTAACAATGTATTATTTCTGATAGATGACAGAACTATTACATAACTTTCGGCCTGCTTTTCTGTCGGCTTACTTTTACTTCGGCTTCCTTTGCATCCGCCGTGGGAGATAACAATGATAAGATTGAACTTTCGCTTAACACGAAACAAATATTTTTTTGCGACTGCTACACGTTTTCGATGGGGAACAAAAGGAAAGCAATCTTTCTACAATAGACCACTTCTCGCAACAAGCATTACGTCGCGCATACAGCAATAATAGAGCGCGCATTGCTTGGAATTGAACGACTCTATGAGAATCTATTCCTAGAACCCCTTTGCGGTGGGAACGCTAGCGCAACTTGCTGAAACTAGCGATTTCAGAAATTAGAAAAGATATTAATTGATGTCCTTTGAGAACCAACTCCGCACAAAGTTACAGTGCCTCCAGAGTTAATTTATGAAGAGGACGGAACAAACAGCACAAATCAAAGAGAACGCTGAGTTCAAAACGAACAATTAAAAAACAATTGATTCAAAGAGTGCTAAAAAAACTGAGTCAGCAGGGATCCTGTGCAGGGACTGAATATGGTAGTGTGTTACAAAACGGGAGTCTAATTGTTCAATTGGTCCCAAGGAAGGAGGGTTTTTTGTTCCCGGGAGACAAATTTTGAGATTGAGAAAAAAGTGTATTATCCTTGACGCATTTTTTTGTTCAGCAAAGTTACTCAACTTTTGACAAATATGTGTTTCTGACACTCAAACAGCTTCAATACAAACACTGTAAATAATTTTAAGGATTTTTGTGAGAATTGTCCTTTAATTGTCATTTGAATAAGGCGAAGAGACCACGATCTGTGATGTATTCATCATAAATATGCTGAATTGATATATTCGATAGAAACTCTTGATTTCCTCAATAACGCTAAAACGGTCTCTAAAATTTGCAATCAACATTAAAACTTAACGAAAAAATCGACGATGGATTTCAGTTACGTCTGGGTATACAATAAATCAAAGAAGAGAAGTTGAACCCGCAAACCCTCAAATCCGTCTCGGAAACATTTGTTGGGAAATATTAGTGGGTTCATTGATAGTGGCTTCATATCCAGATGTGAAAGAGTAAAACATTTTCGATTGCGAAATCAAGATAATCGATATAATTAGCACTTCAGAGACTTGTAACATTTGGACAGCATGAAACGCATAACCACTATTGCTAGAGACAGCAACCGTCCTCTCAGTGGCCAGGATCTGTTTACTAACTATTTCTTTCCCTCAATCAAACGAATTTTATCAATAACATTAACCAACATCAACATCCAATAAAAGAACTAACCTCTCATGGTTTTCCAGAACTTTTCTCGCAATTTTTTTTGTCACAAACATAAAATTTTTGATTGTCTCTCAGCAAAAAGCATAATCTTACACATGAGAAAGGATGTAAAGAACCCATAAATCCTCAACTGTTTGCAAATACAGATTTCAAAAAAAATACTAAAAAATAAAAAAAACATCAGAAAGAAGGATAGTTGTCCAGGCAGAACTTTTTTCTCATATTTTTAACACAATAAAAAAAGGTATAGGTCACCTACAATTGATTTGAACTTTAAAATACAATCCATATATAACAAAAAGCGTTTTGAAAAGCAGTGGACTATTCAAAAATTTCAAATAGATGCACCCTTTGTTTGCAATACGATATCATAATTATCGGCACAGGTACGCTAAAAACATTAAATTTTAGTCTACAAATGTCTTGAAAACTTGACAAAGACATCAACAGAGTAAACTTGCCAAATTGGTATATCCCTAGATTAAAATTGAAAATGTTTGGCTGGGATATAAATTTAGTAAAGAAAGGTATTTCTGCAATTGAAAATAAAAGATCATCCATTCTAAATCAATCTGCAGCTGAACATCTTTAACAACTAAGATCATTTTTACGCTCAGAGAACTTTGTCAAAGATTTCATATCAAACTGTGCTCATTGTTGCCTTTCTCTCCGTCATTTAATTAAAAAGTTCACAACAATCGATGGGACAGATTCAACTAATTTACATTTCCAACAAGTGAAAAATCGAAATACATACCATAATAAATGCACTTTCAACAAAATAAACTTATTATAAAGAAAACTTTGAAAGGCGTGCCAATTGCGATGTTTCTCGCTCAGGCATAAAACAACAAATACACGTTGGTTTGAAGATTTCACATTTGCATCAAGTTTACTAAGGCAAAAAAACAAAACTGTATACCGTCATCGGAAAAAAAGCTGTATACTGTCATCGAATTAGAATTTTTTGGTGCTGCTTGGTGTTAGAGTTCTGTAAATACTATCTTTTTGGAAAATTATTCAAAGTAATTACAAATGAATGATTATTATCATCCATTTTGAAGGAGCATTGTTGTAATAAATCTTATAATACTAGATTGACACCTTACGTGGACGTTCTGTTAACATTTGATTTTAATGTATAAGATATTTCTAGTGCAAAAATGAGCCTGTTTGAATTGATTTTACGCCAACCAAATCACCAGGTAAATTTCATCAACAAAAATGACGATTAATTTAAGATCGAAACAATTAACTCCCTTTTAGACGCGATTGTACCCATTTAGAGAAATTTTTCGCCATAAACTGCCAAGACCTTCACATTAATGTCGCAAATAATGAGAATTTCGTTATTGCCACAATTTCAGCTCAAGTAAAAAGTTCCAATACGCTTTCTTCCATCAACAGTAACATTGAAATGTAAAGTTGACTATAAAATTGTCTGCAACCGCATCACAAATCCACCACAATATAGATGCAAGAACGAAATCAACACTCACAACACATCTACAAACAAAGTCAATAGCGTCAAATTTAAGTTATCACCAAAATCAGACGTATGGAACCCTAAGATCTACTAAAGAACGAAAATCTCGGGGGATTAGGCTGTCTATGGAGGAAACCTTTGAAAACACTTTGACACGATCGTTTGCAAAATCCTTCCCCTTTGGTTAATTGGCTTAAACCCATATAGTTTAAACCCCATCAATTATCGCTCCTATATCATTGAGCCCAGATTTCAGGACATTATATAATTGATACAACTAACTTTAAGGACCAGCAAAAGGGCAGGTTTTGGGTTAAGATTTAATTGACACCCAAATTAAAGAATACATAAAACATGGGATAAGTTCTGGAAAGCAATTTGGCAAGAAAATTTGCGGGATAAATTGATAGAGGGGAGAAGCGGAAGTGATATGGAGTCTTTTTAGGTTAGACTCAAAAATTATTGGTTAAGTGAATCGGGTTGATATGAATTAGAACCGTTTTTCATGTTCTAACTTGTCTTGTCATTTCATCATTAGCTTCATTTATGTTTTTCGTCCTTTTTTGCATATTCTGCCGCGTTCAGAAAAAAATTGCAGGTTCCTTCAAAAGCGACTATTCGCGTGTTGAAGCTTCAATGTTATGTTAGTTCATCAAGTTTACATCAATTTGACTACATTAACTCGATAAAATGACGAATAAATTCTCTCGAACAAAATTGACTGCTTCCTAATGCAAGGATCGATTTGACGCTGCATTGTCTTCAGTTTAAATTGAAGACGCTATCCCAGGTTAAGGTGCCATCCGGAAGTGACCTCTGATCATCCGAAGTCCAACAAACACGGTGTGTTCCCAGACCACAATTACAGGGTCTGGGCTTTGGTTCCGAATGGGAATGGCCTGATCATAGGTCACTTGCGGATGGGAATGGTCTGATCAGAGGTCACTTCCGGATGGGAATGGTCTGATCAGAGGCCGCTTGCGGATGGGAATGGTCTGATCAGAGGTAACTTCCGGATGGGAATGGTCTGATCAGAGTTCGCTTCCGGATGGGAATGGTTTGATCAGGGTTCACTCAGTTTGGGAATGGTATGATCTGAGGTAACTTCCGGATGGGAATGGTATGATCATAGGCCCCTTTCGAGCGCACAATAGTATGATCAGAGGTCTGTTCTGGATGGTAACCGTCTGATCGTAGGCACCTTAGAGAGCTAAAAATAAGTTAAATACTGTCGGAAAAAATCTACAGTTGAACTAACGAACAACTTTTTGAGATTTTCCAGTATGTTTTGGGTTTGTTCCCCTCTATTGATCCTTCATTGAAAAGTATTTATTGGTAGATAGAATCCTTCTGTTAACGATCACGTTAATACGGTCAAGTTGATAAAACTCTTCTATTTGATAACTACTATTTGAAAAAGCTGATCAAAATCTGTTTTCATTCAAGGGGCTAAATGGGCCCAACAATTTTGATAAATTTTGTTGAAAAAACTAAATCTGAAAAATTCCCAAAGAAATTTTTTAGCAAAATTTTTTGCCGTTCATTTTGCAACAACTGGTACGTCTGTTGCAGCATGAACGTCATTTAACGGCACCTTTCAAGATCTTTTAGAGTACTGCAATTTATTAGAGTACGCGAGATTGCTTATAATCAGAAAACTCGAAACACAAATGTCATTGGTACTGAATAGAGGGCAAACTTAAACATAACATATCCAGTACTAAACCCCTGATTTGTTTTTGCTGGTAATAAAATTCAAAATTTCAATCAAAATTTAATAACAAGTATAATCAGTTTCAACAATCGTTGCGCTATTTGCGCAGTGCTGATTTTTTGACCGCATGCAAAAAACCATTTTGAATTGGCCAAACAGAGCTTCAGATTTAATCTACTACCACATTTTATGTTAATTGTCGGCAGGGATCTTGCGCGGGGACAGAATATGATAGTGTTTTACAAAACGGGATTCTAATCGTTCAATGGGTCACAAGAAAGAACGATTTTTTGTTCCCAGGATGCAAATTTTGAGATTGAGAAAAACTGGACTACCCTTGATGCATGTTTTTGTTAAGCAACGTTAATCAACGTTTTACCGATATGTGTTTCTGACACTCAAACAGCTTAAATGCAAACCCTGTTAGTGCTTTTACGGATCTTTGTGAGAATTGGCCTCTAATTGTCTCAAATCCGTCTCAGAAACATTTGTTGGGAAACATTAGTGGATTCATTGAGTTCTTGCCCCATTATTAAATAAAGTTTGGCGAAGTTATTATAAAAACAAACAAACAAGTTGATGGTAAAATTATCCAGATGTGAAAATGTAGAAAAATTTTTGATTGCGATATCAAGATAATCGATACAATTAGCACTTCAGACTTGTAACATTTGGACAGCAGAAAACATATTAACACTATTGCTGGAGACAGCTACCGTCTTCTCAATGGCCAGGATCTGTTTACTAACTATGTCTTTCCCTCAATCAAATGAATTTAATCAATAACATTAATCAACATCAACGTCCAATAAAAGAACTAACCTCTCATGATTTTCCAGAACTTTTCCCGCAATTTTATATAACTCAAACAAAAATTTTTATTTTGTCATTTGACAAAAAGGTTAATCCCACACAAAAAAAGGACGTAGAGAACCCATAAACCCTCAACTGTTTGTAAATAAATACAGAACATAAAAAAAACTCACAAATAAAAAAGCATTGTAAAGAAAGATAGTTGTGCAGGCAAAACTTTTTTTCTCATATTGTTCACACAATAAAAAACGTAGAGGTCACCTAAACTTGACTTAATTTCTAAAAGTCAGTCCGGACTAAGGCAGACCCGAGATTGGCTCCTTTTACAGCCTTAAGGTATAAAAGCCTGGGCTACTTATTTCTGCGCGCGAAGTAGGCTTACCTATATCTCTCAGGTTAACCGACTCAGAAAAACACTGAAGATAAACTTCTATTATTAAGGTGGTAATAAAGTACAGCACCGGACTCAAGAGTATACACATGGTGTATCGAACTAATAGACTGGTTATAGTTAGTGAAGTTCTCTCTATATAAAAGAGAATAGTGTCTTCTCAGTCGTTGATTGAATGGAGGTGCACATCCAGTAATTCTACTGCTACATCAATCCGTGGTTGAGAGTTTCAAATCCGAACTTGTGAACTGTAGCAAAAATACGTTGGTGGGTCGTCCTCGTTGAAACGTGGGGTGAAATGTTGTGTTCACTCTGAAGTTTTTGACTTGTGCCGTCGTCTGAAGTCCTCGTCAGTAAAATGATGACTAGTGTCGTCACTGAGGGGTTCGTGTTGATTGTAAAACCAGTAAGAGTGCCAGTTACAGGTTGTGCTGGCCAGTGACGTCTGTCCTGCTAAAGTGTGCCCAACTGCTCTCACTGTCAAGTAGTGAGGATTTGTTCCCAGTTGGGGGATTGCCTGTAGTCTGTAGTGTTAGTCTGGTTTGTACGAGGAGATTTCTGTTTATCTCCACCTGGAACAAGGTATGAACCAGTGGGATTTACTAGCTTTCACTCTGGTGGAAATCCATCGTTTGGCTACTGTGGGAACAACTTTCCCTATTAAATTTATTAATCAAATTTAATGCTTTCTTTAGTAAGTCCCGACCGGGAGGAAGAAGAAAAGATGTGATCCTTATCTTCAATTGTGTAGAACAAAAAGAAAAGAAAACAGAAAACTTAACTGAACAAGAAGTAAAGGGTGTATATAACGAAGATTTATAAAAGAAGAATAAGGGACGAGTATATAGGTCAAAGTTGCAGTGGGGCTGAAAAACGAGCAGGTGGTTTATGATCTGAGTTTCTTCGTGGGAGGATTCGTAATTATCTAGTTTATCCGCCATGCAATCCTTGTAGAGGAGGATGAAGGTGTGGCCATGGGTACATTTCGTGGCGCCTTCTTCTACGCATTGTAGGCATTTGATTGGAACGAGGATGGGGCGGTTCGTTTTTGCATACAGGGGAGCGAGGACACGAGTATATAGGTCAACGTTGAAGCTGGGCTGCAACGCGAGGAGGTGGTTTATGATCTGAGTTTCTCATGGGAGGGTTCGCCATTATCTAGTTTATCCGCCATTCAATCCCTGTGGAGGAGGTTGAAGTTGTGGCCATGGTACACTTCATGGCGCCTCCTTCTACACATTGTAGGTAGTCGATTGGATCGACGAAGGGGCGGTTCGTTTTCGCATACAGCGGAGAGATAATAAATTAATTTTTGCTATGATCAAAATTACGGAGAGTGCCTTCGCAATAGTTGGCTTGGATTATGTAGCTGTAATTCATGGAGTAGGGTGACGTTAATTTGGTGTTAGCGTACTGTAGACCCAAATTCATGTGGATTATTGGATTAGTTCGGTGGAAGTGGTGTTGTACAATAGGTAGTTGTGCATTGTGTGAAGCATCTTCACTGTATTACTTTTATGGTTGGTGTTGTTGACATCCATCTGTGTGGGATGTAACAAGCCGAAGTGCAAAAAGAAGGGGTCATACTTCTGATGTATTTGGTAGGGGGCAGTGTCTCGAGTAAAGAAGGTATTAAGGTAGTCATTCAGGCGGTCTGGAAGAGCGAAGAAGTATTTTGACTGGTGCCAGAACCGTTCTGTGAAAGGATGACTAATTGGGAAGTGGAGACATTCTATTGGAAGATCGCTATCCCGCCTCTCTTGAACATATTCGTTCTTCAGTTGTCCAAGAGAGCAGGTATTTGCTGTGGGTTTGAGTGAATGCTGAGGTGGAGTGATGGCATAATTAATACGATCCGGCACATGAATTCCTTGGAGAGTATTAGTATCGAGAGGGTTAGTGAATACATGGAACCGGAAATTGGGTCCTTGGGACAGGTGGGTAATCCCTTGTGTGGGTTTAAAGGGATTTCCTCTGCACGAGAGGATGAAGGCTGTGGGCCTTGTGATGGGCTCGCGGTGTGACGAGCAGGCGATTGTGAAGCCTGTATTGGGGAAGAGAGAACTGGATATATCTCTTGAGCAGTTGCTCATGGGCGTCTTCTAGGTGAGGGGTATGTACAAGGGTAATTGTCCGTCGATGTTGGTCGGTCGTAAAAAGGTGGTTGCGGAAAAAATGTTGTGGTCTAAAAAGCGGTATGATCGGGCCGTACCGTGATGAGGGTACAGGTGGACGCTGTGTGTGTGGGGTGTTGGCATCACTGGTGGAGGGTATACCAGTGGCTGCGATCGTGGTCGTGATCCACGAATCCGACCAGAGTATACCCAGTTGGGGTGACGGTCTCTGGTGTGGAGCGCCGGACTGTTCCGCTGTGGCTACTTCATCAGCCCAAGAGGGGAATCTTGTAGACTGGGTTGGTGTTTGTGATGTAGGTACTGCTGTGTGTGCAGTGAAGAAGAGTGGAGGTGGCTGTGGTACCTGTGTGTTGCCTTGTAGGAGCAGCTCTTGTGACGAGCTTTGTGGTCCACCAACTGGAGTTGAGGGTGAGCTTGTATCGCTATCTACATACAGCGATACAGGCGGAGTTCACCTGAGCTCGCAGAAGAGGAGGCGGTTGAAGACAGTGGGTTCAGCCGCGCAAAATTGACCGTGTCCACAGACTGTGGCTGTAAGGAGGATTGCGCCATCGTGAAGAGGGCTGGTGTTTGCATCTCGGAAACTGGCTCGGGCATTGGAGGTGGCAGTACCAATTGGGTGAGGGGTGAGGGCAAAATGTCCTCGACCTTCAGCATGATGAGGTTGCATGTCGTTGGGTCAACGTTTGGAGGTATTGGTAAGCTACCGCACTGGGTTTTTCTGGAAACTGTAGTGGAGTTATAAAAGTGTTAAATACTAGTGCTTGGTAGATTCAAGATAAATTTTTCTGTGATTTCCTGATAGTCCGGATCATCATCAAAAGAGTCCCTTGAGTGTGAGATCCCACGTGAACATATACGTTTCTTAGGTTGAAAAGTTTGTAGTTGTGGTGACTGAAAATCACGTTTTCTGTGTGAATCCGTGGGGATTTCATAACATTGGTAAGTGGAGGGTGGTAGTGTAAAATGTGGTGTTTGTTTGATTTATTGTGTATTCAGAATTTCTTATGAAAGATTTCAAAATTTTTGTGTAATAGATTCAATTCATTTTGAGAGTATGGAGTGCAGCAGTTGACAGAATTTCTACGTCGTTTTTTAGGTAAGGGGGCTTAAATTGTGTTGAATCAGATTGTAATACATGGAATATTGTTTGTGAAAATACTCCAAAGAATCCGGAGGTTTTTTTTTTAGCCAATGTGATATTGGGTCCTAAAAATGATTTAAGATTGTATGCGTTAAATGCACTACGAAATAGGCCAAAGAGGCACTGTAAAAAATTAAAGACAGTCCATATTATGGCTATTTCTTTTAATACGTACCAAGGGTATCCGGAGATTCCTATGAGAGATTCTTTTAAATAATTGCCATTATTTAAGTCACGCCAGTCAAGGCGGCGGAGGGCGAATTCTTTTCCGTTAATAAAGCGTTTGTTGAAATAATTATTATATTCGCTTTGTAATTGTGAGAATTGGGCTTGTAAATGTGCTTGTTTTGCAAGATCTGCAAAATTAACTGCTTGTGCTACTTCACATTTTTCAGCTGCATCTCCGACTAATTGGTTAACTTTCATTTTGTCTATTGATTTAGTCCAATCGCGTTGACTACATACCATGTTGTTGTGCAGTAAAATCTGCGTGGTTGAAGCGGTTTTCTACTTCGTCAGGCGTGAAAGTTCTGACGGGGTTTTGCACTTTAATTGGAAAGGGTGTTAAGCGATATCTGTCGTCGCCGTCTGCGTCGAGTGAAATTTGTTCATCAAAATTATCAGATTTACATGGTGCTTTAATAGACCAAGGGAAGGTTTTACGTGTAACCTGAACTACGAATTTTTTCCCAATACAATGGTGAGAATATTGATCAGGGTCTGGTGTAGGTGAGTTTGAGCTTATAGTGATAATGGAAGGTCTATTGTCTGAGTACAGTCGTGTTGACTGTATATTCCAAGTTGTTGCGCGGTAAAATCTGCGTGGGTGATGCGGTTTTCAACTTCGTCAGGCGTGAAAGTTTTAACAGGGTATCTCGCCTTAACTGGATAGGGTGTTAATCGATATGTGTCATCGCCGTCTGCGTCAAGTGAAATTTGTTGATCAAAATTATTAGATTTACATGGTGCTTTAATAGACCAAGGGCAGGTTTTACGTGTAACCTGAACTACGAATTGTAAATTATTTTGATAATATATAGGAATGTGTTCAAAACATTGGTTTTCTAGTACATATAAGGGTAATTGAAACTATTTTACAGAAAAAGTGAAATTACGTTTGAACTTTTTAGTGTAGCAAATGTGTGTCACTGTCTTGTGATGACATACCCTACGAGTGGAAATTTTTGTGTCAGTAAAATAAAGGCGGTCTGTTTGAGGTTGCGGTCAAGATCACAAAGTTTTTTGTAAATATAAAGACTCGTGTGGTCCAATTCTAGTAAAACTCGGTTAACCAGATAGTCAAGCTTCGCATCAATCTGTACATTCGTGTACACAGCACCAAACCAATATCGTTTTCTAAAAAGTTCATACTTTTCAGATCTACGATAAACGGCTGATTCGTGTTGTATAACGTATCCATCTCGTATATGTGCTTTAGTGTATGGTGTTGGGGGGTGCACCGTCGGGAATTGTTATGTGTGTATCTTAAAATTCGGCTGATGCTTTACCAGTGACAAAATTAAAGCCTTCGTTGTAATGAATAAAACTATCTTGGTATTGTGTAGCATAATACGGGTGATCTTCGTTGCATTTATATAAGGCTTTTCTGAGAACCTGAAATTGAGAGATTGCTGATTCGTCACAACGGTGTTTTTGAAAACCACTAGAAAACATGTGTGCATTGTCTTGGTGACCTCTATTAGTTTCGTTAATTGCGAGTGTTTCGATAAAATAAAGTTTTTTGGAGTTTGATCATTCGTGCATATGATCTTCCAACATCAAAAATACGACATTGATTTTTGGGTTCCCAAATAACTGTGGCTTTGATAGCGTAGTTGGGAGGACAGTAGCTTCTTTCAAGATTGCATTTAACACGGATTTTTCTATAGCAAAAGCTTTCTGATTTTACATCGAAGATGAGTGTGATATTCGTTAATTGAAGTGACCATCCTAGTGTGTGGATGACATGATATTTGTGTTCTGGATTTCTAACTGGACAATTAGCCCAGGGGTTATCAGTGGCATTTGGGATCCATTCATGGTCCCGTGGATTATAGACCGTGCCTCAGTGTTGGAATGCAAAAGGTCGGTAGAGATCAAGTTGGAAACAGTCTTGTTTGGCTTCAATATCCGCTTGCCTACTTGAGTCATCGAGTACGTCACTTGCATTAATTGTGGGTGGTAGTGATGTTTACTTTTTGAGACCAACTCGCGCAAATTCTCTACGAGCATGAATTTCTGTGAGAAAGAAAGGTCTTTCCATATTGTTAACATACCAATTATTGTGACCAAACCTAAAGCCTCCTTTAAGTTCAATTTTGTGAAAGAAGTTTTCTTTGTCACTCAGTTTAGCATGTATGGCATAAGCTCGTACCTGTACTGTTCGAATTTGTGAAAAAATTTGTACTTGGGCGGGGAGGACTTGAAAATCTGCTAGTTTGATCTTACATGCGCAAATTTAATTGAGCTTACAATACGGCATATTTGTCGTATGCTTAGGGGAACCGTCAAAGCGGGTGACTATCAGGTCTTGTTCGCCTGTTTTATTTGTGGAAAAATTATGTTGATCTTCTATTATTGTTTTAAAGAAAATGGGTATGAGAGGAAAAAATTAAGCAATAAAAGATTTAAATTCGGAATAGACATGTGTACGAGAGTCCAGAGTGGGGATTGTAGAATACAAAATATCCTGCCGTGTTATTGGTATCTCTATCAAATTTATAGTGAACTTCTTGACAATTAAATGGTAAAGAATTTGTTTTCACTCTAAAAATAGGCGGTGCGGCAGCTTGTGGGTCAAAAATTAACTTGTCCTGTTCTACAACAAATTCAACCGAATCGAACCAACCTTCGATTTTTTTTAATAGATCGTGTGCTCTTTGTTTTTGTACTGGTGTGATCACATATGATTTAGTTATTCTTTTTTTAGCCCAATTAAGCGGTTGTTCGCCTTATTGTGGTCTCCGAAAAGGGCAGGAGGGGGGAAACAATATTTTAGATCAAATTTTAGTGATAAAGTTGGATAAATTCTTAATGTATCTGGATGTTATCCGATACAGTGGTGAGAATGTTGATCGGAATATCGGGATCAATTGTTGGTGAATGAGAACGGAGTGTTATTATAGGTTTAGTACCTTGGAAACTGAGTGGTAGTGAATTTTGAAAGGATGGTGAAGAGTTGACTATATTAAAAGAGTGATTCCAATGTGCTTGTGAGAGTAAGCGTTCAATATTAGAAATGGTCCTTATGGCGGATTAAATTGTTTATTCACAATTTGTGATGGAGTAGGTGAAGATAATTGAGCACTGAGTGGGTCAGATGTAGAAGTGTCTGAAAATAAACTGACGTCTTGTGGTGCATCAAAAATATTTGAAACAGTGTGGATTGGCTGTGGCAATTCGGAGCAATGAGTTTTATTTGTGTTTGCAAAATTTATAGGTTGGGTGAAGAATATGGAGTGTTTGAATAAATAAGCTATTCGGGTTGTGGTGCTCGTGGTGGAGCTGGAATAATTGTTGGTGGTTGGAGTGTCGTATCAGTTAGAAAACCAGAATAATATAATAATGTCTGTGTTTTCAATTGGTGGGATTGTTGTTGTGTTTGCGTTTGCTGTATTTGCGTTTGACTTTGATGGGGGGATACGGGATTACTAATTGTGGTATAAAATGGGGGAGTGACCAATAGGACGAGGTCTATCTGCAGATTTGGCAGTAGTAATGACTGTGTATGGGTGTTCCTCTGTTTCTTGTGCCTGTGATTTTTTATTAAAGAGTTTAATTGATGACTTTTTGGGGGTGAATTGTTTAGTCGCTTCGCTGTATGAGCAACTAGGTGATTCTGAGACGGGGGAGCACCTGGGTTAGTGTTGGGTTGCTGATTAGAGGACGCAATTGTTACGATTATCTCTGGCCCAGAGTGGGGCAATTATCGCAGTAATAAATTTTATAGTCAGTAGAGGTTGGAATAACAATTATTAAAAGATTTAAGGTAGCAACACTAACTCTGCTGCGAAGGACGACTATGGTGGGACGACATTATGAAGATAGATGAGATCTAAAAAATTAGCAGAAAAGACTGCTAATAGTTCAGTGATTGTATAGTCTTTGCGTTCGAAAGGAAAGATATTGTGCGGGGATATAATTTTGTCTTGTGATTTGTTGCTGTTGCTGCTTTGCGAGTTGCTGGTAATCATCCAACCTAGGAAGTTCTTTAATATACTTTAAGTTGTATGAGGCTGGGATAGCGTCGAAATTAACCGTGTATACAACGTCTGTATAAAGAATTTCAGAGAATTTTGGTTTGGCTTCTGGTGGAAAGATTAGAAGACAGAAAAGAACTATATGTTCGTTATTAAAGTCTCTAAAATAGAAAACCCATTCACAATAAGTTTATGAGTATGAAAAATGGTCTAATTTGTTGCAAATATCTTGAAAATGGACCTGTTTAGGTTTAAAATTATGAATATAACAAAAAGGTTCCGCGTATGGTGGCCTTTTAAATAATACTTCCAGTCAGTGCTGTGAATTATTGTGCATACCTGTTTTAGATTTAGGCGACAGAGTGTCTTTCAGTACTGTGAGACTGAGACAGGAGATCTGGAGCAAAACCGGTGTGCCTGTTTTCAGCTGAAGGGCTGTTTGAAGCAAAGTCTGATTTGCTGGTTGAGGATTATCGGAAAAAATTGTACTGTGAGACAGTTCTTGAATATAAAGAGAACAAGTGAAAGTTATTAAAAAGCGTAGAAAGGAAAGTTTCTTCAAGTGTTGAATTGAAGAAAAGACTTTAATTTCTAAGTGTGCATAGAAGAGAGGAAGTTCGAGATGAAGTATCGAGAGGAGAAGAAAGAAAGAAACAACTAGGTTGAGAGAGTGGTGGACTATAAAAGTGATTTTGGACGATATGATATATCTTGACCACGACTTTTTGTTCGGGAGAAAAAATTAATTGAATCATATCTTGGCAAATAAATGAGATTAGGGAATTCTTCATTCTTCCCGGACCGAGCTGTGGGCGGTTGTTAACTGAATTTTTAGTTAATTTCCTTCTATTATTTTTGTGGGGAATGGTCTGTTATTCCCTTCCTTCAATTTTCAGATGGAGGGGTTTTTGTGGTTCTGCTAGGAAAAGAGAGTTTGAGTAATATTCCCAATAAAAGTAATTATATTACGGGGGAGAGGGGTGGAAGAACTATCCGAAATTTCCCTCTCGTATAAGAGAACGAGAGAACTGTATTTTTAGTGTAGTTCTATTTACTAGGAATTTAGCGTGTTATGCTAAGTTATGTTCGGCTAATGAAATCGAGGAGATTGATTTTGTGTGTTTAATAGTAAAGTGTGAATGTATTTATATAGTCATTGTTCGTGAAGGCGATTTTTTTGATTCTGGTATAAAGACTCTGAAGTCTTCCATCGGTTGGCGTCTAAGACGAGTGTCTCTTGTAGTGTAGTTTTCCGAAGTGTTTTCGGGTATTTCACAGATGTTACAAGGTGTTGGAGGGGGGTTCATCTGTGGATGGTATGTCTGGGTTGTCTAGACTAAACGAGATATATTTTTACTTGGTGATTGTCGGCTTTCTCGTGTGGAGTTTTAATAAGGAGTAATCCGAGAAATATTTCTCCATTTGATCTTGAATAAGAAGTTCTTTTGGATAATATTTACAAGGTTACTTCTATGACGGGTGATTTTTTTACCAGAAAAATTTTATAATATAAGTAACCAACGTGAGGGCGTTAATTTTTTGTATAAGGTTCAATTTTTTGTAGTGGTCTTTTTTGATATTTTAATTTGTGTGGTTTTATTTACAACTCAAACATAGATATTAATTTTAAGTGGTTGTGACGTTCCAAAACGGCGATTAATGATTGTGCGTAAATGTTTATTTTGATTTAAATAATTGTGAACTTCATTATAAACTTCCGATTGTAACTTTTCACGATTGAGAAAATGATGTGTAAAGGTTCATTTCTGTAATTTTTTAATTTGTGGATGATGACCTAAATGGTCAGTATGTGCGTGTTTAGGTATAGAATTACAAAATGATTCTAGTTAAAGTTTACAATTACCAAAGTTATCTGTAGTGGAAGATAGATTGAACGTTATGGATCTTTTTGGTTTTTGGCCGAACACAAGTTCATATGGTGAAAGATTCATATTGGTTCTAACTTGTGAATTAAATGCAAATGAAAATACTTTTACTTTTTGTGACCATATGCAATATTGTGAGTCTAAAACTGTACAAAGAAAAGTATTTAATTGACGATTACTGTTTTCGACTAGTCCATTAGACCATGGTGCATATGGTGTTCGTGGTAATAATTGTACATTATATGTGCGACAGAAGTGTGCAAATTCTCAGTTAATGTATTTATTTCCATTATCGGTTACTAAAAAGTCTAGTGTTCCTTATTTGACAATCCAGTGGTCAAGTAATACAGTGAGTGCATTAGTGGCATCGTTTTTAGGGGAAGAGTGAAGTACAACATAGTGTGTAAATGTGTCTACAATGACAAATACGTAATAGTTCCCGTCAGAAGACGGGGAGATTTGACCTTTTGTGTCCATTGAAATACGGTGAATGGAGCATGGTGAAACTTCTAGAAATGGTTGTTGTGGAGCCATGAGAAGTTTTGGCATGGATTTGTTTGTTTGGCAATCTTGTGTAAGTATTGCAATCCATGTATGGATATTTGGAAAATAATAATGTTCTGTGATTTTAGCGTGTGTTTGTTCACGGTCAGGGTGACCTGAGAGATCGTGAGAGTGTGCAGTGTAAAATTTTCCTAAAAGTAGGGAGATTGGTAGACAGAGTTTTGGCGGTTTTGTTTCTTGTATATATTACAAGAGATGATTCGCTTCATTTACGCTTGCATTTTTGAAGTATCATTTGGTGTATCAATCCCTTGTTTGCACGGATATTCAATGAAGGCATGGAAGGGTAATTTTTATAACGTTTCCCTAGAAATATCTGTCTAATTATTGGGTCCTGTTGTTGTGCCTCATACAGGAGTGTATCATTTAGCTCTGTCTGTTCATTATAGAAATAATTATAATTGGTTGAAGAGTTTGGTATAAAATCATCCATTGCCGGGAGTGAAATTTTTAAAGTGTTTATTAATTCAGCGTAGTTTGCGTCTTGGTTTAAGTGTGTAAAGGGTTCTGTTTTAATTGTATTTAATGTAACATTCGTGTGTTGTTTGATAGGACAAGCTTCTGGGAGTAAGTGATTGTTCTTTAAGTGTTGTATTTTGTGTTGATGTATGTGTTACAAAGGCTGTGCTTTGATTTGAATTTCGTGGTACCAAACAGGAAAATAGAGATCATTCTCTAATTGTATTTTAAAATAGTTATCTTTAGTCTGTAAATAGATTGGAAAATGTGGTGATTCAACATTAGTGTCTGTAGAAACTGCATTAATGTATTCGTTTTAGACAACATATTGGCACTGTATAGATTCTGTGTTTTGATAGATACCGGAATCTCGAATTTTCTAAGACGGTGTTCGTCTTATGTTGTGGTCGTGAGTGAACGACTTAATAAATCCGGAAGCGAAAGATTTTTTCCTTCTGTCCAAACTATGTGTAAGTTTGGAAACTTCATTGAAATTAGCTGAAGTTTATAAACTCTGTGTTTTGGTTTATACTTTTGTGTGAATAAAAATAGAATTGGTTTATGATTGTTTTACATTATAATTGGGCGTTTAGATCCTTTAATAAGGAACTCATGTTCTGAAAGTGCATAAATTATTGCTGAGCATTCTCGATGAATGGTTGAAAGTCTAAGTTCTGTGTTAGAAAATAGACGAGAATTTGCTGACACTAGCTTCATTTTGCCAAATTGATTTCTTTGAAGAAGTGCAGCTCCACCGCCGTAATTAGAGGCTTCGTAGAGGATATAGAAAGGTTTTTTTGAGTTAGGAATTGCGAGGCGTTTCGTATGTAAGTTCCTTTTTGATTCTATCAAATGTTTGTTATAGTACGGGAGTCCAATTAAAGTTTGTTGTATCCTGGAGTTGGAGGTAAAAAAGTCCGAGGATGACTTGTAGATTATAGGTACATTTTGAAATAAATGTCAGAAATGCTATATAATTTTGAATTTCTTTTTTATTTTTTGGTGGTTGTAATTTTGAAAATCCGTCTATATTGTATTTGAGAGGGTGTATGTGATTATTTTGTATTTGTTGTGCCAAAAATTTAACTGATTCTATGAAAAAGAAAGATTTGTCTGGAGCGGCTTTAAGATTTTCATTTTTGAGGATATTGTGATTTTGGTCGTGTTTGTAACATTGTTTCTGTTGTTGTATCTTGAATGAAAACATCATCAAGGTATGTAATAATTTTATTTTTGCGAAAGAATGGTTCCAAAATGCTACTCATAAAGGACGAAAATGCTGCTGGGCTGCTTGAAATACCGTAGAATAATCGTTTAAAACAGTATGACAAAATATTTGAGTCATTAGTTTGGTGTATCGATTGGCATTTGGTTGTACACGCTGTTCATATCAGCTATTGAGAAAATAGGTCCTTGAATACGAGTCAGTATAGTTTGAATTGGCTCTATGGGCCAACTACATTTTGTTTCTTCAATCATTGTATTTAATTGGCGAGCATCTAGAACAATTTTGAGTGATTCTCTTTTTGTAAGGATGATTACAGGATTGATAAATGTGTTTCCAATTGTGAGGGAATCTGTATTTACGGGTGCTATAATATCGAAATGTGTTAAGATGTCAATAAGTGTTGTACTCTGATTTGTAATTGTAGCGGAATGCGAGTGGCTCCCTGCTTTTTAAAAGTTGCTGTTGCTTTTAGTGGTAGATTTAATTCTACTTTAGCTTTTCCAACATCGAATTTAGATGTCGCATAACATTGTTTAAATCGTGAAAGAAATTGTGCTAATTGTTCAAACTTTGTTTGTGTTGATTTTGTATGTTCGAAGTTGAACATCGTGAGAAAATCTCGATCTCGCTGAATTTTGAGCCGTCAAATGGTAGGTGAAATTTTTTCTGTCGTGATTTATACTCGCGTTCTTGCTGTTTAGTGAGACTTAAACAATAAAGTTTTTTTAAGTGTCCCTGATGTACCGTGTGCAAGATAATTTGAGATGTGAGCATCCATGAATTCTGTGAGTTCATTGATGCGGTATTTTGTTGTTTGGAAATCATGAAGGGAGGTTTCTTGTTATGCATATCCAATTATTCCCTTTACAAGTGTAAGAGGATGATTTAAGGGATTTTGGATTATTATTTGAATAAATGATTGATAGGGGCATTCGAGATTGTTTATATCCGTTATAGAAAAGAACATGTCTTTTCGCAATGGTATAAAAAAAGTCAGATGCGTAAAAGATGGTATCGTTTGCATATTTGTTCTTACCTTCAAATGCGGTTAAGGAATAAGTCAAGATTCTGTGTTCGTAGGGTTTAAAACATATTGCGTAATCTCCAATTACAGCAAAAATAATAGTTATTAGTATGGGGTGGTTTAGTTGAACAGTCATAGAACTTTAGTGATTTTGTATCATTTTAATTTTTGAGTTCGAGTGTGTGAGACGAACATTTAATAGAATCAACTTATCTCTCTAGGAAAGGTGTACCTAGAATTTTAAATTTTCTGTTAGATACATGAAAATGGAGTGTAAAGGAAGTGTTACTGAGAATGCTACTCTCTGTAACATCCGGATATAATGTAAGTTTTATTGTGCCGTTTGATTGTAATTTAGAATTATTTGCTGCTGATAGAACAAATATTGATTCTTGTAGTTTTAATTTGTGATATTCTTTCATTTCATTCCAAATGTTGTTGTTTAATATATTAAGTGTTGCGCTAGAATTTAATAGAAAATCTTTTTCTAGATGCGATGGGGAAATTGTTTTGTATAGTCGGTAGTCGGGTGTTTGTTGTGTGTACATTGTTAGTGGAAGTACCCAAAAATTGATTTTACATTAAAAAGAAAGAATGTATTTTTCTGTGAGAGTATTACATTCCTCCTCGCAATTACAATATTCGTCTTGGTTATCTTGGTTTAATTCTGAAAGTAAATCGTTAAATTGTTGTTTGAGGATTGTTTCCCCAAAGACATTCTCTGTGTCTGTATTTTCAGTGTTATAGGTTAAGTTGTCCGTTTGTTCTTGATCTAGAAGTGAATTAATTTAGTTTCTAACGTTACGAAGTCGATTCCGTGAGACATGTCGTCATGAACGATTTCCATCTCTATTATAAAAAGGTGAGTGTGGCCGAGAATTTTAGTTGGTAGAATTTTCTGCGTTTGATGGTCTTGAGTTTTGTGTATAACTTCTACTCGGTGACTTAAAATTGCTATTTCCGTAGAAAGGTTTTGAGTTAGGTTTGAGAATTTTTTCGGGCTTTTATGTCGTGAATTATTACGATGTTCTCTACTATTGCTTCTACAACGATCTGAGAACGGTAATGGTTTAACCGTCAAATTTTTTGACGTGACTTGCGTTCATTTTGCAACATCTGGTACGTCTGTTTCAGCATGAACGTCATTTAATAGCACCTTTTAAGATCCTTTAGATTAGTGCAGCTTTTTAGAGTACGCGAGATTGCTTATAATCAGAAAATTCGAAACACAAATGTCATTGGTACTGAATAGAGGACAAACTTAAACATAACATATCCAGTACTAAACCCCTGATTTTTTTGCTGGTAAAAAAATTCAAAATTTCAATCAAAACTTAATAACAAGTATAATCAGTTTCAACAATCGTTGCGCTATTTGCGCAGTGCTGATTTTTTGACCGCATGCAAAATATCATTTTGAATTGGCGAATCAGAGCTTCAGAATTAATATACTACCACATTTTAATCTGCTACCACATTTTATGTTAATTGTCGGCTTAATTTCTTTTTTTTGGCTGTCGGTTAAACGCACTGTCGGCCAATACGGCGGCCACGAATCATTAATAACTATAGTGTTTATTCAGTAACAAAAAAGAAACCGACCCTTTTATCCGCTTTTTAAAAAGCTTTGTCCATGAAAAATGTAGACTCGCATTTGTTTCTCGCGTAGACTGGAACAACGGGTAGAGATATAATCAGAAAGTAGTTGAAAACGAGGGCTAACAACAACACAGCAGTAGCGAACATTTGCAGTTCTTGCTCCCCTTTTTTCTACTGCTACAGTATTGGATATATCCACAACTAACGTATTGGATATATCCACCACTACATATACACAGCACTCTGTTTCCCTTTATCTGCGATGCAGTTCAACTGATATTTTTTCAAAACTATCATTTCTTTTCTCATTTAGCGCAATCTGCTAATATCGAGTTAAGCTGGTAATTATCCACTATCAGACAGATAGTTCAGTTTCTATCACCACTGTCTCCAGTGGACGTATCCCAGATATATAGTGTAAGTAGGAAGACCGTGTAAAAAGCACGTAAATCCAAGTTGCAAAAAATTGGAAAAAAAAATCCAGCTTAACACTAGTAAAGAATTTTTTCTTGTTTTTATGCCCTCTTATAATTTATAGCTGAATATTATACTCATATACAATATCTCTGAACTGGTTTTTACGATGACCCAATCTATATCTATCCATCGACATTCTTGGAGTAGGTATTCTATCAAACATTGAACCAAAAATAAAGCATCTATTGGTAGTTATTTAGATCTACCATCTGATCTAAACAACTATAGATCAGAACTAAATATACGTAAATACAAACATAACTGTTTACAACTAGCTATTACCGCGCGGTTATATCCGGTTAAAGACCATCAACCCGTGAAAGTAAATATGTAAACAAGTAAACATGAAGATGACAATGCTTACATGAAAAATTAAAGAAATTAGGCAATAATAAATTATGGCTATACATTCCTTGTGGTAACGGTAAAATAGAATTGTTGAAACCAGCTGTTGATTTTGATAAAGATAGAAGAAATATAAGAGTATGAATCTTAGAAAAAGAAAACACAAAGCATTGCCCTCTGATTAAATCTAAAAATACCTCGATAGAAACACCAATTAACGGTCGACATAAATACTATAATGATAATAGATGTACATGTCGGTTTAATTCGCAAAATAAATATAAATAACATAGATATAGCCACTCATTTAAACTAGAGGTAGTTTGCCCTAAACGGAAGAAAATTGCTTTTATGAAGGAACCTACAATGAGAGCTAAGAAATGAAGAGAAGACATTTAAAAAAATTTATAACTGCTGAAATAGAATGTTGAAAGTTGTGTTGTTGATGTTGCATCATAGAGTAAATATAATAAATAAACAATACCGATAAGTGTTGGTTACAATTAAACGGTATTTTCAAATTTAGTTTTGATCAGACTGTCTGAAAAAATTTGCTAGTGATTTACTAACTATTGAAAGTGAAAACAATTTTGAACATAACAAACAAATGATATTTACTGAAGAAGATAGATTATATCATGATGCTAATAACTATTGTCATATATGCAAAAAATCTCTATTAATAAAGTAAGAGATCACTGTCACGAAGCTGGGAAGAGCAGAGGACCTGCATGTAACATAAACTATCTAAGATATAAACAACAGAACTTCATTCCGGTTATATTCCATAATTGTAGCGTCTATGATTTCAATCTCTTATATAGCGAACTACTTAAACAGAATAATGCCAAAAAACTGGAGAAAATATCATCAGCTGCTGGTAAGTATAAAATGTTTATTATTGGTCGTCTTAGATTCTGTTATACTCATTCACAGTGAGTATATCCAATTGAGTTGCGAATGGCACTTTATTTACTGAGATGAGAGATCGCGTCGCAAATGGCAATCTATTTGATTGAGTTTATTATCAAAATTCTAGACTAGTCAATCGCGGTGCGAATGGCTACTTTCACAGTACTGAAGTTAAATGAGCAGCGTTTTGCAAGAATTGAATTAGACTGAATTCTAGCGTTGCAAAATGGAGATTGAAAATATGAAAGTTACAATTTTAAGAAAGAAATTTTGTTCAAGCTTTCATCACGATTAACGGAAGCAACTCTAGGATTTGTTTATATCATGAACAAGTTAATTTCCTGCACAGACAGGATGAACAGACAATGCTGCTATAAATGGGAGGAAGTTGACAATAACTGAACTGAAATGGCATTTGCCCTTCAAATGGAACTTACAACAAATAAATGAACTAAATTCGGATATGGATATATGAAGAGTATCCATTGCCGTATGACATTTCCCCCTCTTTGAGAGAAAATAAACTTATTAATTAAAATCAGAAAATTAATAAATATTCACCGGTTACTAAGTAATAAAATATTATATAATAGATAAAATATAAGAGTTTTATGAAGTTTTTGTTTTATTCAAGTTCATTCACTATCACTATTTTCTGCGTTTTCAACTTGGAGAACTGTCATCTCCCTTGGCTGATTTTGGGTATCTTTAACCCATTCAGTTGAATTTCTTGCGTCTCCAATGTCCTTATTTGCATTTTCGGAATAGCCTTCTGTGTTTCTGACCTTTTCAATAATGGTTTGCGATTTCGGTGTCTTCTTCTTTAAAGTTCGCTTGCTTTTTCGAACTGAAGAAGTATCGGAATCTGATGTGTCACTAATCGTAATCTGTCGCTTTGTAGTTTTTGGCAAAATGGGTGTCGGTGTTGGCTGTACTGATGAGGGCATTTGCGTCGCAGATGGTCCTGCTGTATTGGACGTGGTCAATTGTGGTGCGATTGGACTAAATCGAAGGATCTGTGTTAAATCGGGTCGATTGAGAAATGCCTCGTCGTGTTTTGGATTTCTCTTTGGAATTCTCATTTTTAACGATCTGGCTATATTGCTAGCTGAAGAGATGCATGACCTGCCCGAGGAAACTACACTCACATCATCCGATTGTCTTCGATTGCGTTTTATCTTTTTGTCGCCTGTGTTTTTCCGAATAAGATCACGCTTTTGTTTGTAGATTTTGTGCTCGATGATCTTCTCGTTGATCTTTTTCGGTCATCTCTCGATGTATTGTGCAAGGTCCGTATCTCTTTCTGCCCGAGTTGCGAATTTAGCAATATCCGAATTTCAGACCCGCACTTCTTGCTTGTGTGGTTCTTTGATCACGCTCGTCGTGGGGCTTACTTTGCACACAGTGCTTCCTGGTGCTAGTACCTCATAAAGCCCATCCAGATTTTTCTTCTGTCGTTGATTTTCGTGCAGTTTGCGAGCCAATTTTACCTGCACACTGCGTTCCGAGCAGGGAATTGGTCGACTAACGCCTTCTGAATTGAGAAAAGTTCTTCTCCATTTTTTCGTTTCTCTTGCTCAGCTCTTGCAAGAGCACTCGCGGCGCACATGACACGTTCAATCTCCGTATCCAAACATAGGGCTGTATCTGCCCACTGCTCCTCTGACAGGTAAGGGCGACCCGGAATTGTATCTTCGTCTAAATAATAATTAAGTATTGCATTATAATTGAGATTTTTACTATTATGTTTAGTTGTGATGTTTGATATAGGTGTGTTGCATTTCCTACCAAAATGTGCCTCAAATGGTGTGGTATTTATTGTTTTTTGTTTTGATATTCTTAATCGTTGTATTACTGCTTTAAGTGAATTTTCTAAATTAAATTTTTTATTTAATTGTGATTTCATGCAAGATAATTGTCGTTTAATTGTTTGAATAAAACGTTCTACAAGTCCAATTTCTCTATGATCATTTGCTGGTGCATATATAGGTGTAATATTATTTTCTGTACAGAATGTTTCAAACTTTTTTCCTGTAAAACATCCCGCTTGATCTAATCTAATAGTTCTAGGTACTCCGTGGTGATATATATAATTATTTAAGAATTTGATTACATTTTGGCCTGATGCATTATTTACTATTTCTGCTGTGGGGTATTTGGAATATCTATCTATATTTGTAATAAAGTATTGTTCTATGCCTTTCTCATTTAAAATTGGTCCACCAAAATCTATTTGTATTTCGTCGTTTGGTTCAATACATTTAGGTAGAGGTGTCCATTTGCGGTGCGGAATCACTGATTTAGGGTTCTTACCAATTTCCGTGCAGGCTTTGCACTCACTGGCTTTTGCCAGTATGTCTCTATGGATGTAAGGCCACCAGATATTTTGAGCGAGTGAGAGCATGGCGAAACTTCCTGGGTGTGTAGAGTGGATGCCTTCCAACACCGCGTCCTTGATTGATTTGGGTATGGCAATTCGTTCGTCCAGGCAAACGCACCCATGTTTGACACTTAAGTCCCTCCAATAAGAGAAGAGATAAGGACTTATCTCTTGTAATCGGTCCGGATCGTCTCTCATCACGCAGTCCCTCACTTCTTTGAGTATTGCGTCCTTTCCCGTTAATATGGCCAAGAACTTTTTGCTGAAAACTTTATTGAGGGTCTCTGTAAAGATTATGTCGTCTGCCTCCTCTATCGTACTGCCGGTTGGGGTTTCTGTGTGTGAGGTCGTATTTGTTCCAGGCGTAGAGGGAGTCGTGTCCTAAAACGTCACTCTTGCCTTTGTAGGGGTTGACTTAGATCGGGTTGCTTTGGCCTTCGACATTGTATTTATGCTTTTTACTGAATTGTCTGATATGAAAGAATTAGTTTGTTTATTCACTATGGAGTGTTTTGTATGCTGAATTTGGGCAAAAAGCGAGTGATTTTTGTGCAAGTGGTATTTATACTTAGGAATTTGTGCTTTCGCGCTTAATTTAGTGTTATTAGGTGGATTATTTGATTTTATACCATCAATGTGTTGTATTGGGGATAATTGTTCAGATCGTTCACATTCTTTACTGTCTGACTTTTGCGCCTCTTTTGCAGCGATTTTGTTAATGGAATGTGAATTATTGACTTTACGAGTATTTAATGCAAAATGTAATTTTCTAACATTAAGTGTCATTTGCGACGCAAATGGATGTTTAAATTGTGAATTAATCTTAGATTTAGGAAGTGTTAATTGCGGCACGAATGGTGTTTTCACTGATGAAGGAGTTAATTGTGATGCAAATGCTTCATTACAATTAGGTGAATTAACATTTAGTAATGTAGGTAATCGCGGTGCAAATGGTTGTTTTAATTTATGTGAAGGCAAATTTGACTTTAAAATACTGCTAAATTTTTTAGTTGCTTTCTGTTTTTTTATAATTAGAGATTTCATTGAATCACAAATTTTTGAGATTGCTGCTACAACAAAGTGTTCGTCGTAGGTCGATATCTTTTTAGCTCTCGCAAATGGGTTCCTTGAAATGTAATCGACTAGACCCATTTTTGCACCTGGCATATGTTCGATTGTGAAATTGTACGGAAGAAGTCTGTCAATCCAACGAGATAATCGGCTATTATATGATTTGTTTGATCGACGTTCTTTAAGTATGGATAATAGGGCTCTGTGATCCGTTACTACTGTGAAATTTTTTCCATACAAATAGTATTTAAAATAGTCAATTGACCAATCTATCCCCAATAGTTCCAATTCGTTGACACTGTAGCGTTCCTCCGTTGAATTGAGAAATCGGGACGCGAATGCTATTGGCTTCCAACCATCTGGTGTATTTTGCTCTAATGCTGCTCCCAATCCCGAACGTGAAGCATCACATTTGACGCGAACGTCCAATTTTGGATTATAATGACTGTTTTCTGTACTATTTGCGATTTTTTTTAATCAAGTTAAAGTGTTTTGTGTGTTCATCTGTCCAAACGAATTTTACAGATTTCTTTAACAGTGGTCTAAGAGGGTGACATAATTGTGCGAGATGTGGTATGAACTTGCCGATGTAATTTACTGACCCTAGAAATGATCTAAGGCGTTTTAGTGTCGTTGGTGGTGGTATTGTTAAGATTGCTGCAGTTTTACTTTCTAAAGGTGATATTCCAGTCTGTGTGAATTTGTAACCTAGCCGTTCTATTTCTGTTTTTGCGAAGTGACATTTCTGAAGATTAATTCTTAAGTTGTCGTCATCTAGTTTTTTAAGACATTTGAAAACATATGCTAAATGGTCTGCTTCAGTGCCGGTACTAACGATTAAGATATCGTCCAAAAAATAATATGTGTTTTGCAAGCCTATGAGTGTGTAATCCATAGCTTTTTGGAATTCTGCCGGCATATCTGTAAGACCATAAAAACAAGTTTTGAATCTATATGTACCGGTAGATTCGCCACATATGATATTAAAATTACAGTGTTTTGCTGTGTCTTGATGCAATTTTAGTTAGTTATATGCATACTTTAAATCTAATGTGGTGAAATATGCTTGTTGACCGTTTTGTGTATCTGTAAGGTGTTGTGATATGGTGTCAATTAACATTTCGATGTTAGGCATTTGATATTTATTTTTGTGTATTGCTTTATTTAATAATTTGGAATCTAATGCTAGTTTTATCGATTGGTCTTTTTTCACTGAGATTACAATCAGAGAGATAAAATGTTCGTCAGAGCAACTAGATAGTTTTTCGATATGACCTTCAGTTTGTAATCTTTCTAATTCTTCTGACACTCTAGGTTGGAGATTAATCGGAACACGTCGACCTTTTTGGTGCTTTGCTGTAAACTTTTGATGAAACTTTGATTTCGCTACATGTGTTTTGGATAAGCCAATTCTTGATACTAGATGTGGAAATTGCATCGCGATTGTCTCTTTAATTTTACATACAGAATTATTGATGTTATAAACACATTTACCAGTTTCTGGTTGTTGTTGAACAACTGCAAGCCCCAAGGTACCGAACAGATCCCTTCCAATTATGTTTTTGTGCCCATCGCCTACCACAGTCAACATTGCTGATGTGTCTTTCCACTGATTGTAGATTACTGTGGTTTCTAAATGCCCAAGGACTTTGATAGGTTCGTTTGAAACAGTCTTCAAGTTCCTTTTTTCTGTTGCATTTTGTCCATTTGGCTGATTTTGTCGATCGGATGTTTTTGTTCGCTAAACTTCTTGTTATGATACTGACTGCACTTCCAGAATCAATCATTGCAGAGGTTTTTATTTCCCCCAGTTGTATTTCAACGTTTAGTGGTTCCAATTGGTGCACCGAATCAGAGGAGATCGCTGCCACATAGTCATCTGAATCACTGTCATAGTTTGAATCATACACCTGTTCGTACAATTGTTGATAGTTTGTTATATAATTGACTGAATCTTCATCATCACTGTTTTCCCGCGATTCGTCAATTTGGTTGACATTCATTTTTTGAGTTTTATGTATTGGATTCTGCGACTTTTTCGGTTTGCGGCATTTTCTGGCGAAATGACCCACAATACAACAATTATTGCATTTCTTGCCATTCGCGGGGCAAATCTGCTTATGGTTGTGCCTCCAGCGGAGACCACAATTCGTACAAACACTTGTATATTGGTAATTTTGAGGAACAGTTGGGTAGCGTGTATATTCTCGTTTAGCCGGAGGTGCATTCGCGTTGCGATTGCGGACTTGGTTACTATTAATGAAATTCACAGATGAAGTACCTGACATCAAGTTTTGGTTTATTTTCTGTTGATTCGGCGCTCCCATCTCCATTTGTATAGCGATCTCCAATGCTTTTGATGGTTCTACTGTTTCTTTCAACAATTCCTTGTGTTCAAGCATATTCAATGTCTCGTGATCAAGCATATTCAATATGAATGCATCACGGATCAATGTAGTCTCTTCACTACCCAGATTGCAATTCTCCGCCAATTCTATGAGGAGACCATAGAAACTTTCCACTGACTCTCCTTTTTGCTGCTTACAAGAGTAGAAAACGAAGGGATCGTAAGTTATATTACAAACCTTTGTGAATGAGTCCTCCATTGCCTGCCACAAATCTTTGAAGGGTTGTTTCTCTGTCTGAAAATGGGGGTATTTACTCTTGAAAATTTGTCGTCCCTCTGTTCCAATGCTTAAATAGACCAACGATATTGTTTTCTGCTCACAAATTCCCCACGGTTTGTCTCCACACAGAATCCCAATTTCTTCAACTTTTTTACAACGGTTTTGCCAATTTACTTTCAATTGCTGATTTCGAACTTTTCTATCTCTTTCCGTCGCTTGTGTGTGGTTTTCTACCGGTTCTTGATAGACGGGTTCAGGTGGGTAAGTCACTGTTGCTAGAGGATCGTCTAACAGGGTGTCTAACTGTATCCCTTCCTTAGCAAGTAGAGCCAGTTTCCCTTGCTGTGTCCATTTGTCCCACGTCAGGGGGGGGGGGGGGGTGTTGCCGTCAGTTTCTCCCAAAATGCTTCTATGTGGATTGGTGTCTTCTTGGAGTCCGTTGCTCACTGCGCCATATTATACTCAAACACAGTGAGTATATCCAATTGAGTTGCGAATGGCACTTTATTTACTGAGATGGGAGATTGCGTCGCAAATGGCAATCTATTTGATTGAGTTTATTATCAAATTTCTAGACTAGTCAATCGCGGTGCGAATGGCTACTTTCACAGTACTGAGGTTAAATGAGCAGCGTTTTGCAAGAATTGAATTAGACTGAATTCTAGCGTTGCAAAATGGAGATTGAAAATATGAAAGTTACAATTTTAAGAAAGAAAGTTTGTTCAAGCTTTCATCACGATTAACGGAAGCAACTCTAGGATTTGTTTATATCATGAACAAGTTAATTTCCTGCACAGACAGGATGAACAGACAATGCTGCTATAAATGGGAGGAAGTTGACAATAACTGAACTGAAATGGCATTTGCCCTTCAAATGGAACTTACAACAAATAAATGAACTAAATTCGGATATGGATATATGAAGAGTATCCATTGCCGTATGACAGATTCTTAGACAGTTGTAAATTTTAGCTATGTTTCTAGATCAAATGGCAAAGATATACGGGTTTAAAACAGAAACTTTATATCGATATGATTGTTATTGGTCTAGATAATTACCATGAAATTTGAGGAAATCTAAAAATAGAAGACTTCCAATCTTAACTTTCTAGAAAAATGCCAACACAAGAGGAAGTAGTTATAGATAATAATGAAAACGCACATGAAACTGGTAGGGATTTGACTATAAAATATTTGGAAAACGATGTAGATATATTAGATTTTTTTATTAATGAATATGATAAACTAAATATTGAAGAATTTGGCCGCAATCCCTGTACTATGTAAGTCTTCCCGCCCCGGTCGGCTTCAGTTAAGATTGCTGGTTAATGACAAGCGGTGTCTCATTAGGTCCAATACATGATAAATAAAAGCTAGATGATTTTATTGAGGCAAAGAGTGGTGGCTAAAAAGTATAATGGGTGATAGATATATTATTAGCAATTAAAATAGATATTTTAATAGCAAAAGTAACAGCAATAATATGGCAAAAGTGGTAAAAGTATCAACAGTAACCGTAACATAAATCTGGTACATCTGGTACATAAATGTATATAAATTATGTGGTTGGGCAATGATGCAAATTACAATATAAAAAATTTGCTTTTACTGCTACTAAATTTCTTGATGATATATTACATACTGATGTTGATAGTGATTATGGTTATTATATAGTTTGTGATATTGATTACAATGATATTTACAGATAAACAAGAGCAACTAGCACTAATGTAACTTAAAAGACAGGTATATGATAAAGAATTAGGCTATAGAGTGAGATAAAAAGGTAGATTAAGAACAGAAAAAATAATTTTAGACCAAAATAACATATCAATATCTGGTTTATTATAGGATGTTAAAGTGTTTTGTTAAGATCGGTTGAAAGTAACTAAAAAATATAGAGTAATCAAATTCAAACAAGATTATATTTGTTATCTACTATACTCAAAACAATGCACATAAATAAGCAACAGCTAACACTGAAGTAGAGGAGAATATAAAAAAACTAATGAACAATTCATTTTATGTTAGAATTTGCATGAATTCTTTACATTTCATTCAAACTAAATCTTTACTTGATGACGAAACATAAAGAAAGGTGTAAGTAAACCCAATTTTAAGAATATAAACTAAAATAAAGATAAAGATTATACGCAACTTGAATATGCAAAAAAAGCATTTGATTCATCCTTATATGTAAGCGTCACCATATTAGAAATGATTGAATTACATATTTATGATGTATTCTATAATATTCCAGAACCATCACACAAAGATTATTATTACATCTACATAATATTGATATTGATAATTTTGTACTAAGACTCTCTGAAGGTTATGTTGATGAAATGTATATGGGTTGAAGAAAATTAGAGATACCTATCAAAACTGATAACAAAATCCCAGGTAAATTCATACATAAAGAACCCTTGGAAGAATTTATAGATCTATTATTAAAGACATATAGCTTTAAACTTAATCATTCCAATGAGAAAAGAAAAAAGAAAAGTAAAAGCGCTAAACATGAAAAATTTTATAATGCATTAAAGAAATGAAGAAAAAAGTTAAAGTTTGTAAAATACAAAAAATAAGAAATAAAATGACAACAACAAGATAAATTAAGAATACTCTTAAGCGCCTTTCATGATAAAAGATTATATAATTAAGTTTAAATTACATGCTGAGAATTTATACCTATTTGAAGTAGATTTAATAGATCAAATTCATACTGCTTCAACAGAACTATTAACAAAACTAGAGATAGATAATGACGAAGACAGAGATCTAATAATTGAGAATATAAAAGAGTTAACTGTTCAAAATTATCGTGAACAAATTCTAGCTGCCATTATTCTATCTAACCAATTTTTATAAATTTCGTTTACATAAAAATTGGACACTAAATAAAAAACTAGAAACACCAAAAGGACTAAGTAGATTAGAAAAAACAAAGAGAAGCAACAGATTAGAAGAGAAACTAAGAAAACACGAAAATTAAGGTGAAATGGAAGAGTTATTT
>NC_134469.1:80889828-81014742 GCF_964194025.1 Convolutriloba macropyga | reverse complement strand
TGCCATCTCTTTCGATTTTTTTTTGCTCAAAAAATTGATGTATGAGCAAAACGATCATGAGGTCATATACTACGTTTTAGTGTAACCATTTGCTTTTATAAAAAAATAATCAATTTAGGCAGTGGTTTGATCAGGTTGTTGGAGTATGTTGGAACCTAAATATGATGCCTAGAAAGACTATGCAAAAGACCTGACAGCTCTACCTACTCTAAAAATTTTCAGAGAGTTTTTTGAAAAATCGAAATTTTTACAGCCACTCGACAAAAAAAGATCGCCCGCTGCAAAATCACTTTCAGAATCTTTTAGATAGAAATTGGAAACTCCCCGACGTATAAACCTAGATATGATGCCTAGAAAGACTATGCAAAAAACCCGACAGCTCTACCTACTACAAAAGTTTTCGGAGAGTTTTTTGAAAAATCGAACTTTGCAAAAAAAATTGCAATATTTATCAAAATATTGCCTAATATTGCGATATTAAGATGTTGATAAACACTCTATTACCACTAGAAATTTAGCAGTATCACATTGTTAGACCCTAGAGGAGGTTTTCTGAACTTGTTTTATAAAAACTTATCAGAAAATTGCGGAAATTGGTGATTATAAAATGTTGAAACCCGTTTCATGGCCAATAAACAACTTTAAATAACCCATTATCCAACTTCATAGGAGTTTTTCTGGCCTTAGGAAATTTAGGAGGATTCTTGACCCCCTAGGAGATTAAATAATGACAATAAATGTCAAAATTTAGAAAAAAAATTACAAATTTTATCAAAAAACAAATAAAAAACTTGATATTAAAAATTTAAAAATTTCATTGCCAGTAGAAACTATGCAATAACATAATTACAAACCCTTGAATTACGGCCTTCCCAGTAGCTTCAGCATTCTTAAGCATTTCAAGTACTTTTAAACGCGGCTCAGTACTTCTAGTGAAACTTAACCAATTCTTGGATTGTAATAATGATGATGACTGCAATTGTATTCGAGCGTAAAAGTATATCAGTCAAAGACCACTGTTCAAAATTCACAATAACAGCTTAATTATCAAAAGCTTCTCTCTGAAATACATTTTCAGCAGCTTTCTTTAAGTTAATAAATAAAATAAAGCAAATTCCAAAGGTTAACATAGAATTAAATAGAAAAAGAAACTAACAGAATTGTTTTATACTCTCACTCTTTTGTAAAACTTTTTAATTTTTGCATTATATTTTGAAAGTTATAATTTGAATCATGCTCTCATAAAAGTTCAAATATGCGAAGAAGTCAAGAAAAAAAGCGCAGGAGGCTTGTGATTTAGCAGACAATTCAACTAACATAATTTCTTAAAAATTCAGCTTAAGAGTTTTTTAAAATACAATGAAGAAAATATCTCCTCAGCTCAACCGAATAAACGTAACTGCGGCTGGTTTGAGCGGCTGGTTTCAAATTTTTCAATAAAACGAACGATAAGATCTCAGTTACCCTCAAAAATTTACACCGGTTGCAAATTGTTACAACAATTCACACGGCTATCAACTAAATTGATTGAACCAAATTTTGGTTTAAAGAAATTGTTATTAAAACCAAGCTCAACCGGGGAAAAACAAAGTAAAATTTTATATGACTCAATATCAAGATCACAAGGGCCCCGATAGTTTATTCAATAGATAGGTAGTATTTACCGCACCATCAATCTCTTTACATTAAGATTGACCGCTTGACGACATAGATTGAAGTATTATATCTTTTTTGATATTACGAGGTTGCTGATTATTCCGCGCTCTTCTTAAATTTAATACATGTTTTGCAATGTAAGATTAGCGGTGAATTCAGTTGTAAATTTTTGTAAGAATCGCAATCTTTAGCGTTGAAAATTTTTTTCGCCGCATAAGAGTTAAAAAAATGACCTGTTAAAAGTTTTTATTTTCACGGCATTCATTGCATTGAGCGCAAACCTTACACTTTTAAATCAAATTCATCGCAAATCTTAGATCTTTTAGAGATTTTTAGTGGTGACACCTCGACCCGGGAATATTCTTGTGCTGGAATAAATCATTGAAAATTCTAAGAGAAATTTTAACTGACTTTGACCGAGCTTGTCAATAAGTGTTGGAAGAAGTCCTTGAAAGCAAACTGGAAGCCTTTCTCTGAAAGATGGATACAATTACAAGACAGCAGACGCAGAGAAGCGACTGTTTGAACACTTTTGTGCAAGAAGAATTTTTTGCAAAACAGTTGATAAAGTGCAAGATAGGATTTCACCACAACAATTTACCTTTTTCTAATTCCTGTGAGCAAATTCAGAAATATCCAACTATTTTCAAAATTTTCAAAGCTTACACACATAACACTAAAGTAATTGCTCAATTGAACAAGTACTACTGTTCCCAATTTTTAAAAAACATTCAATTTTTTTCAAAAGCTTAACTCGAGATATGACCCGTAATATCCATGATCGGGTGTAGTTTGATGTACTTCCATCTTGCTGACAATCATAATTTTGACTCTCCTGATCTATGACATAAACGTGCACATCTTTGTGTTTGTTGTCATATTTTTTAACAACAGGATTCTGACTCTGATACAAATTCTTCCTGCAAATTCAATTAACTATCACAGCAGTTGGACGCAAAACGGCCATTAAAAGCTCTGGACGAGGTATCTAAATTTATAAGAAGTTCAATTGAGAAAAGAGTTAATATTGACAGTTCAATATTAAGAGCAACAACAGGATCATAATCTTGAGGTACAAATACAATCATCAGTTCAATTGAATTTCAAAAGAAATTGTTAACGTCAGCGCAAAATTCCGAACTTCAGCTTTTGTTACTGCCAGTTGATTTTTTGTAAAGCCCACTTTGATATTGTGTCCGAAAACATATGACTTACACAAGCGTTTTTTTACAATGAGTGTTTGAATTTTTTTTTTCAAAAAACGGAAATTTACCGGTTGTATTCTCTGGATACAAATGTTTTTGACAGTTTTTTTTAATTAGGAAACGACCTACGTGCTCTTAGTTCGTGACTATTCAACTCCAAACAGTCTAGATGAGAACCCCGACTGTTTTTTTCATCTAACCCGGGTTGAGGTTTGGTCAAAAAAAATTGTAAGATTAGCGGTGATAAGCAGTGAAAAAAATTTTCACAGCAAAAGCGCCCACATCTTTTAGCGTTGAATGCGGTGAAATTTTTAAGATTTGCGGTTCATAGCGGTGAAATTTTTATTTTCACCGCATTCAACGGATTTCTTACAAGAAAGTAACTCCCGCACACGGTATCGAACCTCTCATCTCCTACATGTCAACAATTTCTTATTCCACTACTCCATCTGTGACCTACCTCAGTGATATTTCCTGTAAAGTTAAGATAAGCATTGAATTTAGCTGTGAATTTTTTTAAGATTTGCGGTTTTAGCGGTGAAATTTTTTTCACCGCATGCTGTTAGCGCTGAAAAAATTATTGCACCACTACCAACAGAAAGCTGTGAAAATAAAGATAAGGGTTAAAAAAATCACCGGTTAAGAGTTTTCACCGCATTCATCTCATTGAGCGCAAACCTTACACGTTTAATTCAAATTCACCGCAAATCTTAGATCTTTTAGCGATTTTTAGTGGTGACACCTCGATATCCGGGAATATTCTTGTGCTGGAATAAATCATTTAAAATTCTAAGAGAAATTTTAACGACGGTTTTTGACCGAGCTTGTCAATAAGTGTAGGAAGAAGTCCTTGAAAGCAAACTGATAGCCTTTCTCTGAAAGATGGATACAATTACAAGACAGCTGACGCAGAGAGGGGACTGTTTGATCATTTTTGTGCAAGAAAAAATTGTTTGCAAAACAGTTGATAAACTGCAAGATAGGAGTTCACCACAACAATTTACCTTTTTCGAAGTCCTCTGAGCAAATTCAGAATTATCCAATCATTTGTTAGTTTTTATGTTGTGCGAGAGCAAGTGCAGAGAACCTACAAACTACGGTGACGGACATTAAAAATTTTTGCGTGAATTGTTTGCAAAAATATGTTAGCAATTAATAAAATCAGTTGTAACAGAATTACAGTGCTACTGTCTTTACCTTTTCAATAATGTTATTTAATTAGCTACCATGATATCAATATTTGTGCAATTCTATCGGCGTTAAACAAATATAGAATTTCACTGCTTCAACTCTCATAACAATTTTTCAATTTTTAATCCAATCCCCCACCTCCCACTTAACCATGCACTACTTAAAAAAACACATCAGAAGACACTTTATCTGGTAGTTCCACACAACTAACAGGTACGATCCGTTGTCAAATAGTGCTGGTAAATATCCTTGGAACAAAACTGAAAGAAACTCCTTTTTAGTACCTACTTTCTTATAGAAAATAGATACACGGTAAAAAAGCGCTTTAAGTTAATCAAATAAACATAGTTTATCTGAACAAAGAAAACAACGAAAGACAGTTTTCGAAAAACATTTCCTTTTTTCACTATTTCTCCCAGATTTTTCTACTATGTTGAACGAACCCAATCGAAGAAAAATTCTAAGCTTCCTCGGAATGGAAAATTTATTCTTTGCAACATGTTTTTCAGATCTGAATGTTCATTTTTTTTATTAATCAATTCATAAATTGCATGAACAAAAACTATTGAAGCAGCAAATAAGTTCACGTAGTCGTCATTGACTGAGCTGCACGTAGATCACATAATCAGCAATAATTATGCATAAACGTTTAAAAATTAGTTTATTACCAAAAGAGAGAAGAAAGCAACTGCAATAATATGTGAGACACTCCCCCTACAAAAACATTATAATATTTTGAACGTTTATTAGTTTTGAGAGAACAACGCAAAGAGTTTGTTGAGTTTGTTGAGCACGCTGTTTCTGATATGTTATTCTATGAGAATATTCATAACATATACGAGTGATCTAAGAGTTATATAACATATACAAGCTTAAGCCAGTTGAATGTTATTAATTGAAGCCCGTTTTTGTTATTAATTAGAAATTGTTTTATAAAAAGGTTTCACGATGTTTGTAGTAATCTAGTCTCTTTTGATGTTGTCCAACATAGTCATTGTACACGTTAAGCATTTTTAGATACTTTCATGGCCAATTAATTTAATTAAGTTCACTACATCAATCCATCAATCTTAGGTGAGCCGACAAAACGAATCTTAGTACCTCCTCTAATCTTAGTACCTCCCTCAAAAATTCAAATTCAGTTTAGTACTAGTCACGTGAAGGTAGTTTTAAAGCTTAGAAACAAGAGAATTTTTCATTTTTGAAATCACCAAATCTAAATTCAGTTGTTTTCTCTCTCTTCAATATATTGCATTGGAGCTCGCCGAAGAAAGGTAGAAAATACTTTATCATTTTGTTTTGCAGAATTTCAAATCTCGTGCAATTTTGTATTAACAACTTTCAAGCTGGCATTTTTGATCAACTAAAGCCATTTAGTAAATCACAGAATCTGTTAATGTTCACAAATTTTAGCACCAAAAACTTCCGAGCTTAATTTTGGAAAAAATTTAAAAAAAGTCTTTCCAATTATAGCCCCCACACCCCACGCATGGCAAGTATACCAAAAGGGGGGGGGTATGATTTGATGGGAGCGCGTTGCTATAATGGAAAGACCCAATCCATGTAGCAAATCAACTACAGAAATAATCAACTCCAAAAATGTTAACGGATACCTGTTTACGTGCCATGATCAGAACTGTGCTCATAGAAAAATCAGAATAAAATTTTCTTGACTCAGTCCTGAAATATGGCAATCAGGTCCAGGAAATAAAACGTCAAACTCACATCAGTGTAATCCAAAAGTAACAAAAACAAATTTATTTTGTGTTTGCAGTAACAGAGGTCCAAATTTGAGATTTAATATTAGTGGTTTGAAGCAGGAAAACGAATCGTTCTAAATAACGCAATCTCTTGTTGATTAAAAATGTTCTTAAGTTTTTGCAAAATTAGTTTACGTGTTCTCTGAAAGGGACAGTATTAATTTTATTGTTTCAATTGAATCTGAAAATATGAACTTCGATATGAAATGGAACTGAGCTGCCAATTTTCTATAGCAGATAATTCCCATTTTTGTTTTCTTTTGAAAAGATTGGAGTGATCGGTGTTCAAACTTTCCAAATTCAACTTGAAAATTTTTAATTGTGGTCTGCTCGATTTTGTATTTTGCATAAGGACTTATTTTCTACGATCCCAATCTCTTTCGAACCAAATCATAATTTAAAGAAGTTTGCTGATGGGATAATTTAAAGAATTATCTTACTCAGCTCTTGTAATTCATAAAATAGGAAAACTCTTCTTCCATAGACAGGCAGTTTAATTGGGTTTAAAGAGCCAAAAATTTTCAAAGCATTTTTGACAGAGTTCAAGAATTCAAATGTAATACAATTTTAGTTCTCATCAAACTAATTCCTCAGAACCCAATGTTGGTATTATGTTCGGGAAATAATAACTGGAGCCCATATCAGCTCTGAAAACTGGCTAGACCTAGATGCACAAAGACATTCTTACTCTAACAATCAAATTAAAAAATACAAAGAAGACCAGAATAAATTCCCTGTCACCTTAAAACTTATTTCTGCCCCATGTTTGAATCAATTTCCGGAAGATAAAATGTTCGATCTTGGCGTGACTTCAAGCTCAATGCTATTTATAAGTATTCAATTTTCATTTTTCTGTTCTTAAAGAATTTGTGGCCGTTTTAATTTATGAAGAATTGACCAATTATATAAACTAAAAAGTTGTAATTTTTTACCATTTTTGATATAACTCTGACTCGGAATACAGTATCCTTTTTGGGTTAATGTTATCATTTCTCAGTGAACTAAAACTTGGCATATCTTGATAAGAGACGCACTAAATCTCGGTAATCTTGCCAAGATCTTGCCATGGTACTTACCAAGAAAACATCAAGATATGTACGAACTTGCAAGTTCTTTGCATGGCTGTCAAGAAACAAGATCTTGGCAAGATTTCCTAGAAAGATTAACCATGACATGGCAAAATGTATCAAGTATTAAAAATTCAATAGCACCCGAAAACAAGATGTAGGAAGAGTTATCAAAATGTTCCAAGAAATATTTGTCTATCAAGATCTTTGAAAGATGCCTCAAGTTTTGCAAGGGTTAGCAAGATCTTGCATGACATGGCAAAGTGTATTAAGTTTCTTTTCGGTGGGTTTCCTTAACTCTCATTTCTAAAAGAATTTTCAAAGGCATAGCTATGTTTTCAAAGAGCAACTAAAATTATTCCATAAATAATTAACTAATTTTTTGAGATTAACAGGATTTTTAGAAACAGTAAAACCGCATTAAGCTTCAAAGTTGCACGCCATTGCCTATTTTATTCTAATACATAACTACAGGTTATTTACAAAAAAGTCTCCTGTAAATATGAGACTGACAAAATAGAACTACCGATTGACTAAAATAAATTATCGCATTTCAGTTTCCACCAAATTCAAACTCATCAGAATGCTTCGACAAGTTGTCCTTCTGGCTCTGCTGTTTGCCGTCGTCAGCGCTGAGTACCGCTACAACAGGCGAAAAGAAATCAACCCCTACAGGCGTTTTCAACTAAGTACTGTATCATAAAAAACATGTTCTTTCTCCTTACCCTAAGCCCGTTCATATGAACTTTTTGGCAATCACAAACCTTCATACAGTGCATTTTGTTCGCAGCACGATAAATCTTGAACCTGGGCACGAAAAGATCTGACGCTTCTAAACTTTGCATGTTTAACTACAGTTATTTGATTAAACTTAGCATGATTAATTCACGCCTCCTATCACCCTGCGTACAGTTAATTGTCAACTGTCATCCGGGCTTTCTTTCATCTGAACAAAATTATTCCCACAAAAATATTCTCACTTTCTTGCTTTCTCTTAATTGAAGGCAATCAAAGTTTGCAAACAGGATGAGGAACGATTATTTAAAAACTGAAAGGCTTTATTTAATATGTACTAAATGAAAGATTATTTTGCAAGTATATGTTTTAAATGAATAATGTTGAATTTCAATCCTTTTCTGTTTTTCAGACCAACTTCGTGAAATGGAACCTGCAAAACGCCAAAGCTGCACCACAAAGTATGATTGCATAAGTGCCGATGATTACGATTACGATAACCGAGAATGCAGAAACGGGCTGTGCTATTAGCCGACACACAAATTGGAAGACACTCCAATTGGCCGACAGATTTCATCAAGACGACGTAAAAATGACCGAAATCGGAACTGTATAATTTAAATAGTGTTATTAGAAGCTTCGACCTAATTATGTTCGGCTGTAATAATTTGTTCGGTTGTGATAGATTCATATCAAGTCCCACGGGCCGCTGAGGCATGGCCAAATTAGTGGGTAGTTGTAGCCAAATATTGTTTGTTTTAAAACTAAGGGACGCTGCTTTACCCAATTAATGCGCGGGTAATTATCATGAGCTGTGGTTTTCGAGTAGTTATATTTGCTTAAGTGTCGGCTAAAAGGTGTGTCGGCTAATTTGTACGTCGGCCAATTGACCGGCCATGGCTCCCTCTTTGTACCCTATTTGTAAAGTTTGGCTACAAAAAACAAAATGCTTGAATAACTATAAATTGGCGCAGTGGTTCCTTTTGCTGCTACTTTTTCGATGCAATTGATTATGTAAATAATAATTTCACACAGTTAAAAAGATTGACGCTTTAGTGATAAATGGATCTTAAATAAATTTAAATTTTATGGTACGTTTTATTTTTGTTAGTTGAAATAGCAGCTCAAACGCCATCAATGTACTCACTTGTTCTTGTTGCAGAAGACATTACTGAAAATATAAAAACTGATAACCTGCCTTATTATGTCTATCAACTGATTTCAATTTCTTCAGCAGAGTATTTGGTAAAATGTTCTCAGAAAAGGACAGCACGCCATTGCAATCTGATTATTTTCGCTTTTTAAAATTTCACGATGAAACCAAAGTCAGTTCTGATATTCCCGGGCCGAGGTGTCAACGCTAAAAAACGCAAAATTATGTAAGATTGGCGTTGAATGCGTAGAATTTATGTAAGATCTACGCTTGAGCGTAGATCTTACATAAATTCTACGCATTCAACGCTAATCTTACATAATTTTGCGTTGAATTTTGGCGTAAATCTTACATATTTAGCGTTGAATTTTAGCGTAGATCTTACATATTTAGCGTTGAATTTAGCGTAGATCTTACATAAATTCAACGCCTTCAACGCTAATCTTACATAATTTTGTGTTGAATTTTGGCGTAGATCTTACATTTTTAGCGTTGAATTTTAGCGTAGATCTTACATATTTAGCGTTGAATTTAGCGTAGATCTTACAAAAATTCAACGCATTCAACGCTAATCTTACATAATTTTGCGTTGAATTTTGGCGTAGATCTTACATATTTAGCGTTGAATTTTAGCGTAGATCTTACATATTTAGCGTTGAATTTAGCGTAGATCTTACCTAAACTCAACGCATTCAACGCTAATCTTACATAATTTTGCGTTGAATTTTGGCGTAGATCTTACATGTTCAGCGTTGAATTTAAGCGTAGATCTTACATATTTAGCGTTGAATTTAGCATTGATCTTACATAAATTCAACGCATTCAACGCTACTCTAACATCATTTTGCGTTGAATTTTGGCGTAGATCTTACATATTTAGCGTTGAATTTTAGCGTAGATCTTACATATTTAGCGTTGAATTTAGCGTAGATCTTACCTAAACTCAGCGCCTTCAACGCTAATCTTACATAATTTTGTGTTGATTTTTGACGTAGGTCTTATATATTTAGCGTTGAATTTTAGCGTAGATCTTACATAAATTCAACGCATTCAACGCTAATCTTACACAATTTTGCGTTGAATTTTGGCGTAGATCTTACATATTTAGCGTTGAATTTTAGCGTAGATCTTACATATTTAGCGTTGAATTTAGTGTAGATCTTACCTAAACTCAACGCATTCAACGCTAATCTTACATAATTTTGCGTTGAATTTTGGCGTAGATCTTACATATTTAGCGTTGAATTATAGCGTAGATCTTACATATTTAGCGTTGAATTTAGCGTTGATCTTACATAAACTCAACGCATTCAACGCTACTCTTACATCATTTTGCGTTGAATTTTGGCGTAGATCTTACATATTTAGCGTTGAATTTTAGCGTTGATCTTACATAAATTCAACGCATTCAACGCTAATCTTACATAATTTTGTGTTGAATTTTGGCGTAGATCTTACGTATTTAGCGTTGGAGTGTGGGGGGTAGGGGGTGTTGTTGGGGGGAAGGGGGGGAGGGCGGAGGGGGATTGGTTTAATTCTTAGGTGGCTAGAGATCATAAAAGTCGGTTGTTCTTTGCAAAAAAATTGAGACCATTTTACGATTTCAAATTTTTCAAGTTTTTTTTTTCAAAAAGTTATATTTTTAACTGTTTCAACCCTATACTGCACAGGTGAGAAAAATCAATTTTTAGTGCGCTTTTATAGTGCAAAATCCGTTTCAGACCATTTTACAATTTCAAAACTTTTTCAAGTTTTTTTTCGAAAACTTAATTTTTTCACTATTTCGAACACTATACTCCAAAGGTGAGTAACAAGAAGTCAGAAAAAAATCTTTTTTAGTGCTCTTTTATAGTTTTTTTTCGAAAAATTAAATTTTTTTACTGTTTCGACCCCTATACTTCACAATTGAGAAAAATGAAGTCAGCAAAAAATAACCATTTGCTCTCTTACGGTGCAAACCATTTCAGACCATTTTAGGAATTCAAATTTTTTTCAAAACATAAAAAAAATATAAATTTTTCCCAGTACTTCTCACATGATAAATGCGTTGAATACGTTGAAATTATGTAAGATCTTGGCTAAATTCAACGAAAAATATGTAAGATCTAGGCTAAATTCAACGAAATATATGCAAGTTCTACGCCAAATTCAATGCAAAATATGTAAGGTCTACGCTAAAATCAACGCGAAATATGTAAGATCTACGCTAAATTCAACGCAAAATATGTAAGATCTACGCTTCATAAGGATTGCGGCTCTTAAGGAAACCAAGGTACGGTGGCGCAAGGGTAGAAGAGGCGACAAGTAAACAGGAGGTCAGTGGTTCGAGTCTCATACCAAGAGTTCTATGCGTTGATTTTTTGTAAGATCAACGCTTAATTCAACGCAAAACTATGTAAGATCTACGCTAAATTCAACGCTAAATATGTAAGATCTACTCTAAATTCAACGCTAAATATGTAAGATCAATGGCAACTAGCGTTGACAAAATGGAAAATTCACCGCTATTTGTTACATAATTTTGCGCTGAATGCGTTGAATGTTTGTCTTTAAATTCAACGCATTCAACGCAAAATTATGTAAGAAAATTGCGGTGAATTTTCCGACTTGTCAACGCTAGTTGCCGTTGATCTTACATAATTTTGGCCAAATTCCTTGGCCCGGGTTGCTGCTTTTTTCATTAATCGTCCAAAATAATAGCAAAATATCTCATTTTACGAAAAACATTCAATTTATCAAAATATAATTGATAAGTTTTGGATAAATATCAAGTTGTATCAGCAGAAAAGTATTAGGTATCACCTAAAAGCATTAGATAATTTCATAACTTGCTCTTTAGATATCAAACTTGACTTTCGATAAATTGAACGCAGCTATGAGACTGACTACAAAAAGAACAGTAATGTTGGCAAAAGTCAAAATTACTTCAAAGATTTTAAACAAATTAGCCATAAAAACTATGAGCATTATCCAGAAAACATAATATTTACTGAATTTGCCTCATTATTAAAACACACACATTTTCGCTTTATTCAAACCTTAAAGGAAAACAGAGTTGTCTGTAACTGGGATAAAAATGAAGAATTATGTTTAAAAAGGACAGATTCAAAACACAATCCGAATAATTTTCATCACGAAAATCAGCGATGAGAACAAAACTGTCCTTGGTATAGATTTGCGGCTGTTAAAAAACGTAATTATTCCAAACAGTTGCGTAAATTATTTTTTGGTAAACGAAAATCTTCAGTAGTGAAAAATATGTAATGCATTTTGATAAATATCATTTTTAATATGCAAAAAGCCGCCAGATTACTAGTTCCAGAACACTTACCTAAGCTAAGAACCAGAAGCACAGTTTGACCTGATCTGAGTAAGTGAAGATTGCGTCAGCAGTTTCTAGGTATAATTTATTAAAGTGGGTCGGAACATTATTACAGTTTTGACTAATATTACAATATTGTATGAAAGTTTCTCAATTTTTAATAATTGACAAAGTTTTTTGCTCTAAGCTGGCCTCTCATCAATTTTCATTAACAACGCGTGCCATCCATTGGAACTTAGTGGAGGAGTGATTTGAAAATATATGATGTCTGCAGTGAAAACGAATTGGAAGCTCATAAATCAGATGCACTTCAAATTTTGTCGCTCCTTCTCTGTTCTCTTGAACTCTGTTAATATTTTTTTGTTTTTATTGCTTCTGATTGATCCTTTAGTAAAACGATATATTATAACTACTGAAAGTTAGGGAGCTTTTGATGAAAGTATAAGTGAACCTATTTGCTTCAATTTAAAAGACTGGCAATTGCTTTTTTAATTTAGGAACAATTTATTTAAAATTATTAAAAGTGTTTGTGACCATTTTGGAATATTTGCCTTCTTTTTGTCTACTTGTAGTTTAACCTCATTAATTTTTGACTGCCATCTTTTTAGTTGGCACTAAAAAACACTGGTTATTGGTTTCATTTTAACTTTTGCAATAACTGCGAAACAACTAACTCTCAAAAAATGTGTTCTTTTTGGTTATTTGCCAATAATTCCGGAATTTCGCAAAACCGAAATATCTCAGCTGAAATATTATGTTCGGAATGACTTCATCAGTACATTATACGTTTTTTGCTTGAAATTTCGAGTTTGTTCTGTCATTGTTTTTTGTACGTTACTCATAATTTAATCTCACTAATGTTGTCAGGTCTTAAGAGACTCCTGTGGAGTCTTGTGTGAATCTGCGGTTTGTTTGACATCATAAGCTAAAGACTATTTTGACTGACTACAAAAAGAACAATAATGTTGGCAAAATTCAAGAATACTTCAAAGATTTTAAACAAAATAGCCATAAAAACTATGAGCATTATCCAGAAAACATAATATTTACTGAATTTGCCTCCTCATTAAAACACACACAATTTCGCTTTATTCAAACCTTAAAGGAAAACAGAGTTGTCTGTAACTGGGATAAAAATGAAGAATTATGTTTAAAAAGGACAGATTCAAAACACAATCCGAATAATTTTCATCACGAAAATCAGCGATGAGAACAAAACTGTCCTTGGTATTGATTTGCGGCTGTTAAAAAACGTAATTATTCCAAACAGTTGCGTAAAATATTTTTTGGTAAACGAAAAGCTTAAGTTGTGAAAAATATGTATTGCATTTTGATAAATATCAATTTAAATAAGCAAAGAGCCGCCAGATTACTAGTTCCAGAACACTTACCTAAGCTAAGAACCAGAAGCACAGTTTGACCTGATCTGAGTAAGTGAAGATTGCGTCAGCAGTTTCTAGGTATAATTTATTAAAGTGGGTCGGAACATTAAATTTTTATGGTTACCTTGATTTCATTCAACGATCATTTCCCTGTCCCTTGTTTTAGCGCCTTTGATGTTGGACAAATTGCCGTGTATGTTCCGACAAAATTCTGATCTAAATATCTGCTCATGTTTAAAATCGTATTGGTGGATGTCCCTCTTTATCAGATATCGATAATAATAATAATAATAATAATAATTATTATATCGATAGACGCTTGTCAGATATTACAAGATCAGTTTTTGGTCGGAAATTTTGTGTCTTGTCACAATTGACACGATAAAAAACACTTTTCTTAGAAGGCGTCTAAACAACAAAATTTCGTTTTACAAGCTTGAGATATAAGAATTATTTATTTATCAGAAGTTATGTGTTGATGCGTCTTTCATCGAATCTTGAATAGACGGAATCTCTGACCATCTGTTTCCTTAATATGGATCTTCTTAAAAGTTAACGACTACTGACAATTTACAAAGAATAGAAAAATATGATCAATCAAAACGTTTGCTCAATTATAAAAGGAAAGCAGAAAATTTAATCAGAGAGAAGAAAAAAAGTAAAGATCTCCACCTAGAATAGTTGGTTTTTAGCAGGTTTGATATTTTTTGTAGTTTTTAAACTAATTTATTAAATCTATTTCTAATTTTTATTTTGAATCAATTAATTAAATAAGCAATTAACAATCATGGACACACTGATTTTACAACGTTTTAATCTCGCAGAACGAACAGTTTCAGTGTGTTACAATACAATGAGTTTCAGTGAGTTTGATTACAGTGAGTTTTATTTACTGAGTCGTAGTCTGGTGTTTTAAAACATACCCCTAGTCTAATCGTTTGTTAAAAGAGCACGTCTAAGTTTCACGTTACTGGACAAAAGAGTCAAAATTTTTTTTTTGCAAATTTGGCGGTTCATTTGAATCGCCTTGAAAGTTGTAATAACATTGGCAACATGCTGCAAGGGTACAAAGGGGGCATCAAGGGCTTTCGGTGGCATCAGTTGATTGAAATCTTTTGTCATCTCCTTTGAAATTGGCTCTGAGACTGTAGGCTGAAATGTCAATATGAACAGTACTTCTATGTGGGAAGAGGGAAACTCACATTGCCTAAAACCGGAGCGAGAAAAATCAGAAAAATACTACGGAGAAAAAACACGTGCGAGACAGGAAACGGGGTGAACGAACGTGCGGTAAGCCGTTTTTACCTTTACGACTCGTGTTTCTCCATCTCGTCCTGGCGCAGTCTGCATTGCTCTTCCCAGTGGCCAAATACCTCTTGTTGTTTGGTCTTTCAACACCCAAATAATGTCGTTCACTTTGAGCAGTCGGTCGTTGCTGTATGACCATTTTGACCGCCGGCTAATGGCTGCCAGAAACTCTTTCACCAAGCGTCGTTATATATGGTTCATCAGCTTCTGCGTGTTCTTCCATGTCTTCAAGCTTGCAGGTTGCTGGTCTCCAAATTGTCCTGGTGGCAAGCTATTGAAGGGACGCTGGAAAAGAAAATGGTTTGGAGTCAAAGGTTACTCGTCAGGTTGCTCAGCAACGTTAAACAGTGGTCTGGAGTTAAGGATGGATTCTGTCTCCACCATGATTGTTAGGAAAATGTCAAACGAGAGTCTTCTGGATCCCAGAATGAGAAGGAGCAACCTTTTGGCGCTCTGGATCAAACGCTCCCAGACACCACCAAAATGAGGGCCGTATGGGGATTGAAATTCCACGTTGTATTGGCTACCGCTAAAGCTTTGTAGATTATGTCACTTTCCAAGGATTTAACATTTTTCTTCAGTTCTTCAGAAGCGCCAACAAAGTTTTTTCCGTTGTTGCTGTAAAGAAGTCGGGTCTGGCATCGACGACTGCAAAATCTTCTGAAGGCATTGAGAAACGTATCTGTGTTAAGATCTGAGCACGTTTCTAAGTGAACTGCACGCGTCACCAAGCAAATAAATATCAAACCATAATGTTTTTCTATAACTCCTCTGGAATCTTCGATGTTGATGGGTCCAAAGAAATCTACACCAGAATTAGAAAACTAGAACTGTGTTTCTGCTGTTGGAAAACAAAAACTGGGTAACGGGGCCATATTGGTTGAACGTTTTTCGTGTCAAAGCGTCCACAAAAAAACAATGAAATCGTACGCCTGCTAACGCTTTCCGAAGGCCAATCACATGGTAACGTTGCTGTATGAAGGCTTTTGTTGGTTCTGTGCACTGATGAATACATAGCTGATGAGCACATTCCAAGTACAAACGAAAAAGTTTCTCCTTGGCGTGCGAGATGATCGGACGTTTTTCCAAATCCAGTTGTGTTAGCGCATACTGAAGTCAACCACAGGATCGAAGAAATCCGTTCCCATCCAACAATGGATTTAGGCATCGCATTTTGCACTTGGAATCGAGTTTAGTTCTACTTTATAAGGAAAGAAGTGTGGAGTGGAAAAAATTGTTCTGAGACAATTTTAGGAGATAATTTCTTGACGATTGATGATTTTGTTTGCGCGATAAATAAAATTGAACACTGTTGCAACTCTCAGAAGAATTTTGTTCTCTGTGGAAAAATTGCTCAAATCGACGACAAGCGTCTTGGAGATTCTTGTCGCCGAAGCACATGTGGCCCGTGGTTTAATGATCTCATTCCACGACGACTCATTTTCGTGGAGAAATTGGGGTGGCTCTAACCATTTTTGTTGAATGTCTTTAGTCTCAAGACCGCGAGTGCCGTGATCGGCAGGATCGAGAGAAGTAGCGAAGTGATGCCATGGTTTCGGCGAGGAAACTCTCTGTTTTCTTGCAACCTGTTTGAAACAAAAACATTTTGCTTCTTTTTTGAAGCTACCCAGTCCAACACTACTTAATGACGAACCAAAAAAACATTTGAGTGAATGTCAATGTCCCTTCTCTTTGCATCAGTTGTAGAAGGCGCAGTCCTATAACAGTGGCTTCCTATTCCATTTTCGGCACGCTTGTTTGTTTAATGGGAGCAACTTTGCATTTTCCTATTAGAAAACATGCTTATGGCGGCATGGTTTGACTATGGGTTGTATGGAAGTAAGCAACGGCTGCCATAGCTGCCATTGAGGCATCCACAAATATATGTAGTTGGCTGCTTGTGTTTTTGCTTAAATTGTGAACGGTTCTTGGTATTCGGAGTTCCGGTATGGCAAAGTAGCTGTTTAGAACTTTTTGGAGGGCATTGTGTAATTCTTGAGGTATTAAATCATCCTTTTATTTTCCAAGTTTCCAAATCTGCTGCAGAATAATTTTGATCCTAATTGTCAGAGGAGACAACAAGCCGAGTGTATCAAAGATTGAGGATACCAATCTGAATAATTTCTTTTGCCTGTAAACTGCTGCATCTTTAGGAAATTGATGTAGGGGAAATATGACAAAATTGTCAGTTGTTACGTTCCATTTTTGACCGAGGATTCTCATGATCCCCTTTGTGTCTTCTTTGTCATGGTCTGAGATTTCAGCGAGAACCTCTGGTGTGTTTGAAGCAAATTTTGTCAACCTGAAGCCGCCTTTTTTCAGGAAGTCTTTTGTCTGTGAAATGGAGTTTTGGGCTTCCGCTAATGTTGGCATAGACTGGATGTAGTCATCCATATAAAGTGGCACTTAGTGGCATTCAATGCTGCTGGAAATGAATTTGGTTAACTTCAGCACAATTCTGAAGCACATAAATTGCTCAAAAAGGTGAGCATATAGCACCGAAGATTAACCTAGTAAACTTGAATTGTCGGATGTTGTTGTCTATCATCCAAAAAAGACGAAGAGCAGACTGGTCTTCATGTCTGACGGCACTTTGCATAAACATCCCTTCGATGTCTGAAAGGACAGCGACCGGATGTTTTCTGAATCTCAAAAATTTCTCATATCTCAAAAAACTAAGATACTCAACAAATCAGGACCAGTTGGATCGTTTGAGTTCAGTATTTCACCACGAATTTTTGATGCTGCGTTTGCAACTGCTCTCATTTTTGCGGGTTTGTTTGGATTAGTGACCGAATGATGAGGTAAGTACCATATTGACTCTGGAGGTGGTGCTTGCGTTTTCACTGGCTTGACAAAATTTTTATCCAAGTCTAATTGGAGTGTCTGGTTGTACTTCTGATTGAGACCGGGATCGTTTTGTAGTCGTTCTTGTAGATTTTTTAGTTGACTGACTGCTGAGAATTAGTTATTCTGGAGTTTCTTTACAGGTTTCCAAAGAAGACTAATCTGCTATTTTTAACCGTCGTGACAGATTGAGTTTTCAATTGTTTGCACTGCTAATTGGTTTAGTTAGCTGTTTTCATTTTGTTCGGGTAGTTTACCTTCAGCTTCTATTTTCCGGAATCTTTGAACTGTTTCGTCCAATGGTATTTCTTCAATGCTTTTTCGGCCGACATGGTAAATGAATGGTTGGCGTTGAGGCTTGTTTGCGTTCATTGTTTTATGAGATAGCTCGTACTCTCCAACGAGAGTCCAACCAAGCTTTGTTTTGACGCCGAATGGACGTTTTTTGCTACCTTGAATTACATCAATTGGATATCTGAAGGCAAACGTATTGACACCAAGAGGGGCGCCTATTGCACCGTTGGCTATGTCAGGGAAATATATGTGACTTGAAGGTGTCGCATAATTTCTTTGAAGGTGTCGCCTAATTTATTGAGTTCAAGAACGTCAGCGGGTGATACATTAAGACATGGCGTGCTGTAGGTTCTTGCAATGCTGAATGGCTGATTGATTTTGTCAAGAGGCATTACTGTCACTGTTTCACTTATTTTTGACAGTGGTTTTTCATGTTCAGTGTTTAGGTACTGCAGAGTTGTTGAAGCTTGAGCTTCGCCCAGAGAAGCTCAAGAAAGCTAGTAATTTTATCCAGCAGGAAGATGAACTGGATTCCAGGGTCAATCAAGGCGTAGGTATCAAACACTTTACTTCCGTTTGCAAATGAATCTGGTAGTATTTGTTCATACCATTCAGGCGGAGGAATTGTATTTCGGTTGACACTGAAGTTTTGGGTCGGATTCGAAGCATTCAAATGGGCGCGTTGAATATTTTGTTGTTGTTATTGTTGTTTATCAGAAAACGATTGACCATATCTTGCGTGTTGTCTCTTTTTACTGTTGACAGTTTCAATACATTTGTTTTGATTTAGTTGTTGAACGAGTGACATGGATTGCTGGCTGCTCTGAATTTGTGTCGGCTGATTGGGATTGCTTGTTGAGTAAGCAGCGGTGGGCCGCTTAACTTGTTTAAGGATTATCCAAAAATGTATGGTAAAATCCTTCCTTTAAATGTTTGGCATCGTTTTGTGGACGGACATGACTGCTTAAAATGTTTGTTGCTTAAACAGTTTGAGCAAAGATTGTTCTTGCTCACAATTTCATACTTTTGGTCTTGCGAATCTTTCTGGTATTGAGGGCATGTAGCGAGTATGTGACTTCCTTTGCATTTTCCGCAAGACTTGTTTGACTGATCAGTATCTTTACGCGGAGGAAATGGTGGTTGACCATGCTGGTTTGCAGGGCTATTTGAGTGCCATGAATTCTGTTTCTAATTTTTTGCCGAATTATTAGAAAAATGATTTATAGCATTACTGTTCCTATTATCATTGTTGTTGTTGTTAATTCTGCTAATGTTATTATTGTTTTGACTGAAAGTGTTCAAATTATTAAACGGCTTATCAACATTTTCTCTGTTGATTTTGTCGTATACTTGGGCCTGTACTTCAAACCACTTGAGGAATTCCGAGAGTGTTGGCTGATTACCAATTGAAGTGATTGTATGTTCTGTCCATTTTATCAAAATGATATGTGGAATTATTTCTTTTGCCTTCTTCATCAATGTTGAGCTTTGAAAGTCAGCTTTGAAACCTAAATAATCAAAAGCTTGCACTAAACGTTTGATAAAGGAATCAAAAGATAAAAAATTCTGTTTGTTGTGATCATTGTTCGGGCGCCAGGCTTCCAATTGGTTGATGAAAGCTTTCACAGCAATGCTTGCATCCCCAAAATGACCCATAATCTCTTTCAACGCAATCAGGTAGTAAACAGGGTCACACGAATCAGCTTGAACTTTATCCCTGGTTTTTCCTACGACCGAGTTTTGTAGGTTTGTTATACGGTGTGTATCTGTAAGACTGATTTTATTGTGTACAAGGTTGAAAAAATTGTTTATCCACTCATGGTATTTCAGTGGATTTCCATTGAAATTTGGAATTGTTATAGGAGGAATTTTGTGGTTTGTAAATTAAAATTGTGTTCAAATGGGATTCTTTCTGGGTTCAAATGGCTAATATGTTGAGCAATGGGGGATGAATGGCTGTCTGATAGTTTGTAAATCGGTATTCCGGAGTAAGCGGAAAATTAAGTGGCTGTGATGATGTACAGCAAACAAGGCTGGTTCCTTGGTTGTTGAGCGTTGCATTGGAGGGGGAAAATTTCCATCGTTTGGTTCTTCCGTTCGATTTCTATTGCTAAAATGAACTCCAGTTGGGAAATGTGGGTTCTGAAATTGTTGGGAAACGATTTTTGCGCTACTGAAGGTAAAGACATTGCTGACGCCAATTTTCCGCTGTTCTGGTTTTCGCTGGTTTGAACAGCTGCAAATTGAGTGTTTGAAACGGTTTGAGCAGTTGAAATTTTATAATGGTCAAACTGCAGGGGATTGTGGCAACTCTGTCCGTAACAATATGGATTTGGCGTGGTCTCATTTGTCACTCTGTTTGTTCCTTTTTCCAAATGAAATTGATGCTGAAGCATTTGCTCATTTAAAATGCGTTAACTTGACGTTTGGTATGTATTGGTTTTGCTATCTGAGCAGTTATGTTGACGTGAGTTTTGTAAATTTAATGCAAGACGTTGTTTGTTTTGATCTTCTCTTTCGTTATTTAACGGAACAGAAGAATTTTCTTTTGGTCTAACTGTTGCACTTGCTGGTTGAGTCATTGACAATTCAAGTAATGTGATAAACTTTGAACTGGAGAACTGGTTCAATTCTCCAGTTGATGAGTGAATCGATTCCGGCTGGTTATCAAGCGGTTCAACAGGAAATAAGACTGCAGTTTGATTCAATGGAATGGAGGTTTGTTGGATTGAAGCAAACTGGTTGAAGGAATTCTCCTGTTCTCGTAGACCTACGTTGTTTTATGGGTATTGATAATTACTCAAAACAAATCTGTCTTAGACCTTTGTTCTGACTATTTGAGTTGGTGCTGGTGGGGGCTGCTAACAACGACATTGATTGGTTAATGTGTTTCGTTGTCGCAGAGTCTTCTACTGGTTCCTCAGTCCATTCTTTAGAAACCTGAGCAAATTGCTGGTTGTTCTGGAGGAACTTTGACAGAAGAATGGGGTCACTTTGTCCTTGCGGGAGGAAAAACGATGGTTTCGCAGGTCTTGGGGGGACTTGTGGTGACACATTGCTGACGGAGTTCTTCACTGTCAAGTCGTCTCTTACTAATTTTCGGGAAATGGGTGTCGATCGCTGTGACTCAAGATGTCTTCTTGATAACTTTGAAACGCAACTAATGTCATCGCGTACTCGAGTGGATGATTGACTCAATTGACCATCATCGTTGAGACTGTTGACTTCCAGTTCCAACTTCTCAAGGCGAGAGATCAAGTTTGAGTGACGTTTCATAACGAAATTTATACTACTAGAGCTTACTTTCTCCATCATGATGCCGTCGAGGTCCGTCTTTAGCTCTGCAACGCTCTCGTTGATTTTGTTGATTAACAGAGAAAGAGTGCGGAAGCTTTTTCTCTGCTCAACGGATGATTGCAAAAGATCAAGCTAGTATTTCAGGTTGAGCTCAGACATTTTGAACTTGTTCTGCGCGTTTTGTAGACTATGGTTGTTTTCTTTTGTCATCTTAATGAAAAAGCTGTAGTCGACTCGTAATTTTTCTGTCTTATGTAAAGGAAAAGTAAAAACCGGCTCAAGTTTTAATCGCCTTTAATCACAATCAAGGTACCAGAAAACTGTTACTGAATGGTTTTCTTTTGTGTTTGTGTGTGTGTGTGTGTGGAGTCTTAGGAACAAATAAAACCTAAAAACCAAACAAACTAAATCTATAATGATACTTCTGCAAAACAATTTAATTTTTATTGAAGACAAAATGCGGCGCGACCAGGCAACGTGAGCTACAGACAAGCGGAGAAGTCTGGTTACTTAAATGCTTGGTCTACTTTGAAGCTCTTTTCCAAAAAATTCTGTTTTGTGATTCTTATGAAGTTAAGGACAATTGCTACAATAAACTGCTTCTATTTGTTTTTGGATATTATCTGCCACCTATGAATTGCTCATTTTTATTTTGGTGACTACTGCGACTCAAAGGAAACACACTCTTCTTCCACTGGTGACTACTGAGACCAAAGGGGAAAAAAGGACTTCTTTCGGCAATTTCTGAGACCGCGGACAAAAAAAGAAGAGACGTTTGAGATTTCCAATTTAGAGGGATTATGTGCGTGAGCAAATTTGAGCGGGGAATTTTTCGAGAGCTTTTGATTTCCTTGTTTTTGAGGAAAAGAAAGGGGATCTTATCTTCTCTTTTTAATGTCCGTGAGAAGGTGTTTTCAGTATATACTACCTCATTAACTAGGCGCTCGGCCAAGAGTATGCATAAAGTGAAAACAGAATAGGCGTAAATGTCGGATTTTCTTAGGAATACATACTACCCCATTAACGAGGCTCGCGGCTAGTAGTATGTAATTAGGATATAAGAAAACACAAACTCCTCTGTATGTTTTTTTTGTAAGAAACTTTACTGGAATTTTTCCGTCTGCTCTTTACGGTTTTGCAGAATGGTTAAAAAATTTCCCAGCTTGTTCTGTAGTGAACTGAGGAGGTTATTAAATAGTTCTTTTTGAAACTTGATTGATGATTTTAAAAAGACGTTAGAAAAAACATTTTTTACTCTTCACTATATAACAGAGAAGCAATTTTGCCACTTTTTTGCTGCTTCTTTGTTGTTTCGCGAGGGGACGAGATAAATTTTTGGCTTGTTCTTAAACAATAAGAAGGGCCTGTTTGAACTTTTTTTTATTTACTAAAAATTTCCAATAAATGTCAGAAAAACGTTTTTTGAATTTTTTAAAGTCTAAGAGACAAATTAAAAAAAGGAGTTAAAATTCACTTGTCTCTTTCCTAAAAAGCAACGTCGATAAACTTACTTTGAAGCTTGTCTTCTAACAAGCCTATGGGATGCAATCAATAGGTTTCAGTGGAACTATAAAATGTTTTCTTCAAAACGTTAGGAAAACTTTTTTAAAATTTTTTTAGTCAAAGAAGCAAATTTGTGAAAAGTGAGCTGCCTCTTTACTAGAGTGCATAGCCGATAAACTGACTGTAAGGCTTGTTTTCTAACATACCCAGGGGGCCCAATTTTTTTTAGTCAAAGATGCAAGTTTGTCAAAACTGAGTTGCCTCAATGGGTCTTTTGGATTTGTTAAAAAGTTTTCACTAAAACGTTAGAAAAACGTTTTGATTTTTGACGCCCAAAAAAGCACTTTTGAGACTTTTTCTTTTTTTTGAGCAAAAAACTAAAAAAAACTTACATGAGGAGTTCAACCAAAATAAAATTGATTTTAGGTCCAACTGAAGTGTTCTATTCAAATAGAAATTTTTAAAAAAAAGAATTCTTCCCCTTTTGGGGTGTGATCATGCCCCCTCTTTGTTTCAAAAAAAATGAATTAAAGTCAGAAGGTTTTATGTCCTTATCAAGGCGGATGGTCGCCAAAATTATGTTTTAAAACATATCTCTAGTCTAATCATTTGTTAAAAGAGCACGTCTAAGTTTCACGTTACTGGACAAAAGAGTAAAAGTTTTTGTTGCAATTTTGGCGGTTTATTTGAGTCACCTTGAAAGTTGCAATAACATTGGCAACATCTGGTATAAATGACCGACATACCAATGGCGCCTTTTGGAAAAATTAGTGTGTGTGAGCTAAGACTGGATTGACCAAGCGTACTATGGTTTCAGGTTAGACAGGCATGATTAGTCCAATATAATTTTCAATCATAAGAAAATTAGAAGACTTCGCCATCCGATGTTCTACACGTTGAAGTACACGTTTTAGTGGTATTTGTCTACAGCTCGAATTGTGCTGGATTGGTTGAGCGCCGGGTGGGATCGCTACGAGATTTCGTTTGCATTGTACTGTTTGTCGGTCCTAATGATCCAAAAAAAGCAACAGCATCAAATGTTGAGAAAAATATAAAAAATATATATGCTTCGAGTAACCTGACGCTTAATGGTTCGGCTCGTCATCAAGTTAACCATGGAATGAATGAAAAAAGGGATCAATGGTTTTCCCGGGTTGGTCATTATACAAAATTCGTAGTAGTCATACTAGGTCACATATAATTCTTATTAACCATACTGGGTCATAAATGACCTTGTAGGAGTACTAAGAAAAGGCAACCCAGGTTTGTTCAATATTTTGAACTGAATTTGAATTTTTTGTTACCAGTAATGTCCCAGTAATGTCGTATTAAAACAGTACTGATTCATCATACTCTAATTGTAAATAGCTGAATCAGTGCTGAAACATGGTAGACCAAGTGTTTTTTATGATACATTATGTTTAGACTAAACCTATTTTTTGTGTTTATTAAATTAGTATGATTATCATATTTTTGATTTTCGTCTGTTCACGGAATTTCAATAGAAAATTTCGAAATTTCAAAATAAAATAAATCATAAATGCACAAGTTCTTAAAGATTTATCACAGCTATAATACAACTAGGTCCATGTTCTCTGTTTCGGCTAACAAAGAATAGGTTCGCAATTTTTATGCTTTTACTTCCAACAAATTTAAAAAAGTGTAAAAAAAACTATTTCGTCCATAAATCACTGCTATTTTTCTACTCCAATTTCCCAACATTTAATTGAGAATTAACTTAGTTGTGTAACTAAGATCAACAACAGTTCAGCAGCTTTAATGAATCATATATCAACAGTCGACCTTTTTTTCTCAACAAGTACAATTTTTTCCTTGCAAATTGTGAGCTCATGGCCACAATTTATTGTGCATAGTTTGTAACTTTTACTAGCTTTTCTTACAGGTTGCTAGAATATAGGTACGATATTTCACATCTTACTTTCATCTTTAATGCGAACAACCAACATGAGGGACGAAATTTTCCTTATAACAAGGAGGCTCAGTAATTTGCGTACGCACATAAGGTTCCGACCCCGCAAATCCACATTCTTGACTTATTTGGCTACCAATTGATGAAGAGATATAGAAATTTCAGAAATATACAATTCGTTCCATAAACAACCAATGGAATACAATAATGCCACCTTAGAGGACCAATGAACGTTGATATTAGCACTACTAAGAAGGAGAAAAAGAAATATCTAACAACAAACATTATTTATGATCAAAACTCCATTTCTATAGTAAATAAAACAAAACAAAATCAAACTTGCTTCAAATGAAAACTAAACAAAACAATTTACCCTATACTATATTGGAAACAATATGAGACTTTTCCTCAATGCGGTTAGCAGGTCGACAAAAAAGAGCAAAAAGGTGCGTTCAAAATACGTTTCTATTTTTGATAATAATAAACTTCACCGAGATCCCTAAAATGTCAATTTATATCTCCATGGGAAGCAATATATCTCCAATGTTTATTTGCGCAAAATTTTGAAGCCAATGGGCCCTACGATTATTGTTATAAATTAAAAAGAAAACAAAAATTCTATAAATGTACAAATATAAAAAACCTCAAATATTTTATGAAATCTCGTAGTAGCAGTAGAATTGAAGCCAAGGAGCATCTGTTTCGATCTAAAACCGTTATAGAAAATAAATTATTGTTCACTGGAAACGGGCTGTGACCTGTGTTTACAGACACTGAGCTACATATCAACCAAAAAATGATTTTAAAAATTTCAAAAATTTTAAAAATGATAAAAAACCGAATATATTTTTGAAAACAAATATTTTCAAATGTCATAAAAACCGTAAGACTTCAACAAGCAGCGATGGATTAAGTTGCAATACCTCAGGAAGCCAATTGGGCCTTAATATTGAGACTAAGTCACGAACCCACAAACAACATCAAATATATAAAGAAGCCAAAACTTCAAACTATATAACGACATCACACTGTTCAAGGCACTATATTCATAAGATGTTACCTGCAAGAACTGTAAATTGTCATTTTCTCCTCCTTTTAACATCAAAGAGTCTTCCTTATAGAATGATTACTTAGACATGACAACAAAAAGAAACCCAAAAATTGAAGAGTATAGAAATCTGGAAAATTGATGGTCGAAGCAATCAGTCAGAACGTATAACTAAACACCAAAATATATTTGAATCAACAAAAGTAATTGAGACTTTTAATTTGTAAGAAGTTGAGTTACATGGTTACAAAAATGAAAGCAAAAAGAATACAGTTGAAAGAAAAACATTTTTTTTCATTTTTAAAGTCAATAAAACAAACCCATGTAATCTGAAGTCTTTAACTAAGTTGAGTTTTACGTCACGCGAAATTAATTGAGACATATTGTTATTAGGTATATGACGAATAACAACAAAAAAAGACAAAAATACGCAAAAACAAAAAACCTATAAAATTTTTCGAAATAACTGTGTCTCAGCTCAAAAAGCATAAACTATAAAACAAAAACAATTAACATATTCGGAAACGCTTTTTTCCAATGCTGTGAATTTTCCTTACTATACTTTTTTTCAAAGGGACTTTTCAATAAGATGATATATAGACAAAGAAGAAAAATGAACTGATATAAGATGCATTTATGCTCAAATATAAAACTAAATGAAAAAACTATATAAACTCTAAAACAAAAACAATTAACAAATTCGGGAACACCTTTTTCCAACAATGTGAATTTTCCTTACTATGCTTTCTTTCAATTGGACTTCTCAATAGGGTGATATATCGACAAAGAAACAAAATGAAAAGATAAAATACGCATTTATGCTCAAAACTTAAAAAAATGAAAAGGCGTGGTTTCAAAACAAAGAGACCATTATTTGAACTTCAATCCGCTGCAGACATTAAAGTACAACCCACAGGAAATTGGTTTCTGCCTGTTTTTACTGAGAGTGCGCTCGAAGTTGAAAGAAAAAAGATAAAATAGTGGCAATGTTCAAAAATCAACCGATGTTCTCAAAAACAAATATATTGAAAGTCATAACAGACATTAGATAACAACTGAAAGAAGTGTCTAATGTCTGTTTATCTCCTAAAAATAACTGGATCTTTGACTGGGGACAATACGTCAATGAGTTACAAAAATATAACGAATGAAAGCAAATTTCAAGAATACATAAAATTTTTTTACGAAAACAATTGGTCAGATCCATAAAAATCATGCGCTGAAATCTGAAACCGTAATTTAATGTCCTTGGGCCTTATTTATTGTAAACATTATCTGTCATTACTTGAGCCCGATTTGAAATTCTTGTAAGTTAAAAAAATTACACAAAAAACATTCACATAGCGGAAATACTTTGAAAAAAATTCCCGCTCCATTAAAATCTAAAAAGTGTTTTATCGTAAGGATCCACGGCGCGATCAGGATCAGCCCAGATTTTGCTTGGCAACTAACATACACTCAATTGTTGAATTGGTTGCTATATAGATTGATTCCATACAAAATTTTTCAGTTTGTCAAAAATAAATAGTGCAATTTGTATAAATATCGAGTTTGAATTAGCGAAAAATTGGCAAAACTATAATTTAAGAAGATTCCTAAAGCCAACTGCAGTACAACTAGAAACTTTTTTGAGCTTATGAAGCGTCTGGCCGTAGATTTTGATTTTGGTGTCTGTCTCTAGCAAACGTAAAGCAAATGGGTTAAAAAATCAATTTTGGTACCATATTTGACGAAAAAGTCTCAATTTTGAAAAACGTAGCTTAATTTCTTACCCAAAAAATTCGGATCGAGGAATTCAGCAACCAGCCTCTATCTTTACGGATAAGATTTATAACACTGCAGTTAAAAATTTTAACATACTTTAGCAACATTGACGAAAATTTGGTCAAAATTGACAAAAATTTGGTCAAAATGTGAATAAAAACTGCTCAAATACGTCTAATATTCACAAAATTTAAACCTCAATAACTCTTTAAAAAAACAAAAATTGAAAAAAAATTTTTTATTTCCATATTCTACGCTGGACGGGCATTTTAATGATACCACTCACAACTTTTTCCGATGATTATATCGATTGGCCAAAATTGTCTGAACAAAAAAAACCTATTTGAGAATACAGTTCCTCTCCCACTAGAGTGGGTTGGAGCAAATATTGTCTTTAATTTGCAGATTTATTTAATCTTAATACAATCAATTTATCGAAGAACATGTAACTATAAAGATCTGATCATTTTCCTGAATTTGCATGTTTTGCAATTAAAAAAGGATGGCCGTCACTAATAAATTCGGTGATGGAGAAAACATAATCTGCAAAAATTTATTGTTGAGCTGTCAGGACTTAATATTCGGAAGCAACTAAAACATAATTTGTTTGGCAGTTCGAATAAACTAGACTCTGTTTTTAAACAGACAGACAGACAGACAAATGAGTAGCTAGCGATCAGTCGGTTCTTTCTCGCTGTTTTCAAATTCGCTTTTCTTTTTCAGCGTTCGAAATCAAGACCATAGTATTGTATTCAACTATACTTTCTGCATGCTAACTCAGAATCTGTTAATGCAAATGGGTCAACCGCAAACTGCGAAAAGACTAAATTAGTTGAAGAAGTTATGATCAGAATTACATCACATGAGCAAACAGTTAAATGTCAAGAAGATACCATTCGTATACCGAACAAAAACGTTGATGAGCTTTCAAATCATATGTTGGCAAAAAAATACTCAAGCAAAGACTGGTTGATTTCCAAAGAACTTCCCAATTAACCCATTTAGCAAAAACTTATAAAAGGATGCTTGCAAATCAATTTGCCATTACTTCAATTATCAAATTACGCTTGACAGAATCAGGGCATGCCGTCCCTTGAAGCCTTTTAAAAACAGAATAACCCCAATAAAAGTAAAATTTTTTTTATTTCGACGATAAGGATTTTATCTTCAGCCGGCGAAAAATGTTATCGTATAAATTAAATGAGGGTAAAAAATTAGTTATCCTTGAGAGGCCCCCCCAAAATGCTAAAATTATGAACAATTGCAAAAGTATTGGACTCATTGCAACAAGATGGAACTGCCAAGTGAAAGTTTTTTGAGAAAATTTAAGTGGTAACTACTACTCCTGTGCTGTAAATAGTATAAAGGCATTGGACGAGCTCAAATCTTGTGCAATTAAGAAACGGGAAATTTCAGTTGCGAGGGGTTTTGTAAGAAACGACGGTACACTTCGAGTTGATCCACCTAATCAAAATACACGAAAACTGGAACCAAACTTTGAACCCTTTTGGGAAAAAAACTACAAACCAAAAACACTCAAGAAAACATAAGCGGGATTCACCTGAGGACCCAGTTAATTGCAAGAAAGGACAGTTTGATCTATCAGCTACGCCGACAAGCAGTAACATGGTTCTATGTTTGGGGGATCTTAATGAAATTGAGGATGGGGCAGCGAGGGAACAAGCATCTGCAAAATAACCACAAATCACAGGCAATAGGTAATCCTTGTATACTGTCCCTCAACAAAGAATCCTTAAAATCCCATCATGACCAGCTCAACTGTTTTTTTTTAAATTTCAAAAACAACCTAGGTTAATTGCTCTAAGTGAAACATGGTTTAACGAAAATGATAACCTGGGAATTTACTCTTTAGAAGGTTATGAAATAGTAGAAGTGAGTCAAGAACTGGAAAAAAGGAGGAGGTGTGGCATCCTCGGTGAAATCTGAAATCAGCTTTGAAAAAATCCAAAAGCCAATATTTACATCTTTTGAAAAAAAATACAATTAAATTCTCTGCAGAGTTTGAAGAGTTATTCCAATATACTTCCAGTCTCGAGAATCATTACATTTGTGGGGACTTCAACATAGATATTTTGTCGAAGTGTAATACTGTGTTCAAATATGAACTATTGATAAAAAGTTTATGCTTTAAGTTGCTTAATGGAATACCAACCGCGTATCTGCCAACGTTCCCATCTCAGCGGTGATTCTAAAGTTGGTTTTTCCCAAAAGGGTTCGATCCCCAGAAGTGCACGTTCTTTGACTGCTGACTGCGTCATGTGAGACTTCTTGCTTTGGAGGTATGCAATTGAGCCGCGAATGTGTAGTAGATTTTTGAAGTTGGATTCGAGGCGCGAATCCACTGTATTTATTAATTGTCGCAATACCGCTTTTATTTCCATTCCGTAATAGTGTTACAAATGAAGTTCTATTGTGAAGACGTGGAATTCTATTTCGAATCCAGATAGAGTTATTCTGGCTGTAAAACTGAGGAGATTGAGAACCACTGAATTTCAAGAATTAAGTTAAGCGAATGAATGTTTATAAAATGGGAAAGTATGAACTAACTGAAAACTTGAATTTTGGGTCGGTAGTTAAAGTTTACTGACGTGAATATAATTTTAATGACTTCTGACTATCACGAGGACATCTTAAATTAATTTAGTACAAATTATGAGAATATGGTAGAACCGTACCACATATCCACTGTACCACATAAAGTGGTACAACCGTACCACATGAAGTGAAATGTAAATCCAATATTTTTACAAAGATATTTAAACTGTAAACATTAATTGCTGCGTAAGTGAAGCTCAAATCCTTTAGTATTAAACGAAATTAATGCACAGTAATATCTTTTCAACTCAGATAAAGTTTTGATTAAACCAACTGGGTTGACCAATAATATTAACAGACAACAGAAAGTTTTGCCCAAATGTAGCAAAAATCCAGTAACATTTAATTTGAACAGATAACACATGACAGAATATAAGAACGTAAAGTATTGTGACAATATGAACAACTAACAAATTAAGGTTAGTCAATTAAATTATTCAGTTTTTTGAAATGAAAGTTAACGTAAAGGAAGCTTATCTTAGTTGAAAGGCAAAAGTTTCTGCGTTTTTGGGTTTTTATATTTGATTTTCTGCGTCAAATACGCTCATGCTTATTTCTCTATCGTAGTCCTCATAATTATACTCTTCTGGGGACCAAATTCCAATAAGCTGGGGTGCTGGAGGACTTACAAACGGCAATTCGAAAGAAGTCTAGTCTCCTGGAGGTTGCAAAGCTTCTTCATGTTTTACCGTCTGGATTACTGGATTCCTTTGTTTGGATCTCTTGGGTGCTGGGACAGAATCGTTATCGCTGACTTAGCATATTGAGCTCTCAAAACCAAAATAGTCCGGTGATTTGCGGGTTCTTTTTGATTTCGAGGTGGTAGGAGAAGCTGTTGAGGAGGTGATTGACAATGAAGCAACAGAAGAAGCATTAGACGTGCCAGGAGTTGCTGACGATCGACAGGAGCGGCTTTTCCCTGCTTGAGATTTCTTAGGCTTCCGGGAGGACATTGCTTTGGACATGTTGCTATTTGCTGGAGCAAATGCCAGAAGCAGTGTCAGTCGTTGTCGGACGGTGCCGAATCTTAATATCATCCCGGAATTTCTTTTTGGGATCCTTGGATTGCTGAAATATTTCTCCTCAGTCGTCTTATCGTAAGGGAGGAGCCTTCTTTGTGCATACTGCCAGAGTTTGGTGTTCCTTTCGGCTCGTGTTCCGAACTTAGCGATATCACTGTTTCGAGCCTTGACCTCAGGGACGCCAGTTTCTTTTATAGTAGTTGTTGTGGGCAATGTCCTGATCACTGTGCTGCCTGGTGCCAATGTCCCCCAAAGCCCCCTCAGATCCCGCTTATAGTGTTTTGACATTTTTCGAGCAAGCTTGAGCTCGAGAGATCGTTCTGTTCTCGGCATGGGGTTAGTAAATTTTGGGTGCAGGATAAATCTAGAAATAGATTTGTTCTTGTCACCGTTGTACCTCTGGCCTGCATCTACTTGGGCTTTTGACATGGCCTCCTCAATGAGAATATCACTGCGGTGGCCAGTCACCCAGCCGGTTTTGTCCAAGTAGTCTTCGACGGGACTCTATCAGCGTCTAAATAGTGGTGGAGAAAATTTTCATATGACAAATTAGATGATTTTGGTACTGTGCTAATGTTACTCAGGGGTGTGTTCGGCTTTCATCCAAAGTGTGCTTGGAAAACTGTTACGTTAATTGTCTTTTATTTACTTATACATAATTGATATACTATTGACTTTATTGCTTCTTTAATTGTGAATGTATTATTTCTATTATCTAATTTTATGCAGCTTAGTTGCCTTTAATTTTTTGTATCAAACGCTCCACTAATCCAATAGCTCTATGATCATTAGCAGGAGCAGTGATAATGTTTATATTATATTGTTTACAAAAAGTCTTTACTTTATATCTGATTAAACAACGTTCTTGATCTAAGCGAATATTTCGAGGAACACCGTGATATATTCATCTAGAAATTTAATTACATTGGGTCGATTACCTTTGTCAAAAACTTCTACAGTATGGTATTTAGAAGATGATCAATACATACAAGGAAATGTATATCTTTTTCGTTTGTTATGGGACCTCCAAAATCAATCTGAATTTCTTCATTAGGTTCTGAACAGTTTAATGAAGGTTTCCATTTCGACGCTGGATTGATAGGTTTCAGATCCCTACCAATCTCAACGCAGGGTTTGCTCTTTGCAGCCTTATTCAGAATCTCTCTATGCATGTAAGGCCAAAATGCATATTGGCCTAGGGTAATCATACCCCAACTGCCTGGATGAGTCATGTGGAGAGACTCAAGTACTGCATCTTGTATTGAATGTGGTATTGCCACGGGTTCGTCAACGCAGACAGTCCCGGAACTGACGTGTAAATCCCTGCAATATGATTAGAGGTAGGGATTCAATTCCTTGCACCTCTGGGCATCATTCTGTAGAATACAGTCTCTCACCTCCTTCAAGACTGCATCCTTGCTGTTCAGCACTGCCAGGAAGCCTTTGGTGAGTAATTGCGTTAAAATATTCTCAAAGACTTCCTCCTGAGAGTTCGAGAATTGGGGAGGCTTGTCCATCATTCGAGGAGCGGGTGGAATTGACAGCTGAATTTGGCGTCGATTGCAAAGTAACTCTGCTGGGTGCAGATGTTGGTGGAGTTTGAGGGTTAGTCCTTGGGCTGCTCATGTTTGAATTATTATTCACTTGGAATTGTGCTGCGTTTGCAGTATTGAAAAGAAGCAACTGAGTTGTGTTATGATTTAAGGCAGAAAAAAATTTGGAACGGTTCGTTGAGTGAGGATTTGACGCAGGTGTGGAATGTGTGTGATTGACGCTGCTAAAGTGCTCTGATTGGCAGTTTTGTGGTGTGGTATTTACACAAATTGCTGCAATTGCGTCACGAATGCGGATTATTGTTGCAACCGCAAATTCCTCATCATAATTGTTTGTAACTTTTGGTTGTTGATTTAGTTGGCGGGAAATATAATCTACCAGCCCCATTTTTGCGCCTGGTATATGTTCAATGTTAAAATCAAAGGGTAAGAGGTGATCCACCCAACGGGTTAAACGACTATTATAGGATTTGTTAGACTGGTGTTATTTCATAATTTAAAGTAGTGCTCGATGATCTGTAATGGTTGTGAATGATTTTCCGAATAAATAACATTTAAAATATTCTACGGACCACACAACCCCTAATAATTCTTATTCCTTGATACTGTAACGTTCCTCATTTTAGTTCAGGAAATGAGACGCAAATGCAACTGTATGCCAACCTGTCGCTTAACGCTGTTTTAATGCTGCTCCTAGTCCAGCTCTAGATGCATCGCATTTGATCCGGGTTTCCAAGTGTGGATTATAGTGTGTGTTTTCTATTGCGTTTGCGACTCTATTTTTAATTGCTGGAAAATGAAGTTCGAGTTCGTCATTCCAAACAAATTTTGTATACTTTATAAATAATAGTCGAAGTGGATGACATAATTGAGACGGATTAGGGATGAATTTACTGAGATAATGAACAGAACCTAAGAATGATCGTAATTGTTTTAATTTTTTAGGTGCTAATAAATTTAAAATTGCCGCTGTTTTAATTTCAAAAGGTGCAATTCCAGATTGAGTAAATTTATGGCCTAACTATTCAATTTCAGTTTTAGCGAAGTGGCATTTAGGTAAATTTATTCTCGGATTATCTTTGTCCAATATTTTTAGACACATATAATTTAACTTTAAATGATCTTCTTTAGTGCCGCGGCTGACAATTATAAAGTCATCTAGAAAACAATGGGTATTATTTAGACCGACTAATGTATAATCGATTACTTTTTGGAAAGCTGCTGGCATGTCATTTAATCCCTAAAAACCTGTAATGAAGCGGTATGTACCAGTACCCTCGCCGCTAATGATATTAAAGTTACAATGCCTAGCCGTTTCCGGGTCTAAATTAAGTTGACTGTATGCGTACTTCAAATCCAGTGTTGAAAAGTATGCTGTTTCGTGTGATGCGTTTGTATTTAAATTTTGTTGAACTGTGTCAATTAAGCTGTCTATATTTGGCATCTGATATCTATTTTTATGAATAGATTTATTTAAGATTTTTGAGTCGAGGCCTATTTTAACTGTTTTATCTCTTTTTACCGTGATAACTATAGGTGATATGAAAATTTTATCAGGACAACTTTTTAATTTTTTGATGTCTTTTTCAGCACGTAGTTCTTTAAGTTCTCCATTAACTAAAAGTTGCAGATTATTTGGGACCCTACGGCCTTTTTGGTGTGTAGGTGGAAATCCTTTTTGAAACATAGACTTAACTGAATGTTGTACTGGTTTACTAATTCTTGAGATTAGACCTGGAAAATCAAATGCTTTTTGTTTCTTGATTAAAGATTGATTTTGATCAACATTTCAGACTGGTTTTCTTTGAGTGATTGAAAGACTAAGTTAATGAAAGAGATCTCGTCCAATTATAGGTCTATGGCCGTCTTCCACAACTGTCACATTTACACCCGTAGCTATCCAATCGTTACATTTGACTGAAGTCTCGGTTAGTCCGATAGCTTTGATTAAATCATTCGAAAAAATTTTGAGTTCGTGCATCTCTGGTGATTGTACCCAGAAGCTCTCTTTACAGTCCGACACTACTGCAGTTGCAAGACTTTATTTAATGATAGTGCAAACGCTTCCCGAATCCACTAAAGCTTTTGTGCTTTTACTTCCAATGAAAAGGTTAACATTCACTGGCTCAACTTCTCTAGTGTTATTTTTAGTGGAGATTGTTGCAGCACAATTGTCATCAAAATAATCATAAACAGAATCGTACTTTGAATCGTAGATACTGTGTTTTTGAAGCAGTCTATCAATATAGTTAACCTGCTCTCCAACTGTTGCTGAAGTAACCACCGCTGCTGCCTCGGAAATTGAATCGTCAACATTGTTCAATCTGGGTTTCGGTTAAGATGGTTGTTAAGGCATTCTACATACTTTTTCAAAATAATTTGCATTTCCGCAGTTTTTGCAGTTCTTCCGACGCGCAAGGCAATTTTTTCGATGAGCGGCCGACCACCTACAGCCACAGTTGGAACAAATTGTAGGTTTGACAAAATTGCTTGTTGAGGGTCGCGGTCTGTTCCATGAAGTTTGTAAGTTGTTGATGGATGTAGTCGTGATTTCATTTGTAGTATGATGAATAGCGGTTCCAGACATCTTCAACTGATTCTGCATGCCCGTCTTAATATTCTTCGCCACTTCCTAAGAATTTTTAGCCGTTCTCGTTTCTTTTAGTAATTCTCTTTGAATCTCACCGTATTGCATATTTGCTATGAAGACGTCCCGAATGATGGATTCTTCGTGACTGTCCAAATGGCAGTTCAAAGACAGTTCCTGGAGACCACCGAAGAAACTTTTCGACTGGTTCTACTTTTAATAGTTTCCTCGTTAAGAATGTATAACGGTCGAAAGTTATATTCCGCTGCTTTGTAAACACCTGATCTAAACTCTCGCAAAGATCCTTAGTAGATATCTGATCAGTTTGAATATTTGGTTCTTGGGAACAAAATATTGGACTTCCTTCCATCCCGAGACTAAGATAAGTGAGTGAGACAGCTTTGTTGTCACAAAACATCCGGGGTCTATCGCCGCACAATATCCATGCGAGCTCAATTTTCTGACATCTATTGAGCCATGCCTTCTTGAGTTGTTCATTCCGAGTTTTTCACTCTGAGCCGTGCTATTTTCTACAATTTCTTTATAGATAGGTTCGGGGGGAAAATAACTTTGTTCGTTGGATCTTCACGAAGAAAATCGATTGAAATACCCTCTTTAGCAAGGATGGCCAGCTTTAACATTATCCGCCAGTTGGTTTTCCCAAAAGGGTTCAATTCCACGAAGGGAACGGTTTTTGACTGCTGACTGCGTCATGTGATACCTCTTGTTTTGGAGATATGCAATTGTGCCACGAATGTGTAGTAGATTATCGAAGTTGGATTCGGGGCGCAAATCCACCGTGTTTATTAATTGTCGGAATACCGCTTTTATTTCTATTCTGTTATAGTGCTACAAATGCAGCTCTATTGTGATGACGTGGATTCTCAAATCCAGATAGAGTTATTCTGGCTGTAAAACTGAAGAGATTGAGAACAACTGAATTTCAAGAATATAGTTAAGCGAATGAATGTTAATAAAATGGGAAAGTATGGGCTAACTGATAAATTGACTTTTTAGTCGGCGGTTGAGGTTTACTGACGTGAATATAATATTGATGACTTCTGACTAACACAAGGACATCCTTATTTAATTTAGTACAATTTATGAGAATATGGTACAACCGTACCAACACTGAATTTCAAAAACTTGAAAAAAAAATCCAGACATGAATGTTGACAACAGGGTATCTAGTTTGGTTAATGTTATGAATACTTTATTGGATCAATTTTCACCTTGGAAGAAATCGCGAAAAGCAGCGACAGGCTAAAATCAGAAAATAAAATCCCAGATAAATAAACAAAATCAGCTATTTAAAAATTGGTTGCAAAAAAACTGATGAAAACTGTTCAAGATACAAAAAGCAGAGACAGAGAAATATAGTTACGAAAACTATTGAACATGAGAAAGGGAAATTTTATGACGCCTTACTTGGGGCTGATGAAACCAAAAAAAAGCTTGTATCAGGCATATCAAACAATTTACAACACGAAAAAAGGGAAAAAGGAAACATATGTAACGTTGCGCCAAATATTCTGAACAATTTGTTTGCAAAGATTGGTGAAAATATGTCTCGGTCATTTATACCTTCTACTACAGAGAACATTAAAGTCAAAAGACTTGAACAGAGCTGCGTTTTGTTCCGACATCAACAACGAATTCAGTAAAATTATTAGGCGTCTGAAAAAACAAAAAGTCTGCGGGTCTTGATGGGTTAAACAACGAAATCGTTAAGATTTCTTTACCGGTAATATGTGATTACTTATGCAATGTTTTAACACCTTTTTTGAAAAAGGCTATTTCCCTTTACCATTTAAAAAGCAAAAGTGATTCGTTTTTACAAGGAGGGCAGTAAAAGCGACCCTACAAACTACAGAACCATTAGTCTGTTAACATGGTTTTCTAAAATTTTTGAAAGTTTGATCAATAAAAGAATTATGAATTTTGTTGACAGACATAGAAATTCAACCCCATATCAGTTTGGATTCCAACCAAAAAAATTTTGCATCAATGCATTAATAAAATTCACTGATTTCATCTCTTAGGCACTAGAACAAAAAATATCTGGGGTCTCCTTATTCATTGAATTAAAAAAAACTTTTGACACAGTCAACCATCATATTTTGATTTCAAAGCTAGAAAAACATGGTTTCAGAAAAAAACACTTAATTTAAATAAAAGTTATATATCTGACAGATCTCAATATGTTTTTTTTTGAACAATAAGACGTCAAACTCCATTGATGTTAATTACGGCGTACCACAGGGATCAATATTAGGGCCAACTTTCTTTCTAATATACATGAAGGACATGCCCCAATGCTGCTCAAACTCGGCAGTAGTTTGGTATACAGATGATACTACCATAGCATCGTGCTCAGTTAACAAAAATGCTAAATTTTCCTCTGATGTAAAAAATGTTGAGAAAGGGTTTGATCAGAACTGTTTAACGATCAATGAAAACAAACGCATGCTTATGCATTTTGGCCGCAACAAAAAAGCTAAATAGGTAGACGGTGTTTTAAAAGACGTTCAAATCAAAGATGAATACAAGTATTTGGGTATTAATTTTGACAAATTGATGAAATATACGTACCACTGTAAAGAAGTTGCAGAATTTTTGGATTTTGCCTATAATGCAAGAAGTTATATGACTAAAAATCAAATGTTAACATTTTACAATGCCTATGTTAAATCCACAATAGAGTATAGTCTTGTGATATACGGAAACACTTATAACCCATATCTTGACGAAATTTATAAGATGCAAAATAGAATATGTCGGGCCATTTTCTTTAAACGCAAAAGGCATGCGATTAGGAATATCATGGCAAAATATCATCTTCTTACCGTTTATCAACTTTTTGCTAATAAAATTTTCAAATTTATGTCCGACGAACTGAGAAAACCTGAGTCAGCTTCTATAAAATTAGATTCACTCAGCAACCAACGTGAAACAAGAAGAGTCTCACACAAACTTTTGCCTGTACCCAATTCAAAAACATTAAAAACCCCCTGCAGATTAAAGTTATCATAGCGTACAATTTTGTGCAAGAAAATAATTTATTTACTGAAAGCATGAGAGAAATGACTCCATGTCAGCTCAGAACTTTTTTAAGATCCTTTACTTACCTATATATTCAAGATAGCTATGAAGTATTCAGTTTATATTTTTGACTTCCTGTAGTTTCAATTGGTTTTCGTAAATATTATACAGGGTTCTTGCTAGATGAGGCTGTAGTCTCTTCAAGGGCCGTCCAGGCATAACGTCTTTTAATTAAATTTTGTTTTGTTTAATTAATTTTATTTTGCTGCTTAATGAAATTCAAGTATGTAAACCGTCACCTTTGAAAAATATTCAGAACTTCAGTAATTATTTTTTTTTCAATTTTGCAAGTTTTTTGTGTATTTTCAATTTTGCAAGTTTTTTGTGTATCTTCGTAGCATTATTGTCACTTGTAGTCAAATCTGAGAACTAGCATCATAAATGACGTTGATACCATTTCTATTCCGTTCCTTGCTCGTATTTTTTTCCTGGAAAACGGGAAGGCAACGGGAATCACTTGCTAGATGAGGCTGTAGTCTCTTCAAGGGTCCGTCCAGGCATAACATCTTCTAATTAAATTTTGTTTTGTTTATTTAATGTTATGTTGCTGCTAAATGAAATTCAAGTGTGTAAACCGTCACCTTTTAAAAATATTCAGAACTTTAGTTATAATTTTTTTTTCAATTTTGCAAGTTTTTTGTGTATCTCCAATTTTGCAAGTTTTTTGTGTATGTTCGTAGCATTTTTGTCACTTGTAGTCAAATCTGAGAGCTAGCATCATAAATGACGTTGATACCATTTCTATTCCGTTCCTTGCTCGTATTTTTTTCCTGGAAAACGGGAAGGCAACGGGAATCACTTGCTAGATGAGGCTGTAGTCTCTTCAAGGGTCCGTCCAGGCATAACATCTTCTAATTAAATTTTGTTTTGTTTATTTAATGTTATGTTGCTGCTAAATGAAATTCAAGTGTGTAAACCGTCACCTTTTAAAAATATTCAGAACTTTAGTTATAATTTTTTTTTCAATTTTGCAAGTTTTTTTGTGTATCTTCGTAGCATTATTGTCACTTGTAGTCAAATCTGAGAACTAACATCATAAATGGTGTTGATACCATTTCTATTCCGTTCTTTGCTCGTATTTTACTCCTGGAAAACGGGAAGGCAACTGGGATGTTCTGCGGGGCTACACTTATTGGTCCATATTGGTTGATGACGTCAGCCAAATGTGTTCAACAGGTGGAAGGGAATGTATGCCAAAGTAAGAATCACGTGACCTTGTGTATATGGGAGAAAAGAGTTGAGTTTTAGAATCGCAAAAATAATTGGAGCCATGCCCTTTTCAATCACATGATAGCATTTTTCGGTATGTAAAATCTATCCGATTTTCCTCGTTTGCAAAGCCATATCAATTTTTCAATTTGTTTTTTTACTTCGCTAGGTGCAATTAGACCATACCACGTTAATTTTTTCAACATCTTTGGTCATAAGACGGTCAAAAACTATACCGCGATACAGTTCGAAAATACAAAACTTAGTTCCACGCCGCATAAGGTCGAACCATAATTTGGAAGTATTCTGAGGTATTGTTTTTTTTACATTTAAGTCTAAGAGTACCCAAAACTGTCAGAAAGATCATATGTAGTGTCTTGAGTAAATTTCCTTGAGCATTGAAGTGCCCTCTCTGTGTCATTCCCACCGTCTACATTTGTCGTTTGGTGTTTTACGATAAAAGATCAAATTTAGCTGGCTTGGACCAATCGTAATAGGCAGCTCAGCAACCAGCAAGCTACTTCTGAGCTACTGGCATAGAAGGCTGCGTTAGTATTTTTTCTGAAAGATAGAAGCAAAATTTCTCCAGTAAAACTCAATATTCTGTTGTAATTTTTACCTAGAAAACTGCGGTAATCAAATTTGAACTGTGAGCTGAGCACTACCCACAGTTATCTAGACAACATACAAAAAACTTGTTGGTTGAGGAAAAAAATTGGTAAAAGTTTAAATCTTTTGTTTCCCAGACGAACTGCAACGGTTATCTTGAACGATCTTGTAAGATTCTCGTAAAAAAAACGTTTATTTTGCAGACTCTTGAAAATATTAATTGTCTTGCAAGATGCAAGATCCGGCACTAATCTTGTATGAATCATGCAAGAGCTTGCAAGACAAACGTCTTAAAATTTCGATGAAAAAAAATATCAGTTTAAACTTGAAACCAGTCATTGAGCAAAAAATAAATGAGATGATCTTGTTGCACTAATGTAGGAGAGCACAATTAAGAACCTTTAAAGGCAATAAATTGATTTTCAAAAAAATAGACAATTGCTGTCTGTAACTGAAAGTGAGTTTAATAGTAGTATAGTAGTGCCAAAACCCTCCAGCCCATTTAGGTGCCATTGTTTGTCCATTTCGATTATGTTCTAATTTATACGTGTTAGCCTTGCCATTTTAAGAGTTTATTCTGTTTCTTTGGAGGTCAGAGAAGAACTCCACTCCTATTCCTTGGTCTGTAAGGAAGCTGAAGAGGCCATGCAGAAGCTAGTGCATGTTTCTGGTGGCTTTTGCAGAACCGTCAGCGTGCAGGAGTTTTAAAAGGCGGATGGTTATCGAGCAAGACTCTTGCAAATCGGACGTTTATTTTACAAGATCTATGAACGGTCTTGCAAGATCTTGCGAGATCACCGTACAATTATGACTGGGTTTTCAGCATTCTTTTTGGCGTAACGGCAGTAAAATATACATCAAGCGTAAACCTTTCACTCTTCTTAAAAAGAATATAGAATTGAAATATAATGATATATGTCGCACTATCCTTGATACGCACAGAGTCAAATTTTTGCTTTTTTACCTCTAAAATGACATGAATTTAGATATTATGAAGACAAATTTCAAAATTTTTCAAATAGAATTTTTACTTCAGAAACGGTGACGATCAATTCTTGTGCAGTGCGCATACTACATTTTATACAAAAGATCTTTACTATGTGTTATGCTAAAACAGAAGTTGTTCTTGATCATTTTTTAAAAAACCTCAGAAACAATTTTTTTCACAATTTTTTTTTTGGTTTTTTTCTGTGAAGGTAATTGGGTTTTGAAAATGAAAAAACTCACGCAAAATCGGAAATAATTCTACTTTTTTGTAAGTAGAAGGTGTAAGTTATTACACCTTCTAGGAGCAATTTGTTTGGATGTTATAAGAAGATATGAAGCTGTGAAGTATAACGTTATCCAAATTTTTTGATTTCTTATTTTCTGAACTAATACATTGAATCCCAATTTACATTTCACGGCTCGTGGTTTACAATAAATTTTTCAAGAAAACTCTTTAGTCTTGATCTCCCGGGTCGAGGTTTTGACAAAAAATATTGTAAGATTAGCGGTGAATAGCGGTGAAAAAGCGGTGAATTTTGTAAGAATTGCGTTGAATTTTGCGGTGAAAATTTTTTTTTTCACCGCATTTATCGGAATTCTTACAAAAAAGAAACTGCCGTACAAGGGTTCGAACCTCTACCTAATGCGTGTCACCAACGTCGTAATCCACTGCGCCATCTGTCACTAACTTCAATGATATTTCCTGCGAATATAAGATAAGCGTTGAAATTAGCGTGGTGAATATTTGTAAGATTTGCAATTTTAGCGGTGAAAAATTTTTTTTCACCGCATTCTGCTGGTAGCGGTGAAAAATTTTTTTTTCACCGCATTCTGCTGGTAGCGGTGAAAAATTTTTTTTCACCGCATCCTGCTTGTAGCGGTGAAAAATTTTCTTTCACCGCTAAAGCGCTGAAAAAAAATTTTCACCGCTTAAAAGTTTTTTTTCACCCCATTCATCACATTGAACGCAAATCTTACACTTTTACTCAAATTCACCGCAAATCTTACATCTTTTAGCGATTTTTAGCGGTGACACGTCGACCCGGGCTGTGGTTTGAATTACTATCTTAGTTTCCGTTACTTCGACAACGCAGTTTTCCCAATAGCTTACACTTTTTATTCATTCATAACACAGCCCTAGCAAGCATCAGCTGTTAGCTGGCATCACTAATATAATGCGTAAATTGTGACAATTTGCATTTTTGATTAACTGATGCAAAAAAATCTGGAATAGTTTGCAACTGGAAGACACGATCCGAATATTAATCAGAAACCACTGAGATTTGAAGTTTTGTCTTTTTTTCACAGATTTTTTGTCAGTTAGACTGGTGGTCAGATGGTTGTTGAGTTTTCTCGGGAAACATGCTTGATTTTCCATAAAAATACGCTACACTTTTATAGCTTTTCCCATGCTTTAGCCTATAAGTTTATTGATATCAAGTTTGGTCAAGTTGGGACAACTCCTTCAGAATTCGATAAAAGTAATAAAAAGTCATAGTTTTTGAGTTAACAATTTTTTGTGCACACGAAAGTCTGGATATCGATAATTTTGAAGGAACCATAGTCTGGACATAAACGCACGAAAGTTTTATTTTTGAGTGCATGATTTTTGGTTTGTAGTGCTCAAAAGTCTGGGTACAGACAATTCTGAGCGCATAAAAGTCTGGACATAGGCCCTATTGAAAGCAAAAAGAACGCAGGATTCATTTTGGACGCACGAAGGTCTTGACATTAGCACATTCCGTCTGGGAGGGCCTGGACATAGACATGTTCCCTATGGGACGGTCTGGACATATCGGCTTTTGGTCTGAGACCTCAACCTCAAGTTTTCACAGCTTTTCCCAACCATCGGGGAAGCAGTTTGTTGGTCCTATCATGACTGATATTATCATCAGTGCAATGCTTTTTCGTTGCCAAAATTCGAAGAGACATCTGAGTGATTGATTTCTGTGCATAGCCCATCGCTTCGAAAAACAATTTGCGCTTTGGGTGTTTATGCTTTTAAAATTAAACTGTGCTTCTTGTGTAATTGCGCTTTGGTACGATGAGTTTCTCAATTTTTTAATAGAAGTTCACGTAGGTTCTGCCAACTTTTAGATTGATTTGAGTTTTTAGAACTTGTCCGTTTAAACCGCAGCTTACCGAGTGCATATTATTTGACCCCCCCCCGCGCACGTGTCACATTTTTATACAAAGATTTACCATACAAAGGTCTGAACTCTGTTACTGGGGGGGGGGGGGGGGACAAACGCAAAAAATCCATATTATCTTTGTATTGAATGAAATCAGAGAATTTTCAATCCTGGATTTAATTGACTGTGGAAGCAAGAATTGTGAATTAGAGGCCAGACTGAAAGTGAGCAAGTTTCGTTTTTTTTTTACAATTTTTTTTTGCTTTTTTTTCTGTGAAGGTAATTGGGTTTTGAAAATGAACAAACTCACAGAAAGCCGGAAATTATTCCATTTTTTTGATACGTTATTACACCTTCTAGGAGCAATTTGTTTGGATGTCATAAGAAGATATGAAGCTTTGAAGTATAACTTAATCCAAATTTTTTGATTTCTTATTTTCTGAACTAATACATTGAATCCCAGTTTATATTTCACTGCTCGTGGTTTACAATAAATTTTTCAAGAAAACTCTTGAGTCTTGATCTGTGGTTTGAATTACTATCTTAGTTTCCGTTACTTCGACAACGCAGCTTTCCCAATAGCTTTCACTTTTTATTCATTCATAACACAGCCCTAGCAAGCATCAGCTGTTAGCTGGCATCACTAATATAATGCGTAAATTGTGACAATTTGCATTTTTGATTAACTGATGCAAAAAATCTGGAATAGTTTGCAACTGGAAGATACGATCCGAATATTAATCAGAAACCACTGAGATTTGAAGTTTTGTCTTTTTTTCACAGATTTTTTGTCAGTTAGACAGGTGGCCAGATGGTTGTTGAGTTTTCTCGGGAAACATGCTTGATTTTCCATAAAAATACGCTACAGTTTTATAGCTTTTCCCATGCTTTAGCCTATAAGTTTATTGATATCAAGTTTGGTCAAGTTGGGACAACTCCTTCAGAATGCGATAAAAGTAATAAAAAGTCATTGTTTTTGAGTTAACAATTTTTTGTGCACACGAAAGTCTGGATATCGATAACTTTGAAGGAACAATAGTCTGGACATAAACGCACGAAAGTTTAATTTTTGAGTGCATGATTTTTGGTTCGTAGTGCTCAAAAGTCTGGGTATAGACAATTCTAAGCGCATAAAAGTCTGGACATAGGCCCTTTTGAGAGCAAAAAGAACGCAGGATTCATTTTGGACGCACGAAGGTCTTGACATTAGCACATTCCGTCTGGGAGGGCCTGGACATAGACATGTTCCCTATGGGACGGTCTGGACATATCGACTTTTGGTCTGAGACCTCAACCTCAACCTCAAGTTTTCACAGCTTTCCCCAACCGTCGGGGAAGCAGTTTGTTGGTCCTATCATGACTGATATTATCATCAGTGCAATGCTTTTTCGTTGCCAAAATTCGAGGATACATCTGAGTGATTCATTTCTGTGCATTTCGAAAAACAATTTGCGCTTTGGGTGTTTATGCTTTTAAAATTAAACTGTGCTTCTTTGTGTAATTGCGCTTTGGTACAATGAGTGTCTCAACTTTTTAATAGAAGTTCATGTAGGTTGTGCCAACTTTTAGATTGGTTTGAGTTTTTAGAACTTGTCCGTTTAAACCGCAGCTTACCGAGTGCATATTATTTGACCCACCCCCGCGCACGTGTCACATTTTTATACAAAAGTTTACCATACAAAGGTCTGAACTCTGTTACTGGGGGGGGGGGGACAAACGCAAAAAATCCATAATATCTTCGTATTGAATGAAATCAAAGAGTTTTCAATCCTGGATTTAACTGACTGGGGAAGCAAGAATTGTGAATTAGAGGCCAGACTGAAAGTGAGCAAGTTTCGTTATGACGGACTTTTGGACCTGGATTTCTGCCCATAGTTGATCAAATCTGCACTTTTTCTTCCGAGTTTGGATGTGACACTAACATATGTTACATGGACGAGGGAAACCCACTTTACAAATTCGACTGCTCAACTGGGTTGCCAGATTGCGTTATTGGGTTTGCCAGTTATTACAATGAACTGTCTGATCGAGCTGATGACGCGTGCAAAGGGGGGAGCTACTTTGCAAGTGTTCCTTATTTGGTTAACTGGATTAGAGCTACGATTGAAGCCAATAGTTGACCTTGAACAAAATTACAAAACGTTATGATGAAACCCAACTTACATACTTCACAAGAAGCGGTTTTTCACATTGTAGAGAATTTATCAGAACAAATCGATTCGTCGTATTCGTGCAGGAAGCAAATGTTGTTCAATCAACTTATAGTTTGGAAAAAATTTAAAAACTTCAATCAGGTTTTGTTTCCTCTATAACTTACTCCTCGAAAACTTCATTACGAGCCAGCCCAGGTTTAGGTACAGACCTATGAAAAGACAATGCTCGAACACAATGTACTATGAAAAGACCGTACTCGACTCATTTGAGCTATGAAATGACTTTACCTTAACTTTAAGACACACTGGACTTTAGCTCGATAGAGATTTTTAACAAAAGACTTTAGCTCGACCCAAAAGTTTACGAAAGATTTCAGCTCGACTCAAAAGCTTTTAGAAGACTTTAGCTCGAACCAAAGTTAGGGCTGGATTTTAGCTTGACCCAATGTTTGCAAAAAAAGATTACACTTAAAATTGATCTGGAACAAAATTTGCGCGCAAGATCAAAATGCGATATGATACAGACTTTGGCTCGTTGGAATTATGAAAAGAATCAGAAAGACCGAAAAAGTTTCAGATCCAGACGTTGACTCGCTCAGTATATGAAAAGACTCGAGTTGAGAAATACCGACAAAAATGGCGTACGAAGCTTCGGTAGTTGTCGGTTTTTGTCGTTTTCATCGGTTCTGCTTGCACAAAGCGTCGGTTTTTGCCGGTTTTGTCGGAATAATTTGTATTGCTGTGAGAAGCGTCGGATTAATCGGAACTGCCAGTTTCAACTAATGAAGCGTAAGTTTATTCGATAGAGTCATCATCCTGTCACCGTTAAGTAGTAGTCACAGAAGTAGTAGTAGTAGTAGTAGTAGTAGTAGTAGTAGTAGTAGTAGTAGTAGTAGTAGTAGTAGTAGTAGTAGTAGTAGTAGTAGTAGTAGTAGTAGTAGTAGTAGTAGTAGTAGTAGTAGTAGTAGTAGTAGTAGTAGTAGTAGTAGTAGTAGTAGTAGTAGTAGTAGTAGTAGTAGTAGTAGTAGTAGTAGTAGTAGTAGTAGTAGTAGTAGTAGTAATAGTAGTAGTAGTAGTAGTAGTAGTAGTAGTAGTAGTAGTAGTAGTAATAGTAGTAGTAGTAGTAGTAGTAGTAGTAGTAGTAGTAGTAGTAGTAGTAGTAGTAGTAGTGTAGTAGTAGTAGTAGTAGTAGTAGTGGTAGTAGTAGTAGTAGTAGTAGTAGTAGTCGTAGTAGTAGCTGTAGCCTAACTTGAAAATGGCCCATTTTTGGCCCATTTTCAAGTTTGGCTACAGAATCTCAGTACCCAATTTCAAGTGCCCATTTTCGAGTTAAAATCGTCGTACCCGAATTCCAGTTTTGGGATGCCCATTTTCAAGTTTTCAAAATGAGACCAAATTACAGTTTGGCCCGATCCCCATTTTCATGTCTACTCATATGACTAGTATGACTCGACAAAAAAATGGGTATGGTTGATTTTTTGTTGCGGCCAATACAAAAGTTTAACTTAAAACACTTAAATTTAACTTAGAGACATCAATCCTTCTCAAATTTTTAAAAAACTAAAATCTTGTTTTTTAAAAAGCTTTTGTTATTGGACAAATTTTCTGCGGGGCTGTCAACTGGGGAAGATCCCCTATTTTTTGATCCCCCTGAAAAGCTTTTTTGCCTTTTTAAAACGAATTTTTTATTGCTGAAATTCACACGTATTCAGTCAGGTGATGTACAATGTGGAAAATGATATCTGCTATTTTTTTAGCAGAAAGTAAGTTTTACTAAACTTTATGAAGATATAACTAAAAATTATATTAACAATTGTCTGCAAATCGATCAAAGTCGCAACTGTTACCTATTGAGTCGAATAGGAGTTGTTTTGAAAAAACAATTGAGTGTAAAAAGACTTTACAATTAACCAAAAAAACTCAAATTGAAGAAATTAGAAGATCATCTCGAGCTGAAGTCTCAGCTTGAACTTGTCGTTACGCAAAACATACAATTTTAGCTTCTGTCACTTATGTGATCTATTTCTAGCTCAATATGCCATTGAACGTTGTTTTTTGCGTTATTTGATCCCTATTTATATTTATTTCAACGTAATTTGTTTCAAAGAAATGGAGCGGCCAAAGACTTTGACTTTAAGCAAAAAAAACCAATTTGAAAAAAAATAGGGGATCATCTCGAGTTGAGGGCTCTGCCCTTCAACTAGGGATGATCCCCTATTTTTTTGGACCCCCCGAGAAATCCCACTTTATGTTCGTTATTTTAAGCCCATGTTTGTTTCCGGTAATTAATCCCTAAACAGACGACGGTCTTAGAGAAAATTGAAATCCTCAAAATTTTTATTAAAAACTCCGGATTTTGCAACTCTAAAACACTTAATTTTTATTATATTGTGATACCAATCTTCTCCAAGCCGTTCACAGGCAGAATTGTTAACTATCCCGTGGATGTAGAGGTGTTTTGAAAGAAATGTAGCGGCCAAAGGCTTTGACTTTAAGCAAAAAAAATCAATTTGAAAAAAAAAAATAGGGAATCATCTCGAGTTGAGGGCTCTGGCCTTCAACTCGGGATGATCTCCTATTTTTTTGACCCCTCGAGAAATCTTATTTTTTGTCCGTTATTTTAAACCCATGTTTGTTTCCGGTAATTAATCCCTAAACAGGCGATGGACTTAGAGAAAATTGAAATCCTCAAAATTTTTTTTAAAAACTCCGGATGTCGCAACTCTAAAACACTTAATTTTTATTATATTGTGATACCAATCTTCTCCAAGCCGTTCACAGGCAGAATTGTTAACTATCCCGTGGATGAAGAGGTGTTTTGAAAGAAATGTAGCGGCCAAAGGCTTTGACTTTAAGCAAAAAAAATCAATTTGAAAAGAAAAAAATAGGGGATCATCTCGAGTTGAGGGCTCTGGCCTTCAACTCGGGATGATCCCCTATTTTTTTGACCCCTCGAGAAATCAAATTTCATGTCCGTTATTTTAAGCCCATGTTTGTTTCCGGTAATTAGTCCCTAAACAGGCGATGGACTTAGAGAAAAATGAAATCCGCAAAATTTTTTTTAAAAACTCCGGATGTCGCAACTCTAAAACACCTAAATTTTATTATATTGTGATACCAATCTTCTCCAAGCCGTTCACAGGCAGAATTGTTAATTATCCCGTGGCTGAAGAGGTGTTTTGAAAAAAATGGAGCGGCCAAAGACTTTGACTTTAAGCAAAAAAAATCAATTTGAAAAAAAAAAAAATAGGGGATCATCTCGAGTTGAGGGCTCTGGCCTTCAACTCGGGATGATCCCCTATTTTTTTGACCCCACGAGAAATCTTATTTTTTGTCCGTTATTTTAAACCCATGTTTGTTTCCGGTAATTAATCCCTAAACAGGCGATGGACTTAGAGAAAATTGAAATCCGCAAATTTTTTTTTAAAAAGTCCGGATTTCGCAGCTCTAAAACACTTAATTTTTATTATATTGTGATACCAATCTTCTCCAAGCCGTTCACATGCAGAATTGTTAACTATCCCTCGGATGAAGAGGTGTTTTGAAAAAAATGGAGCGGCCAAAGACTTTGACTTTAAGCAAAAAAAAATCAATTTGAAAAAAAAAATAGGGGATCATCTCGAGTTGAGGGCTTTGGCCTTCATCTCGGGATGATCCCCTATTTTTTTTACACCCCGAGAAATTCCATTTTATGTCTGTTATTTTAAGCCCATGTTTGTTTCCGGTAATTAATCCCAAAACAGGCGATGGACTTAGAGAAAATTGAATTCCGCAAAAAATTTTTCAAAAATTCCGGATTTTGCAACTCTAAATCACCTAGTTTTTATTATATTGTGATACCAATCTTCTCCAAGCCGTTCACAGGCAGAATAGAATTGTTAACTATCCCGTGGATGAAGAGGTGTTTTGAAAGAAATGTAGCGGCCAAAGACTTTCACTTTAAGCAAAAAAAATCAATTTGAAAAAAAAAATAGGAGATCATCTCGAGTTGAGGGCTCTGCCCTTCAACTCGGGATGATCCCCTATTTTTTTGGACCCCCCGAAAAATCTCACTTTATGTCCGTTATTTTAAGCCCATGTTTGTTTCCGGTAATTAATCCCTAAACAAGCGACGGACTTAGAGAAAATTGAAATAGGCAAAAAATTTTTCAAAAATTCCGGATTTTGCAACTCTAAATCACCTAGTTTTTATTATATTGTGATACCAATCTTCTCCAAGCCGTTCACAGGCAGAATTGTTAACTATCCCGTGGATGAAGAGGTGTTTTGAAAGAAATGTAGCGGCCAAAGACTTTCACTTTAAGCAAAAAAAAATCAATTTGAAAAAAAAAAAATAGGGGATCATCTCGAGTTGAGGGCTCTGGCCTTCAACTCGGGATGATCCCCTATTTTTTTGACCCCTCGAGAAATCAAATTTCATGTCCGTTATTTTAAGCCCATGTTTGTTTCCGGTAATTAATCCCTAAACAGGCGATGGACTTAGAGAAAATTGAAATCCGCAAAAATTTTTTTAAAAACTCCGGATGTCGCAACTCTAAAACACCTAATTTTTATTATATTGTGATACCAATCTTCTCCAAGCCGTTCACAGGCAGAATTGTTAATTATCCCGTGGCTGAAGAGGTGTTTTGAAAAAAATGGAGCGGCCAAAGACTTTGACATTAAGCAAAAAAAATTAATTTGAAAAAAAAAATAGGGGATCATCTCGAGTTGAGGGCTCTGGCCTTCAACTCGGGATGATCCCCTATTTTTTTGACCCCTCGAGAAATCCTACTTTTTGTCCGTTATTTTAAACCAATGTTTGTTTCCGGTAATTAATCCCTAAACAGGCGATGGACTTAGAGAAAATTGAAATCCGCAAAATTTTTTTTAAAAAGTCCGGATTTCGCAGCTCTAAAACACTTAATTTTTATTATATTGTGATACCAATCTTCTCCAAGCCGTTCACATGCAGAATTGTTAACTATCCCTCGGATGAAGAGGTGTTTTGAAAAAAATGGAGCGGCCAAAGACTTTGACTTTAAGCAAAAAAAAATCAATTTGAAAAAAAAATAGGGGATCATCTCGAGTTGAGGGCTCTGGCCTTCATCTCGGGATGATCCCCTATTTTTTTTACCCCCCGAGAAATTCCATTTTATGTCTGTTATTTTAAGCCCATGTTTGTTTCCGGTAATTAATCCCAAAACAGGCGATGGACTTAGAGAAAATTGAAATCCGCAAAAAAATTTTCAAAAATTCCGGATTTTGCAACTCTAAATCACCTAGTTTTTATTATATTGTGATACCAATCTTCTCCAAGCCGTTCACAAGCAGAATTGTTAACTATCCCGTTGATGAAGAGGTGCTTTGAAAAAAATGGAGCAGCCAAAGACTTTCACCTTAAGAAAAAAAATCATTTTGAAAAAAAAAATATGGGATCATCTCGAGTTGAGGGCTCTGGCCTCCAACTCGGGATAATCCCCTTTTTTTGACCCCTCGAGAAATCAAATTTCATGTCCGTTATTTTAAGCCCATGTTTGTTTCCGGTAATTAATCCCTAAACAGGCGATGGACTTAGAGAAAATTGAAATCCGCAAAAATTTTTTTAAAAACTCCGGATATCGCAACTCTAAAACACCTAATTTTTATTATATTGTGATACCAATCTTCTCCAAGCCGTTCACAGGCAGAATTGTTAATTATCCCGTGGCTGAAGAGGTGTTTTGAAAAAAATGGAGCGGCCAAAGACTTTGACATTAAGCAAAAAAAATCAATTTGAAAAAAAAAAAATAGGGGATCATCTCGAGTTGAGGGCTCTGGCCTTCATCTCGGGATGATCCCCTATTTTTTTACCCCCCGAGAAATTCCAATTTATGTCTGTTATTTTAAGCCCATGTTTGTTTCCGGTAATTAATCCCAAAACAGGCGATGGACTTAGAGAAAATTGAAATCCGCAAAAAAATTTTCAAAAATTCCGGATTTTGCAACTCTAAATCACCTAGTTTTTATTATATTGTGATACCAATCTTTTCCAAGCCGTTCACAAGCAGAATTGTTAACTATCCCGTTGATGAAGAGGTGCTTTGAAAAAAATGGAGCAGCCAAAGACTTTCACCTTAAGAAAAAAAATCATTTTGAAAAAAAAATATGGGATCATCTCGAGTTGAGGGCTCTGGCCTCCAACTCGGGATAATCCCCTTTTTTTTGACCCCCCGAGAAATCCCAGTCTATGTCCGTTATCTTAAGCCCATGTTTGTTTCCGGTAATTCACCCCTAAACAGGTGATGGACTTAGAGAAAATTGAAAACCGCAAAATTTTTTTTAAAAACTCCGCATTTCGCAACTTTAAAACACTTAATTTTTAAAATAATGTGATACACATCTTCTCCAAGAGGTTTACAGGCAGATTTTCCAACTATCTCGTGGATGAGGAGGTGTTTTGAAGAAAATGGAAGGGCCAAAGGCTTTGACTTAAAGCAAAAAAGATCAATTTGAAAAAAAAATAGAAGACCGTCTCGATTTGAAGGCTCTGGCCCCGAAGAAATCATTTTTTCTTACCCCTGTAGCAAACAAAACGTATGTCTGTTATTTTAGGCCACTTTTTCCCCTGTAATTGATCCCTAATCAGGCAATGGACTTCGAAAAAAATTGAAAGCACTCAAAAGCATTCTACTCATACCAAAATTTTGGGCTAATTTTTAATGTCTTTAAATAAATTAGGCTGGATTTTTCCGTACGAATATTCATGAGGAGTTCGAGGAATTGGTATGACAATTATTTTTATGTTTATTAGAAAAACCTGGCGACCAAACCAATAGGGCCACTTTGGCATTTTTTTTTCGAACCCAAATTCTAGTTTTTTGGTTTTTCAAAGTTTTCCCCTTGTATTATTAAGATATGTGCAGTTTCATCAACGTAAGTATTTTTTTCTCCATAAAACTGAATTGTAACCATAAACAGTATTTCAGAAATGACATCAGAAACCGTTCTCAAATTCGTTTTTCTGTACCTTGAACTCTTATTTTTTTGTTTCAGATTTCTTTGCTTCCTCTTTTTTCGAAGTTATTATTTTTTCTGCTTCAAAAAAAAAGACCAGAGGAAAACAACTATATCGCAAAGGTAGTGAAAAGTTTTCTTGCATGAAAATGATCATTTTTGTTTATTTTGTTCTCTTTGAATGGATCTCATCTTTTTCAGTTTGACTTCAACAAACTGCGATGTACCCAAATTCAAGTTTTTCACAAAAAATCAAAATCAACTGAAAATAACAACAAAACGGTTTTTCCAGTGAAAAGTTGTGTTTAGAAAATTGTTTTCGGTAGGTTCTGTGACCCAACAAGCAAACTGAAAACATTAGAAAGAAAAAAAAAGTTGCAAAAACGACCTATCAACTTTAATAATTTTCTGCTGCTTGACAAGAGTTTGACATAAATTTCAGAACTCTATTTTTAGAATTGGGAGCTGAAAATATCGAGATCGCTGACTCTTAACATGATTATTTCAAAACATTTTGAAGCACAATCCTCAGTAGCATAAATTTTGAATGGCCTTTTTTTTGCTGAGTCTCGTCGGAAATTGCTTCTGGTGTTCGAAATAGTTTTTCATTTTTTCTTATGCTATTTGAATCGAAAAATCGGCCCTTTTAAACCCGGATAGCATTCTGAAATTGAGGTTCCATAAATATTTTGCTGAGCTCATTAAAATTAACCGTCTTCCAGATATTCGCATCCGGCCAAAAATTATAAAAAATTCGTACCCAAATTCAAGTCGAGAATTTTAAAAACCTTTTTTTCTCGGTTTTTAATAGATATTAGAATCCAGCAAAATGTTACCTGTCTTGTATGACTATATTTATTCGACATGCGAAATTTCAGACTCCAGGACTCATTTTTGAATTTTTGCCTCATTCAACTTTTCTTGCAGTTCAGTGGTCACTCGTTTGGGTCACTTTCATTTTATGACCTAAAAATTAGGTCGTTTCCAGGCACTAAACGCAACTGTACTGCAAGACCAAAAATGCCAGAACTTAGTCATACAGCACCGAAATTGAAAGAAAAAATCAAAAATATTAATTTTTGATGAAGAAACAGAGTTTTCAATTTCCCTTACTGTTTGGCCGCGGATGTCATCCTACTCCGCTCGGTCAATAAAACAACAAATAAGAGAGCTAGAATGATTTAAAAATTTGTTCCGGAAAGCTCTCAAGCGTGACTATCAATCTACGATAAGAAAAAGTAACTTTTATAAGTAAAATTGAGAAAAAAGTGCAGTTTTTTCAAAAATTAACTAATTTTTTAAAACCTAATAAAAACCAAAGAAATGCTTTTCAAATAGGGCCATTTTTAGTTTTGGGTAGATTAACGTCTTGGCTAACGAAAACAAGCTTTATCTGAGCTCTGGGAACAGAAATGAGAAATCTCCGAGCAAAACCGTAATCCGCGGATCGCTTACCCCAAATTCAAGTCGGCCGTAGTAGTAGTAGTAGTAGTAGTAGTAGTAGTAGTAGTAGTAGTAGTAGTAGTAGTAGTAGTAGTAGTAGTAGTAGTAGTAGTAGTGGTAGTAGTAGTAGTAGTAGTAGTAGTAGTAGTAGTAGTAGTAGTAGTAGTAGTAGTAGTAGTAGTAGTAGTAGTAGTAGTAGTAGTAGTAGTAGTATTAGTAGTAGGGATTTGGCCCTTCGTCAGTTGTTGGTTGTAGTAGTAGGGATTTATGCCCAGTCGTCAGTTGTTAAAAAAGAGTCCATTTATTTCTGCATACATGGCATTCACAAAAAGTTTGCCAAGTGCAGACGTTCTTATCGCAAAAACGTTTATTGACAAACTCCCAGTTTCAAGCTGGCGGAAGTGAGACAGCGATTTGCGAGCTTTCAGAAGCTTTGGAAGAGCAAACAACTTAGTATTCCCCTCAAATGCAAGTTATACAGATTTCTTGTGTTATCAGATGTCTTATATAGCTCTGAAACGTGGACCATGAATAAATCAACGCAACGGAAACTTGAGAGCTTTTACACCAGTTGTCTGCGAAGGATACTATAATTTTCATATATGGAGAGGGTGACAAATGAAGAAGTACTGGCTAGATCACGTATGTCGACACTTTCTGCAATTATCATGATTAAACGGTTGAAATGGTTTGGCCATGTCCTGAGGTTGAATGACGAACGTCTAGCGCTTCGAGCCTTCACCTGGGAGCCGACAGAAAAATATTGTTATGCTAAACGAGCCCAGGTGGTCAACGCAAGATGTGGCTGGACCAACTTGAAGAAGATTGCTCAAGGAACAACATGAGCTACATCACCCTACGACAGAAAGCGAAAAGAGAGTCTAAATCCCGCTTCAACAGTTTTGTCGAACAGCTTTTCCTGGATTAGATAAACGCAAATAAGCTCAAACTTATATGCATTTTATTAACTTGTTTGTAGTTATTGTCATTGTTCCTTTACTTCTTTATGGAATATAAGTGTTCAAACAGTAGTAGTAGTAGTAGTAGTAGTAGTAGTAGTAGTAGTAGTAGTAGTAGTAGTAGTAGTAGTAGTAGTAGTAGTAGTAGTAGTAGTAGTAGTAGTAGTAGTAGTAGTAGTAGTATTAGTAGCAGTAGTAGTAGTAGTAGTAGTAGTAGTAGTAGTAGTAGTAGTAGTAGTAGTAGTAGTAGTAGTAGTCGTAGTAGTAGTAGTAGTAGTGTAGTAGTAGTAGTAGTAGTAGTAGTAGTAGTAGTAGTAGTAGTAGTAGTAGTAGTAGTAGTAGTAGTAGTATTAGTAGTAGTAGTAGTAGTAGTAGTAGTAGTAGTAGTAGTAGTAGTAGTAGTAGTAGTAGTGTAGTAGTAGTAGTGTAGTAGTAGTAGTAGTAGTAGTAGTAGTAGTAGTAGTAGTAGTAGTAGTAGTAGTAGTCGTAGTAGTAGTAGTAGTAGTAGTAGTAGTAGTAGTAGTAGTAGTAGTAGTAGTAGTAGTAGTAGTAGTAGTAGTGGTAGTAGTAGTAGTAGTAGTAGTAGTAGTAGTAGTAGTAGTAGTAGTAGTAGTAGTAGTAGTAGTAGTAGTAGTAGTAGTAGTAGTAGTAGTAGTAGTAGTAGTAGTAGTAGTAGTAGTAGTAGTAGTAGTAGGGATTTGGCCCTTCGTCAGTTGTTGGTTGTAGTAGTAGGGATTTATGCCCAGTCGTCAGTTGTTAAAAAAGAGTCCATTTATTTCTGCATACATGGCAGTCACAAAAAGTTTGCCAAGTGCAGACGTTCTTATCGCAAAAACGTTTATTGACAAACTCCCAGTTTCTGCCTTTCGGAAGGTGAATTCACTTTTAGTTTTTTCCAATTTTGTTAATTGTAGCCGAAAGACTCCCTTTGTGCGTCCACTGGCGCTGGTGAGGTCAGGTAGTTCGATGCAGTGCGAGATTTCATTCATGACTTTCGCAACTAGAAGTAGGTAGTTCACTTGGAGAAACATAGGCAAGGGGAGAATGTTGAGCAGCCGAAGTTGACTGATGTAATTCACTCCTTTTTTCTCCGTGATCCCTTTCACTGCTTTCTTCTGAAAGCGTTCGAGGTTTTGTAGCTTGCTTCATGATGGGTTTATGCAGGTGAAGCCGTACAGCAAAACGGGTAAGATTAGTGATTTGTAAAGCCCAAGTTTGATTAGTGGTTTAACTTGTACTGCGACGTTTCGTCTGAAGAGGTACAGTACTTTGTTAGCTTTCCTGAGTCGCTCTTCTATTTGTTTACTCCAGCTCAGGTCATCTTTGATGTGGATTCCCAAGTCTTTTACTGTATCTGCATTTGCCAAATCCTCACCCACAATACCGAAATTTTGTTTTTTCCCTCGAAATGTTATCTGAGCACATTTTCCAGTGCCAGCTCCATCTTGTTTGATCTGACCCACGTTGCAATGCTGTCTAGGTCTTCCTGGATGGTCCAATGATCTTTTCCAATCGTCCAAAGTTGTTGATGAAGATACAAAACAGGAGTGGGCCTAGTAGTCAGCCCTGAGGCACTTTTCTAGTAACGTCTCGAACACCGGAACATGTGTTATCGATTCTGACTAACTGTTTCCGGTTGCTTAGGTAGTCCATGAGAAGTTGGAGGAGGCATCCTCCTAGCCCAACCATTGCAACATTTTTTAATAGCTTGAAATGAGGTACTTTATCGAAGGCTTTCGAGAAGTCCATGTAGAACGCAATAAATTCTGTGTTTGGATCGTTATCGAGTGCGTCGTGGATTTTTTCAGAAAAGTAATATCGTTCGTGAAAACAGACCGATTTTTAAAAAATCCATGCTGGTGCTTTGTCAAGAAAGTGGCAAAGTGGTCGTCGTAAAGACCCACGTAGATTCATTTTTCCAGGATTTTACTTTCTATGTCCAGCAGGGAAACTGGACGGTTGTTTTGTACATAGCGTCTGTCTCCCTTCTTGTGGATTGGCGTCACAGCGGCTGTCCTCCATGCGTCAGGTATCCTTCTTTGCTTCTTTATCACCTTTAGAAGCTTAATCAGGACGACCGAAATTTGTCGTGAAGTTTTCTTGAAGAAGGCCGGAAGAAGTCAACTTGGGCCCCTGGATTTAGTAATGTCCAATTCGGACACGAAGAAATGTATGGTTTCAACCGATATGTTAAATTTTGTCAATGTAGGATTTTTCGTTTCTATGTCAGAAATGCGGAATGGTTGTTTTGGAGAGAAAACTGAATGGAAGAAGTCGTTCATAATGTTGACTTGTTCGTTGACAAGCGTGCTTACTTTATGACCACTCACGATTTGCTTTGGAAGGCTGGAAGATTTATTGAGATTTTTAGATGTTTGAATACAACGTCGGTGTTTCTTGTGGACATTAAATTCTCCTGGTAGTCTTTCCTGTCTGCCTCGGCTGACTTGGTTACCAAGTTCTCCAGCTTCATGACTGCTGCTTTCCGGTAACTCGTTGGTTTCTTTTCAAGGAGCCTTTTCTGCGTTTTCAGTATTTTCAAACGATTTGTAAGATTCCATGGAGGTTTGCTTTGGCGATGTCTGGTTCTTCGAGGTACATATGTCTCAACCACTTTGTCAAAATATTGGTAAAATTCTTCACACATTGTGTTGACGTTTGTATGGCAAAAAAGTTGGAATGGGTTGTCTTTAAGAAATTTATTCATTCCATCGTAGTCAGCGTTTCCAAAACACCTGAATGATTGAAGTACGGGTTTCGGTTCAGTTACTGGGCATTCGATCGAAGGATGGATCGCATCGTGATCAGTGAAGTCGTATGTCCTAGGGAAGGACTGATCCTTTTCGGCAAAGAGAAAACAGTTGCGATAGAAGGCCACGTCAAAGGTGTTATTTGAACAGGTCGGAAAGTCAATGGCTTGTCTGAACAGAGCTTCGTCAAAGATTTCGATGATTTGGTTTTCTTCTTCATTAGAGCTGCTTGCTGTTTTCCAATTTGCATCCGGGAAGTTTAGGTCGCCACAGATTAGGGCCTGTTTTGACTTTGGAAAGGTTTTAAGGAGTTTTTGGAAATCGTTGATATTATATCGGTATGCACTGCCTTTTGGTGGGTTGTAGAACAAACAGATTATCAATTCAGATCTGTCTAACTGAATTTTGCAGGCTAGGCATGAGTCGGGAAGATCCGCATTGATCTTCTCAGAGTTTAGAGAGTTTTTAACTGCTATGAGGCTACCGCCGTGGGCATTTCGATCTCCCAAAAGTGTACGGTTGCTTCGATATATGTTGTAGTCATTTATAAGTAGTTCGGAATTGCTGATCAATTCGTTCAGCCAGGTTTCGCAGAGACATATGACAGTGTAGTCCACTATTTGGACTGCATTGGCAAGTTTTGCTCTTCGGTCGATGTTTACCAGACTTCGTGTGTTGAGTTGAAGAATGTTGAGGAAACCTACTCATGAAGACTCGGTTTTCTCAGATTCTAAGTGAACTATCTTCCCGTCATTGAACAGCTCCAAATTTCGAATTCGCAACTTCTCTCAAGGAACACCTTGGTCGAGTAGTTGAGGTCTTGTTTTCAGAATGAGGTTTTCTTTCATTGCATCTTCTTGCGAGAGAGCAGGCAGGAAGTAAATGTTTCGCTTAGTGAGATCTTCCGTGTGTTCTTGACTTTTCGCCAAGGTCAGGCGTGCTTGATGTTCGTTCGCTACCGTGAGGGGTCTAAGTTTCTTTCGCTGGGGGTCGAATTTGCCAAGTCGTTTGAACTCGAGAACATGTGGCTCAGCTCCAATCGTAAACAGCATTTCGTTCAGTTCAGAGTTCGTTGGGACAAAATTTTTGGCTTTAAATTTCGATGAGTCTTCTTTTAACCCTTAGATTCTGAAACTTTGGTTGATGTTGTGATATGACTTTGGGCCTCCGCATTTTTTGCTCCTTTGGAATTCCCGCTCGTGGTTTTGTCCACGGCGACGACAGCTGCGTATGTTTTCTCCATTTTGTCGCAATTGGTCGTCAATGCTTCTCCAATTTTAGAATCGACTAAGTCCGTTAGTCGCTTTTCCATGTTCTTTAAGTTCTCACCTACGTCAAGGCTTTCCAGTTTCTCAGAAACACTTTCTGGCACAAGTCCTTTGATGAATTTATCTTGCTCGTTGTTTTCTACGCAGCTGTTGCACAGTAGCATCACATTCATCCCCAATTCTATTATTCCATTTATAGCAGCAGGTGAAATGGCGGTACATTCAGTGGTTAGATGCATGTGGGTGTTACAAGATACAGAAAAGTAAGTTTTCTCTTAGGCCGGTATGCCTCGCTTGCTTTATTTGCAGTTTCTACCCATGACGTGAGATCTTCTATTTCAGTTTCTAGGTTCAATTGGATGAGTGCCAAGGAAATTAATCACTAGGTACTTAAAATGGAAACTTAGAACTGACGACTGGTGTGAAGTTGTAGATTGGTTTTGATCAGTGCCAAGAAACTTAATCATTAGGACCTCTCAAAACCAGGAACAACTTCCAAAATGAAGCATTTACTTAGTACTTCTTCGCATAATCTTTCTTCTTTTTTTGTTGGGCTTGCGACGGGCTTTGTCTTTTCTTGATGATTGCTGTCAAGTTGCTGTCGTTTTTCTTGACAATAGAGAGGGTTTTACTTTCAAGGGCTGGTTTTTGATGGAGTTTTCTGTATTCGGTTATCAGCTGTCGATCCTTCTGTTTTCGTCTCGACAAAAGGTCACAAACGACGTTTAGGGTGGGGATTCCTGTTGCCTTTAACTCCTTGTAAACTTTGGGAGCCCCCCCTCGTTCACAAAAAACTATTCCAACAACATTTCGCTTTAACTTCTGTATTTCGGTGACTAGCTGTTCCGCAGTTAGGGGGCTTCTGGGGTCAGACTTCGGATTGGTCGTGGAGTTGTTTATCAAATCATGCCAGGGGATGACTTCCGCCGATTTGGGGAGTCGATTGATTTGATGAGAAACAGTCTTCAACTTATCTTTCGCTTGAGGATGCAGGTTGTAGCCTGACTTCGTGATGACTTCTGGAAGTTGTCGTCTCTCTCGGATTTTTTTCCCAGGGCGTAGTGAAGAGAGCTAGCTCCAAATAAATATACTATTTAGAAAAAGCCACCACGGCTGTCCTGATAAAACATTTAACCTATTTAACCCCGATGAAACATTTAACCGGGTGAGGTATTTATAAAAAGAAGGTATGGTCCACCCATAGTGAGCCCCCACTGAAACATCGAAACATCACAGCAGCGTGTTTAATTTTATCGCAAGAACGCACTGTATTTTAAACTTGCAGCAATACGCTAGGCTCTAGGACCCATGTCAAAGGTTTGAATTTATACTGTAATAATGAGGTATCCAGCCTTCCCTCACATACAACAACTGTACAAGTAATATCAACCTCAGTCACGTTGTATACCACGCGGTATAGAACGGATCAGAATGCGGCACACGAGTGCAAAATTTATCTTCGTTTGAATTTATATTATTGTTCGAGTACGTGTCGTCTTTATTTTCGGAGACTTTTGCTAGCTTTTTAAAGTGGTAATTCTTTGAAGTAATGGCTGGGCTTCGACGTCACAGCAAAAATTGCAGTTTTTTCACGAACGTGTCTCTTCCATGTGCCGCATAAAACCACCATTGCAAAATAAAAGGCATAAGTTTGACTGATTTTTTTCATGTCAAGGACATTTGAGAGGTTTTTTGCCTAATGCTTGAACAAAATGCAAACCTTCGCAAAGTTTCAAGAGCTAATGTCCGATTGCGGCAATTGAACGCAAACTTTGCGTGTAACAGGAGTACTGCTTCACTTTCGGGAGCACCATAAACAGACAGCATTAAAAGTATATCATAATAAAGTCCACACTTTGAATATAGGTGAAGCTGGCTATTGCCTCTTAGAAACCGCATGTAATTACGACGCGAAATAATTACGCCTAAACTTCTACTAGTGCACACGTATTTTTTGAGTGTTTTTTTAGAGCCCTTATATATTGTCAAATGCTTATCACGAACTTCATTGGTGCTAATCATCAGGTCACCAACATCGCTAACCTAGCCACCAGAACAAATCTTTGAAGAAACCATCAAGAGGCATTTGGCACAGCCTCTGACTTCAGGTTTCGTCAGGAAAAGATCAGTGATGACCAATCCCCTGCAATTCCTGAATGAAATATATTTCGCCATGGACAATGAATGATCCAAATGCTCAAGTCATTGCATTTTACAGTGATTTTTTCAAAGCATTTGACACAGTGTCCCACGAACTGCTCATCTCCAAACTATGTGACATCGTCGTAGGTGGATGTTTCCTAGACATCCTATGCGACTAACTAAATCACCGAAAACAATATATACGAATTGAAGATCACACATCGAAAAAATTTCAATTGACCAGCTGAGTACCACAAGGCTCCCTACTGGGGACTTTACTTTTTTGCATCTTTATAAACGATCTTCCCGATGATCTAACTCTCTGCAACCTTTCATTTTTGCGGACGACCTGAAAATCCTAGCCATCGGTAAATCAAACGAAGAAGTCGAAACTGATATAAAGGGAAATGGGAAATGGGTCAAATCAATTAAAATGAAACTAGCAGTCAACAAATGCAATTTACTCCAGTTTCGAGGGACACGCGCATGTCTATCATTAAAGGGACAACCGCTCGTTGAGCCTGGGAAAGTGAAACACCTGGGAGTCTACATTGCGGACAAGCTAAACTGGAGTACGCACATCGGGCATCGAATTGAGAAAGCGAATAAAGTATTCTGCTGCTTGAGGAGAAACTTTGCCTTGAATGTCCAATTCTCAATTAAGCTAGGACTATACAAATGAGTCATACTACCTGTCTTGCTCTACGGGCTGAATTGCGCGTACCAATCTAGAACAGATCAACGGAAGCTCAACAATTTTCAAAGGCGGGTACTGAAATGGGTGTCCCGACCCCACCGTGGTGACTGCAAAGCAGATTTGAGACTACTGAATGTCCTATCTCTGACCCTCTTCATTCAACTGAACGATCTTCTGCTCCTTTCAAAACTTTACATGGACATTGAGGAGCACAAAAACAACCTACCCAATCAACCATGGAACAACCGAGGGCAAGTAACGCTGAAGCTAAATAAAACACAAACTGAGCAAAGAAGGACTGAATTTGTCTACAGAACTGCTAGAGTAAAGGACAGAATACAAGAGAAAGTCGACTTTAATCGCGAAATTGGATTAAAGAACAGAATCATAAATCTTATGTGGTGGCACGTGGAAAATCGGTTTTCCGAAAACAACGTCTTCACGTGGCAGCTATGCTGCGACTGTGTGAGTTGCAGAAACAACTGGACAAATTTCTGAACAGACAGCGGGGGAACAGGCCCCTCCAGGCCAACTGGGAATCGAAAACAACAACAACAACAGGCCGAGGAGGCTAATTTTTTTAGAAAGATTCCAACACCGGTAACCCATCCACTGAAAGCTATCTATGAAGATACGATCAATAAAAAACACAGCATAATCAGACAGGGCAAGGAGACCACGCAACGTTTAAATATAAACGATTTAGTTCAATTGATGCCGAAAAAGTGATGAAATTGACCCGTTATGCGCAACAAAACAATGGAGAAGGCGAGGAAAATTTTATTGTCAACAGTATTATTAGGTAAGACTAATAGGTCTTATTCACAATAAAACAACAGGAAAAAAGAACCAATTAAGTGTTTCTACGGAAAGTTAAAAGGACAATCGAAAAACTGCAAAGCGGACAATGAAGGAGATAGGAAATTTTTCATGACAAATATGATAGATTTTGACACGAGCAGGGATCTTCTGAGAAAGAAACTTTGAGCCAAACCAAGGCGCCAAAAATTGCCATACATAGACAAGTTGACGCAAAGAATCGACTTCTAATCATTCAAAATCTAAAAGACCTGCAAGACGTTAATGCACTTTGAATCTTGTGCAGTAGACAGTGCAAGAAATTTTGGGTCTTTCCCAATATAGCCCCCCAGCTTAGTGGTCGGATAACCTAAAGCCCCCACAATCATGGTAATTATAAAATAATGGAGGGTTAAATTTTTATGGGGGAGACTATGGTGGGAAAGACCCGAAATTTTACAGCCAGCAATGTCAATATCAAAATCCCAACGCGACTGCCAACACACAAAAATTGGCTATCAAAAGATGTCAAAAGTAGTCTATACTACAAAATTTTGGATTATAAATAACAGTTTTTCTACTACTAAAAATTGGCTAAGTACGCAAACTGCTAGACGAGGATCTCTTGGTGAGAGCACTTTCTATCTAACTGTTCAAAATACTTTTCGTTGAAAATTCTCAATTTTTGTTCCTGTTTTAATTTTTATAGGCAATAGTCTTGGTTTCGCGATCCAACTTATGGAAAAAGGGTGATATTTGAGATTTGTTTTTTGATGTAATTTTGTTACCATAGCGAATAGACCTAACGTCATCATAAAAATCTCAACAAGAGTTCTCAACGATTGATTCAAAAGATATTTTTTATTCTTGAGCTGCATCAATCGAATCGCTTCTTTTCGTGCAATGGGATAGGGAATTATCATCCCGGCTGAGAGATGATTACCAGATTTTTTTTCTTTTTTAACGAGTCTGTTGTACATAGTCAATAAGTATTCAGTTTTGTTTTTCGTTTGACTCTTTTAGATCACAATTTTGATAAATTTCTGGAACAAAATTGTCCCAAAAAAAGTTTTTGGAAGAAATGATAGTCTGACACTAAATCTCCTAGGCAGACCCTAATTTTTAATTCCAATAAGTTTAGTTCTACAGTAGCGTCATTTACCAGAGCAGCTTGATAATGTCTCCTAATATTTTCAGAATGCCAAAATACTGCATGTTTATAATTTCAGTAATTCCTTGTGGCCAACCTATATTATAGTTGATTGTTAAAATTATCATTGTGAAAAAGCAGACCTTTGCATTACACAGAGATCATATGTCCATTTTAGCGTATGCTTAGAACACCGATAGTGTGTCCCGTGATAGCAAAACGGTGGATTACATTTGCCAAAATAAATTCCACTAATTGGCTATAGAAACATCAGTATTTGTCTTTTACCCTTTCAAATTTTTGATTCCAGTGAAATATCTGAGGAAAAACAAATAAAAAATGTACTAATTCTGATTCAACAAAATCACTGTTTTTCTCAGCATGTGTGTAAGCATTTGGTTAAAATATGATCAATGATATCCACAAATTTCAGCTGACCTAGCTACGAATGGTTTAAAAGAAAACTAAGGGAAAGATTATTATTGAAAATGGACTCCCAGTACAGAAAAGAGAACAGGAGGGACGCGAAAAACAATAATTTTTGATTTTGTTGTCTTTTCTTAAGTATGATTTTATTGAGAAACAAAAATTGATTTTCTAGATTATTTTGTGTGTGCTTGTCCGGTTGTTTGAAACACACAGAGATCCTTTGTCCAATTTTTACTGTGTGTGCTTTTCCAGTTGTTTGAAATATACAGCGATCATGTGTCCAATTTTTATTGTTTGTGCTTGTCCAGTTGTTTGAAATACACAAAGATTATGTGTCCATTATAGCGTATGTTTAGAACACCGATAGTGTGACCAGTGATAGCAAAACAGTGGATTACATTTGCCAATTTAATTTCCACTAATTTTTTTGTAGAAACATCAGTATTTGTCTTCTACTCGTTCAAATTTTTAGATGAAATGTCTGAGGAAAACAATATACAACTTCTGGTTAAAAAAATCGCTGTTATTTTCAGCATGTGTGTCATGATTTGGTTAAATCTGATCAAGGATATCCCAGATATTTTATCTGACATAGCTACGAATGGTCTAATAGAGAACAGGGGGAAAGATTTTTATTGGATATGGACGCCCAGTACAGAAGAGAGAACAGAAAGGACGCGCAAAACGCTGATTATTTCTGGTTTTGTTATCTTCTATTAAGTATGATTTAATTGAGAAACAAAAATTGATTTTCTAGACTTTATTGTGTGTGCTTGTATACGCTTGAACGGTTGCCAACTATAGTTAAAATAAGTTTGATTTTTACCAGAATTTATCATCAAAGTTAAGAGCGGTGCTTAGAAACTCATGTATCGTAGTGAAGCAAAAATGTTTGGCATCGAAACTCATTGAAAACCAAAGTTAGAGATATGATTTTTTAAACGATTATAAAAAGGAACTCAAGAGTTTTAAAAAAACGGGGGAAACGAATAGGTGTTTAAACAGTTACACACCAGCAAGCAACAGCAAAAACTAAGAAAATAAATTATCAAAGATGAACATTTGTCAGCGACATCCAGAATTCGGTTTGACTTTTTGAAAAGCTACCTCAGCTTGAGTTAGACTTATGTATCAGTTTGACAGGAAGGATCTTTGTCAATTTCAAAGAATTTCAATCTTATTGCGGGACGATGCACCAAGCCAGTGATATCAAAGACTCCTGCCAGTTCTTGTCCACTCACATGTGCTTTGACGATCCGACTAATGTGCCCAATTCTTCTGGGTGTATATTTTTTGCAGAGCCAAATGACGTTGCTTTCCTTGAAATTGTCACTGGCCGGCTGCCATTTTGTCCAATTGTTAAATTCTTGCACAAATTTTTTGAAAAAACGTGACCCGTAATTGTCCGAGAGTGTCTGTGACTGCTTGAACTCTTTTTTGAAAACCAAATTTTCTTGTTTGCCAACTATTTGATGTTCAGTGGCGTCATCTCAAAAGAAAATGATTTGGTATCGATAGTGCTTTTGGAACAAATTGCTCCAGACATGTGTTAGTGCGCTTGAACTCAGGATTGCCTCCAGTAAAATCTCAGGGAAAACTGAAAAGATAATCGGCGGCTTCCAATCACAACAAGAAGGCTTTGTTTTGCTGGGTGGACGAACCCTCCATAAATCCACCCAATTGCGGTACAAGAGGTTGAGTAAACGTCCATTGGATGTTTTGTTGCTACAAAAATGACGTATGTAGTGTTTTATGATGTCTGAAAATGTGACCTCAAAATTCCCTCGTCTGCGTAAAAAGTCTCGAATGGCCAATAACGAAAGAACAGCTGATAGGCAATCACTGATTTCTGGGTGTACTGTTTGCATAACCAAACACGTGCAGATGCATAAAATAAATTTATCTGTCTTGATTTTTGATCTTTAAATCTTGAACGGCCCTAACACACCCATTCTTTATTTGCAAACGTGTAGAGTTTACAGTGGTCCGGAAAGCAAAGTGCTGGTAGAAAATCAATCTTATGTTGCATAATGTCTGCTTGCCAACCTCTGCAGAGGAAATAGGACTTAGCCAAAGATTCTTAAAAATCTGCGTGATTCTGGACAGTTCCGGATCATGAACGTTTCTTGGATATTTGCACAAAAATGTACCATTCCGTGATGTGTTTTTCGATATTCGTTTTGGCAATTCTGCTCTTTTTGCCGGGCATCAAGTCATTTTTGCTCTCAAAAAGCAATCCAGGCTTCTGATTTTTTCCCTTATCTCAAACGAGTCAGTCGCAACTAAGAAAGAAAGCAAATGGCAGCAATGTTTCACTCTTGCGCAGATATTTTTGTGAGCTGCCCCCGTGAAGCTGACGGAGTGAGGCTGAGCTCTTACCTAACCATAGCTTCAATTCGACCATGGGTTGACCAATGTTGGCTGCAATGATGGTTGCTAGCTTAATCTCTTCAATCGGTGAATGGCTTCAAAGTTTCTCCTGCTTCTTCACAAAATTCATGGCCGAGTTGAAATTCTGGTTGGTTTTTCAAATGGTTTTCCACTGGTATTGTCTTAACCTTATTTGGAGTATGTTGAGCTTTACTCTCACTGGCGATTGTCCACTCAACCACAAATTTGATCTACAACTGTTGCATGGTGGTGAGCTATGGCTATGTCCCCATAACCAGTCATCTTTGTTTGAGTTCTCCGCATTTTTGTTGATCTATTTTTGTTCCTTCGATATCATCCAGTTAAATAGTGCGTTGCTGTCAGTTCACAATTTTTTGTTCGTTACATAAATCACCCTCTGAATCTCACACAACCCAGCCAGTTTAGATAGCAATGAAGTTGATTGAGCCAATGTTACTTTTTGCGGTATGATTTTTGTGACATTAGTTGTGCCCAATTGTGTATGTTGCTTGACTATTTTGCAAAATGCATCTGAATCAAAATACCAAATGGAAGAGATTACCAGTGTGATCAAACAAAGAAACAGCCACGGCATTAAACTTTCTCTATGTGATGATCCGGTTTTCTCAGCTTATTTTGTGTTTCGCGGACATCAGTTGATCGGGTTCGGATTTTTTCTTTGAACAAATATCTGTATCTTTTTGACAACTCCGCCTCTGTCGTTGGTTGCAAAGTTTTCACTGCAGTACTGAATTTTTTGGAGCTCATTTTCGTTCACTAAAGTTTCTGCCTTTGTGGTGATTTTTTGAGTGTGGACATGTATGCAAACAAGCTGAAATGTTTTTTGATTGAGGAAACACTTCTGCATTTTGATGTTTGTTATCTTTGGCGCACTTTAGCGGAAAAAGTTTGCACGAACAGGAGAAACAAAAACGAGTCGTTTGTACATGGATGATCTTTTTGACTCCTTTAAAACGGATTTTATTTTGGTCCTCCTCTTTGGTTCAGACTCGTAGGAACACAATCTCTATATCTACAGTTATTGCCACACTGTAGTGAGGAGACAGGAAAAAAAATCAATTGCACAGCTAGTCTGGTCCCGTTTAAAATGCGTTGTTCAATGAATTTTTTTTTGTTTTTTTGATCAACTATTTGCAGTTGGCTGATTTTTTTGCAGAGGAAAGGGTGATGTGGTATATAGCTTTTATTTAGATCATTTTTAACAGCTGCTATGTTTCGTTTTTCCTGTTTGTCATCAAGATATGTCAAGATCACGGACTTATACTGCTGCCACAGCTGGTTCTCTAACTGTGGTCGTTTCTGTAGGGCTTGCCACTGAAGCCTTTCAAAAAAGTAGTGGTCGCGTTGGGTAGCGCGACATTTTATTGTAAAGTCGGTCCAATCTCATATCTCTGCCTCTTGCAAGGAAGGAGTTGTCTCTATCAAGACAAGTTTTGTTTTTTGGTCCTCCACGTTGTGTGTTTTTGTAGAACCTTGATTGAAGTTAACGCCTTCAAAATTAGTCTGAAAGAAGCGCAGAAGGTTTTTGTCAGTTTCGGCACTAATCCACTTGGGACTGTTGAAAAATTGATTTCATGGATGCTGTTTCATTTTCAAGGTGATATGTAGTACTCTTTTCTTTCAAGAAAACCTGTCAAAAATAATATTGCATTGTTTCCATAGGGTGTTCTAGGCACTTCAGTAGTTAAAATTATTTAATGAAGCGCTTATAAAAGTTCCAATTCAGTCGTCACGAATTTGCGGGAACTTGATTCCTGCCCAAATCTCTGCATTTTTAACTGCTCAAAGCAGAATGCGTACATGGGAGGGCTTACTACTGGTTGCTTGCTGAGAATTGAATCATTTTCAATCATAATAGCGTTGGTTTCTGTGTGCTCTCCATGTGAAAATAAAGGAAGTGTTATTTTGTGAGGGCTCCAAAATTGGAGGAAATCAGTAATGTTTTATGTGATCTATGCTTTGTTACTTACACTGTCTAAAGGTGGTAATATCTTTGTATGCAAAACGTAGTAGAGCTTCATTGTAGCCAAACTATTGGTCTTACCAGTTGAGTTTCTGGATTTTGGCTGCATGTTTAGCTGTGCACCTGTGGAATTGGTGCTAGTCCATCATTCATTTTGTTTCTGGCTAACAATTGAAATTGGTTAGAAAATTTTCATTTTTTTGATGATGTCTCCTTTGCTGCTGACTAACAACATGATTACGTACTGTTGTTACCATTAATCTTATTGCGAGTTTTGAAATCTTTTAGATCGTATTAGTTTTTGTTGTCTGTTGATTGCGCATTACCTGTTGTTGATGAAGAATTAAAATTGGACTGGATGGGGTTTTTCATGTATTTTGACCGTACTGGTTTGCTTCTGGTTTGATATCTCCCCTCTCTCACTTCCTCAATATCAATGCTCTGCGAATTTTAAATTCAATTCAATGCAGTCTTTAATTATGGAACCCATTGCATTTATGAACAAGACGGGTTGCAGTTTGGGTGGCAATCCCTGTATCCTGTCCCTCCAAGCAATTGATAGGCAAATTTTGATGTCTAATCAAGTGCCAGCAGTCAACTGCAGACCAGCTTAATTAATCTTTGCAGCGACCAATATTGCAATCTCAAAAAGCAGAGTTGAAAATTTTAGCTCTCCTGGGTAATTGTATTGGCGTGTTTTTCTTCTTGAGAAAACCCTCCCATTCAACACAGATCTGTTATTTGTGGTCTTTGTGGAGAAAAATTTTCAGCAACGTCTGCATAAGTGCCCATCCAGTCTGGCAGATCCGCAAAATTGGGTTGTTATTTTTTCGTATTCCTCAAATTTTAAATCCAGGGAATCGTCATTGGTGTTGCCTATTTTTCCCTGGCAATTGTAACTACCGCAGACGCTATAATGACTGATCTCAAGAGATGAAAACAATAGGTTCGGAGCAAACGTCTGAGATGCGACGCCAAGCTGACAAAGGTGCCAAGATCAGCCAATTTGCGCTCAGGCCACAGTTTGAGAAGTGTAACGTACGCACTTGCAGCAAGCTCACATATGAAGACCTTGGCTATGTTTAATAGAGAGTTTTTCAAGTACGTTGTTTTGGAGCTGGATTTTTTTTTACATTTTGCTCCTGAGGCAATAACTTTGCTACATAATTTATTGGGTTCTGCCAACGCGGTGTCAGAGGAGACAATCTTTTGCTGGTATGACCCATGAAGTAATCTTCTGTTTTTGCTTTCAATTATCCGCTACTGAGCAGAGGTTGAGCAGATTTTGTCAACAGTGTCGAATTCTCCTGGTATCAACTTTTGCCCAACAAGTTCACTGCACATACAATCAATTTCCTAATTTTTGCAGTTAAAAATATTCATAGAAATCATGGAGACCAACTGCTCCTTTTGTTTGTTGCATTGGTTCTCTCACAGTGTCTACTTCTGTTTGAATGTTTCTTCCACTGAATGCTTCCTTCACTCCCTGACATTCAAAATCAGGAGTTGTATGAATTGAACCTTCTCATTTATTTTTATTTAGGGAATTTATTTTATTTTCAAGCTGCGTGACATGTCATTGGAATTTCACGCTGATTTCACATTGACCTGAACAAACAAAATACTGCACCGATATTGTTAGCTAAAAATGAGCCAATCCGATAGTTACCACTTATGTTTTGATACGACGCTTCTAAAAATGTTTTAAATGTTGCTATAATTGATTGATGAGCGTTTTTTTCTATCGTCTTGACCACCACATTTGGAGTTTTTTCAAATTGTTCAGAGTTTGATTTATATTCAACTCAGCGTATAAAATGGGCTGTTGTCTGATCAAGAGCAAAGATTAACACATAGTTGGGGTGGTTCTGAATCTAATTTTGTTTTGTAAAGCTTTGAAAAAGAATGTTTTGCACGTGCCTATCGTCAAGTGCGTTAGTTAGTTGCAACTGACCAAGCTCTTTGGAATCGTTTTGTACAATAATTAAAAATCATCTACTCAAGTCCTGTATATGTTCCGATCAAAAACTAGGATTTCAAACAAAATTAGATGCTGAAATATAAAACGCTATTATCAATGAAATTTCCAGCTTTGCTCTCCATGTATGAAAATATTCAATTATCCGTGTCGAATAACTATGCCTTAGTTCAACAGAGAACCCGTAGCCTCTCGAACGCAAGCCTCAGTCAATCATACCGGCTAGATGGGATCTCTAGCTTTATAGACTGGAGATTTGCCTTCTGCGGATTTCATCTTAAAGGTTTGCTGATTGCATCTTAAGCGGAGTACAGTTAACGATGCATGGGTGATGATTTTTGGCTTACTTAGAAACCTGACAGCCTAAAAAATTGAAGTGCTTCTATTATATTTTTCAAAATCCATAACACGGTTGGTTTTTATTAGTGGTTAGTTTTTTGTAGAGATTTTAGTAAAAGTCCAAATTTCAATTTGTGTCTGTTTTTGATTCGACAGGTAGGTCAGTATTAAAACTTGGGATGCACCATGAACTCTTTTTTTATTCCGATCAATTTTGCGAGACCACAGCTGATTTTAAAGAATTAAATGTGATGTGTTTTCTTGTATATAATTGTATGGTAATTTCATATTAGCATGCAGACGGTTTTTGCTTGACGTTTTGACCCACCAATTTTTAGTTTTTTTATGAGCTTGATCCCAGCTAAAACGATTAGGCCTTTTTGACTGAACCAGCACAAGTCATTACGCATATTTTCTGCGTTTGCTTGAGATAAATTCCTTTGTGTTTCTTTGTATGTTACTTCGCTGTTGGCGGTCCTCATACCAGCTGAGAAAAGAGGAAGAATGCAACACTAAAAAAACTCGCAATTCTGGAAACTGTTTTTTTAAATCAATTTGAGATATATTTTTGTCAACTGTTTGGCTAGTTAGTAATTGAGTTAATTTGATTGAAAATAAGGTTTTTTTTGTGTTTTTTTTTGCTAGTTTCAGACGCAACCTTCTGTCCTTAAGGACAAAAATTTCCTTTTAAATCCGAACAAACAGAAGATTTTGTATGCTTAAAACTGGACATAGCGATTTCTCACAATTGAACCCAAAAGTATCTTTTCTTTGGAATCTTTATTTTGAGTCGATTCTATGAATGGAAATATTCCGACAACTTCTTACATTTGAAATACCCTTTAGCGATGACTCCTTGTGTTTAAATACAGAAAAGTCCGTCGCTACCAATGAACAAAATGTTAGAATTTTTGTCCGTCTAATCCCGAACATGCCAACAACTTTCGGACGTTTAAAAAATACAGTTTTTCAATAGGAGCCTCCAGGCAGCTCAAGAGTTTTTTTCAAAGAAACATCAACAATTTGAATAAATCAAATTGGAAGTATGATGATTTTTGGAGAAAAATTGTTTATTTTTCTACATCGAACAATCTGAGATTTCAGTCTCCTGATTTTTTATGAATCATTCACGCTGATATGAGAAAAAATAGAGCCATTTAATTTTTAAAAGAAATTTTGATGATACTCGATTTGTGAGAACATTTTAATAGCAACAATTTTCAGAAATAGTAAACACTCCGATGCGACACACAAATAAAGCAGTAGAAATTTGGAGCTGAAACTGGAACGTTAATTTTGACAACAAAAACTAATATTATTTTTGATTTAAAAAAACGTTTTTTTTTCACATGGCTCATACATATCTAAATTGCTGGTCTTGTTGAAACAGGTACCATTTATTGAGAACTTTCTAATAGTTTGCAATTGGCAGAATTTTTCTGTTAGTAATCTTGGGTATTCATTTTGCGTTTTCTAGACGACAATTGTGGTTTTGATGCCAAGAGATAATTTTCCTTTTAATTAGATAACACTAAAAGGAATCGTTGAAAAAAGAATCACGAATCATTTTTTTGCTTGCAGCAATTAAAAAACATAAATTAAGAAAGTCGCCTCCCCAACACTGAGTGAATATTGGTTGCGCTATTGCTCTCAAGGCAATTTTTCCAGCGGGTTAAAATTTTTACTTCAAAATAGAAAATTTCATTCTCCTTTTTTTATGAATCTTCCACGCAGCATGAGCCGAAAACATAGCCATCAAATTTTAATTTAAAACTATTTGATAATATTTGATGTTTTGACACATTTAAAAAAAGAACACTTTCAGAGCAGAAAATTCAAATCATAGAGAACTGCTTAAACTGTGGTATCAGACAAATATAAATACATTCATTTTATCTTTTAGCAGTTTGAATTGCTGAAACCGTTGAAACCTGACGATGAACGTAATGTTCGATAATTTCGTATTAAATATTAGAGGTATATTTGTTTTGACAAATTAGTTTCCTACACATCAATACAAAATTTCATTTTCTTTATCTTTTATGAATCATTCTCGCAGCTAGGAAAAATATATAGCCCTCAAATGTTATTTTAGGATTATCTGATAACATTCAAATTTTTGCCACATTTCGAAAAAGAACATTTTCAGAAATAAAAAATCTTCCCATTACCACAAACAAATACGGCAGCTGAAACTTGCAGCTGAATTGGAAACCTGAAAATTCGATTTCTACATCCTTGATCTTGTTGAAACAGGTATCATTTAATGAGAAATTAGTAATAGTTTGCAATATGCTTTTTTTTGCTGCTAATTTACTCGGGCATTTATATCGCCCTTTTTAAACGACAATTGTGACTGGAATTCTCAGATATCCCAAAACCATCGCACACTTACTACCGAAAATACTGATTTCTCACATTTGAATACAAACATGTTCGTTCATTGGAATCGAGTATACTGGGTCGAGTCTATGGAAGGGAATAAACCGACAATTTTGTGCTGTTAATACACCCATTAGCGATGCTTTCTTACGTTGAAAAGTAGAAAAAGTTGAAACATTATTTGCTAGTAGTGGCAGTGTTAGCTAGTACTGCGCTGGCAGTGTTAGCTAGTACTGCAACCCTCGATAGTACGCCCTTACGTTTTGATCGTAGGCTTGCTTTTGTGTACAAAATGTTTTAATTGTTGCTATAACTAATTGATGAGCGGTAATTACCTATCATTTTTGTCCATATCGCCAGCAAATGAGCTTGACTTATATTCTATTCAGCGTTGGGAATGAGGTGATGTATGATCATGGCCAAAAAAGCTGGAAAACGCTGAAAAATACATAGCCATTAATGATGATCATTTTTGATGATACTTGTTTTTGACACTTTTTAATGAACAAAATTCAAATTAGGAGACCTTCTGAAATTGATATACGAATACGACAGTTATAAAATGAAGCAAAAACTGAAACCTTAACTTTAACCATAAAAACTGAAATTTAACATGGTTATATACTAGTTATTTTCAAATAATTCCGTTATCTAATTTGTTGATCTTGTTGAAACGGCTATTTTTTAATGAGAACCTACAAATAGTTTGCAATTTGCTGAATATTGCTGTCAATATACTACAGCATATAGACCAAAATTGCGGCTGTGATTCCCAGAGATCCCAAAGAATTCGTACGCATAAAGCCAAACGTAACGACGTCTCAAATTTGAACCGAAACATATCTATTCTTCGGAATCGAATACACTGAGTCGAGTCTATGAAAGCGATTATACCGACAATTTCTCGCTCTTAACACAACACTTAGCGATGATTTTTTTCGTTGAAAAAGCAAAAAAGTCAACTCATTGTGAGCTAGTACTAGCAGTGCTAGCTAGTAATGCACTGGCAGTGTTATCTTGTCGTACACATATTCGATGGTTAGCATTTACATTTTAATGGATGCTTGCTTTCTTGTCCAAACTTTCTTAAATGTTGATATATTTGATTTATGAGCGGTTACTATCTATCTTTTGGTTCATCAGGCTTGTTAGTTTCTCAAATCTACCAAAATTTGCTTTAAATTCTATTCAGCGTAGGGAATGAGAGGTGTCTGATCATGGCCCAGGAGAAACAAGATAACCCGGTTGGGCAGTTCTGCTTCCGTTTTCGTTTTAGTAAAAAGTCAGAATTTTAATTTGTTTTGATGCAACCGGTCCGTGGGTTTTAAAATTTTGAATTCTCCATGAATTTTTTTATTTTGTTTTGCAGAGCTTACAAGCTGATTTTCGAGTACATTAGATAGGTGAAATTGGCCAAGCATTTTGGATTGTTTTTGTAAAACAAGTAAGAAACATCTTATCAAAATCTTCTTTGTGCTTTAATCAAATCCAAGGAATTTAAATACTCTTAGATTCAGAATAGTATTGTGGACCAGGAACGTTCTATTATCTTCGAAGTGTCCGGCTTTGCCAGCTAGGTATGAATTTGTCCAATTAGCCGCGTCAAAGCCCTATGCATTGGTTAAACAGAGAACGCGCAGCCTCAACAACGATGGCCCCAGAAGATATTTTAAGCTAGTTTGGAATCTCCAGTTTTATAGACTGGTGTTTTGCCTTGCGCGCAATGCATCTTAAATGTTTGCGAAACGCATATTAAGCGGAGGGCAATTAACGATGCATGGTAATATACAAACAGAAAATTTTTAGTATATCTAAAACTGAACATACCAATTTCTCATAATTGAACCCAAACACATCCTAAGTGCTAAGAGTACAGGATTTAAAATGAATAGCACATATATACGGTAAATGAATGGGTTTTCGTAAAATTTTTAGTAAAAAATCCAATATAAAAGTTGTTTTTTCATGCGACAGGTTTGTTTTAAGACCTAGAATGCGCAATGAATTCATATTTTATCCCAAGTCGGACCCTCTTTGATAGACCACTGCTAATTTACAAAAAATAATTTTGCATAACGGTTTTTTCGTTTTTCAAGAGATTTATCTTAGTTAAATGTTTTAGGCTTTTTTTACTGAGCTAACACATCTTATTATCCATTCTTTCTGATTTTGTATGAACTAAATTTCTCTGTAGTTGTTTGTTTTTTACTTCGCCGTCGACGGTCTTCGTAACAACTGTGAAAATATACCTCCTCAACAAGGGACTGCCAGCACTTCAAGAGATATTTTCAGAGAAATAATACCAGTTTGAAAACATAACATTAAAAGTATGATGTTTTTTGATTGAACCATACATATTTTTCCGATAAAACAATACGAAATTTCTTTCTTCAGATTATTTATCGATTTTCACGCAACAAAATATATCCATCAAATTTTCACAGGAAAAAAAATCTTAAAACAATGCAAAAATACAGCAGTTGAAAACTGCAGCCAAAACTGTAACGTTAATATTGAGCATAAAAACTTATATTAAACATAAATTTTTTTTCAAAATAGTTCCTGTATCTAATTTGTTGATCTTGTTGAAACATGTATCCTTTAGTGAGAACTTTGTAAGGGTTTGCAACTTGCTGAACATTGCGGTTAATATACTCTAGCATTTACATTGCATTTTTAAACCAAAATTGCGACTGTTATTCCCAGATATCCCAAAGAAATCGTACCTTTAAAACCAAAAATACCGACTCCTCATATTTTAACGGAAACATATCTGTTCTACACTGACAGTGTTAGCTAGTAAAGCAACCATCCGATATTTAGCACTCACGTTATTATCTTGCGCTTGCATTTGTGCACAAAATCTTTTAAATTATGATATAACGGATTCATGAGCGGGTATTGTCTATATTTTCTATCCAAAAGTTTTTTTAAATCGTTCAGAGTTTGATTTATATTCTATTCAGCGTAGGGAATGAGATTATGTCTGATCATGGCCAAGGAGAAACACAGTAACCCAATTGGGCAGTTCTGTATTCGTTTTTGTTTTGCAAAAGCTACAAAATGATTGTTTTTTACAAACTTTTTGTCGAGTGTTTTAGGTGGGTGAAACTGACCAAGCGCTTTGGATTGTTTTTGTAAAATATGTAAGAAATATCTTATCAAAGATTTTTCGTGCTTTAATCAAATCCTAGGATTTTAAATCCTCTTAAATTTAAAATAGAATAGTGGAACAGGAAAGTTCTATTATCTTCGAAGTGTCCGGTTTTGCCAGCTAGGCATAAATTTGTCCAATTAGCCGCATCAAAGCTCTATGCATTGGTTCAACAGAGAACGCGCAGCCTCACCAACGATGGCCCCAGTCGATATTTTGAGCTAGTTTGGGATCTCTATTTTTATAGACTGGAATTTTGCCTTGCTCGGAATGCATCTTAAATGTTCGCGGATTGCATCTTAAGCTGAGGGCAATTAAGGATGAACGGGTAATATACAAACAGAAAATTTCTTGTATATTTAAAACATACAATTTCTCATAATTGAACCCAAACACATCTTTAGTGCTAATAGTCTAATAGTACAGGATTTAAAAACAATAGCACATAAATACGGTAAGTGGTTGGGTTTTTGTAAAAGTTTTAGTAAACACTCCAAACTAAAAGTTGTTCTAATCATGCGACGTGATTTTCAGTCCTAGAATGCGCAATGAATTCTTATCTTTTCTCAAGTCGGACCCTCTTTGATAGACCAGTGCTAATTTGCAAAAAATATTTTTGCAAATCTCTATTTTTCGTTTTTCAAGAGATTTATCTTTTAGTTTTTTTACTGAGCTAACGCATCTTATTATCCATTCTTTCTGAGTTTGTATGAATTAAATTTCTCTGTAGTTGTTTGTTTATTAGTTCGCCGTTGCCGGTCTCCGTAACAGCTGTGAAAATATACCTCTTTAACAAGGGACTGACAGCACTTCAAGAGATTTTTTCAAAGAAATATGACCAATTTGAGAATATAATATTAAAAATATGATGTTTTTTGAAAGAAGCATACATTTTTTTCTAGGTCAATTAAAACAAAATTTCGTTCTTCAGATTTTTTATCGATCTTCAACGCAACAAAACATATCTGTCAATTTTCATAAGAAAATAAAAAAAATCTTAAAACGATGGAAAAATACGGCAGTTGAAAACTGCAGTCGAAACTTGATACGTTAATATTGAGCATAAAAACTTATAAAAAACATAATAAAATTTTTGTTAACATAGTTCCAATATCTAATTTGTTGATCTTGTTGAAACAGGTATCACTTAGTGAGAACGCAGTAAGGGTTTGCAACTTGCTGAAAATTGCTGTTAATCTGCTCTAGAATTGACATCGCATTTTTAAACCAAAATTGCGACTGTGATTAACAGAGATCCCAAAGAATTCGTACGCTTAAAACCAAAAATACCGACTCCTCATATTTGAACCGAAACATATCTATTCTTTCGAATCAAATATATTGAGTCGAGTTTATGAAAGGGAATATACCGACCAATTCTTGCTTTTATTACAGCTTCTATCAACGATTATTTATTTTGAAAAAGCGCATAAGTCAACTCATAGTTTGCTTGTACTGTCAGTGTTGTTTAGTACTGCACTGACGGTGTTAGCTAGTAAAGCAACCATCCGATAGTTAGCACTTAAGTTTTGATCTTACGCTTGCTTTTGGGTACAAAATGTTTTAAATGTTGATATAACTAATTGATGAGCGGTTATTAACTATCTTTTTTAACTATCACGCCTGCAAATGTTTTTCAATTCGTTCAGAAATTGACTTATGTTCTATTCAGCGTAGGGAATGGGGCAGCGTCTGATCATGGCCAAAGAGAAACACATCAAACCATTTGAGCAGTTCTGAGTTCGTTTTTGTTTTGCAGAGCTTACAAAATGATTATTTTTCACAAGTGTATTGTCGAGTGCATTAGGTGGGTGAAACTGACCTAGCACTTTGGATTGTTTTTGTAAAACATTTTATCAAATAAATCTTTTTTGTGCTTTAATCAAACCCTAGGATTTTAAATACTCTTAGATTCAGAAAACTATAGTGGAACAGGAACGATCTATTATCTATGAATCGTCCGGTTTTGCTACATAGGTATTAATGTGTCCAATTATCCGCGTCAAAACACTATGCATTGGTTCAAGAGAGAACCCGTAGCTTCACCCATGATGGCCCCAGTCGATCTTTTAAGCTGGTTTGGAATATCTAGCTTTAAAGACTGGAGATTTGCGTTGCGCGGAATGCATCTTAAATGTTTGCGAAACGCATATTAAGCGGAGGGCAATTCACAATGCATGGGTAATATACAAACAGAAAATTTTTTGTATATTTTCAACCGAACATATTAATTTTTCATAATTGAACCCAGACACAGCTTTAGTGGTAATAGTACAGGATATAAAAAAACAATATCGTATATATACGGTAAGTGGTTGGGTTTTTGTACAATTTTTAGTAAAAAATCCAATATAAAAGTTGTTTTTTTTTCATGCGACAGGTTGGTTTTAAGGTTTAGAATGCGCAATGAATTCTTATCGTTGCCCCAGTCGGAGCCTCTTTGAAAGACCACTGCTAATTTACAAAAACTAGTTTTGCAAACTTCTTTTTTTCGTTTTTCAAGAGATTTATCTTAATTAAATATTTTAAGCTTTTTTTAATGAGCTAACACATGTTATTATCCATTCTTTCTGAGTTTTTGTATGAAATAACATTCTCTGTAGAAGCATGTTTTTTGAAAGAAGCATACACACTTTTCTAGATCAAACAATACGAAATTTCATTCTTCAGATTTTTTATCGATCTTTCACGCAACAAAATATATCCATCAAATTTTCACAGGAAAAAAAGTTTCTTAAAACGATGCAAAAATACGGCAGTTGAAAACTGCAGCCGAAACTGAAACGTTAAAATTGAGCATAAAAACTTATATTAAACATAATAAAAGTTTTTTTAAAAATAGTTCCTGTATCTAATTTGTTGATCTTGTTGAAACATGTATCCTTTAGTGAGAACTTTGTCAGGGTTTGCAACTTGCTGAACATTGCTGTTAATATACTCTAGCATTTACATTGCATTTTTAAACCAAAATTGCGGCTGTTATTCCCAGATATCCCAAAGAAATCGTACCTTTAAAACCAAAAATATAGACTCCTGATATTTGAACCGAAACATATCTGTTCTACACTGACAGTGTTAGCTAGTAAAGCAACCATCTGATATTTAGCACTCACGTTATTATCTTGCGCTTGCATTTGTGTACAAAATCTTTTAAATTCTGATATAACGGATTGATGAGTGGGTATTGTCTATCTTTTCTATCAAAAAGTTTTTCAAATCGTTCAGAGTTTGATTTATATTCTATTCAGCGTAGGGAATGAGATGGTGTCTGATCATGGCCAAGGAGAAACACAGTAACCCAATTGGGCAGTTCTGTATTCGTTTTTGTTTTGCAAAAGCTACAAAATGATTGTTTTTTACAAACTTTTTGTCGAGTGTTTTACGTGGGTGAAACTGACCAAGCACTTTGGATTGTTTATGTAAAATATGTAAGAAATATCTTATCAAAGATTAATCAAATCCTAGGATTTTTAATACTCTTAAATTTAGAATAGAATAGTGGAACAGGAAAGTTCTATTATCTTCGAAGTGTCCGGCTTTGCCAGCTAGGCATAAATGTGTCCAATTAGCCGCATCAAAGCTCTATGCATTGGTTCAATAGAGAGCGCGCAGCCTCACCAACGATGGCCCCAGTCGATATTTTCAGCTAGTTTGGGATCTCTATTTTTATAGACTGGAATTTTGCCTTGCTCGGAATGTATCCTAAATGTTCGCGGATTCCATCTTAAGCTGAGGGCAATTAAGGATGAAAGGGTAATATACAAATAGAAAATTTCTTGTATATTTAAAACATACCAATTTCTCATAATTGAACCCAAACACATCTTTAGTGCTAATAGTCTAATAGTACAGGATTTAAAAACAATAGCACATAAATACGGTAAGTGGTTGGGTTTTTGTAAAAGTTTTAGTAAACACTCCAAATTAAAAGTTGTTCTAATCATGCGACTTGATTTTCAGGCCTAGAATGCGCAATGAATTCTTATCTTTTCTTAAGTCGGACCCTCTTTGATAGACCAGTGCTAATTTGCAAAAAATATTTTTGCAAATCTCTATTTTCCTTTTTTCAAGAGATTTTTCTTTTAGTTTTTTTTACTGAGCTAACGCATCTTATTATCCATTCTTTCTGAGTTTGTATGAACTAAATTTCTCTGTAGTTGTTTGTTTATTACTTCGCCCATGCCGGTCTCCGTAACAGCTGTGGAAATATACCTCTTAAACAAGAGACTGACAGCCCTTCAAGAGATTTTTTCAAAGAAATATGACCAAATTGAGAATATAACATTTAAAATATGATGTTTTTTGAAAGAAGCATACATTTTTTTCTAGATCAATTAAAACAAAATTTTTATTGATCTTCAACGCAACAAAACATATCTGTCAATTTTCATAAGAAAATAAAAAAAATTTTTAAAACAATGCAAAAATACGGCAGTTGAAAACTGCAGTCGAAACTGAAACGTTAATATTGAGCATAAAAACTTATAATATACATAATAAAATTTTTGTTAACATAGTTCGAATATCTAATTTGTTGATCTTGTTGAAACAGGTATCACTTAGTGAGAACGTAGTAAGGGTTTGCAACTTGCTGAAAATTGCTGTTAATATGCTCTAGAATTGACATCGCATTTTTAAACCAAAATTGCGGCTGTGATTACCAGAGATCCCAAAGAATTCGTACGCTTAAAACCAAAAATACCAACTCCTCATATTTGAACCGAAACATATCTAGTCTTTCGAATCAAATATATTGAGTCGAGTTTATGAAAGGGAAAATACCGACAAATTCTTGCCTTTATTACAGCTTCTATCAACGATTTTTTACTTTCAAAAAGCGCATAAGTCAACTCATTGTTTGATAGTACTGTCAGTGTTGTTTAGTATTGCACTGACAGTGTTAGCTAGTAAAGCAACCATCCGATAGTTAGCACTTAAGTTTTGATCTTACGCTTGCTTTTGTGTACAAAATGTTTTAAATGTTGATATAACTAATTGATGAGCGGTTATTAACTATCTTTTTTAACTATCACGCCTGCAAATGTTTTTCAATTCGTTCAGAAATTGACTTATGTTCTATTCAGCGTAGGGAATGGGGTAGCGTCTGATCATGGCCAAAGAGAAACCCATCAAACCATTTGAGCAGTTCTGACTTCGTTTTTGTTTTGCAGAGCTTACAAAATGATTATTTTTCACAAGTGTATTGTCGAGTGCATTACGTGGGTGAAACTGACCACGCACTTTGGATTGTTTTTGAAAAATATGTAAGAAACATTTTATCAAATAATTCTTCTTTGCTACATAGGTATTATTGTGTCCAATTAGCCGCATCAAAGCTCTATGCATTGGTTCAACAGAGAACTCGCAGCCTCACCAACGATGGCCCCAGTCGATATTTTGAGCTAGTTTGGGATCTCTATTTCTATAGACTGGAATTTTGCCTTGCGCGGAATGCATCTTTAATGTTTGCGAAATGCATATTAAGCGGAGGTCAATTCACAATGCATGGGTAATATACAAACAGAAAATTTTTTGTATATTTTCAACCGAACATACTAATTTTTCATAATTGAACCCAGACACAGCTTTAGTGGTAATAGTACCGGATATAAAAAAAACAATATCGTATGTATACGGTAAGTGGTTGGGTTTTTGTACAATTTTTAGTAAAAAATCCAATATAAAAGTTGTTTTTTTTTCATGCGACAGGTTGGTTTTAAGGTTTAGAATGCGCAATGAATTCTTATCGTTGCCCCAGTCGGAGCCTCTTTGAAAGACCACTGCTAATTTACAAAAACTAATTTTGCAAACTTCTTTTTTTTCGTTTTTCAAGAGATTTATCTTAATTAAGTATTTTAAGCTTTTTTACTGAGCTAACACATGTTATTATCCATTCTTTCTGAGTTTTTGTATGAAATAAATTTCTCTGTAGAAGCATGTTTTTTGAAGAAGCGTACATATTTTTCTAAATCAAACAATACGAAAATTCATTCTTCAGATTTTTTAGCGATCTTTCACGCAACAAAATATATCCGTCAAAATTTTACAGGAAAAGGAAAAAAAATTTCTTAAAACGATGCAAAAATACGGCAGTTGAAAACTGCAGCCGAAACTGAAATGTTAATATTGAGCATAAAAACTTATAGTAAAAATAATAAAATTTTTTTTAACATAGTTCCGATATCCAATTTGTTGATCTTGTTGAAACAGGTAACCTTTAGAGAGAACTTAGTAAGGGTTTGCAACTTGCTGAACATTGCTGTTAATATACTCTAGCATTTACATTAAATTTTTAAACCAAAAATGCGGCAGTGATTCCCAGATATCCAAAAGAAATGGTACGTTTAAAACCACAAATACCGACTCCTCATATTTGAACCGAAACATATCAATTCTTTCGAAAGGAATATAATAAGTCGACTCTATAAAAGGGAAACTATCGAAAATTTCTTGCTTCAATTACAGCAATTATTAATGATTATTTACGTTGAAAAAACGCATAAGTCAACTCATTGTTAGCTAGTGCTGGCAGTGTTAGCTAGTACTCCACTGGCAATGTTAGCGAGTACTGCAACCATCCGATAGTTAGCATTTACTTTTTTATCTTACGCTTGCTTTTGTGTGCAGAATGTTTTAAATTTTGATATAACTGATTGATGAGTGGTTATTAACCATATTTCTTATCCATCACGCCTGCAAATGTTTTTCAAATCGTTTAGAGTTTGACTTATATTCCATTCACTGTAGGGAATGAGGTGGTGTCTGATCATGGCCCAAAAACACACAGTAACCCGTTTGGGCAGTTCTGAATTCGTTTTTGTTTTGCAAAGCTTACGAAATGCTTGTTTTTCACAAGCGTATTTTCGAATACATTAGGTGGGTGAAACTGGCCGAGCACTTTGGATTGTTTTTGTAAAATACGTAAGAAATATCTATTCAAAATTTTTATGTGCTTTATTTAATTTCTAGTATATTAAAGAATCTTAGATTCAGAAAGCCATTATCGAACAAGAAAGTTCTTTTATCTTCGATGTGTCCGGTTTTGCCAGCTAGGTATGAGTGTGTCCATTTAGCCGCGCCAAAGCCCTATGCATTGGTTCAACTGAGAACCCCCAGCCTTACCCACGATGTCGTCAGTGGATCTTATAAGCTAGTCTGGAATCTCTAATTTCTCAGACTGGAGATTGGCCCTGCGTGGAATGCATCTTAAATGTTTGCAGATTGCATCTTAAGCAGAGTGAAATTAACGATGCATGGTTGAGAAATAGATTTTGAAATACTCAGAAAGCCTGACAGCCCATAAATTTGAAGTGCTATTCGTATATTTTGAAAAAACCATAGCACGGTTAGTTTTGATAAGTGGTTTGTTTTATGTGAAGATTTTATTAAAAAGTCCAAATTTTACTTTGTATCTGTTTTTGATGAAACAGGTTGCTGGGTATTTAAACTTAGGACGCGGGAAGAGTTCTTTTTTTTCTTTAGCCTGATTAACTTTGCGAGATCACACCAGGTTTTCAAGAACTAATTGTGATGCGTGTTTATGTTTATGATTGTATGGTAGTTGAATATTAGCATGCAGGGGGCTTTTTCACAATTTTGGGCTAACCGCCTTCTAGTTTTTTAGGACAATGGTTCTAATTGTTGAGATTAGGATTTTTGACTGAGCCAACACAAGTCAATATCCTTAGTTTCTGCGTTTGCTTGAACTAAATTCTTCTGTATTTGTTGGATTAATACTTCGCCGTTGCCGGTCAAATATCAGCTGGGAAAAAAGGAGGAGTAGATCACTGAAAAACACTACAAATTCACAAGAATGTTTTTTTAAAAAGAATTTGAGATTTTTTTGGCAACTATTTGGTAATTGAATTAATTTGAAACTAAGTGTACTTTTGTGTGTTTTGTTACCTTTATATGCAATTTTTTACCCATAACAACAAGATTTTTTATATAAATCCGAACAAACAGAAGATTTGGTATGTTTAAATCTCAACAAACCGACTTCTTATAATTCAACTCAAACATATCGTTAGTGCTAATAGTACAGGATTTAAGAAAAGTGGTTGAGTTATTGTAAAACTTTCAGTAAAAAATCCAACTTTTGAGTTGTATCTGTTTTTAATCAACAGGTTGATTTTAAGACCAAGGCTGCGCAATGATTTAATACCTTTTCTGCAGTCTAACCCTCTTTGAGAGACCACAGCTGAGTTTCAAGTATTTATTTTATGTGTGCTGATGTATATGCTTTCATACTATTTTAATTTAGCATGCAAACAGTTTTTGCTTGAAACAATGGCATACTTATTTTAATCCTATTATCCGTGTTTTCTGCATTTGCTCAAACTAAGTTTTGTTCCTAATATACTCCAACATTTAAATTGCATTTTAAAACCACAATTGCGGCGCTGAATTTCTAAGTTTTAAACTAAACATACCAACTCCTCATATTTGAATCGAAACATATCTATCCCATCGAATCGAAATTATTGAGTCGAGTCTATGAAAGGGAATATACCGACATTTTCTTTCTTTTAATACAGCCTTTATTTATGATTATTTACGTTGAAAAGGCGCATAAGTGAACTGATTGTTAGCTAGTACTGTCAGTGTTGGCTAGTACTGCATTGACAGTGTTAGCTAGTACTGCAAACCATCTGATAGTTAGCACTTAAGTTTTAATCTTACGCTTGCTTTTGTGTACAAAATGTTTTAAATGTTGATATAACTAATTGATGAGCGGTTATTAACTATATTTTTTTTCCATCACGCCTGCAAATGTTTTTCAAATCGTTCAGAGTTTGACTTATGTTCTATTCAGCTTAGGGAATGACGTGGTGTCTGATCATGGCCAAAGAGAAACACAGCAAACCATTTGAGCAGTTCTGTCTTCGTTTTTATTTTGCAGAGCTTACAAAATGATTATTTTTTACAAGCGCATTGTCGAGTACATTAGGTGGGTAAACTGACAAAGCGGTTTGGATTCTTTTCTTTAAAAATATGTGAGAAACACCTTGTCAAATCTTTTATGTGCTTTAATCAAATCCTAGGATTTTAAACATTCTTAGGTTCGAAAAACTAAAGTTGAACAGGACCGTTCTATTATCTTCGAAGTGTTCGGCTTTGCCAGCTAAGTATGAATGTGTCCAACTAGCCGCGTCAAAGCCCTATGCATTGGTTCAACAGAGAACCGCAGCCTCAACCCCGATGGCCCCAGTCGATCTTATAAGCTAGTCTGGAATCTTTAGATTTATAGGCTGGAGATTTGCTCTGCGTGGAATGCATCTTAATTGTTTGCGGATTGCATCTTCAGCGGAAGGAAGTAAGGATCCATGGGTAATAAAAAAGTTTTGGCCTATGCAGGAAATTTGAAGTGCTAAACATAAATTTTTAAAAAACCAGAGCACGGTTAGTTTTGAAAAATGATTATTTTTTTGTAAAGATTTTTGTAAAATATCCAATTTTCAATTTGTCTCTGTTTTTGATGGAACAGTTCGTTCGGTATTAAAAATTAGGATAAACAAAGAAAACTTTTTTTAAGTTTGATTAACTTTGCGAGACCACACCAGGTTTTCAAGAATTAAGAGTGATGCGTGTTTATGTTTATGATTGTGAGGTAGTTTGATATTAGCATGCCGGCGGCTTTTTCACGAGTTTTTGGCAAACCTCCTTCTAATTTTTTAGGACAATGATCCTAATTAATGAGATTAGGATTTCTGAGTGAGTCAACACAAGTCATTATCCACATTTTCTGCGTTCTTACTTTGCCGTTGTCGGTCCAATACAATCTGAGAAGAAAGGAGGAACATATCACTGAAAAATACTACAAATTCACAAGAATGTTTTTTTAAAACAATTTGAGATTTTTTTGGCAACTGTTTAGCTATCTGGTATTTGAAATAATTTGAAACCAAGTGTACTTTTGTGTGTTTTGTTACCTTTATATGCAATATTTTACCCATAACAACAAGATTTTTCATATAAAGCCGAACAAACAGAAGATTTGGTATGTTTAAATCTCAACAAACCAACTTCTTATAATTGAACTCAAACATATCGTTAGTGCTAATAGTACAGGATTTAAGAAAAGTGGTTGAGTTATTGTAAAACTTTCAGTAAAAAATCCAATTTTTGAGTTGTATCTGTTTTTAATCAACAGGTTGATTTTAAGATCAAGGCTGCGCAATGATTTCATACCTTTTCTGCAGTCTAACCCCCTTTGAGAGACCACAGCTGAGTTTCAAGTATTTATTTTATGTGTGCTGATGTATATGCTTTCATACTATTTTATTTAGCATGCAAACAGTTTTTGCTTGAAACAATGGTATCCTTATTTTAATCCTATTATCCGTGTTTTCTGCATTTGCTCAAACTAAGTTTTGTTCCTAATATACTCCAACAATTACATTGCATTTTAAAACCACAATTGCGGCGCTGAATTTCTAAGTTTTAAACTAAACTTACCCACTCCTCATATTTGAATCGAAACATATCTATCCCATCGAATCGAAATAGTTGAGTCGAGTCTATGAAAGGGAATATACCGACAATTTCTTGCTTTTAATACAGCCTTTATTTATGAATATTTACGTTGAAAAGGCGCATAAGTCAACTCATTGTTAGCTAGTACTGTCAGTGTTGGCTAGTACTGCATTGACAGTGTTAGCTAGTACTGCAACCATCTGATAGTTAGCACTTAAGTTTTGATCTTACGCTTGCTTTTGTGTACAAAATGTTTTAAATGTTGATATAACTAATTGATGAGCGGTTGTTAACTACCTTTTTTATCCATCACGCCACCAAATGTTTTTCAAATCGTTCAGAGTCTGACTTATGTTCTTTTCAGCGTAGGGAATGAGGTGGTGTCTGATCATGGCCAAAGAGAAACACAGCAAACCATTTGAGCAGTTCTGAGTTCGTTTTTGTTTTCCAGAGCTTACAAAATGATTATTTTTTTACAAGCGCATTGTCGAGTACATTAGGTGGGTAAACTGACAAAGCAGTTTGGATTCTTTTTTAAAAAACATGTGAGAAACACCTTGTCAAATCTTTTATGTGCTTTAATCAAATCCTAGGATTTTAAACATTCTTAGGTTCGAAAAACTAAAGTTGAACAGGACCGTTCTATTATCTTCGTAGTGTTAGGCTTTGCCAGCTAAGTATGAATGTGTCCAATTGGCCGCGCCAACGCCTTATGCATTGGTTCAACAGAGAACCCGCAGCCTCACCCACTATGGCCCCAGTCGATCTTATAAGCTAGTCTGGAATCTTTAGATTTATAGACTGGAGATTTGCTCTACGTGGAATGCATCTTAATTGTTTGCGGATTGCATCTTAAGCGGAAGAAAATAAGGATCCATGGGTAATAAAAGTTTTGGCCTATGCAGGAAATTTGAAGTGCTAAGCATATATTTTTTAAAAAACCATAGGACGGTTAGTTTTGATAAATGATTAGTTTTTTGTAAAGATTTTAGTAAAAAACCAATTTTCAATTTGTCTCTGTTTTTGATGGAACAGTTCGTTCGGTATTAAAACTTAGGATAAACAAAGAATTCTTTTTTTAAGTGTGATTAATTTTGCGAGACCACACCAGGTTTTCAAGAATTAACAGTGATGCGTGTTTATGTTTTTGATTGTATGGTAGTTTAATATTAGCATGCCGGCGGCTTTTTCACGAGTTTTTGACAAACCGCCTTTTGGTTTTTTAGGACAATGATCCTAATTAATGAGATTAGGATTTCTGATTGAGTCAACACAAGCAATTATCTACATTTTCTGCGTTCTTACTTCGCGGTTGTCGGTCCAATACAAGCTGAGAAAAAAGGAAGAACATATCACTGAAAAATACTACAAATTCACAAGAATGTTTTTTTAAAACAATTTCAGATTTTTTCGGCTACTGTTTGGCTATTTGGTAATTGAATTAATTTGAAACTAAGTGTACTAAAGCTGATAAATTTAATAATCAGACTTTCGAAGGTAAATTCAAACGTACAATCTATATCGCATCCAACTATCTTCTATCAACGCAAAAGGCCAAAGCTCCTCTCAATGGCCCGGCAAATCTAGCTCGATCTTTTTTAGCAGGTATTTTGTCTGAGTCGATTTTCGACTCAGATTGGTCACCGATACGTTTTCGAAACATAAAAATATTAAGCCTAAAAAGAGCGCAATCGATTCAGTATATTAGTAGGCTCAACGAAAATTATGTTTAACGAACTTTTTCCGACCTTTCTACGTATATTGGAAGAGATTTTGTGTGCATTTAAACGGTTAAGAAATTACGTAATCCTTTCTCGCTTTGTTTACATAGCGCTTTAAATTCGTCGCTGCTCTTTTATTTAAATAGCGCATTGTTCATTTACGCGGCAACATCCTCCGGCCCGGAAGAAAATGTTGAGAGGATCGGTACAAGTTTAACGAGTGGGCGGACGAGCGATCCGGATGACGTGCGTAAGACGGCGGAGCGGGCGACGCTGTCGGAGCCGTACCGAAGTTCCTCAATCCGAGCGGTTGGATAGTAACCCCTAGGGTTGCTTTCTTCAACGATCCAAACTAAATCACCGACCTTGAGGTGCTGCTCGGCAGGCGTCTGCCACTTAGATCTACGGTTCAACGCAGGTACATACTCCTTGAGCCAACGTGCCCAAATTGCATTGGCGTATGACTGTGCACGGGCGTATCGCTTACGATGATCGAACTCGTCGACGCCAACGATAGACGGAATTCTGGTTGCTTGGTTACCGAGTAGAAAATGATTAGGTGTTATAGCGCCTAGGTCGGACGGGTCGGCGCTTACGGGCGTTAAGGGACGTGAGTTTAGTGCGTATTCGACCAGACAAAAATAGTGTTCAACACCTCATCTGTGAGGCGACGCGTACCGAGGATAGTGTACAGTACTCTTTTAAAACTTCGAACTAGCCTCTCCCAGATGCCACCTTGGTGTGGCGCACTGGGTGAATTGAACCTCCACTTAATGCCCTTATGTGCAAGTTCGGTGGCAATGTTAAGCGTATTCCATTTTTCCACACATTCACGGAGCTCTTTCTCCGCTCCAATGAAGTTCGTACCATTATCCGACCAAATCATAGCAGGAGTACCCCGACGGGAGACGAACCGCTCCACTCCCATTACACAAGAACTAGTGTCCATGGACGGGACAACTTCAACATGGACAGCACGAGTAGTGAGACAAGTGAAGAGAAATCCCCACCTCTTCTCGGTAGTCCGACGAAGTGTGACGTAGAATGGGCTGAAGTAATCAACCCCGGTGTTGGTAAAGGGAGGAGACTGGTATGCCAGTCTCTCCTTTGGGAGGTCTGCCATGATAGGTTGAATGGTTGCTGCACGGAACTTTCTACACAAGACGCAGTTTGATTTGATGGAACGCAGTGTGGAGCGTAGTTTTAGGATGGCATAACGTTCCTGTACCTTTGACCGTAAGTAATCGATGCCCTGATGATGGTTCTTCAAATGAGCATGCCGCAGAAACAGTTTAACAAAAGTATGACGCGCATCCAGCACGATAGGATGCTTAGTGTCAAAGTCAATTTCCACTAGCCGTCGGAGTCGACCAGAAGAACGGATGAGACCATGAGGCCCAATAAACGGAGTGAACTGAGCAATGCGGCTGCTCTTCTTAACGGGTTTGTTGTCGAGAAGGTCCTTTCTTTCAGTACTAAAGGACTCTTCCAGAACCAAGTACTGGAGATGACGCTCGGCTTCGTCAAGCTCAACAGGATCGGCTATGCTGCCGTCTACGGTACGGTAACTTTCATGAGATGCTAAAAGACGGAGCACATATGCGGTGACACGCAGTAATTTTTGATAAGAACTGAACTTATCAAACGGGATTAGATTGATACTTTGTTCCTTAGGGGGCTTGGTTACGGATGCGGCTAAAGATGAGATGGAGTCATCATCCTGTTCCTTGGTTACAACGCCGAGTTTGATGTTATCAACGACGTCAGTATTTGGCACAAAAGGGAATTGCTTAGTTCTCAAGAAGTCAGGACCCCTCACCCAGCTACTTGATTGCAAAACTTCAGCGGACATGCCACGCGTGCCAGCATCTGCCGGATTATCACAAGTGGCGACGTGGTTCCATTGGTCAACGCTGGTGTTCTCCAGGATTTCACTAACACGATTTGCAATGAAGATGGGGTGTTTGTTTTTTGAGTTTATCCACTGCAAGACGATGGTACTATCTGTCCACATAAAGACTTTATCCACAGTAACCGTTAATGCTCGACAGATTTCCCTTTTTAAACGGGCAGCGAGGAGAGCGGCTTGTAATTCCAACTGAGGAACTGTCATTACCTTCATAGGTGCAACACGGGCCTTGCCCAAGACAAACGCCAGCTCTGTTTTAATCTCCCCGGAGGTGCAAGTTACTTGAGCCCTGAGAAAACCTACTGCACTGAATACGTCTTGCGAGCTATCACCAAACATGTGGAGTTCAAGATGTTGGAATGGTCCTGAAAAGTAACTTCTCGGTATAGTGATCTCAGCTAACCGCGGCAGTTCAACACACCAGGCAAGGAATCTGTCAACTGTGTCTTTAGGTAACTCGTCATCCCAACTTTGTCCATTGACACGCCAAATGTCTTTCAAGATTAACCGAGCACCAACAGTGAACGGTGCGACAAGACCAATTGGGTCGTAGACCTTTGACACAAGACTTAGGACCCAGCGCTGTGTTAAACTTTTCGTGATGGTGCTGTTAGTACCCCTGCTCACAACCAGAGTATCGTTGTTGTGATCCCACTTAAGCCCAAGCACGTGCATTGATTCCTCCTTGGATGAAACGATGACCTTCGGTTCAGTGGATTGAGCAGACCCATCAATTCGGTCAGCCAGATCTGGTACATTGCTTACAAACTTAGTAAGCTTGAACCCACCTAGATGGAGAAGATGTACCAATTCCTTCGACCTAATGAGGGCCCTCTCGGGGGATTCCACTGAGTCCAAGTAATCGTCCATGTAGAAGTTCTCAAGGACGGCTTTCGCAGCTTCTGGGTACTCCTTAGCATTATCGCGTGCCGTGCGCTGAAGTGCGTAGTTGGCGCAGGTGGGTGAATCTTTTGCCCCAAAGATGTGGCGCGTATACTGGTGTACCACAACATTTGATGTGGGGTCCTCCCGCCACAAAAAGCGCAATGATGGTTGATCACATGGCAACACTCCAACTTGGAGGAACATTCCCTCGATGTCGGCGGATACGGCAAATGGATGTTGTCTGAACCGTAGGAGTACATAGATTAGGTTTTGTAGTAGGTCAGGTCCGGTAAGTAATGACTTATTAAGAGATGCGCCATGGAATTTTGCTGCTCCGTTTAGTACCCTACGAACCTTACCCGGCTTGTTCGGGTTAACAACCGGATGGTGTGGTAGGTACCACTCTCGTTCCGAGCGACTTTCCACCTTATGAGCATCTTTGACCCTTACTACGTAGCCTTTGTCTAAGTCCTCTTTGATGGTATTCGAGTATTTTTCCCTTAATGTCTGATCTTTCGTTAGCCGCTTTTCCAAAGACTTTAATTGAACAAGTGCTGAGAAATAATTGTTGGGCAGTTCGATGTTATCTTCAGCCCATAGCAATCCGACATCGTACCTTTTTCCATTATGCACGGTGGTGTTTTCAAGAATTTCATGCGCACGTGCATCCGATGCGGATTGTGGGTCTACTTGCTTAAGTGCGCCGTACGACTCCATGTCGTACCAAGATTTTACCTGACTAGCGAGTTCAAAATCCTGCTCCAAATTAGCTTTGAAACAAGTCGAGACTAAACCTGAAGACGACGGTAGAGGGCCGCTTAGAACCCAACCTATGGGCAAGCGAACAGCGAAGGGCGAGGACTTCTCGTCGGCAGCGAAGTACTCTAACGGGCGGATGGCATGATACACATCCTGTCCAAGTATCATCTCGATGTTTCCATAGCAATATGTAACTGGGTCTAGAACTGCTAGGTGCGGGTATGTTTCCTGAAGTGCTTTAATGTTAATGACATCGGCGCCTACATTCAAATTTTCCTTTACGTAAGGGCTGACTTTAAATGGTTCAAATGCTTGGTTGTCGCGTGGTGTTACAATTAGTTCAACTAACTCAGTGTCTACGACCTCTTCGGTATTTATACCCTTGACTGTTAGTTTCAATGCTGTACCGTGCAAACCAAGTCTATTTGCAAGATCATTGGACACCCAAGAGTTACTGCAAGCGGTATCGCACAAAACTAAAGCCGTGGTATCTTTACCGGTAGAGCTCTTTAACTGTAATTCAGTCACCTGAAGGAGGCCTTTCACATTACTCACAGATGACAAAGTGGTGGTCTTGCTCGATGATTGGACACTAGGGAGTTTACTTTGATTTGTGCCAGCATTAGAATTACTGTTGTTGTTGTTTGGAGGTAATTTTGGTGGATAAACCCTCTCAGCTCCATGGAGAAGAGTATTATGGGAGCTGTTGCAACCGTCCTTTCTACATTTCCTGGGGTTTGGGCATTGCCTGAACATATGCTTTTCTCTCAAACATGAGAAACACAGTTTTGCTTCAGCCACTACCTTTGCTCGCTGAGTGGGAGACTTTTCTTTAAAACTTCGAACTAGCCTCTCCCAGATGCCACCTTGGTGTGGCGCACTGGGTGGATTGAACCTCCACTTAATGCCCTTATGTGCAAGTTCGGTGGCAATGTTAAGCGTATTCCATTTTTCCACACATTCACGGAGCTCTTTCTCCGCTCCAATGAAGTTCGTACCATTATCCGACCAAATCATAGCAGGAGTACCCCGACGGGAGACGAACCGCTCCACTCCCATTACACAAGAACTAGTGTCCATGGACGGGACAACTTCAACATGGACAGCACGAGTAGTGAGACAAGTGAAGAGAAGTCCAAGATGCCACGATTTTCACAAAATATTGCAGTTTGATTCCCGAGACAGTAATGTCTACGATGAGAAATACTATAGCTGTAAAATATTAATCCACCAATGCAAAAGAACTTCTGATATTCAACTTCGAACAATGTGTTTTCGAAAGTAAAGCGAGAAATATCACTTTGATACCCATATCAGAAACAGTGCTGAGAAACATAACTTTCGTAACACTTGCTAGAAAAAGTAGTAAAATCTAGTTATTACGAGAAACGAACAGAATACAGATAAGGGCCAAATTGATTTAAGATCACGTAAATCTCGAAAAATCTTTAATTGGAAACTCTTTTCAATCACAATCTGAAGTAGAATCGATTCTCGTAAAATCGATTCATTGTCTTTTTTGAATGTGTTCTGCAGTTGTTGCGACTCTAAGGGTCACGATGCAAGCAAGGGTCGCGATGCCAGCAAGGGTCGCAATGCCAGAGAGCGTACAACAATAAGGGTCGCGATGCCAGAAACAAAGCGGCACCAGAAATAAAGCTGATAAATTTAATAATCAGACTTTCGAAGGTAAATTCAAACGTACAATCTATATCGCATCCAACTATCTTCTATCAACGCAAAAGGCCAAAGCTCCTCTCAATGGCCCGGCAAATCTAGCTCGATCTTTTTTAGCAGGTATTTTGTCTGAGTCGATTTTCGACTCAGATTGGTCACCGATACGTTTTCGAAACATAAAAATATTAAGCCTAAAAAGAGCGCAATCGATTCAGTATATTAGTAGGCTCAACGAAAATTATGTTTAACGAACTTTTTCCGACCTTTCTACGTATATTAGAAGAGATTTTGTGTGCATTTAAACGGTTAAGAAATTACGTAATCCTTTCTCGCTTTGTTTACATAGCGCTTTAAATTCGTCGCTGCTCTTTTATTTAAATAGCGCATTGTTCATTTACGCGGTAACATGTACTTTTGTGTGCTTTGTTACCTTTATACGCAATATTTTGCCCATAACAACAAGATTTTCTATATGAATCCGAACAAATAGAAGATTTTATGTGTTTAAATCTCAACATACCGACTTCTCATAATTGAACCCAAACATATCTTTAGTGCTAATAGTAGAGGATTATTTAAAAAAAGTGGTTGGGTTTTTGCAAAATTTTCATTAGAAATTTCAAATTTTAGGTTGTTTATGTTTTTTCATGCAACAGGTTGGTTTGAAGAACTAGGATGCGCAATGAATTCATATCTCTTCTGAAGTCTAACCCTCTTTGGGAGACCACAGCTGAGTTTCAAGCAATATTTTTGATGTGTGCTTGTGTAGATGCTTTCATACTATTTTAATTTAGCATGCAAACAGTTTTTGCTTGAAACAATGGCATCCATATTTTAATCCTATTATCCGTGTTTTCTGCGTATTCTCGAACTAAGTGTTGCTCCTAATATTCTCCAACATTTACATTGCATTTTAAAACAGCAATTGCGGCTTTGAATTTCTAAGTTTTAAACTAAACGTACCCACTCCTCATATTTGAATCGAAACATATCTATCCCATCGAATCGAAATTATTGAGTCGAGTCTATGAAAGGGAATATACCGACATTTTCTTGCTTTTAATACAGCCTTTATTTATGATTATTTACGTTGAAAAGGCGCATAAGTCAACTCATTGTTAGCTAGTACTGTCAGTGATGGCTAGTACTGCATTGACAGTGTTAGCTAGTACTGCAACGATCTGATAGTTAGCACTTAAGTTTTAATCTTACGCTTGCTTTTGTGTACAAAATGTTTTAAATGTTGATATAACTAATTGATGAGCGGTTGTTAACTACCTTTTTTATCCATCACGCCACCAAATGTTTTTCAAATCGTTCAGAGTCTGACTTATGTTCTTTTCAGCGTAGGGAATGAGGTGGTGTCTGATCATGGCGAAAGAGAAACACAGCAAACCATTTGAGCAGCTCTGAGTTCGTTTTTGTTTTGCAGAGCTTACAAAATGATTATTTTTTACAAGCGCATTGTCGAGTACATTAGGTGGGTAAACTGACAAAGCAGTTTGGATTCTTTTTTTAAAAAATATGTGAGAAACACCTTGTCAAATCTTTTATGTGCTTTAATCAAATCCTAGGATTTCAAACATTCTTAGATTCGAAAAACTAAAGTTGAAAAGGACCGTTCTATTATCTTCGAAGTGTTCGGCTTTGCCAGCTAAGTATGAATGTGTCCAATTAGCCGCGTCAAAGCCCTATGCATTGATTCAACAGAGAACCCGCAGCCTCACCCACGATGGCCCCAGTCGATCTTATAAGCTAGTCTGGAATCTTTAGATTTATAGACTGGAGATTTGCTCTACGTGGAATGCATCTTAATTGTTTGCGGATTGCATCTTAAGCGGGAGAAAATAAGGATCCATGGGTAATAAAAAAGTTTTGGCCTATGCAGGAAATTTGAAGTGCTAAGCATATATTTTTAAAAAACCATAGGACGGTTAGTTTTGATAAATGATTAGTTTTTTGTAAAGATTTTAGTAAAAAACCAATTTTCAATTTGTCTCTGTTTTTGATGGAACAGTTCGTTCGGTATTAAAACTTAGGATAAACAAAGAATTCTTTTTTTTAAGTGTGATTAATTTTGCGAGACCACACCAGGTTTTCAAGAATTAACAGTGATGCGTGTTTATGTTTATGATTGTGAGGTAGTTTAATATTAGCATGCCGGCGGCTTTTTCACGAGTTTTTGGCAAACCGCCTTCTAATTTTTTAGGACCATGATCTTAATTAATGAGATTAGGATTTCTGAGTGAGTCAACACCAGCGATTATCCACATTTTCTGCGTTCTTACTTCGCGGTTGTCGGTCCAATACAAGCTGAGAAAAAAAGGAAGAACATATCACTGAAAAATACTACAAATTCACAAGAATGGTTTTTTAAAACAATTTCAGATTTTTTTGGCTACTGTTTTGTTATTTGGTAATTGAATTAATTTGAAACTAAGTGTACTTTTGTGTGTTTTGTTACCTTTATACGCAATATTTTGCCCATAACAACAAGATTTTCCATATAAATCCGAACAAACAGAAGATTTTATATGTTTAAATCTCAACATACCGACTTCTCATAATTGAACCCAAACATATCTTTAGTGCTAATAGTAGAGGATTATTAAAAAGAGTGGTTGGGTTTTTGCAAAATTTTCATGAGAAAATTCAAATTTTACGTTGTTTCTGTTTTTTCATGCAACAGGTTGGTTTGAAGAACTAGGATGCGCAAAGAATTCATATCTCTTCTGAAGTCTAACCCTCTTTGAGAGACCACAGCTGAGTTTCAAGCAATATTTTGGATGTGTGCTTGTGTAGATGCTTTCATACTATTTTAATTTAGCATGCAAACAGTTTTTGCTTGAAACAGTGGCGTCCATATTTTAATCCTATTATCCGTGTTTTCTTCGTTTGCTCGAACTAAGTGTTGCTCCTAATATTCTCCAACATTTATATTGCATTTTAAAACCACAATTGGGGCTTTGAATTTCTAAGTTTTTAACTAAACATACCCACTCCTCATATTTGAATCGAAACAAATCTATCCCATCGAATCAAAATTATTGAGTCGAGTCTATGAAAGGGAATATACCGACATTTTCTTGCTTTTAATACAGCCTTTATTTATGATTATTTACGTTGAAAAGGCGCATAAGTAAACTCATTGTTTGCTAGTACTGTCAGTGTTGGCTAGTACTGCATTGACAGTGTTAGCTAGTACTGCAAACCATCTGATAGTTAGCACTTAAGTTTTAATCTTACGCTTGCTTTTGTGTACAAAATGTTTTAAATGTTGATATAACTAATTGATGAGCGGTTATTAACTATCTTTTTAATCCATCACGCCTGCAAATGTTTTTCAAATTGTTCAGAGTCTGACTTATGTTCTATTCAGCGTAGGGAATGAGGTGGTGTCTGATCATGGCCAAAGAGAAACACAGCAAACCATTTGAGCAATTCTGAGTTCGTTTTTGTTTTGCAGAGCTTACAAAATGATTATTTTTTACAAGCGCATCGTCGAGTACATTAGGTGGGTAAACTGACAAAGCAGTTTGGACTCTTCTTTAAAAAATATGTGAGAAACACCTTGTCAAATTTTTTATGTGCTTCAATCAAATCCTAGGATTTCAAACACTCTTAGATTCGAAAAACTAAAGTTGAACAGGACCGTTCTATTATCTTCGAAGTGTTAGGCTTTGCCAGCTAAGTATGAATGTGTCCAATTGGCCGCGTCAAAGCCTTATGCATTGGTTCAACAGAGAACCCGCAGCCTCACCCATGATGGCCCCAGTCGATCTTATAAGCTAGTCTGGAATCTTTAGATTTATAGACTGGAGATTTGCTCTGCGTGGAATGCATCTTAATTGTTTGCGGATTGCATCTTAAGCGGAAGAAAATAAGGATCCATGGGTAATGAAAAAGTTTTGGCCTATGCAGGAAATTTGAGGTGCTAAGCATATATTTTTAAAAAACCATAGGACGGTTAGTTTTGATAAATGATTAGTTTTTTGTAAAGATTTTAGTAAAAAACCAATTTTCAATTTGTCTCTGTTTTTGATGGAACAGTTAGTTCGGTATTAAAACTTAGGATAAACAAAGAATTCTTTTTTTAAGTGTGATTAATTTTGCGAGACCACACCAGGTTTTCAAGAATTAACAGTGATGCGTGTTTATGTTTATGATTGTATGGTAGTTTAATATTAGCTTGCTGGCGGCTTTTTCACGAGTTTTTGGCAAACCGCCTTCTGGTATTTAGGACAATGATCCTAATTAATAAGATTAGGATTTCTGAGAGAGTTAACACAAGTAATTATCCACATTTTCTGCGTTCTTACTTTGCCGTTGTCGGTCCAATACAAGCTGAGAAAAAAGGAGGAACATATCACTGAAAAATACTACAAAACCACAAGAATGTTTTTTTAAAACAACTTCAGATTTTTTGGCTACTGTTTGGCTATTTGGTAATTGAATTAATTTGAAACTCAGTGTACTTTTCTGTTTTTTGTTACCTTTATACGCAATATTTTGCCCATGACAACAAGATTTTCCATATAAATTCGAACAAACAGAACATTTCATATGTTTAAATCTCAACATACCGACTTCTCATAATTGAACCCAATCATATCTTTGGTGATAATAGTAGAGGATTATTAAAAAAAGTGGTTGGGTTTTTGCATAATTTTCATTAGAAAATTCAAATTTTAGGTTTTTTCTGTTTTTTCATGCAACAGGTTGGTTTGAAGATCTAGGATGCGCAATGAATTCATATCTCTTCTGAAGTCTAACCCTCTTTGAGAGACCACAGCTGAGTTTCAAGCAATTTTTTTGATGTGTGCTTGTGTAGATGCTTTCATACTATTTTAATTTAGCATGCAAACAGTTTCTGCTTGAAACAATGGCATCCATATTTTAATCCTATTATCCATGTTTTCTGCGTTTGCTCGAACTAAGTGTTGCTCCTAATATTCTCCAACATTTACATTGCATTTTAAAACCACAATTGCGGCTTTGAATTTCTAAGTTTTAAACTAAACGTACCCACTCCTCATATTTGAATCGAAACATATCTATCCCATCGAATCGAAATTATTGAGTCGAGTCTATGAAAGGGAATATACCGACATTTTCTTGCTTTTAATACAGCCTTTATTTATGATTATTTACGTTGAAAAGGCGCATAAGTCAACTCATTGTTAGCTAGTACTGTCAGTGATGGCTAGTACTGCATTGACAGTGTTAGCTAGTACTGCAACCATCTGATAGTTAGCACTTAAGTTTTAATCTTACGCTTGCCTTTGTGTACAAAATGTTTTAAATGTTGATATAACTAATTGATGAGCGGTTTTTAACTATCTTTTTTGTCCATCACGCCTGCAAATGTTTTTCAAATCGTTCATAGTCTGACTTATGTTCTATTCAGCGTAGGGAATGAGGTGGTGTCTGATCATGGCCAAAGAGAAACACAGCAAACCATTTGAGCAGTTCTGAAATAGTTTTTGTTTTGCAGAGCTTACAAAATGATTATTTTTTTACAAGCGCATTGTCGTATACATTAGGTGGATAAACTGACAAAGCAGTTTGGATTCCTTTTTTAAAAAATATGTGAGAAACACATATCTTTTATGTGCTTTAATCAAATCCTAGGATTTTAAACATTCTTAGATTCGGAAAACTAAAGTGGAACAGGAACGTTCTATTATCTTCGAAGTGTTCGGCTTTGCCAGCTAAGTATGAATGTGTCCAATTAGCCGCGTCAAAACTCTATGCATTGGTTCAACAGACAACCCGCAGCCTCAACCCCGATGGCCCCAGTCGATCTTATAAGCTAGTCTGGAATCTTTAGATTTATAGATTGGAGATTGGCTTTGCGTGGAATGCATCTTAATTGTTTGCGGATTGCATCTCAGGCGGAAGGAAGTAAGGATCCATGGGTAATAAAAAAGTTTTGGCCTATGCAGGAAATTTGAAGTGCTAAGCATATATTTTTTTAAAAAACCATAGCACGGTTAGTTTTGATAAATGATTAGTTTTTTGTAAAGATTTTAGTAAAAAACCAATTTTCAATTTGTCTTCGTTTTTGATGGAACAGTTCGTTCGGTATTAAAACTTAGGATAAACAAAGAATTCTTTTTTAAGTGTGATTAACTTTGCGAGACCACACCAGGTTTTCAAGAATTAACAGTGATGCTTGCTTATGTTTATGATTGTATGGTAGTTTAATATTAGCATGATGGCGGCTTTTTTAAGAGTTTTTGGCAAACTGCCTTCTAGGTTTTCAGGACAATGATCCCAATTAATGAGATTAGGATTTCTGAGAGAGTTAACACAAGTCATTATCCACATTTTCTGCGTTCTTACTTCGCCGTTGTCGGTCCAATACAAGCTGAGAAAAAAGGAGGAACATATCACTGAAAAATACTACAAAACCACAAGAATGTTTTTTTTTAAACAATTTGAGATTTTTTTGGCAATTGTTTGGCTATTTGGTAATTGAATTAATTTGAAACTAAGTGTACTTTTGTGTGTTTTGTTACCTTTATACGCAATATTTTGCCGATAACAACAAAATTTTCCATATACATCCGAACAAAGTGAAGATTTTGTATGTTTAAATCTCAACATACCGACTTCTCATAATTGAACCCAAACACATCTTTAGCGCTAATAGTAGAGGATTATTAAAAAATGTGGTTGCGTTTTTGCAAAAATTTCAATAGGAATTTCAAATTTTAGGTTGCTTCTGTTTTTTCATGCAACAGGTTGATTTTAAGACCAAGGCTGCGCAATGATTTAATAGCTTTTCTGCAGTCTAACCCTCTTTGAGAGACGACAGCTGAGTTTCAAGCAATATTTTTGACGTTTGCTTGTGTAGATGCTTGCACACCATTTTAATTTAGCATGCAAACATGTTTGCTTGCAACAATGGCATTCATATTTTAATTCCATTATCCATGTTTTCTGCGTTTGCTTGAACTAAAATTGGCTGTTAGTATACTCCAGCATTTACATTGCATCTGAAAACCACAATTGCGGCTGTGATTCCCAGAGATCCCAAAGAGTTCTTGAGCTTGAAACAGAACTTACCCACTCCTCATATTTGGACTGAAACATATCTATTCTTTCGAATCAATTATATTGAGTCGAGTCTAAGAAAGGGAATATAACGACAATTTCCCGCTTTTAATACAGCGCATTTATTAATGATTATTTACATTGAAAACGCGCAAAAATCAACATTTTTTTCAAAATCAAACAATACACTATTTCATTCTCCTCATCTTATAACAATCTTTCAAGCAGCAAGAGAAAACGTAGCCATCAATGTTGATCATTTTTGTTGATACTTGTTTTTGCCAATATTCAATGAAAAAAAAATCAAATTAGGAGACCTTCCAAAATTGATATACAAATACGGCAGTTGAAAAAATGCAACTAAAGCTGAAACGTTAATTTTAAACATTAATCTGAATTGTAACATGGTTACATTCTAGTTCTTTTCTCATAATTCCCGTATCTAAGTTGTTGATCGTGTTGAAACATGTATCTTTTAACGAGATTTTACTAAAATTTTGCACTTTGCTGAATTTTGCTGCTAATACACTTGAGCATTGACAATGCAATTTCCAGACGACAATTGAGGTTGTGATTCCCAATGATCCTAAATTTTTTGTTGTCTTCGATCTTATACCGAACAAGTCAATAATTTTTGGACGTTTAAAAACATCAACAGTTTGAATATATCAAAACAAAAGTATGATGCTTTTTGAAATATATATATATATATATATATATATATATAAATAAATATATATACGTGTATAATTCTCGATCAAACAATATGAGACAGAATTTGTCAAATTAGTGACAACATTTATCAAAGACCCAAATCACCTGGATCACCACTAGCGACGTTTTATGGCCTAATAAAACTAACCAAAAAAACACACCTCCCCGGGTTGTTCTTTGCAGGAAATTGTATGGAAATGTACGTATTGAAAGATCAACACACAGATGTGCAGAATGAGGAGAAAAAATAGTTTAAAAGGATTGTGAATGACCTTGTCTGCACAAGTCGTTTTGAGCCGGACGAGTACTTAAGTTTTGTAAACTCATTACACAATAACCTGCAATTTACCTTAGTAAAAAGAACATGGATTTGGCTTTTTTCGATATCAATTCAAATGTGAGCAACAATAATTATATTAAGTATTATTGGTATCAAAAACGAGCTGAGACAGGACTATTACCTAATTTTTGCAGCTCTTTGCCTATTCAGCATAAAACAAGGCAATTGAGGGTACGATTAACAAAGTTTTTAACGTATTATCTAATTGTTTTGGCCTGCGATCAGGCGTTTGATTAGAACAAGACGAAAGTTTTTAACGTATTATCTAATTGTTTTGGCCTGCGATCAGGCGTTTGATTAGAACAAGACGTGCTGGAACAAAAGTCAGTATCCAGATGAATTGTCTTCGGAAATATTGAACCAGATCTTAGAAAAGATAATAATCGGCAGTAAAGATCAATTGAAAGGGCATTTAGAAAACGAGACTGGATCTCATGATAAACCAACTAATTTTCTACAATACAGGGGCTAGCTTAGTCAAAACTTTGCAATCAATTTGAAAAAACTGTCCTACTTGCAAGTGGTTTCAGAACGCGAAAATGAAGATCATGCCTCCCAAACCTGAAATCACCTTTCAACGGAGACCTGAAATCCCACAAGTTATATGAGATAAAAAAGTATTGGATGCGGATCCATCTATGTTGGGAAAACAAGCCAGCAAGTATATAAGAACATCAAAAAAAGGGTTCACAGGTGCGTCAACCACTCGTTCAATGTTGTGGCGCCACGAATGACATTGTTGATGAATTTCGCACAGAAGAGAGAGACTCATTACCATCGAATTTATATACATCGGCAATGTCATGCCAAGACTAAAAACACTCAATTAATCTAGGGGCGGGAACTTACGCTAAAGTTTTAGTTCAAAACATAAATTTGAAGTGGGAAAAGAAAAATAGGGCAAAAAATATTTTGTAATAACAAGACAAGATTTCAAAAAACCCATTAAAATTTATAATTAGGTTAAGGACCAATTTGGAATTACCCTGAAATTACAAAATGTGGCCAAAACCGAAAAATTCGGAGCAGGTACGGTTTTAAATAAATTGATAACTGAAGCCAAATTGAAGTTGTATATAGGCTAAATATTTTAAATGGGGGAAAATTTCTATTTATTTTTAATTTAGTTCCTAAAATTGTTTTAACTCTGGTCTGGGACATATGTAAATATATTCATTTTTATCTTCAACAATTTGTGAAACAGTTGTAACCTGACGATGAACATAGTGTTTGAAAAAAATTGTTTTAAATATCAGAACTGAAAGAGAACTTTATATTTTTGTGATGAGAAATTGCGTACTCAAGCTAATCTAGAGGGTTCCCTCTGAACATGCACACTATGTCATCCACACACTTCTTGAATAATTTAAACTCCTGTGTGTGCTCTGTTGTACCATTTTCTGCACAATAAGAACAGATCCATAATATTGCCCGCATGCTATTATACTTCGTGTTCTTGATACATTGGCATGTTGCATGAAACCGGTTTCGCATGATTCGCACTCGACTACTTCCCTTCGGAAAGTAACGCATCGGTTATAATCGAAGCACATTCCCTTCATGTCAAGAGCTTTGTTCTCTCTTGCCTCATTTGGTTTCTGCAAGAATTTTTCATTAGATTTTGTCCACAAACTTGCCTAATTAAACGCTAGCAAAGGAGTCATTGCTAAACTCTCCGATTGAGTGTACCACATTTTATTACTTAAGGGAAACATTCGTTACGACTAGTGTCAAAAGGTTCTTCATAGCTGACCTCGGAATCTCATGAACCTCATCACTGGATTACAGTTCTTTAAGCCCAATTTCGATTGCTTCCTCCACCGGCTCATTGGTTTACAAGCTTTTAACATCGAGAGATACTACTAGCTCATCTTCCTTTCATTTGGTAGTCACTAAAGTGGCTATGGCATTCTTTGAGTTAGTCTCCATTTTTGCACCTGGTGACCTCTGAAAAAAGACAGGAATTTTCTGAGATTTTCGTAACTGCTACTGGGTATTAGAATAACGGGTCATTGCCTGACCGATTGCAATCCAGTTGTCCTAAGCCTGTGATAGATCTTTTAACTTATCCTTTCTTGTTTCATTAGTTGATCCAAATAGCTATCTATCGGTTTCTCAGTTTATTGTTAGATCATCAATTTATCCAAACTCAGCGTCAAACTGACTGGCACCAAGGATTTCATTTCATAACACAAAAACCAACAACTATATCAATTGGTACAGCTTTTGGTTTTTGATCTTTCAAAAATTGTTTAAATCTGATATTCTTGATTGAAATCAAAGGCGACAAACCGTCTCAAAATTGATATATTTAGTGATTAGGTGCTGCAAGGTGCATTTCTTTTAAAAAGCAAGAGACGATTAGAAATACACAGCTTTCTCACGTGCCCGATCAAATTTGGGCGCATCTAACAATCAAAGCAAATTTAGTGTCTGAACTAAAAAATTCGGCTCCGTCTTATCACAGCGGAAAATTAGACGGAAAATTGCACATTAGGTTAAATTTTGCGTTACTCTCAATCAGCTGCAAGCTCCAATCTGACCTCCTGTAACGTTTATAGTAGTATTAGCAGGAGTGGTCGTAGTAGTTGTAGGAGAGGTAGTAGCAGTAGTAGGAGAGGTAGCACTTGTCGCTGATAGAGGTAGCAGTTGAGGTAGCGGCTTTAGGTTATCGCCCTTGGGTGTTTAGCCCTTTCTTTTGTCATCTAGCACAGTCTTGTTGAGGGCGTTGCAGTTTCCACATTTGCATAAGATTGAAGCTGTAAAGTTCATTGCAGCGTCTGTGAAAAAAATTTCGTATACATATGCTTCAGAAGCTTCTTGCTCAGTGGTTTGTCAGTCCTTTTTCTTACTATGTTGTATAGTCTCGTTGGTCGGGTCCAGAAATTTTCGTTGCATTTTCTCAGTCTATGTTTCGGTACTTCAAATTCTTTGCTTTGTCTCGTTTCGGTTGATTTAATATAATAAGAGTGTTTGTTATCAATATGTATGAAAAAGTGATGTATCTCATTAGAAGGCTATTAGTCTTTTTCAACACAACTTTAATAAACTCAGAATTAAACCAGCGTCTTCCACAAAGACAACGCATTGAGTCACAAAAATATTTCAAAAAGATACAAAAAAGCACTATGCTCTAGAGCATAGTATTTTTTTGTATTTTTAAAACCCCTCTGTAATTGGGCCCAAACGAAAACGTTGTCAGCCAAAAAATTTAGAGCAGTGTTCAAGTTATCCTGGTCTGTGATTACAGAAATGAACGGAGAATTTTCTCTTAACCTGGGGTAGACACATTGAAGATTGCCATCACTGAGAATCCAAAAAGAAACACGCGTTAATGTATGCCTTCTTTTGCCCTGATATGTGATTTTTTTGTGAACTGAATGTTGTAAACGATCCGGTGTAAAAATTGAGAAATTGATTTTTCAGGTTTTCTGATTTCAACAAAGGCAATTCACGAGTATTCATCATAACTGAATATGAACAACAAACAACATAAATCATCAAAGAAGAACTCAAAGTATATAGTGTCTATTTCAAGGTTTGAATGTCTTCAAATTTCAATTTAATTCTAATCATTTTTTTCTTTAGGTCTGAAGGAACAATGCCACGCAGGCCTGCGAAAAACTTCGAGTCTCAAAATTCGTCTGACGGTTATTACAACCTTTATCAAACATCGGTGAGTTTTTCAATTGGCGTTTGTTTGGTAGCAGATATGGGAAAGCTGCATCAAATTGTTAGCATTGGTGTTGTGAGAGCTATGGCGGACAGAGAATAAAAGCTTAGAAGCGCAAAACAGATAAAATTATTTGAGACATCATATGTACGCCTGCATTTGTTTCCACAGTGACACAAACTGAAGTCTGACGCTTTTTTTTGCGATCTAATCTTAGAACAAACATTTCGATGCAAATTGAGTAATTTTCCAGGCGGCGATGAAATCAGTTCCGATAATGCCTTCAGACTGTTAATAAAATCAAACACGGTAATTATTGATTGCTTCTAAAATTCCACTTCTCTCCTCGAAAAGGGCCACGAAATAGATTGCATCGTGTGATTCCAGAAAGGCTTTGGTCGAGGTCACACAGAAAGTGTTCCTACGAAGATCAGTCACACGGAATTACAGGAAAGCTATAACTGTTAAAATTTTTTGGAAAGTTAAAATTTTTGGAAACGGAAGTCTAAATGATCTCTTCACTCCTGTTTTTGAATTGAGTCTTCTACTACTAAAAGAAAAAGAAGAGAAGAAAATCTTAAATTACCTAAAATAAAGGCTTATTGATATTAACAAAGTATTCTATTCGGGAAAATGGATTTAAAAAGCGACTTAATTGGTTTCACTGCTGCTGGAAATTCTCGGTCTCAGTCTTTTTAGAGAGTATTCTGTCCTCTGTGGTAAAATGTCCTGTAGCAGATGCTCACCACGAATTTTCTGTAGCAGAATTGGATCTGCATCACGGATATGGTCTTTTATTGAATGCCTAGAAGAAATAATTCCAAAACGCTTTGCTCGCCTCTGAATGGTGCCAATTTTTTCTAGCTGATAGTTGACTGATCTGCCCGCTCTATTATTCCATATGTGAGAACTGAGAACACATATATTGTATATGTTTCTCTAATATTTTCATCGAATCTGTGTGGGGAATACCACAAACTTCATACCGTGTAGCTGAGCCGGCCTGTGCTGTGAGAAGGATAATAATCTTTTATGACTTTGATGGGTTTAGTATGAATCCGTGTAGATCGCCCCAATTAATCATTTCACGTATTACTAATTAAGCACCGTCGGGTCTTGAGATAACTACCGGAATGCATGGATAGGTCGTCGGCAATCTTAACAACCTTTACGTCTGTACCCATGTATGCAAGGTTACCAAACTGATTTGTTGTTGAAAGCGGGTGGAGCCCAGACTCTGCCCTGAGGAACACCGAGATTTGTCTCCCTCAGAGCTGGCTTGCTTCCATTCAATTCCACGTTCTGAGTACGATTCCGGAAAAATTAGCTATGAGATTTACGATATAAGGATACAATCCAACCATTTCTTTCAGGCTGTTGGTAATCAGATGTGGAACCCTGTCGAACGCCTTGGATAGATCAAGACTAAATATCCTCACATACTCGCAGTTGGCGTTGTGGAAATCGCTACAGAGATTTTGGATACGGATGACAGCATTTGAAGTAAAGCCAAACTTGCGGAAACCGAATTGGTTGTCCAGAATGTGATTATTGTTGCTGCGCTCCATGGAATTGTTATAGATAAGCCTTTCAAATAGCCGCGATAATACTGGTGCTATTGCTGCGGGGCGTAAATACTTACATTCTTTTGGTGATTTAATTTTTGGAATAGGCCGAATTATAGATATATTCCATGACTGTGGAAAGGCCCCTTCTTTGATGATCTTGTTGAATACATCACAAAGGACTTCAGCTAAGTTGTGTGCATTATTTTTCAGGACCCAGAAAGGTATTCCGTCAGCTCCACAAGCCGTGGGCCTAATATTTCCAATCAATAATATACCTGGTAGATATCAACCAGTGGTTCGTCATTGAAGGAGATTTTGGCCAGCACAGGATCTTCGTAGGAGTCAGTGTGAGATATATTCGCGAAGAAGTTATTCAGTTCATTAACGCTGATGTCTATGGTCGAATAAGTGGTGTTTGCTTTCCCACGCAATTCGTTGACTCTGTTCAACCAATGCCGCGAACCATATTTGAATGGTTCTGTCGAAGTTGAGTGGATATCCTCTCTCAAATTCTCATGTTATTATCTGCATCTCGATAGCAATGTTTTTTTTGATGAGTCGATCTCGTTTCGTGGAAAGAATCTTTAATAATGGTGTCATTTGATTTGGGTCTCTGCTAGACATGCGGACAAATTTCCACGGTCAATTTATGTCGAGTAAGTTCCGAAGAACGGCACTGAGTGCCTGGATTGCTTCGTCGGTATTCTGTATTTGCGTAATGAATGACAAATTTGTTCTATCTAATGCCAGTTCGAATTGCTCAACACGGTGTCTTCGCGTGTCTCTGAATTTTCGAGCTTGTTGAGTAGTGTGAGGTTGATGGTGGGGATTTCGATGAAGCGTACTTGGTCAATGTTATTCATAGTATACACAAACTGACCTTGAACGGAAAATACTGAATTAAGAAAGACTCAACAAGCTCGCCATGCCAACTCTGTCCAAATGAATACTGATGTGAGCCGTTGTTGAAACGAACAATTTTTGAAACCTGATGAGTGCACCACCCAAAAGTAACGTTGGATCACCGGAAAATACTTCGAGTGTGTCAAACCAACTGGAGGTCATAATCCAAAACTAGTCTTAAATTAGTGCAGAAGAGAGCTTCGGAGATCAAGTTTCACTCAATGAATAGTTAGCGATTGGAGTTTGCTTAGCAGGCTGTTTTTAGAGCGGGAACAAATAGGCGATTGGCGTTTAGAGTGGACAACACTTGAGCTTCAGAAATCATAAAGTTAACTTTTGGCAAGCTCAAATGTCAAATACAGATATGATTTAGGAATTAATCGCCACTGGGAACTGTAACAAAAAGATCAATACTGATCACAGAAACATCTTCTGATCTTGTGAATGTTAATCTGTAGGAGGACCAAAATTTTGTACAAAATAAACAGTCTGTTAAAAATTTTACGTTCAAATCCTCGCTGTGGCTGGAGTTTTCTAGCTGAGCATGAACTCGGAGCCCTTATTCTTAAAAGAATCTTCATAATCAAGATTTTAAGCAGCTGAAATTAATTGGCAGCTGTTTACTCCGAAATTTATTGCCGAAAGTGTGCCAAAATTGTATCATCAATAGCCGCGTCAGCAATTCCAGGCGGCTATTATTGCGCTCCTGTTTTTTTTTATCGTCTAACAGATTTTTGTTTCGTCTTACCCTGAATTCTTGGAATTGACTTTTTCAATGACTTCAGTGACTTCTACTGCTTTGCATTTAAAATTTGTGTTCGTGACGTGATTTCTGCTTTTAGATCAATTGCGTGTCTTACCTCACTCAAAAAATGACTTTTGAACTCACTTATGGAACTTTAACTTTTATGAACATTTACTGGTTAAAATCAATATTGCGCATCTAAGTAGTGCCAAACTTATATGCCCTCATAACACAAAAACCAACAATTATATCAATTGGTACAGCTTTTGGTTTTTGATGTTTCAAAAATTGTTTAAATCTGATTTTCTTGATTGAAATCAAAGGCGACAAACCGTCTCAAAATTGATATATTTAGTGATTAGGTGCTGCAAGGTGCATTTCTTTTAAAAAGCAAGAGACGATTAGAAATACACAGCTTTCTCACGTGCCCGATCAAATTTGGGCGCATCTAACAATCAAAGCAAATTTAGTGTCTGAACTAAAAAATTCGGCTCCGTCTTATCACAGCGGAAAATTAGACGGAAAATTGCACATTAGGTTAAATTTTGCGTTACTCTCAATCAGCTGCAAGCTCCAATCTGACCTCCTGTAACGTTTATAGTAGTATTAGCAGGAGTGGTCGTAGTAGTTGTAGGAGAGGTAGTAGCAGTAGTAGGAGAGGTAGCACTTGTCGCTGATAGAGGTAGCAGTTGAGGTAGCGGCTTTAGGTTATCGCCCTTGGGTGTTTAGCCCTTTCTTTTGTCATCTAGCACAGTCTTGTTGAGGGCGTTGCAGTTTCCACATTTGCATAAGATTGAAGCTGTAAAGTTCATTGCAGCGTCTGTGAAAAAAATTTCGTATACATATGCTTCAGAAGCTTCTTGCTCAGTGGTTTGTCAGTCCTTTTTCTTACTATGTTGTATAGTCTCGTTGGTCGGGTCCAGAAATTTTCGTTGCATTTTCTCAGTCTATGTTTCGGTACTTCAAATTCTTTGCTTTGTCTCGTTTCGGTTGATTTAATATAATAAGAGTGTTTGTTATCAATATGTATGAAAAAGTGATGTATCTCATTAGAAGGCTATTAGTCTTTTTCAACACAACTTTAATAAACTCAGAATTAAACCAGCGTCTTCCACAAAGACAACGCATTGAGTCACAAAAATATTTCAAAAAGATACAAAAAAGCACTATGCTCTAGAGCATAGTATTTTATTGTATTTTTAAAACCCCTCTGTAATTGGGCCCAAACGAAAACGTTGTCAGCCAAAAAATTTAGAGCAGTGTTCAAGTTATCCTGGTCTGTGATTACAGAAATGAACGGAGAATTTTCTCTTAACCTGGGGTAGACACATTGAAGATTGCCATCACTGAGAATCAAAAAAGAAACACGCGTTAATGTATGCCTTCTTTTGCCCTGATATGTGATTTTTTGTGAACTGAATGTTCCGATCCGGTGTAAAAATTGAGAAATTGATTTTTCAGGTTTTCTGATTTCAACAAAGGCAATTCACGAGTATTCATCATAACTGAATATGAACAACAAACAACATAAATCATCAAAGAAGAACTCAAAGTATATAGTGTCTATTTCAAGGTTTGAATGTCTTCAAATTTCAATTTAATTCTAATGATTTTTTTCTTTAGGTCTGAAGGAACAATGCCACGCAGGCCTGCGAAAAACTTCGAGTCTCAAAATTCGTCTGACGGTTATTACAACCTTTATCAAACATCGGTGAGTTTTTCAATTGGCGTTTGTTTGGTAGCAGATATGGGAAAGCTGCATCAAATTGTTAGCATTGCTGTTGTGAGAGCTATGGCGGACAGAGAATAAAAGCTTAGAAGCGCAAAATAGATAAAATTATTTGAGACATCATATGTACGCCTGCATTTGTTTCCACAGTGACACAAACTGAAGTCTGACGTTTTTTTTTGCGATCTAATCTTAGAACAAACATTTCGATGCAAATTGAGTAATTTTCCAGGCGGCGATGAAATCAGCTCCGATAATGCCTTCAGACTGTTAATAAAATCAAATACGGTAATTATTGATTGCTTCTAAAATTCCCATTCTCTCCTCGAAAAGGGCCACGAAATAGATTGCATCGTGTGATTCCAGAACGGCTTTGGTCGAGGTCACACAGAAGGTGTTCCTATGAAGATCAGTCATACGGAATTACAGGAAAGCTATAACTGGGTTAAAATTTTTCGAAACTGAAGTCTAAATGATCTCTTCACTCCTGTTTTTGAATTGAGTCTTCTACTACTAAAAGAAAAAGAAGAGAAGAAAATCTTAAATTACCTAAAATAAAGGCTTATTGATATTAACAAAGTATTCTATTCGGGAAAATGGATTTAAAAAGCGACTTAATTGGTTTCACTGCTGCTGGAAATTCTCGGTCTCAGTCTTTCTAGAGAGTATTCTGTCCTCTGTGGTAAAGTGTCCTGTAGCAGATGCTCACCACGAATTTTCTGTAGCAGAATTTCCGTAGCAAGATATGGTCTTTTATTGAATGCCTAGAGGAAATAATTCCAAAACGCTTTGCCCGCCTCTGAATTGTGCCGATTTTTTCTAGCTGATAGTTGACTGATCCGCCCGCTCTGTTATTCCATATGTGAGAACTGATAACACCAGAGCAGAGAACAACCTTTCCTTGGGATTAAAAATCCTTGGGATTAAAGCTGTATGTTTTAATCCAGTTAACAGTACAAGTTTCTGCTAGCTCTGGCTGTGTATTATGCTATGTGCTTGTCGAATTTGAGGTTATATTGGATATGTTTCTCTAATATTTTCATCGAATCTGTGTGGGGAATACCACAAACTTCATACCGTGTAGCTGAGCCGGCCTGTGCTGTGAGAGGGATAATAATCTCTAATGACTTTGATGGGTTTAGTATGAATCCGTGTAGATCGCCCCAATTAATCATTTCACGTATTACTAATTAAGCACCGTCGGGTCTTGAGATAACTACCGGAATGCATGGATAGGTCGTCGGCAATCTTAACAACCTTTACGTCTGTACCCATGTATGCAAGGTTACCAAACTGATTTGTTGTTGAAAGCGGGTGGAGCCCAGACTCTGCCCTGAGGAACACCGAGATTTGTCTCCCTCAGAGCTGGCTTGCTTCCATTCAATTCCACGTTCTGAGTACGATTCCGGAAAAATTAGCTATGAGATTTACGATATAAGGATACAATCCAACCATTTCTTTCAGGCTGTTGGTAATCAGATGTGGAACCCTGTCGAACGCCTTGGATAGATCAAGACTAAATATCCTCACATACTCGCAGTTGGCGTTGTGGAAATCGCTACAGAGATTTTGGATACGGATGACAGCATTTGAAGTAAAGCCAAACTTGCGGAAACCGAATTGGTTGTCCAGAATGTGATTATTGTTGCTGCGCTCCATGGAATTGTTATAGATAAGCCTTTCAAATAGCCGCGATAATACTGGTGCTATTGCTGCGGGGCGTAAATACTTACATTCTTTTGGTGATTTAATTTTTGGAATAGGCCGAATTATAGATATATTCCATGACTGTGGAAAGGCCCCTTCTTTGATGATCTTGTTGAATACATCACAAAGGACTTCAGCTAAGTTGTGTGCATTATTTTTCAGGACCCAGAAAGGTATTCCGTCAGCTCCACAAGCCGTGGGCCTAATATTTCCAATCAATAATATACCTGGTAGATATCAACCAGTGGTTCGTCATTGAAGGAGATTTTGGCCAGCACAGGATCTTCGTAGGAGTCAGTGTGAGATATATTCGCGAAGAAGTTTTTCAGTTCATTAACGCTGATGTCTATGGTCGAATAAGTGGTGTTTGCTTTCCCACGCAATTCGTTGACTCTGTTCAACCAATGCCGCGAACCATATTTGAATGGTTCTGTCGAAGTTGAGTGGATATCCTCTCTCAAATTCTCATGTTATTATCTGCATCTCGATAGCAATGTTTTTTTTTGATGAGTCGATCTCGTTTCGTGGAAAGAATCTTTAATAATGGTGTCATTTGATTTGGGTCTCTGCTAGACATGCGGACAAATTTCCACGGTCAATTTATGTCGAGTAAGTTCCGAAGAACGGCACTGAGTGCCTGGATTGCTTCGTCGGTATTCTGTATTTGCGTAATGAATGACAAATTTGTTCTATCTAATGCCAGTTCGAATTGCTCAACACGGTGTCTTCGCGTGTCTCTGAATTTTCGAGCTTGTTGAGTAGTGTGAGGTTGATGGTGGGGATTTCGATGAAGCGTACTTGGTCAATGTTATTCATAGTATACACAAACTGACCTTGAACGGAAAATACTGAATTAAGAAAGACTCAACAAGCTCGCCATGCCAACTCTGTCCAAATGAATACTGATGTGAGACGTTGTTGAAACGAACAATTTTTGAAACCTGATGAGGGCACCACCCAAAAGTAACATTGGAACACCGGAAAATACTTCGAGTGTGTCAAACCAACTGGAGGTCATAATCCAAAACTAGTCTTAAATTAGTGCAGAAGAGAGCTTCGGAGATCAAGTTTCACTCAATGAATAGTTAGCGATTGGAGTTTGCTTAGCAGGCTGTTTTTAGAGCGGGAACAAATAGGCGATTGGCGTTTAGAGTGGACAACACTTGAGCTTCAGAAATCATAAAGTTAACTTTTGGCAAGCTCAAATGTCAAATACAGATATGATTTAGGAATTAATCGGCACTGGGAACTGTAACAAAAAGATCAATACTGATCACAGAAAGATCTTCTGATCTTGTGAATGTTAATCTGTAGGAGGACCAAAATTTTGCACAAAATAAACAGTCTGTTAAAAATTTTACGTTCAAATCCTCGCTGTGGCTGGAGTTTTCTAGCTGAGCATGAACTCGGAGCCCTTATTCTTAAAAGAATCTTCATAATCAAGATTTTAAGCAGCTGAAATTAATTGGCAGCTGTTTACTCCGAAATTTATTGCCGAAAGTGTGCCAAAATTGTATCATCAATAGCCGCGTCAGCAATTCCAGGCGGCTATTATTGCGCTCCTGTTTTTTTTATCGTCTAACAGATTTTTGTTTCGTCTTACCCTGACTTCTTGGAATTGACTTTTTCAATGACTTCAGTGACTTCTACTGCTTTGCATTTAAAATTTGTGTTCGTGACGTGATTTCTGCTTTTAGATCAATTGCGTGACTTACCTCACTCAAAAAATGACTTTTGAACTCACTTATGGAACTTTAACTTTTATGAACATTTACTGGTTAAAATCAATATTGCGCATCTAAGTAGTGCCAAACTTATATGCCCTAGTTCTTAAGTATTAGAGTATGGTCAATCTGTATCTTATTTCTTCAGTTGTTTCAATTCATGGTAGGCCACAAGCGTCTATCGCGGCTATTTTCCGACAGTCTGCCGACTATGTTTTCATTTTCAGGCCCTTACTGAACTTATAGCTCCACCCCTCATTGGCGGAAGCAAGCTGCAATTACCCCCTCCCCCTCCCACACTTGTTGTTTTAGAGCAATGCGTCCGATGTCAGTCATATTTTGAATTATTTTCAGAATGAACTTTTTAAATTCTGGTTGTATCATCATTCATTTGAGTATATGAATGTTTGCAAAACCTATAATGATAACAATAATTTTTGTTAAAATAGCTTTTTGTATTGCAGGATATCACATCGGCTGATCTCCTCAACGGGACATACATGAATGCCTACTTCATTCGAGCTTTCTTCAAAATATATGTTAGTACAACTTTGCTCTAGTCAGTTCTGCTCTACTTAAATGGTTTTTAATCTGATGTAATAAATTTTTTTGCGAATGTCATTCCGAAATAAATATTTTTTAGGGCCGAGAAGTTGAAATAACAGTGAAGAACGGAGCTGTGTATCACGGCGTGCTTTACTCATTATCCCCCCGCGGTGACATTTTGCTGCAATGTGTGCACAGAATTAGAGGTCCAGGCGATGACGAAACGAAAGACATTGTGATCCCGTCTCGAGATAATTTAGAAGACTACCTCGCGTTCAGTTGCGATGACATTGTTGAAATGGTTTCCAAAAATGTTGATTTGGATGAAGATCATCACGCTGCAGGTGAGCCAGAAATGTGAACCTATTTTTGGAACTGTTTCTTTGCCCGCCATTAAAATGAACCTCCAAAATTAATTCTTTTGAACCTCTATTATGGAGGTTTGATAATTGTCACTGGATAATTTCGACGCTTTTGAAGCTACGCAAACCATAATTAGTGTAAAACTATTTAGTTTGTCCCCACAAGCTTATGAGAACAAAGAAAAACAAAGGAGAGAAAACAGTTCCTTTTTTCTCGCTTGAATGTTTGCAAAATGGCATTATAGCCCCCTTCCCTTAAATACACACTTAGGTTTGGGGAGGAGAGAGATTTTTTATTTTTTTTTGAGGAGGGGGCGGCTACAATGAGAAAAATCCGACGTTTTTTGAATACCTAATTGCGAGGGATGATGTGAAAAATTTTGCCAATGTTGAATCAAAAAAATATATTTTGCATCGGGAAAAAGTGGACAATGGCGATTGTTTTAAGGAAGCAATTAATTGTAATAAGAGACGTGTGAACTATTTCAGTGAATGGAACTGGCACTAAAAACGCCCCTTCATTCATCACGGACAGCCAATTGGGAGCTTCAGCTCAGGTATCCTTCTCAAGGGGCGAGAATGTGGTGAACGGAATAAACGGTCGAGGAGGTGGGCCAGACAGAGAACTGACACCATGGTGCCCAGAAGAGAACAACAATGATGCCCTAGATGCTGACACTTTAGACGCAGGATCAGATGTAAGTGCCTAATAATATTGAATTGTTTTCAAGTAGGTAGGGGTATTACTGTAATTAGCAGAACTATAAAAGAAACAGCCCACTTGCTAGGCCATCAAAAAGTCCTTAATGTCTCTTCAAGATTTTAACGGATTTGAAGACAACATCGGGACACAAATGTTCTGTCACTGATAAATTCTAATGGTGCTCCTAAATTGTGCTTCTGGTATTAAGAGTGAGATGCTGGAACTGTATCAAAACTTCTCGGTAGATTAAGGTTGTCATTCTTAATCAAAACCGCAGTCGCTTGTTTTTTTTGAAGAATATAGCAAAACTTCATTTTTGATTTTTTTGTGAGCAATCTTTATACGTTTGTATTTTGAAACGATTACTAGCTGCAACTCTAATGAGTGGCGGGGTTATTCATAACTCTCACAAATCATTTTATGTAGATCGTCGTAATCAAATCCAATTTTCACTATTCTCAAAACGTTTTTTCGTAATCAGAAATCGCTTCGAGCTGAAAAACACCTATTGTGGTTAACTACTGAAAACTACTGACTTCATCCAACTGCAATGTTCAATGAAAACAAAAAAGCTGAAAATTGTTGCCATCTTTGTCTGTATTTATTTACATATTCCTTTCCTTCGGTTATTGACTTATTTGTATATTCTTTTAAGTTGACCATTTTGCACATTAAATACGTGTTTTGGCCTGTGAGAGCATAAGAATCGGACCATGAAAAACTTAATCATGCTTTTGTGAGACTGGAACTCGACGACATCTTTTAAGCAATCGATACATTTTTACGAGCTAATTACTAACTTTGCAAGTCTGCGGTAAATATATTGATGGACAAACGAGGTTTCGTCCCTTTAACTCGCAATGGGTTCTGGTCAATTGAATCGTTAAAGTCATAGTTAAGTCATCTAAACAAACTTTGACAAGGAGAGAATAGAGCTTTTAGAGATTCATGCAGATAGGTTCAACGATGTATTTTATCTTAAAAAGTTCAACTTAAAAATACAAAATTATTACCAAGATAAGAGTTTGAAAGTCTGCATAATTTGTGAATAATCTATATTAATTCTAGCATGAAATGCTTGATAATGCGCACAATTGTGCGTTTCAGCGAAGAAAATGGAAACTTTTAAATCGAAATCAAGTTAATTCACAATATTTGACTTCCAGACTATCTGAGTCCTCAAATTGACAAAGTGACAAGATCTCGATACATTTACAACTTTCAAATTCCCTCCATAGAGACTGCCTTCGGAAAAAGATTATTCGGTTTTGCAATCTGTCACGAATGGAATAAAATATGTTTTGAAATAAATCATGTACCAAATGAAAAATGCATTCAGAATTAGCTAAGAACTTTTTTGTTCTGAGGAATCTGTTGTACAGAACTTTTGAGTATATAACTGTTGCTTAAACCAATAATAATAAACGTTGCTTAATTTTTGTTGCAGGGTTGTAACGGTTGGAGTCCAGAAGAGATGATGCAGGTGAACCGAGACAATGGTGTGAAGGAAACGGGCTTCGACGAGGATTTGTACACGTAAGTGTTTCACTCGTGCCATTCTTCCCTGGGTGGCCGGACTGGAGACTAAAAGAACTTTAGATAGAAAAAGTAGTTGAAAGTGGGGGAAATTGATGTATTTGTTATGTGACGAACTTAAAGTCACTTAGAACTTCTGCTATTTAGCTAGAACCGCTTAAGACTTAGATGTTTAAGTCAGAATTTTGAAGTGGCTTCTGAGTTTCGTAGACTTGCTTAAGACTCCACATCTTGGCCTAATTGCTGTGATAAACTTATTAAATAGCTTCAGAGTTGAATGCAGAGGACTGCCATGGACAACATTGAAAGAGCCGTGAATGACATGAAACATGGAAATCCACAATGTGCAAGTGTCCTGGAGCTACTCACCAACGAGGTTTCTGAAATAAAAAAACAACTGACTTTGAAAGACACCCAAATTGTGCATCTTACAAACTGCGTGAATGAATTATCAGACAGAGTCCTACAATTGGAACGATATAGCTGCAAAGATTGTTTAATCTTTATTAATTTCCCATATGCATCGCATTCGGCGGACAGTATCCAAGAGCAAGTGTTACAGTTTATTAACAACGTATTCAACGCCGATCTCACCCATGCTGGGATCAAAGCCTGTCATTTTCTAAGGAGCGCAATAGCTGGTCAATTTTCGGTTATCATCAAATTTGTCTATTTCGAAGATAAAAACTGCATCTGGAGATCTCAGTCGTTTCTCTACGGAATAACTAACAAGTCAAACAACAAATACATTCAAATGAAAGAATGTTTACCCGAGAAATATAGAGAAGTCCTCAAGTACGCCACGGTAGAGAAAAACCTTAAAGTTTCAACGAACAATTGTGGTTAAACTGGAAGTACCTAATGGCCACAGAAAGGACTATATCGAAGTCAAAACGAAACAGGACGTCGATAAGCTAACTAAGTTTGCATCAAAGCGTAAGAACACTCGACTAGCATCTCAACAACCAAGTGCCCCACAAGAACCAGCTGACTGTCTCATGCAAACGACAACAACATTTGCTTCCAATCCACCGCCTATGTCGTTCCACCCTACACAAAGAAGAGGCGTAACGAGACGACGAGAAATAACTCCAAAAGGTGATAAGTACTCATCGCTCCTGAATGAATTACGTGACCATGTGGAAAACCCCGATATGTTGAAAGATTATGTGCTTGGTTTGTTGAACAATTCACCTGACCATAAATCGTGTGCTGTAGATATTGACGATAACCAGGGTTTCATTGTTGAAAAAACTTTTCGAGATTAAATACCTATGGGTGCTGCACTTGAACATCAGGTCACTTAAGAAACATCACGAAGAACTAGAGGCACTTTTATTAAGTTTTAATCATACTCCTAGCATTCTCGCACTAACAGAGACTTGGCTAACGGACGCTGACGCACCCTATTGTTTTAAGCTTACCGGATACAACACCGTTCTAAGTCGAAACCGCAAATCTCGTGGTGGTGGTGTGATGATTCAATGTAAAGATGGTTTTGGGAGAGATGTACTGGGAGAGCTAGATATTAATCTAGAGGAAAGCATTGCTGTAAAAGTTTTCCACCAAGGCTTATATTTTGTGCTTATTGTTGTTTACAACCCACCAAGATCGAATAAAATGGAATTCATTGAGCGACTTGATGAAGTTCTTGAGTCATTGCAATCTTTAATGCCAGTATTAATAATGGGTGATATGAATATTGATACTTTGAAAAAAAACAATGCATCATCAAAGTATTTATCAGCTATAGAGTCAAATGGTTTTGAGATTATACTTGGCCAAATAACACGAGTTGGGAATATTTCAAATACTTGTTTAGATCACGCTATAGCAAAGGGCTTCAATCATTTAGTTCTCGAAATTTTTACTGAACAAAACATTACCGATCACTATCCAATTTTACTGACTTTAAATCATAATGATTTTAGAAAAAAGAATGACACGATATCAAGAGCACGCAATTTATCTTATTTAAATGATAAATATAGAATTCAAGAGCTTCAATCGATGGCCGCTAAAAAGTTTCAAACTATTCCATCGGATTTCAACACCTTCCATAAAATTTTCATTGAATTGAATGATAAATTTGCTCCCTATAAAGAATTTAAATCAAATCAATGTTCCAAGCCTAAACACGTAAATAATTATTTGAAAAATCTAATTTCTAAGAGGAATTATTTGCATCGGAAATGGAAACGAACTAGTCAATCATCAGATTTAAGGAATTTTTAAGGGGCGAGATTAAAAGTTGAGAAAGCATTAAAGAAGCTTGAGAGAAATTATTATAGCAAAAGATTCGAACGCTGTATCAATGATCCTAAACAAACATATAAATTATTAAATGATTTGCAAGGAAAATCAGAAAGAAAGCAGATTAAAATTGAACAGATAAAGCTAAGTACTGAAGAGATAGTGCAATCTAAATCAGAAATTGCTAATTTTTTGAATGATTAGTTCAGCAATATTGCTGTAGAATTGAATAGGAATCACACCACCACTAACTCGGAGGACGATAGCACGAATTCAGATATAGGCGATCGCTCGGAAGCGAATGAACAGTCTTTTTGTTTATGGCTGTTTCCAACAAAGCCATTAAAAGTCAGAGAGGCGATTGACAACCTCGATAATAAAACTTCTTCGGGTTTAGATGATATATGCAACCTAGTTGTGAAAAGCTGCAGCGAGAGTTTAGCGCCAATTTTAACTGAACTTATAAATAATTCTATTAAGACGGGTATTTTTCCGGAAGACCTAAAACGAGCCCAAGTAATTCCGCTGTATAAAGGGGATAGTAAAGCAGATAATAATAATTATCGACCCATATCATTGCTCATTGTATTTAATAAAATTTTTGAAAGGATAATGTAGAATCGCATCTATCAGTACCTAGAACATTTCCAGCTTCTCTATTCAAAACAATTTGGATTTAGGAAAAAGCATTCAACGATTGATGCGATTGCAGAACTCACTGAGCGGTTGCGAGAGAATTATAAATCAAGATCAGTTACCAGTACAGTTTTTCTGGACCTAACGAAAGCTTTCGACACTATTGATCATGGCATCATAGGGAAGAAATTGACTCGTTACGGAATTTGTGGCAATGCTAGAAATTGGATTCTTAGTTTTGTAACCGGTCGCTCGCAACGTACCGTTTGTAATGGTTTTTCATCGGATTGGCGTGAATTAAATTATGGCGTCCCGCAAGGTTCAGTATTAGGACCGCTCCTGTTTCTCATATACGTGAAAGACCTCTCGGAAGCTTATAAAAAAGCAGACGTTCACCAATTTGCCGACGATACGAACGTAAGCGCCCTTGAATGTTCAATTTCGGAATTGAACGATGACTTAGAATCGTTATCTCGATGGTTACGCGTTTATAAGCTGACACTAAACCTTAAAAAAACATCACAAGTAAATTTCTCGATTACAGGTGCCTCTAGTTCTATCTCAAACATTGGTATATCCATAAATGATTCTACTATTAAAATTGATAATTGTTGTCGCTATCTAGGATTATATATTGATTATAAGCTGCAGTTCAGAGATCATATTAATACAGTGGTGGTTAAACTAACGAAGCAGAGTGGTATCATTTCAAAGTTGAGACATTATGTACCACGAAGTACTTTAATACGTTATTATGAGGCTAATGTTAAGCCACTTATTCAGTATGGAGTCTTGATATATGGCTGCACAAGTTTTTCAAATCTTTTTGATATCGAAAAATTACAAGGAAAATTTTCCGACTAATTTTCTTCAAATGGTTTAAGGATAGCATATCTCCTCTTTTGTTGAAACACGGTATACTTACCGTGCATGAGCTGTACGTTTATGAGCTCTTAAATTTTGTACCTCGATCAATGCTATCACTTCATTCAGAATCGTATCTCAATAATATCTTCACTTTTAAAAATCAAGATGCGTATTTAACCAGATCTTCAACTGGAGTTATGGCTATGCCGTCTGCTAAAAATAAGTTTCAAAGGTTTTCGCTGAAATATCGTGGCGCAAAGCTATTCAATATACTTCGCCAAAATAATGTCGTACCGCAACTATGCATGATGAATAAAGATATATTCAACAACCTTGTTCATAGAATAAAAGACTATTATATTCTTGACAATACAGAGCTGACAAAGATTTTTTTCCAACTATAAAATTAAGCGATCACTATATACCTGTTGCTTTGTTATTTACAATTTTTTTTACAATTACATTTTAATAATACAAGGCAATTATGATCTCGTTCGAAATGTGTTTTTTGGATAATTTTTCACATCCCTGCAACTCCTGGAAATTCTTTGAAAATAATTGAAAATTATACGCAAAATTTTGTGCCGTGCCTTCGTAGAAGGCACCGCGAATCGATTTCTGCTGTCAAAAATAACTTTTTTCAATTTCTAAAGACAGTTTTTGTCACTTTTTCCTCCTTCATGGGAACATTTGACAAAACACAACAATTTTTAACTTGCAACGTTGCTCTCTGCTGTAAACAAGTTTCAATTCGATGTAGTTGAAGTACTTATCTTCGGGCTCTGGTGGAGCAATAAGTTCGAGCAGTTAAAAGGTTGCTAAAAAAGAAATCATTTACAAGATGGCAAGAATATTAAATTGAAAAAAAATTAAGTTTATCCACTCTTACGTTTATATTACAGGGCACGCTGGAAAGAAGGTCTAAGGACCTCTTTGCGTGTCCTTTCCCAGCCTAAAATAATCTTGAATAAATTTTCAATTTGTTTGTTGGATATATCAAATGCTTTTATTTTTCGATGTTTGATTGTGATTTATGTCGTGTTTTGATTATCCTTCTTTGTACATTTGATTTATGGGCCGGGATAAATTAACTCTCTCTCTCTCTCTGTCTCTCTCTCTCTCTCTTGAAAAAATTCAAAGTGTGGATTGTTCATGGAAATCAACTTCTGACCTTGTATATGGAAACTTCGTTTCTGGAACTGAAGAGTTTTGGCATTCTCTAACATGCACGTGCGTGGTTTAGGGATCTATTGTTTCGCCCCCACCCGTTTATTGGGCTTATATCTTTTACTCCCCCAGGCGCACGTGCTATTTTTTTTACATAGTAACGTGCTATATAACAACATATAATTTGCGACTGGGGGTCATAAAAACACTGGGGTGGGGGGGGGGAGAGAACAGAATTGATCCGAGTATAGGTCATTTGACTCCGCGTAGGGGCTCGATGTTAAGCCAGAGAGTCAAATTGACTTTAGGAGAGTCAAGTAATTTTGCTTGAAACGCACAACTTGCACGATTTAAAATGACGACAATTCGTAGATGTCGACTTCTGGTTATGTATACGTGAACTTGTGGCATTTTGACTGCTGGAACTTCAGACTTTGGCATTGTATAACGTTTACAAAAGTTAAGTTGTGATTGACTTTAATAAAGCGATTGCTACTGGCAAGTATTTAATTGCTCTCAAACGAAGTTTGTAGCAATTGTAATTGTCCTGCTGGTTTTTTAATGGAATTTTTCGTACCGCGGACTTTTCGTCGAATAGTTTTTTCGCCTGACCAATTGACTTTTCTCCCTTAAATACGAGATAAACAGGTGAAGCCCGGAGGGTATTTAATAGCCGAGTTGTTCTCTTAGAGCCTTACGCCTTACTTGTCTCGAAGTATACAATTTACCGAAACCGTTGAGACAAATTCATGGCGTGAAGGACTGTTCTCAAGTGCTCGACCAACAACTACTCCGCCCTTCCATCCACTCCAGACGCCCCGCCTACTTTCGTCCAACCGTGAATTTCATTCCACCCCGCAGGCTCGACCGCAACCCCCCCCCCCCCCCTCACCTCTTACCCCTTGCTCCACGCCTTGCTCTCAATTAAGATTAAGCTAGTCTCTCTAAGCCGCAACAGGCTACAGACAAAGCCAACTGCTCGCCAGAGGTTCGAGAGCATTTAACCCGACGCTATTCGGTTATGCATATTGTTTAAACGGAGGGTATAGTCAGAGAGCCTTACGTCTAAACCGTCTCAAAAAGAAGGTATTTCAACTAACACTTTTGGGAATGTTGAAAGTTTGGCCAAATTAAACCCCCACTCAATCTTCACCCCAACAACTTACACCCCCAATCCAACCTCCTCTACATGGAGGTTTTTAATATTGAAAAGCAGAAAAGATAGCTTTTTACGAGAGATGTTTACTTGATTAACGTTACTTTTTGTTTGCATTTAGGACACATTTGGACAAGTCTTCGGAAGAGTACAGGAAGAACTTTGAGTGGGCGGACAAAATGGCGAAGAAGATCGAGCAGTCGACTGAGTATGTGTCACGAAATGTTGAGACCAATAATGGAGACGATGACGAAGAGGTTATTACTTTTACCATGCTAGAGTTGTCTACTGTTTACTGATGTTGTAGCTGCTTGGGAGGGGAGGGGAGAAGTCGCTTGGTCAGAATAGGTTTTTTATAGCTGCGAAGCTGTAAGCTGAGTGGAGCTATATTGCGGTGCTCTTGGTATATTTTACGACTCGAAGAGGAGTATTGAGATTCTACAGGTTTTTACGACTCGAAGAGGAGTATTGATATTCTACAGTTTTTTTACGACTCGAAGAGGAGTATTGAGATTCTACAGGTTTTTTTAGCAGAAAGCAAGTTTGTTCATGACTTGAATTTTGACTTCTTTCTGTTCGAGCAATTACCTCCGTTTTTGATTGTTGACTTCTGTTTTCGAACATTGGACTTTCAGAGTAGCTTCGTTTGTAATGTCCTTTATAAGTCGCACCTAATTATATAAACCACACCGCACAACCCCATTAACTACCTTAAACTACATTAAAATTTGATCCCATTTAAACTACCTACCCCCCTTCCCCGAGAAAAACTACCCCCCACGTACCTAACCCCCCACCCCCCCCCCCCCCCCCCCCACCTACCCACACCCCTCAACTGAAAAAATGTTAACGCTTTTTATGTTATGTGGGTCTACTATTTTTGTTATTTCTAGTGTTTTTTTCGATATTCTGATTTTGTCCAAGTTAGGTTAGAGATTATAATGCACGACGATTCGAGTCGTTTCCGGTATTCTACCGGCTATGTTTTTGTTTCGTCGTCTGACGCTCTTTCGTTTTACATTTGTTCACAGCTCAAAGCTGAAAAGTCAAATTTTCTGAATGACTTCTTCCTCTCACTGCTTTTGCGCGCGTGACGTCATTTCTCACTCTTGCTAGCAAAAGTTTTTTGCGTGATTAGTTTTTGATCATAAGTGACTTACCTCACTCAATAAAATGACTTTTGCACTTTAATTTTATTTTGAATTAGTTTAAGGTCAAAGGAACTCATATGTGTAATAAGGGTTCCTAATGAAAAGGCTTCTGCGCAATGAATTTTAACGAGCTTTATTAATTTATCGTTTAATTTTTTTACATAGCTTTTTGAGCGGCGTAAATAACTTTTCAACTTATATCTGTATCTGTTTCTATCTCTATCATACGGCACGCAAGTCTATTCTTTCGCAGCTATTCCGGCAATCTGCCGGCTATGTTTTGAAAATGTCCTTTGTTGTTACGTCTGTTAAGAGCGTCTGCTTTCTTCAACTTTTAACTTTCGTTAGTAGGGCATATAATTTTCAAGTGGGCCTCTGTAACTCCTCTTGTAACCCACTGTAACCCATCGGGCAAAGCAAATTATGAATCGGAAAGAACTGACAACGTGACTAATGGGTTTATACTTGGGTGTTGACAGGCCAAGTACTCGGCTGTGATGCGAGACAACAACGGCACTTCCTCCTCAAACACCAGCACACTTACTTCTACACCGCCCCCGAGTGACTTGGGAGTAGGCGGTGGTGGTGGTATGGGAGGACCTCTGCAACATCCAATGCAGCTAAGCTCAAGTCCAGGAGCAAATTCTAGGTTGAGAATCTATATTTTTGTCTTTGCT
>NC_134469.1:80746880-80889628 GCF_964194025.1 Convolutriloba macropyga | reverse complement strand
AGTGTACCCTGGATACATTCTGGCATTTGAACCCGGAAATGCCACAGTGTACTACACTCTAGACCAAAACTCAACCAATAAAGTCTATGAGGTCAGAGTTCACATTTGTAGTCCTAAAAAGTTGCAAAATTCCGAAACTTTTCATCCTTCTTCTCTCCTAAGTGAAAAAAGGTTTTTGCTCTCTTATCCATGTCTTGACAGATATTCTCGTTGTTGCGCTCATAATTGTTAGAACCTAGTGGGTAGAGGTAATGCAAATGAGAAATATCCATTATTGGGGGTCATAATATAGAGAGGATAATAAAAACAGTTCTAAAAATCAAATTTGTTCATGTTGTGCAAACTTTTTTCTATGCAGTGCTTCTCAACTAGAATATCAACTGAAACAAAGTATTTCAGGATTTTATACCTTAGTAGTCTTTAACACGAAGAGAAATTAGTTTAATAATGCAGTTTTTTCATCGCATTTTTTTTCATTTTTATATTAGTAACACTACTATTTGTTACATGAAAAAGTTAAGCCTCTCTGTTCAAAATTTAGGAAAACCAAATTGATCTTCAAAATTAACTACCAAAACGCAACAAATTATTATTTAGGATGCTCAAATTGCAGAACACAAAAATGTTCATTTCGAACGGACATTGTTTTTAAAACAAAAGTAATAAAAAGTATTGACATGGGCGTTTTCGGTTCTACAAGTTAATGCTTATCGCCGATGTTTCAATTTTTTGTAATCACTGAAAAGGCCATTCAAATTGGGTGCGAGAATGTTTTTTCTTCTAAATTTATCGGAAATTTTGCAATTTGAAATTTGTTTATATGAGAGACATGTAGAAAAAAGGAGTCAGACGAAAGGAGTTGACATAAGTAGCCATTAGAATCAACGAATGCTTCCTAGAGTCTCAAATATTATTTCTGTTACTCTTATCATTTTTGCTTTCTCCAGACTTTGAAAACCTTATAAGTTTCAAGAAAGTTTAACTCAAAAAGTTCATGAGCATTCCATCAATTTTAGTATTGGACCAATATACTATTATCAATAGGGAAAAACAACTTGAAATTAACATTGCTATTTTTAAAGCTTCCGGAGCAGATTTTTGTTTGAAAACAATGGCATACAACATTGTAGGGCAGACATTTATTCTAATAATAACAAGCTGAAGTAATGTTTTTCAAAATATCAGTGCTTATTCAAATGGGATCCGTTAATCAACAGGAAAACGGAAGCGTGCAGAAATTTTACTTATCCTGATCTTCAACATTATGTAACTAATATTTTGTTTTATGTTTTATGCATTATTCTAGCAATTTAGAAGTTTGTTATGTAATCAGTTCACCCTAAGTCTTGTTTTAAAATGTAAAAAATTAAAATTTCCAATTTATGTGCAAAACTGAACTCAAAATTTTTACAAAAGTAATTTTAACCAATTGCAAAACCAGATTACTCAATGTTTTCGAAATTAAAAAAACAATTGCACGCTGCATAAAAAGCTAAATCATTTAATTGCAAAAACGTCAAAAAATGTTTGTTAAGTTAATGATTTTCATTTAGCTTAGCTTAAATTTTGTTTAAAACTGACTCTTATTTCTGAGTTTTGCAAATTAGGTCAATAATTATCAATTTTTCTTCAAATCTTTTTTGGCAAATCAAGTTTCTAATCATGCTCTTCACACCCCCTTCAAAGCTCTTTGTGCTTGTAGAATTTGCACTTAAGAAACGTTGCTTCTGTTTATTTGTGCAATTTTTTATAAAATATTATTTATTTGCAGGACTGACTTTTTTACAAGAGACAATAAATACATATGTTTCAGATATCCCGCTCAATGAACAGACCGTGTACAACCTTAACTTTTCTTTAGCTTCAACAATGAAAAGGTGTCCCGCTTTTTCACCCCTATTTATTTAACCCCCTATTATTTAACCCCTCTATCATTTCACCTCTACGTCTAACCTCTACGTTAATTAAGTGCTCGACCGCGTAATTATAGTCAATAAAGCCCCCCATCCCCCCTCGCCCACTAGAATTATAAAGTCTTTTCATAACTCGAGGTCTAATACTGGGAAAATATACTTTTTACAACTCAGATGTAGAAAATGTATTCCAGTCGATAAGATATCTATAAGTGAAAATCAAATTAAACATTTAAAGACGTGTTGTTTTTGTTTAGTTTCCTACAAGTGTTGCATCGTTCAAAAGTGACTCTAGTTATGTGGCTAAAAGACCAGGCACTGCCTTCACCGGCTATGGACTGAAGTGGGCGTTCCAGGGGTATCTGGCACAGTTCTCATCCATCAACCTCACTAATATATTAAAGTAAGTATTAAGAGTACATGACATCATCATCGAAAATGGCCCCTCCCCCCCCCCCACACACACACATACACACACATTCACACACACACACACATATATATATATATATATATATATATATATATATATATATATATACAAATACATACGGGGTCAAAGAATCATAAGAAAAAAGTTCGGAGTTACGTTAAATGTGGTGAACTGATAAGAGTAATTTGTAATTTGACCACTTTTAACAAAATTCATACATATAAAGCGCTCAATAGGGGTGACAACTCAATTAACTGAAGTCATCTTTGCGATATCGTGAAATTATCACTGCGGAGTAAATGAATCTACGACAAAACGTAAAAATATTTGACGAAAAAGTTGAGATATACCAATAAACTTGACCTAAAAGGCTGCTAATCAATTCTAAAACTTACGACGAAAGATAAAGAAACATCGTTCCGAAAAGCCAATAAAATGTTTTGGGTGAAATTTGTGCCGATGGAAAGGCGAATTAACTGACAACAACTGGTTAGAAAAAAAAACGTCAGAAAAGAACCAGAAGTTTGCATGGACCTGTTTTTCCTTACAAGAGCAACCGATCGCACACGTTTCAATAGCAAATTTTTAAAGCAAATTAAAAGCATAAATATTGCATAGAGCATAAGTAAAGCATGAATCATTAATATTTTAAAAACGCCTGAAATCGGACTTTTTGGTCTAATGGCGATCTTTCTGGTGCTCTTTTTTATATGTATTGATCAAGAGCATAAATAACAGATGCCATTAAAACTTTTAACGGTGAATAAGATTAAAAGAGCACCCCGAATTGAAAATTATTGAAACCTTAGAATCATCAAAACATTATTTTGTTTAAACATTTCAATATATTGCACATATTCTAGTGAAATATTGATTGAGTTTAATTTTTCGTCAATCAAGCTCTTTGTCTAAAATATTTAGAAGAAGGATGAAGTTTTGGAAATTTGGTCTGAAAATATCCATTACTTATATGCTTATGGCCGATCATATTTATGTTTTTATCATCCTTTAATGATTTGCAGTTGAAGCGTGTGCGATCGATTGTTCCTGCAAGGAAGAACAGGTCCATGCTAACGTCTGGTTCCATCTTACGTTTTTGTCTAACCAGTCCTTGTCAGCAAATAAATCACAAATCTAAGATGGCACTATAGTGAGGTAAAACTTGGCTCGATTTTACCAAGGTTGAAGGTCATATAAGCATTCTTTTCAAAATTTGTTTTGAATATTCCCTCGAGAGGAACAGGGATAACAAAATTTTGAAAACGCCGCTATCGACGGAACATTTACCCATAACCAGAAAAATGTGTGACAGTTTAGCCCATTAGATAAAATAGCAAACAAATTCATATTCAATTTCCCAGGTTGACCAAACTTGAAAAACGTCTTAAGGCTTTACTACGGCACCGTAAAACTCTAAATAAAAACGAAACTAAGTCTTGTCAAGTTTACTACGGCTCCGTACAACGGCCTTACTGAGAATTCCGTGCTCAGTCTATTTCAAGACTAATAAGGCGCCGTAGTAAAACCGCACTAAGTTTATTAAGTCCTCCAGAAAAATCAATTATATTGCACATTGTCGTAAAAATCTCTGATCAAGGTAAAGAAATTGACTTCTGAGAGTTTTCCAGTATATTTTTTGTGATCCTATTCTGCTCCTTGTTCAATCCGTACTTGGGAATGGCAGTGGTGGAGTTACTGAAATAAATCGTTGGACAACCGATAAAGCATGGTATGAACCGTACTCGCACTGTTCTGCGTAACCAAAAAAACAAGACACAAAATAAAAAATAAGACAAATCAACACTAAGTACATATGATACTGCTGGAAAACGATTGGAAAAATTTCTCGAGTCTAGTTGAAAAACTGATTCTTTGAGATTTTTCTGTATGCTCTGTGTGCATTAACCCTTCTCTTTTTCGATCCAGGGCTGGTGACGGCAGTGACGGAGTTACTGAAAAACATGCGAATCTAAAAAGAAAGAGAATCTGTAACTTTATCCTTTTCAATTACCTCCATATTCTGTTTTTTTTTCTTTGAAAAGCACTCATGCCGCTTCCGTCGTCAAAAAAACGTTTTTAAATGCGAATATTACATCAGTTAGGTTTCGGAACTGAGTATTCATGCTCAGCTAGAGTGGGCCACAATAAAACGCCTTTCAATTATGACAGAAGCATATCTGATTCAGTGACCATAAACTTAAACTCTAAATCAGTCACGCTTGTTAACAAAACTAATCAGCTAGGCCGTGCATTTCGTGTAGGTCCTTGTTGAATAATTATGAATTGGTTGAAGAAGATTTATTAGGAAATCAAGTAAAATTTTATTTTAAAATGTCAATTCTAGACGAATGTGAGGATTTGAAAAACTGGGATTCACAATTACTGACAGAAATTGATTCAAATGAGATGTATAGGTTCGAATGTACTGCTCATGTTATTTAGTAGTTTTTTAGTTTCTCTGAGGTATGAAAGTTACATTACCCATTACAAAATCTTTACGAAAAAGTGACGTTCATCAGATGAGCGTTATTTATAAAAGGCTTATATTAGGTTGTCATAAAACACGCGGTCTCTTAATAACTGATTGTCATGGAACTGATGTTTTAAGACAGCTTGGGTTACTTAGAGAATTGTTTATCCACAAAATCAATACCTATAAAACTTCTAAAACTTGAGCCGGCCTTATCAGGGGCAGCACTAATTTTTTGACCATCGGGCGTTTTTTCAGAGTATTTTATAGTTTGAAAACAACACTTTACAAATCTTACAAAACTTGATACGGCCTTATGCGGCGCGCAAAAAAATTGAAAAATGACGTGTATGAAAGAAGTGTTACATTTAGAGTCGTTTCTAAGAAGTCAGACTATAGAAATTGGCAGTTATATCATTTGGCTAGGTTGCCGGAGAAAATTTATTACGGCCTCAAATGGGGCCATACAAATTTTGTATGTTTTCTACGTCATCGTATAAGTCTTAGTAAGCTATCAAAATTTCGTCTAAGGTGGGCAAGCTGGGTGGCAACCTGGGTGGCAATTAAAAATAGATCTTAGAAAAAAAGATTTTGAAAAATACTTTCTTTTCACTGATCTCAATTTTGATCAATTTTGTGTCTTAGGGCTCCGTATCTCAATTTGAGTTATGACGTCGAAGTTTGGCTAACTGGTGACAGTTTTGGAGACAGTCCAGACTTGTATATAAACGACACCATAGACGGAGTTGCCCAGACTAACGTGCCAGTATACCACTACAAAAAGAGGGTATTTGTTCACGAGGGGTTCGACCATGTTAACGTGTCATTCTTGACTAAGTTTCGCAGATATGTCGAAGTTAATAAAGATTACGAAATCAGAGTTGATGTGGACAATATTAAAGGTGAGCTTTTTTCTTGTTTAATTTTATATTTTTGGTATTATGTCATGAATTTTATTCCAAATCATAAGCTGCTCTCTAAATATCAAGACATAAATTGATAAGTAAAGTTTCGGTAGTGTCAGATTCTACAGCGATAGATTTTCCGGATCTTTTCCGTTTCTGCCACCCCCCCCCCCCCCGCCCCCAGCTTAGTGGTTGCACATTATTTGCAAACCCCAGACGCACGTGCCATATTTTTACATAATGATTTTCTATGTGATGGCACGTGCTCTGTTACTTGGGGGAGCATAACGTACTGGGGGGGGGGGGCACAAACGGAAAAGATCTCAATTTTCTGTGATGCAGGTCTGTTAATTACGTTCATTAGTCTAGTTCTTTGTTGCGGTCGTTATTAATAGTTTCACTTGGACCCCGGCCTAGTTTCAACCCATTAATAAATGGATGGGCGAAAAAGTAGTAGTCTACATTCAAAAATCAATATCAGTTCCAAGTTACCTAAAAATTAGACAATAATATGCATACTAATTATCAAAATGAGTAAGTACCCTAAATTCTAGGAGGTAAATTTCATTTTTCAGCGTATCAAAAATAACGCCAATTTTTAAAAAGTGTTCACAAAAATTTTTACATCACTAGTCCCTTTCTCCAGAGAAACTTGATACGTGTATTATTGATAGAAATGGAGGCGCTTAACGTCTAGTACGAATTAGAGCCGAGCAACAAGATAAAAAACATAGCAGGACAAGTCCTGAAATACAATTCAAAGAAATGAAAGAAAAACTCAGAATCACCCTGACCAGCAGATCAATTTAAAAGTGCCAGCCAAAAGACAAACAAAAGCATCTCAAAAATTGAGAAACAAACAATCAAACAAACTAAACAAATATATAATCATAATACTTTGAAGCTTTTACTCCTAAGGCAAAATCTGATTCCTTTAAATATACCTGTATCAACAATATGTTCAAAATCAAATTTTGTTTCTGAGATTGGCACAGTATTATATCTGCAAGGCCTGAAAAAATTCATTGGCCCTTCAAGATCGATTAACCCGAAAATTTTCAAAAATTAAAAAATGATATCAATTGAAATTTTAATGAAATGTTGCTGAAAATTGTGATAATAATATCTTAAGAATCATTTCTTAAGAAATCATTCTAGTGTCTCTAGAGGCTATCCACAAAACCAATTCTCAGCCTTAAAAGTTAGTTGGTTCAAAGATCGATAGGCAAAAATTTTTTTAAAGACTTTCAAACTTCAAAAAACAGAAATTCGTTCTATAAAATGTTGAAGACCATCCAATTACCCCCTAGCAAATATTTAAAAACATATTATCAATTCCTGTATGAGGTTATCTGGCTACTCATGCAAATGAAAAAACTGAATAAAAGACAACTGTTTTGAAAAAAAACTTTTTGAATACAAATACATTGAAACTGACCACTATGCAGTAACTTTTTGCAGAACGTGGAATAGGTTTCCTGGCACTTTAGAATGGACAGATACAAAAATTGACAAAAACTTTAGTAAACCTCAAAATAATAGCAGATTTTATCAAAAATGCTAAAATTCGAGAAACTAAAATGTTGAAAACCTCTCAATCATTACTAGAAACCATACACGTCACTATTATTGAACCTTAAAGGAGATTCCCTGGCCCTAGAAGCCGGAAAAAAGCAAAAAAATGACAAATATTTTAAAAAAACTTGAAAAAAATTGCAAAAATTAGTATGATTTTGTGTGTTTGTGTTTGTAGTACCAAAACATAAAGCTCAAAAAATGGTCACAACAAGAAATTTTGTCTCGCAAAAGGCCTTCATCAACTTTCAAAAGCTTCAACCTAAGACCTATCAAGCAAAACAAATGAACAAATCACAAAAAACATGAAAAATTGCACTATTTTGAGCCCAAAAACTCCTAAAAATGACCTTTTAACCTTGAATTGAGGCCATCTCAGAAACTGCAACACTCTAAGCACTTGAATGACTACTAATGTCCACTTTGGGCCTCTAATGAAACTTAATGCCCGCTGGACTTTACCTATTTATCCCGTTTTGAAAGATCAAAGTCATTGAAATATTTTTGAACACATCTTAAAAAAAAACATAGCAGGACAAGTCCTGAAAAAAACCCAAAGAATTGAATGAAAAACTGAAAACTAATTATTTACATCACCAGCAGATCAATTGAACAATCCCAGCCAAAAAAACGATCTCAAAAGTTGAGAAACTAAAAAAAATCAAACAAACTAAACAAAACATTCAAGGCTAAAACTCTTGAAGCTTTTAGCTTGAAGGCCAATTACGATGCAACTCATTATACTCATTAACTCACGCACAAGACTTGAACGAGGTTTATTATCCACTGAAGGCAGACAAACTCAAGAATAATGAGATATGCTCCAAAAAACTGACGAAGACAAATGTGCAGAAATGAAATGTTTAAAACCATGTTTTACCAGTGGAGCGCTAATATATGACCCATCTGCAAGACCTAAAAAAAGTTTCGTTGGCCTTTAAAGATCGTTAAACTCAGCTGATAACAGAAAATGTTCAAAAAACTAAAAAAAACATTGGCAGATTTTAACAAAATCTTTCTAAGTTTCGTGATACTTAAAACTTCAGTACTATTTCATTGTCTCCAGAGACTATTCAGTATCTCTATTTCTAACTTCAAAGTGTTTCACTGGCTCAAAAAGAAGAAAAAAGTGGAACATGCTAATAATTTTCATATATATTGAAAAAAATTTAATTTTTGTCAAAAATTGTCAAAAAGTGCTCTTAAAATATTCATAACCAATCTATTTCCTCTAGCAAGTATGTAAAAATTAAAAAAAAAATTAAAAAAAAACGCAAGTTTTATATAAAAAAATGCTAAAACTCGCGATGTTAAAATGGTGAAAACCATTTTATTACCACTAGAAACTATGCAGTAACCTATTATCAAACCCTTGATGAGGTTGCATGACAGCTAGGGCTGACAAACTCTTAAGACTATAAATTTGCCTTATAATGTTTCGAGGACCAAAAGATATAGCTGTTTGAATGGTCATAAAAAATAATCATTTCTAGCAAAAGACCTTCATCAATTTTAACAAACCTCTATTTTAGACTGGTCCAACAAAACATTCTCAAAAAGACGAAAAAACGCGAAGAATTGCAACATTTTGGGGTCAAAAATTCCTAAAAATGAGTTTTTAACCTCGAAATACGACCTTCCCAGTTGCTTCATCACTCTAAGCTCGTGAAAGACTACTAAAAGCGGCTAAAGGCCTCTAATGAAACTTGATGCCCGCTGAGTTTTACCGAATTATCCCGTTTTGAAAGCTCAAAGTCATGAAAAAAGGTGTGAAAACATCTTACCAAAATAAAAAAACGTAGCAGGACAAGTCCTGAAATACAATTCAAAGAAATGAAAGAAAAACTCAGAATTACCCTGACCAGCAGATCAATTTAACAGTGCCAGCCAAAATACAAACAAAAGCGTCTCAAAAATTGAGAAACAAACAATCAAACAAACTAAAAAAATATACAATCATAATACTTTGAAGCTTTTACTCCTAAGGCAAAACCTGATTCCTTTAAATATTCCTGTATCAAAAATATGTTCAAAATCAAATTTTGTTTCTGAGATTGGCACAGTATTATATCTGCAAGGCCTGAAAAAATTCATTGGCCCTTGAAGATCGATTAACCCGAAAATTTTCAAAAATTAAAAAATGATATCAATTGAACTTTTAATGAAATGTTGCTGAAAATCGTGATATTAATATCTGAAGACTCAATTCTTAAGAAATGATTCTAGTGTTTCTAGAGGCTATCCACAAAACCAATTCTAAGCCTTAAAAATTAATTGGTTTTAAGATCGATAGGCAATAATTTTTTTATAGTCTTTCAAATTTCAAAAAACAGAAATTCGGTCTATAGAAATGTTGAAAACAGTCCACCTACCCCCTAGCAATTATTTAAAAACATATTATCAAACCCTGTATGAGGTTATCCGGATACTCAGGCAAGAAAAATTGAATAAAATCAAATGTTTTGAGAAAATCTTAAACTTGCAAGTTTTATCAGAAAATTATCAAAATTCGAAAGGTTAAATTTCTGAAAACAAATACATTGCGACTGACAACTATGCAGTAACTTTTTGGAGAACGTCTACTGGAATAGGTTTCCTGTCACTTTAGAATGGACAGATACCACAATTGACAAAAACTTTAGGAAACCTCAAAATATAGCAGATTTTATCGAAAAAATGCTAAAATTCGAGACACTAAAATGTTGAAAACCACTCCATCATCACTAGAAACCATACAATTTACTGTTGTCAAACCTTAAGGGAGATTCCCTGGCCCTTGAAGCCGGAAAAACGCAAAAAATGACAAAAATTTTCAAAAAAACTTGAAAAAAATTGCAAAAACTAGTAGCAATTTGTGTGTTTGTGTTTGTAGTACCAAAACATATAGCTCAGAAAATGGTCATAGCCGGTAGTTTTGTCTCTTAAAAGGCCTTCATCAACTTTTAAAAAATTCAACTTAAGACTAATCAAGCAAAAAAACATGAAAGAAATCACAAAAAACATAAAAAAAATTGCACTATTTTGAGCCGGAAAACTCCTAAAAATGACCTTTTAACCTTAAATTAAGGCCATGCCAGCAGCTGCACCACTATAAGCACTTGAAGGACTACTAAAGCCCACATTGGGCCTCTAATGTAACTTAATGCCCGCTGGGCTTTACCTGTTTATCCCGTTTTGAAAGATCAAAGTCATTGAAAAACGTGTGATCACATCTTAAAAAAAACACAGCGCCCCAATACAATTCAAATTCTTTGAATTGTAAAAACGAGAATCATAGCCGAACGCTTTTGGCCAAGTGTTTGATTGGCCAAGCAATCTGATTGATTAGAGTCATTTTGAGATTCTGGCTAAGCATTTCGAACCGTTCAGCCGATCTCGATTAATGCCAAATTTTTCAGTGATTTCACCAGAGTGGCGTAGATAATGGAGTCACTGCGGACATAATGTGGAAGTCCGTTTAGATCCATTATACCTAATTAATTTCACAGAACCTATCTTAATACATGTACAAAGGGCCTTACAGGGTGGGATTGGTGACAAAAGAACGATTATACTAATTGGTATTTATAAAATGTTTTTGTCCTTTGTCGCCAATTGGGAGTCTTGCTCGTATGGTAACAAAAACTTCTTGTATTTTTAGCTCGTTTATTTTCTCATTGTATATTTTCATTGTGTTTTTGTGGAGGGCGAGAGCCTATCATTCAAGGTCATACCCATAACCTTTTTTTATTGTTCTATGACATTTTATCGCAAATAGTTATAACACAAACACGTTTTCTACCGATATAAGTTTCGTCCGCTTTTCGGAATTATTCAGTTGCAGTAAAAAATTAACAGGGAATTGCCCTGAGAAAAAAGTAACCGTTCTTCTATAATCATATTTCATAACAAAAGACCTAGCCCATATGTCTGAAAAGGTGTTTAAGAAAATAAACAAAAAAAACCGGATTGAATGCTTCCAATTGTTTGGATAGGGATGTCCGCTGGACAGTTGGACAAAACTGACAAAAAATCAATAGTTCGATGAAGATGAAAAAATGGACATCAATAGCGTTTGAATTTAAATAATAGTGCAACAATTTAGGTAATTTTTCCGGTTGATTTTTTACTACTAATTTCAATGTTCTCATTGACCTTTCCTGCAAAGATGTACTGCAAAAAAAAATTGCGGATGCCGTTTTGTTCGTTCACGTTTTTATAATAGCTCCAGCTTACCTGATGAACGTGAACCACAATTTTGTCTTTTCCTCCACACTAAGATCAGAACTACATTGATCAGGATGCGAAATATTTGCTTCTTTTGAGAACTTGTTATGGAATTATCAGATGTCCAAAAAGTACATCAACGTACTTACTGGACCCAGCTTTTATATTAGGATACATGGCACAAAATGTGACTTGGTCGGGAGCAGTAATAACGGGTTCCCAAACAACGGACCTTCGCGATTTCTTGGTTGCTCAGTCTCTATCAATATAATCTTACCTTAAAGTTAAAATAGGATATGACCCGGACCTAACGCCAAGTCAATTTCAGTACTGGGCAAGTCTAAATCCAAGTCTCATTTCATTACTGATTCAGAACCATAATCATGTCACTTTTTACACTTGGCGGTCTAAATCCAAGTCTGATTTAAGACTTGGCAAGTCTAATCCAAGTCTAAGAGTTATTCGCATCTTTTGATTGTTCGGGGAGGGGGGAGGGGTTGCGGCCACGACGGAGAAGCCGAGTTGAGCGCAAATCGACCGCACACATTACATAAACAAGACAAAGACAACAAACGATTAATTTGCCATTTCCCTAGTTATAAAAGAATTCAAAACTTGCAAGAAAAAAAGTTTTGAATTCTTTTAGAAGGGAGCTTTATATGTTCTCGAAAAATAGTGTTTCAATTTTAAAAATTGTACGGGTTTGATCAACATAAACATAAGTTTCTGACAGAATTAAAAATTCAGCTATAATTTCCTTAAACTACTCAAGGGGAAAAATTATGTCAACCTTAATTTTTTTCATAATACCCTCAAAAAAGTTTAGAGAAATTTTTATATGACGCAAATTAGTTGCAGCCGTTTTTCAAACAAAAATAATTTTTGCTTTTCAATTTTATTCGCAGCAAAAGTTACAGCACCGTCTTCCAAAAGAATTCAAAATCTTGCAAGATTCTTGCAAGTTTTTAATTCGCTCGTTACTAGGGTTATTACATTTGCAGTACTTTAATTTAAACCAGACAGATTATTAGGCCGATCACATTTAAGCATTCGGCTCTACTTCTCCTTTTTTTTCTCCCTCGGCTATGTGGCGCCCGTTCGGTTCTAATTCCCATCCCCTTCCATTTTATATCAGAAAAACAGGTATCCGGGTTCACTGATTCATGGGACTAATGTTGTAAAAATATTTTGCGAAGACTTGCTGAAAATGGCGGTATTTCACATGTTGAGTATTGAACATGATTCTTAAGTATAGATCGCATCCTGTTTTTATACTTACGTTCCTAATTACCATTGACGAATAAACTTATTCATCTTGCAAGTTATTTAATCGTCCTGCAAGATCTTTGCAAGATTTGAAACCATTCATCATGAACTGAAATACAACGTCTGCAATATTTCAGCATATAAATTTGGCCTCTTGATCTCAATCACGTGGGGGGAAATGGATGGATCCGGGGACATTGAGAACCAGGCTCTGACATCTAAATCGGACTACAAACACAATTACCAAGCAGAAGGGAACAACACCGTGTGTGTCAAAGCCCAAAACAAGGTTATAATTAGTTACGCAGCTAATTGAACTGGATAATATTCCGGATCTATTCTGTTTCGGCCCCCAGTGTTTTTTAAAAACCCCAGTTACAAATTATATGTTGTTATATAGCACTTTACTATGTAAGAAAATAACACGTGCGCCTGCGGGTCATAAAAGATTTATGCTCATTAAACTTGGGGGGGGGGGGGGGGGGTGAAACAGAACAGATCCAATATTCCTTCGACTGTAAAAAAAATTGGACAATATTTAAACCAGAATTGGCCAAATGTTCCTTCATTAGAGTCCACTTGACAACAATTTTGTACACGGCTCAGCGTTCTCTGTGGCTAGTAGTGGGTAAAAGGTGGTCTCCAAGCGCATTTCAATTTTTTGAGCTATTTTTACATAGTAAAAACACCTCAACGTTTTCATGCACTTGTTCGAGCACTTTCCACCCACTACTCTATATATCTACTACTTGCTTATACCCCCATTTTATTCACTACTATATATTAGCTTGTTTTATCCACTACTACATATTACCTTTATATTCACTCAAAATTTATCATTTCTTGTCTCACTTAGTGCAAACCATTAGTGTCGAGTTAAGCTGGTAATTATCTGTTATCAGACGGATAGTTTGGGTTCTATCCCCACTGACTCCAGTGGAGGTCCCCAGATACTAGTATAAAACTAGTGAGAACGTGTAAAAAGCACGTAAAACCAACTTGCAAAAATTGGTGCAACCACTTCGTGGATAACTTGAATAAAAAAACCAGCTTAACTCTTATATAAATTTTAAATTTTGCTAATACTTATATAATATTAAGATCCTTGTTTTTATTTATTACTTGTTCAAGTCATAATTCAGCTGAAACCCAAAGTAACAGCAAAATTTAATAATTTATTCAAACATTAAAGCAAATTTCAAAATAAGAGCGAAATACCTCTTTTAAGAGCGCATCACTCTTTAAGAGCGAAATCGCCCCCATCGGAGTGATGCCCCAATACAAAATCACTATTTATCGCGCTTAAGGAGTGTTTTCCCTCTTTTTTAAATAACTTTTAAAATTATCTAAATTTTTTAATAAATTTTTATTTTTTATTTTAAATTATCTATACTCTTCATTAAATTCATATTTGCTTTTACTTTTTCTATATTTATCCCATTATTAATCAGAACTGAGACAAAATTATAATATTTACAAGAACAACTTTCTTCATTTTGTATAATAATAGGATTGGTGTAACCACTTCGTGGATTGGGGGTCAGATTTCTAGTAAATCCTTTAGGTATATCCACATCTGGATGTTGTCTTTTTACATGAGCATTCATTCCATCACATCTGACAATAGAAGGGCAACATAGACAACTAACTTTAGTAGAAGTACAATTTCTACTTGTATACTTGCTTTTATCAAAATCTGTTAATGGTTTTACATAATTACATCTATTACAACACCTAGTTATAACTTTAGGATTAGGGCTAGGATCAATGCTAGGATCGGTGTAACCGCTTCGCGGATTAGGGCTAGAGCTAGAGCTAGAGCTAGGATTAGGGTTAGAGCTAGGATTAGAGCTAGAGTCAATACTAGGACTATATCCAGATTCATCTTTAAAAGAACAATCAGTTTTTATGCAAATACCGCCTAATGTTTCATCACCACACACACATTTACCAATTTTATCTTCATGACATATTGAATAATGAAAAGCTAGAATAAAGGGAGCTCCACATTTATGATTACACTCTAAACATTTTATAACCATTTATGATGGGGTAAAATCTGCTAAGCAGTTTGGTAAACCGCGAACAAAGATCGTTCACTGATTATAAATAATATCTAGCCAAGATTTCAGTTATATCTTTAGTATTATATTTAGATGTGATATACTCAGGTAAAAATTTCTTTCTCGTCATTTTGAGCATATTAGTTTTATATCTTCTATCTAAAATCACTTCAAGGTCTAATTCTTTTTTATCTCTAATAAAATTTATAATCTCATCTCTAATTTCTTCATTATTTTTATATAGATTGCTTAAATACTTTCCCCCCTTTCTATTTAAAACCCCATTTTCTTCATTTACATGTTCTTCGTGTATTGTATTTCGTGGATTGGGCTTTACCCATGTTTCACTGTTGGCAAAGCCACTTCGTGAATTAGCAAAGCTACTTTGTAGATCATTGTCCAACTCTTCTCCATATCCAATGTTAACCAATGTACTTACTCTATTCAACATTGTGCTTGCTCCCATTGCTATATTTCCAGCCTTTCTTGATATCATATCGGGATAAATATAACTAATTATAAATAAACCTGAGCTTATAATTCCACCAAAAGCTGATAATTTTTTTATACCTTTTCCCGTAATCATCTCTTATGTTAGAACATAATTCAGTATTTTATCATTATTTAATTTAAGAAGTTCATTAAAATAGAATATGTAGTTATCGTGATTAATAACATTTCTATCCGTAGCATTAATCGTGAGTGGTTTCATATATGCTATGATTTTATTTATATCTTCTCTTTCTAATTCATCTTTTAAACTAAGAGCTTTTAAATCAATGAAACCAACTCTTGAGTCATATATCATAATTCTGTTCTTATCAATAAAAAAAAAGTATTCTCTTTCCTATTATTTTTAATTATACCATAACGACGTTCATCTGTCATTCCATCTGTACAATTATAATAGTTACTATTTAACTCACTAATTATTTTTTTGAAGTTATGTTCACAATTATATATTTCATTAAAATTATTAAATAGATCAGCTCCTTTATAAGGTGTTAAATAAATAGTATCACAACTCATTCTTGCTGTATTAATTATTTGAGCTGGTTTATGACACTTTACAATCATTTGAATATTATAATGTCTTCCTTCTGTGAAATAATAAGCTATATCTTTACTTAACTTATCGCCCATATAATTAAGAAAAATTACACTATCTTTCAATTTAGGTTTATTTTTTGATGTGATCATATTTATATCACATTTATTAAACCCAATAAAAAACTCGCCAGTCTCAGGATCTATCCAATATCTATCATCTTTACACACTTTGATTACATTTTTAGCTTGCTGTTGGTTTTGGTTTTGGTCTTGGTTCAGATCTTGATCTTGATCTGCCAAGCAGCTTTGGTGATATATTTTTAAACATTGTCTAATAAAATATATTTTGCCTGTACCAGTTCCACCATAAATAATAGTATGTAATGGTGACTTTTCATATTCAAATCTAACTAGACTCCTATTCATAAATCCATCAAAGCTTTCATCTAGTTTTGTATATTTACTCGGTATCGAATTATAAAATATAAAACAAATTAAAATTATGATAATAAAAATAAAAAGTACACCTCCTTTATCCTTTTTATATATAAAATTTATATATAAAAATGTTTTTCCTAACTTTTGAGGAATTCAATAATAAATTTAATATTGATGATAATGCTATGAGTGATATCAGAATAAAAGATATAGGTAAAGATATAAGTCTAACACCAATTGAAATAGTAATGAGGGATGAGAATCCTAAAACAATCAGGGAACTAAACTTCAACTTTATTGTAAATCTACATCCTACTGATGGTACACATTGGGTTTTAATTATAAGAAGAGAAGATGGTCGAATGGCGAAGCATGGGCAAATCCCCATATATTACTTTGATAGTTTTGGTGTAGAAACCACATCATTATTTCTAAAAGAATATGTTGATCTAGGCTCTAATGAAAGAATACAACAATATGATGAATTTTATTGTGGGGCTTATTGTTTATATGTGATCTATCTTATTGATAGAGGATTTAGAATTAAAAGCGCTTTAAATATTCTAGTTAATCAAGTTAAATGTCCTGAAAGATATAATGAGTGTTTTTGTTTGAGTTGTAATGTTAATGCTAATGATAATGCTAGTGATAATGTTAATGATAAAGATAATGATAATGATAATGATAATGACATTGATATTGATATTGATAATGATACTGATAATGATAATGACATTGATAATGATAATGATAATGATAATATTAATGATCTACGAAGTAGCTTTGCTAATAATGATAATGATAATGATCTACGAAGTAGCTTTGCTAATAATGTTAATGATAATGATAATGATAGAGATAATTTTATATATCTATTTGGTGAAAAACATCAAAGGGGTAAACCTAACAACAAAGAATGTCTTAGTGACAATATCTATATAAACATAAATGAAGATCTACAATCATGGCTAAATGATGATAATATAATAACTGAAGCTACACTCCCAGAGAACTTTAGATGTATAATATCTGGTCCCAGTGAATGCGGCAAGACATTCTTATTAAAAAAACTAATTCTGGAGAGTATATAATTTGATAAGCTATACATTATTGGACCTACTGGCGATCAATATCAGGGTTTAGAGAGAATAAATCCAGAAGCAGTTGCCGAGTTTGTTAAAGATATAAAAGATTTACCTTCTCCCGATAAACTAGCCAAAGACTTAAAAAAACTAATGATATTCGACGATGTTAGAGCCAAAGAACCAGTTATTAATGAATACTTTTGTAGGGGTAAACATGATAATTGTAATATGATATATCTTAATCAAAATCTATTCACAATAGATAGACAGAGTGTTAGAGAGAATTCCAATCTATTTATTTTATTTGAACAAAGAGGTAAAGTCCGCATATCTATATATCAAGATTTCTTTAATAATATTGAACTTAGTTATAATGATTTTGCCAATTTATGTAATAAGGTATGGAAAGAGCCTTTTAATTACATTGTCATTGATATAACTAAAAATAAAAATATTAATGGTAAACTAAGAATTAAATGGGATCGGAGAGTTTTGTAATTAAGTTTATGTTTATTTTTATCTTTATATCTATATCTATATCTACACCAGATGTAAAGTAAAATTTAATACATCACCATTAAAGTCTATAGGTCTTCCATGCTCATCTTTAATATGAAACTCTATCTATTCTATTTTATCTTTAGTCACATTTTGATACAAGATATTAGTTGGTAGAATATTTATCAAGTAACCTGGTGGTTCTGTTAGAGTAAAAATATATAGTATGTCTGGGTTATTCCCATTATCTTTAACACACGATATCACATTACAATGAATGTTAATAGTACTAAAACCCATAATATCAACAATTTTCTGAGATGTATATTTACCTTTTTTATAAACTATTTTTCTAATTCCTAGTAATGGGGCTATTGAATTTTCTTTGTCAAAGTTAATTGCACCTTGTTTTATTTCCATTAAATTTTTCATTGTATTCTTATCAGGTTCTAATTTAACATTACCATTAGTTTCTCCTTTTATTAATTCTGCTATTTCGATTAATTCATATGCACCTGGTATAACAGCTAAAAAACGCGTATATGTCCATGTTTCACCTCGGGTATCATATAAGAATTGATTGTTCCTTCTATTCACATTATACACCGAATTATAAACAGATAATCTAATTAAACCTAATTTACACGAGTTAAGTATAGGTTTACTAAAGTTAAACTTTTCTGTTGGCTTTATCATTCTAAAGTTAAGTGTATGTTCTTCTTTAGTTTTAGTTATAGTTTCATTTATTTTTTGTAGTTCAGATAGAATTAAGTTGTCAGTCGTTTTTTGACTTATAAAAATGGATTTTAATTTGGATACAATTATGGTTATAATAATGATATACACAATAGTAAGACTAAAAAACATAAATCTAATAATCTAGCAACAATGAATACAATCAATACTAATATTAATATCATATTCAATAGAGAAGAGAATCATTTATATTTGTGTGATTCCTTTCTAGAGATAGAGTTTGTTGTATCAGATGATGGTGGTGGTGTTTTTGCTAATAATGCTAATATCAGATTAGTTAATTATTGTATGATGGCATTGTTTAGTTCAATTAAGCTTGAAACTAGTGGTGGTAGGACTATTGAATATATAGATCATTGTCATCCTAATCTATTGATGTATAAGTTATTAACTAGCACTGTTGATGAATATGAGAGTGGTTTTGTTAGAAAACAGGGCAATAGAGATAGTCAACTTAAAGGTGACCATATTGCTGCACAACGAGGTCATATGTATATGATGATTAAGATGAGTGATCTATTTGGTTTCGTAAATGATTTTAGTTTCGGAAAAGATTATATTTGGTTTAGGATTTAAACTAATATTAAAAAGAAATAATAATGAAAGAGCTCTATTTTGGAGTTAATGCTGGTGCTGATGCAGTTGGTAATGATGGTGATATAGATATTAGAGATATATCATGGTGTGTGCCCAGTTTTGATCCAAGTAATGACAATGGAATTATTGTGCAAAAGGGTTTAAGTGAAAAGAATAATGTAGACTTTAGTTATTATGAAAGAAAGACATTTTATAAGAATGTACCCAATGCTACTAACTTCTTGTTTGATCTAGTTATGGAAAGTGGTATGGAAAGACCACAATATATAATAGTTGGTTTTGAAAATAATAATGTTAATGAACAAACTCATGATGCAAGTAAATTTGATATAATGAATGTTACTGAATGTTATTGTAAGATTGGTAGTGAGTTTTATCCCGAGGATAGAATTAATAATAATTTTGGTACTAATAATGTTAATGAGGCTTTTAAAGAGATTGTTATCTTTAATAAAGATTATAATGGGCTACCACATAATATAAAACCATATAAAAATCATAGAACATTCAAAAGTAATTATAGAATATATGTATTTGATACTAGATATCAAAGTGATCATTTAGGTCCACAACCAATACAACTTATTTTTAAATTTAATGATGCAGTTGCAGATGTTATATGTTATGCATTAGTATTAACTAGAAAGGTTATTGGTGTTAATAGTGATGGTAATAAGATGGTGGATATTGTATCATAATTATAATTATAAATTTAGCCTAGTCATTATAACTATTTCTTGCTTGTCTTAACAAAACCTCTAGCATAAATAATATCTAGTTTCTTTTCATTCTCTAGAGATAAGCCTCCAGCTTCAAGCTTTGGTTCAGACTTGGATTTTGGATTAGGCTTAACAACAACAAAGGGATTACACTTTTTAACTTCCATTATTTTGTATATAAAGAAATGAGTCTTTTAAGTAAGTTCAAAACTAATTCATATTGTGTTGGTGGTAGACATTATAGTGGTACTATTAATATAAGTGGAGAAATTACTTCAAAAGGTACTAAAATGTTAAAGGGTAATTGTGTTAAATGTAGAAGGAATAAGTCAATGAGAGTATCTGATGCAACAATAGAGGCAGAGGGATTGAAAGATTTCTTTAAAAGTGTTGGTAGAGCTACAGTTAAATTTGGAAAGAAAGTTGCTAATAAACCAGTGAGAGCATTAGAAATAGCAAGTGAAATAGGAAGTGCAGCTGCAAGTAAAAACCCTAGAGCTGCTTTATCAGCCACACTTGATTTAGTTAAATATGCAACTACTGGTGAAAGTATAAGGGTAATACAAAAAGGAAGAGGGTTATACTTAGGTACAAAGAAAAGATAGTTTAATTCTACTGCTAATGGTAAATATTAATACTAATATTATTATTACTAAAAACATTATTATAACTAAACACCAATATTTTTAGTTTAAAAAAATACTCAGCTTGTTTTTCTTGTTCCTCTTATATTCTTTATATACCTTGACTAATTCATTATATTCATCATTATCTATTTTATTATCATTCATTGATTTTGTATATAGTTTATTAAATTTGTCGCTAAACTGTTTACTTGAAATATACATTTGTGAATACTTTATAATTTTATTTCTTACTTTAGTAATAATTGTTTTTGATAATGAACCACAAACAGTTGCTGTAGCAAAAGCTGTTGGTATAGAATAAGGTAATCCTATACCTGCTAATGCAACTGATGTTGTTGTTGCCGTTGTTGCTATTGATGATAATAGTATTTCTGTTATCTCAGCTACGTTAATATAAATTTTATATCTACTTAACTTCTTATTATAGTTATTAGTTTCAGTTTCATAATAATTTCTAATATCTTTTATAATGTTAATATTATTGTTATATTTATTATTAGCTTCAATCTTTTCGTTTATCTGTTTCTCAGCCGCTTCGCGGATCAATCGTTCTGATACTGATGACAAATCTGGATATAGTAATCTCTCACTCGGTGCTGTTGGGTTAGTCATAGTTTCGGTTATTTTAATTAGTAAAAAGTCTTTCTTTTTCTTTCATTATATCTTCTTGATAAAAATCATAATGCATCTCTAGTCCTGATTTTTCTTTGTTGTCTACTAATGTTCTTTTTAAAAGTATAGCAATTATATATTGTACAATTCTCTTTTTATTCTTTAAATGGCTTCATCTATAAAAAAGTTAGTCTTTTTATTAACTTCTTTTATTTATTTTAGGCCAGTAGTAAACATTTCATCTAGTTGTATGTTGTTGATATTCTGATTAAACTTATTATTATCAACCTCTAGTTTTAATTGATCATGCCCTTTTCTTAGTTCGGTTATATTTCTACTTAAAATATCTATTTTATTATCAGAAGATAATAAGTTATTATCACAATAATCTTTATTAACAACATCTTTTTCATCTAACGGAGGATGTACATTTGTAATTTTATAGGTGTCCTTCACGTCAATATTATCATTATCTTCTAGGAATAATTGACGGGCCTTACTTAGCGATAGACTAATATTAGATGATGCTTGTTTAGCCTGATTTAATCTATTTCTTGTCATCTTTGTATTTATTTACAGTAAGATTTAAATCTACCAAGAAGCTGATCCTGGGTCTATCCAGCGTCGCTGGCTTATACTTGTAACTTCTTCGAAGATCAGGGAACCTGCTTCGCAGATGACCGTATGTCTATATTTAATGATTCTAAAGCTTTATTATTAGATTCAAAGTCAAACTCGAATTTTAATAAGTCCTGTTCATAATACTTACCTTCTATTATCTTTCATTCATATCTTCTGTCTTATAAGTTGGTGTTTGTGTTTTTAAAATCTCATTAACTTTAAACAACTCTCTATTCCAATTAGAAGTGTATCCTTTAGAAAAGATATTACGTTTATCTGCATTTCTAACACAATCACCAAATTTAAGTTTTGGTGTTGTTTTGGCAGATTTTACATAATATCTAACTTTATCAGGATTATTAGAAGCATCAACGGTTGTCATATTAATTGTTGAATGAATGTTATTGTTATATGCTATGACTGCATCATTTAGTATATTTGCCCAATTACCAGCACCATTGATGAACATTGGTTTAATAATTATGTGTAATAATGTTCTATTGAATCTCTGTATAAACACAGCCTTTAAATCACTATAAGTAGAATATAGTTTTGTTTCATATTCTTTAAGTAAAGATTTGAATGTTTTATTGTAAAACTCGCTACCTCTATCTACCAATAACTTTTCTGGTTTTCTACTTTCAGAGCCGCCTTGTGGATGTTCACCTAAAACTTTTTTAAAACCATTAGTTATAGATAAAACAGATTTATTCTTTAATGGAATAGCCCATGCATTTTTTGTGAATATATCTATAACTGTTGATATAAACTTATAATTATTATTGTATTTACTTAGAGTTGATTTGTCTATCAAATCAGCTGACCATGTTCTTCTTTATATAATGGTTTTATTCTTTCTCTTCTAAACTTTGTTATTTGAGGACTGAATACTTCTTCAGCTAATAGTTTTTTATGTTTTTCCATCATTATTTATTTACCATAGTTAAAAACAAAAATATCTAGTTGCTCTTGATTAATAAAATTCATAGATAATAGTTGCTTAGATATGTCTAGCTTCTCATCGTATAATCTATCATGACCAGCTTTTGTTTCTAGTGATAATAACTCTAATCTTTCTACTTAACCATTTAAATGGCAACTTCGTTGATTGTTGGGGTCTTAGTAAAACCACTAGCTTTAACTTCTTCTTCTTCTTCATTAGTATCATAAACAGTGGATTCACTACTAAAGGGATCTCTTCTCGGTGATGCGATACTAATTGATAGTCTTCTTATAAATTTCGATCTATTACTTTTAGTATCTCCACTTTGTTTGTAACCGATATCAATTAGAAATCGATTTATTTTGTTTTCTTCGCCTTTTTTCATCTTTATGTCTCTCTCTGGCACATTTTTATTAGTGATAAACATTTAGGAAACCTTTAGTGAAATCGTAGTTGTTATTTCTTAGTTTTTTGTACCATTCGGTGTTATATGAGTGGGCACATTATTATTTGTAGACTTATTTTCATTTGCATCGAATGGGAATAATCGTTATTGAATATTCGTTTATATCTGCTAGAATATCAAGCATATCGTTACTTAGTTTAAACAACTTGCCCTCTCGACCTGGTAATGTGATAGGCTCTCTGACAGAGAAATCGCTTTGTTTAACGGGGGAGAACGCTAAAGCTTTCAATGCATTTGTGTTGTCTTCTATCCGTAAACCAGTTTCACCGATCTGGGAACCAGCTTCATGGATCTGCGCAGCAGTTTCACCAATCCGAGAATCGGTTTCACCAATTGCTTCCATTGTTTGTGTTTGGTGGGCTTGTAGTATTTCACTATTAGTATTTAAATTGTTAGTTAGAGGATCAAATAACTCTTCTATTTCACCATAATATTCTTGTTGTTTTAATGTATCTTCTAATCTGTTTCTTCTGTTTAGTTTTTGTAGTTTATTTATTTCTATGAGTTTATCTAGCCTAGCCATTTTATAAAAATAATTATCACAGTTCATTATATAATCTAATAGCGGCTTAAATAAACTTTCTATCTTCCTTAATTGTTAAATCTTTAATATTGTTTATCAGGGAACGGGTTTCACCGATCAGTGCTGGGTTTACCATAGTTCGTCGGTTTGGCAAAACTTTTACCAAACAATGAGTTATTCATTAACTTAAATATATCTTTCTCAGGCTCAGTTTTAGCTTCTGCTCTCGTTTTAGTATTAAGATCAATATAGTCTCTAACTATATAATCTTGTTTGAATTTAATTATTCTATGGACTTTAGTTACTTTTATACCCATCTTAACAACAAATTTTAACATCCGATAGTGTATTGGGTATTGAAATTTATTGTTCTGATCTAATATTAGTTTCTTGCTTTTCGACGAAGTTGGGGGTCTTTGATTGTATCCCAGTTCATTATTCTCTACTTCTCTTCCATGGGGTAGTAGTTGGAAGTTGCTAGTTCTCTCTTTACATTCATTAGTATATTCTAAGTCACAGATGAGCCAATAGCTCTAATCACTATCATCTGAAGTATTTAATACTTTGTCTAGAGTTGCGTTGGAGTACTCAAAATCTTTATATGGTAGCTTTTGCATTAGTGCATAATCGTATAAGTTATTAGCATCGATGTACCATATGGATCTTTGACTTTGATTATAACTTTGACTTCGATTACTAATATACCTATCACCCATAACACCACATACGCCACCTCTCATTGCACTAATGAAGTCTTTTAGTTTTTGCTCATCTTTTATTGTGTCTAATTCAACGTTGCTTAGTTTTAGAAAACAATCGAAGCTGTAGCCTAGTAGACTAATATAATGTAGACGATTGAGTTTATATGTATTCATGTTTAACTTAACAAATAGATTGAAGCAGTGTCCTAATATGAATATATCGTTTTCCATATATTCCAATGTTAATTCTTTACTGTTTTATTACTATTAGAATTATTAAAATCATCTACTTCATCTTGGGTTGGTAATTTAGTTGTCAGTGATAATCTAAAGCCTTGAATTGATAGATTGCCTAGTTTATTACTATAGCTATTCTCATCTTTAAAGTATTCACAAGGATATAATGTTTTATTTTTAACATTATAAACTTCTTTCATTTTATCAAGAAACATTGTCAAGAAACTGTAACTATCTATAAACTTTAATACACCCACTCTAAACATTGTAGCTTTGCCATTAGTACTAGGCAAGATATCAATTCTTCTCCTGCTTTTATTCTGTTTAAATATCTCATTAAATAATAGATTGAAGTCATAGACTTTTCCATTATGAAATATTACTGGAATGAAGTTTTAATGTTTATAGTTTAAGTTACAAATATTACATGCTGGGCCTCTGTATCTACCTGTTTGGTGACAGTGATCTCTAACTTTATTAACACAGTTTTTTTACAAATGTGACATATATCATTAGCATCATGATACAATTTCTCTTCTTCTGTGAAAAGCATTGCTTTGTTTATCTTAATGCTGTGTTTTGTTTCTATTTCTAATAAATCTCTAATATTTCAAATAACATAATCTTTGATGCAGCCTGGACCAAAGTATGATCTGCGAACGGGCGAAGTCCGTGGCAAACCAAGCAGGTTCCCTGATTGGTGTAACAGCTTCGCTGATTGACCTTCGGTCAGGCTCTGCCATTGGTGTCTGCTATGCCAACTATAACCAAAAACAATAGGTGCATGTTCCGATATCTTATATGTATTGCTACCAATCTTTTCATCTGTTCCTTTCATGTAACATTCAATATCACTTAAAAAACATTATTCACTTCTTGTTGTTTATGTTGATTCTCGAATTTAATTTGTTTTAACATTGGGCAAACAATCTTTGGTTTGATTTGGACACAGCTTTCATGAGTTTCATATTGATATTGAGAGCTAAACCAATAGGTACAATTATCACAAAACCAGAACTTTGCATGTTTGGTATTGGGTCTTTCTAGTAATACTTCTACATTTTTAATTAGAGCGCAATGTTCATTCCAGACTAGAATTCTAACATTTTGTCTATCTTTTACAAGGTTAGAACATTTCTCTAAGCATTCTTTTTGCTATGTTACTATCTTGAGTAAGCCTGTAAAACCAAATATTGATATTATATTTAATTTGGGTTTTTGTTATATAATCATATGCAGTTTCATTATATTCCCAGTCATCGATTAGATTATTATTATACTTATTTTCTCTAGTTGCATCTTGGGTCACAGGATATAATGCAGCTGTAATGCATAATCTTAAGCAATTAAATTTATTACTTTTATTATTTAAAATAGCTTTTGTTCTAGTTCTTAGATTTGGTGGTAGTTCGATATATGATCCTAATGATGGTTTAGTTCTTTCTTTATTTAGCTGAATGTCAGTTATTCCAAGAAACTAATAATCATAGCCATAGACCTCATATGTTTCTCTAGAATTATCTAGCCATTGGTATAGATCCAGTCGATGAACTTTAGTCATATATTCATCAGTTCTAAAGTTTATAAGAGTTGTCTTACTCTCTTCTTCTCCTCTCTTCTTATATAAGCAATTGGCCGTAATTTTATATTTATATGATTTAAATGGTTCAAACCCATCTAATATGTAATCTATAGGCTCATTAATATCATTAATATAACTACCCGGCTTAGTAATATATTGCTGTCTTTGATTAAAGCTTGATTTAATAGTATAATTATCTGCGGGGCTTGGATTGGTTGAGATAAAACTTTCTCTCATGTGTTTCTCTCATAATCATGTGAGGTTGTAGACCTATCTGATTTTTAAACTTATCGCCACAAACCCAGCATGGTTCAGTTTTAGTTTCAGTTTCAGTTTTAATAATATCCTTAGTTTTAATAATATCCTTAGTTTTAATAATATAATCATCTTCATCCGAATTATACACCCTCACCAAGATTACTTCTTCTGCAGATTCAAACATTTTCTCCAATAGTTCCTTATGTTTAAGATCGTATGATTGATGCCTGTATAAACTCTTCTTTGATTCAAAGGGTAAATTACAGACATCGCAGAAGTTTTCGACACTAGTATTAGTTGATTGAGACATGATGTATTTATTTAGGGAAAGTTTAGGAAAAAATAATTTTTCGAAAATGAAAATGAAATGCAATAAGTGTAAAAATAAGTCTTGCAAAGAATGTTGTAATAATTGTAAAGAATTAGAATATTCTTGTTATGTATGTAAAAATATGGTTAAGTTGAAAGATTATATAGAACAATTGGGATATCATTATTCTGATCCTGATCAATATCTAGCATGTAGTATGTGTAATGTTTATAAACATATATCATTATATAGATTTAGAAATAGGATATGTAGACTATGTATTTATCTTCATAGATATAGATATGGTCATATTGGAAATCAATTCAGAGAGCATGTTTATAAGTGTAATATTCAAATAAGCTAATTCGTCTTCTTCTTCTTAAATTTATCTGCGAAGCAGGTTCCCTGACATTTTAGATTTAGACCTTTTTTTTATTACTTAATACCAGATTTAGAATAAATAAAGAGAGAAAATCACTGTTAGAGTAATTCATAAAATTTTGATTGATTTTTGATTGAGTTCAGAGCTAATATATAGTGGTGAATAAAATGGGGGTATAAGCAAGTAGTAGATATATAGAGTAGTGGGTGGAAGTTGCTGGAACAAGTGCATGAAAATTTTTGAGGTGTTTTTACTATGTAAAAATAGCTCAATAAATTGAAATGCGCTTGGAGACCACCTTTTACCCACTACTATCCACCTGAATTATTTTTTGTAAGAAACTAAATTTAAACTTATCACAAATCTTTGTTATTTTCTTCTGCACTTTTCTTGTTCCTATCAGTCGTTCTAAACTCTATGTTCTCGGTTGTCTATTGAACTCCTGCGACCAACGAATACAAAGGCTAAATGGTGATTGTTTTTATATAACGAGAGTGAAAATATTTTAATATGAAAAGTACTGACCACCCGGGTTTAGGTCCTGACCCAAATTGAGCTATGATCAGACTATGCATACTGAAATGACCTTTGATCAGACTTTCCAGACCGAAGTTACTTCTGATCAGACCTTCCAGACCAAAATGATCTCCGATCAGACTTTCCAGAGCCAAAATGTCCTCTGATCAGACCGAACCCAGACCACTGTCCAGACTATAGTGCGCTTATGATCAGACCCAAATTCAGACCATTGTCCAGACTATAAACAGACTATGATCAGACCATCTTCAGACCATGGTCGAGACTCAATTTCAGACGATTGCCCAGACCTTAAACAGACTATGATCAGACTCAAGTGCGCTCAAAATAGTGTGATCAGAGAAAGATTTTAATTATGAATCTCTTAATTTTGCTATAATATATTCATTTCATAAAAACTGGTCTTTGCAGTATTAGAATCATCTAAGGAAAAGCCAATTCTGAAAATATTGCCAATGAAAACGAAACCTAACTGTTGAGAAAAAAAAATTTTACCATACCCCTTAGTTCATATTTCTGACTCAATGGATGAACTTAGACAGCTTTCAACAAGAAACGTCGTGATCTTCAGTTAATCAAAATTTCCTCTTGAGGGGACCGGCATTTGCTATCAGCTGGACTCCTTGTTTCTGATCACGGTCATCGGACATTAGATAAGTCTCTGATCGGAACGCTGCTTTATTGTTGACTCTTGGCAGAGCCAACATCCCTCAATTAAAAAAAAATCAAAAAATAATGCACTCGAAATCAGACCTTCTAGACCGAATTGACCTCTGATCAGACCAAACCCAGACCATGGTCCAGACTAAAAAGACTATGATCAGACCGTCCAGACCGAATTGACCTCTGATCAGACCGAAATCAGACCATGGTCCAGACTATTGTGCGCTCGAACCGCTTTCCAGACCCTGTAATTTGGGTCTGGGAACACAGGGGTGTGCGCTCGATTGGGTCTGATCATAGCTCAATTTATGTCTGGACCAAAACCTGGGCAACACCCACCCCCCCCCCCCCCAGGACAACGTTGAGCCGCGTACAACAAGGTTGTCAAGTAGACTGTAATGAAGGAATATTTGGCCAATTATTGTCTAAGAAAAATTGTCCAATAATTCAGAATAAAATTAATACCATGACATACTCAATTAAGTACGAAGAATTTTAAAAAATTCTAAATATAGTTTGTAGTTTTGGAACTTTCTGATTTGTAGTTTTAAAGTCTCTATAACTTTAGACCAATAAGATAGACATATTAATTCTGACATTCTTGATACCAACTATATTGTCTTCCCAGGCTGAGGTCCCAGACGGAAAGTCGATATGTCCAGACCCAGATGAACGCACGACGGGGGTGTCGTGCGTTCAAATTTACATAGTCTGGAAACAAGGAAAAACGCACGAAAGGTCTGATGAACGCACGAAAGTCTGGATAAAGGCACCTTCCGTCTGGGACGGTCTGGACATAGGTACTTTCCGTCTGGGACGGTCTGGACATATTGACTTTCCGTCTGGCACCTCAACTTGGGTTCCCATCAAAGAAACAGACCCACCATTGAAGTACTTGAAGCACAACCGCACAAGGACTATTCAAATGACATAGAGTAGGCTTGAAGGGAGCTGAAAAACTATGCCTTTGAATAAAATTAGAAACTGAGTGTCAATTTTCAATATCAAGAATTCACAACATTACGGGTTAATTAGGTGCCAAAATAATAAATCCACTGCAATTTTGATGAAATGAGACAAAAATTTTCAATTTGCTTCGAAATTGCGATAAAAATGATATCTGAATATTTCTCATTGCAACGCCAGATTAATTTTGTTGGCAAAATAAAATCATGAAAACAAACAACATTTGGATCAATGAAACGGCATCAAAAAACGAATTCCGCAAAAGCATTAATTAAATTTTAAGAAAATGGTTTTTTTTGACAATGCAGCATCAGAAAAAAATTGATTAAGAGATTGTTTTGAGACTTTTGCAAACAATTGAAAGAGTTTTGTTGGTCTTGTCAATTAAAATATAGAAATATCAGCTGTTTTAAATATCAAAGGGAGTTTCGTAAATCAAAAAGGATAAAGAAAGTTGTTAACTAATGCTGTTTTTGTTATCCTAGTTGTTCCGACCCTCTTTTGGGGGGAGGAACTATATACTCAACTGGGTTTTTTTTTGTTCCGTGAATTTTCGCCGCTCGATATATTCATCGTAGAGAGTTGAGACTCGTATCATTAGAAAGCTCATCCAGCGTAGAATATGGAATTAAAAAGATTTTTTTAATTTTCGATTTTTACAGAGAGTTATCGAGGTTTAAAGTTCTGAGAAAAGAAGAGTGAATTCACGTTGTTTTTATTCACATTTTCCGGAATTTTTGCCTAAATTTTCGTCAATTTTGCTAAAATTTGTTATAATTTTTAAGAATAGTGTCGTTTATTTTATTTTTGAAGACGAACAAGCATTGTTGATTGTTTTGATTTAACTTTTTTGGTCAAAAAATCTGGATAAACATTTCAAAATTTAGACTTTTTCATCAAAAACAGCACGAAATAAGCTAATTTAGTCCACTTTGATTAAATTTGCCGACAGTACATCCCCAAACAACACTCAAAAAATCTTTGTAGACTCAGAGGGGGGCTATTTCTACTTGAGAGTCCGCTGAGAGTGCACTGTAGTTAAAACCTTGCCGTTTTTTGCCAACTTTACTCGTTGATTATCAAAAATGCAGAATTTATTTAGAGTTTTTAACTAACAAATTATCTATATCTACAACATTCGAAAAATCAATTATTCCTAAGGGACAATAAGTATTATTAGGGTTTGTTTTGGCCATTCTAGGACTGTTACAATCCAAAAAAATCGGGTTTTAATCAGTCGGTCTTTTTTTTTAAAAAAAAAAAAGACTTTTTTTTATAATAAAAAACAGAACATATCAAATCAAAGCTCAGGAGTGATAGTTCCAACCGATTTGCTTGTTAAGCAGCTCCAAGCTAATGCATTAAGTTTTTTAATTGAAAATTTATGGTCGTTTCTTTTTTTAAAAATAATTGACCTTTCAATAAATAATGGCTTAATAAACTTTTTCTCTACTTTTTTTTCTTAATTTGTACAACTTCCAGCTTAATGTCAGCAAAAAAAACGACCGCTTCTTCTTTCTATTTATTTAACATTTATTCTCAGTTGCAGTTTTAAGCCTGAAATTATTGTTTTCTGGCTTTGATACCACAAGATTTCAGATTTTTTTTGTTTTGATATTTGCCAGTTTTTCACGTTTTCTAATTTTGTCACATTATCACAATTTTGACGGTTCTCATGTCACCTCATTAGCATTCAGAATAAGGCACAATTGAACATATTAAAATTCTGAAAGATATACATCATCGTTTTAACGGCCTCGACGCCTCTTTCTTGAAGAAATCAATTGAATTTTTTAATTTTGTCTCTAACTGTCATTTAAACTTTGTCATTTCGGTCGTATGAAATTTCCTGTATAGTGATAGCTTTTATTGGCTTTTCATAGAAGAGTAGAAGAACCGATATTCTGATATTAGTAGATAGCTGATGGCCTTCATGACGATCAAAACAATCGTTTTCCAAAATTAAAAAAAAATTTTCATCTTCGCAATTTTGTTCTTTTTATGTTTCTTTTTGTTACCTAATCTCGTTAGTTAACTACAGGTCAAATATAACATTATGGGTGTCAAAGGAATAAGAGGGATTGGTGTCCCAAAATCTTTTAAAGAATTTGTTATGACCTTACTGGCTTCGACACCGGTTTTTCACAAAAAAAAGTAAACTAACGTGATTTTTGTCATATTTGACGTTCTTTGTGTAGATGCAAGAAATATTCTGGATAATTACAGGTCTCGAGGGCTTTTTTTTGAATTAGCGACCCTATTTAAACAGCTCTTTTTGTTATTAATGCCTTTCGTGACTTTAAATGTAATTTTGTTTCGGAAAAAAAATTACATACTTTAGCACTTCGCTTTTTTGTCTGCTTGTTACCTAGTCTTACTAATGAATAGCCACGTACTAAATTAAAGCTGTTTGAAGAAGGCGCAATCAAATGTATTTTGAGTGCCAAAAATTGGCTTGACGGTTTTGACAGCGTTTTCTGGCAAGTTTCAATTGAAATTTTGTTTGTTCTTTGTTGTTCTTTTTAGCCGCTTTAAAAAATGAATAAGGACAGGTCCTAATGCCCTTCTATAGAAGTAGTGGAAATCGTAAATTTTTGGCAATATTATTGATTCCTAATGGTATTTATTACTTTGAAGTTAACTGTTTCAAAAAAATAAGTTAATTTTTTTACTTTACTGTTTTTGTTCTTTCTTGTATGATTGTTACCAAACCTTTTTATGGACTGGTCGCATATGTTTTCTGGGGATTTATAAGTTATTTTTGTTTAGTTTTGGGTTTATCTGACGGTATGTTGATTTTGTTATTAAATTTAGTTTTTAAGAGGGAATTAAATTTTTTGATGTAATTAATGTTTGTTGTTGTTGTTGTTTGATTTTGCTTCTCGTCTTGACTCGCTTTCTTAATATTGACATATTACAGCAATCTAATGCATCAACTTTTACTCCACTGAGTTATTTGCTTTGGAGGCTATCTTATCGTTGATACAGAATTTTTTGAAAAAGACTTGGGCTTTTTTGGGAATCGCAAAAAATAATTTTTGGGTTCTTCTATCTGTTCCTCATTTGGTAGACAATTATGCCAAATTTGTGGATGGGCGGGGTCGGAACCTTATGTGCCATCGCACATTACCGAGCCGCCTTGTTGCAAATCTAAAATCAATCAGACAAAACGACTCAACACAAACTATAAATGGTCTTAACAGAGGCAATAATAAACTTGAGTTAGTTTTATACCCGAAAAACCTAAATAGTCCCATAGGCATATTTTTTAATATCTGAAAAAATGTTTTTTAGTAGTATCATTGGAACGACTTTTTCAGTAAAAAATGAGACTTCAGGAAACTTAGCGCAAAAAAATAACTCATAAACAACTGTTCGCTATAAAATGAAGTTTTGTCAATAATTTTTTATTAGATAAAATATCGCGAACTAACAAGTTTTAAAGCAGACCCGATGTGGGCTCCTTTTACAGCCTTAAAGTATAAAGATCTAGGGCTACGTATTTCTGCGCGCGAAGTAGACTTACCTATATCTCTAAGACTAACCGACTCTGTAAAATCCTGAGTGTAAACTTCTATTTTTACGGTGTATAAGAAGCATAACACCAGAGTCAATGGTATACAAATGGTGTATCTAACCTGAAGACTGACTACAGTTAGTTCAGTTCTCTCTATTTAAAAGAGAATAGTGCCTTCTCAGTCTCTGATTGGTTAAAGGTGCACATTCAGTATTTTCACTGCTACAACCATCCGGGGTTGAGAGTTTCAAATCCGAATCTGTGAAGTGTAGCAGAAATACGTAGAATGTGTCATCCTCGTTGAAAGTAGGGTGAAGTGATTGTTGAGTTATGTCCTCTCTGAAGTGGGTTGTGACTTGTGTTGTCGTCTGGAGTCCCTGTCAGTGGAGTGATGACTAGTATCGTCAGTGAAGAGGTTTGTCTTGTGAAACCAGTGAGGGCACCAATCACAGGGTGTGCTGGCCAGTAACGTCAGTCGTGTTGAAAATTTGTCCAACTGCTCTCACTGTTTTGTAGTGGGGATTTATTCCCATTTGGGGGATCGCTTGTAGTCTGTAGTCTCTTGTCTTGTTTGCACGAGGATATTTCTGTTTATCTCCACCTGGTACAAGGTTTGAACCAGTCGGATTTACCAGCTTACCTTCTGGTGGAAATCCATCTTTTAGCTACAGTGTGAGCTACTTTTCTTATTAAATTTATTAGTGAGAATTAATTCTTTCGTGTGTAAGTCCCGACCGAGGAGAAAGAAGAAAAGAAATGATCCTAATCTTCATTCTTGTGAAAAGAAAGAAAAATATGTGAAATATAATTATTCGTTAAAGGAGAAAAGTATAGTAAAGAAAGGAAAGAAAATAGAAAAATAAGTTTTAACGAGAGTTTTGAGATCAGTGCGTCTCGTTATGGTGGGTCTGTGAACCCAAAGTGTGGTGGTGTAGGACTGTGGCCTACATTCTATATTCAAATTCGAAATCCGAAAGAAGGCGAAGAATTCTGGATCTCGTGTCGGACAAGCAGCAAGAGCACTAGGGTACAAATCGGTGTTGCAATGTGGCTGCAACGCGGGGAGGTGAAAAAATGTTTATTGCTCTTCCTGTGAGGGCTGGCGATTTTCGAATTTGTCGACCATCCACTCCCTGTAGAGGAGGTTGAAATTGTGCACATAGGTGCACTTCGTGGCGTCTCCTTCTACACACTGTAAGTACTCGATTGGGACGAGGATGGGACGATTTGTCTTTGTGAAGAGTGGTGAAAATATGAAATAATTCTTGATGGGGTCGAAATTCCGGAGATTGCCTTCACAATAATTAGGTTGTATTATGTAGCTATAGTTCGTATAATATGGTGAGGTTAGTTTTGTGTTTGCATTTTGGAGGCGGGAATTCATGTGAATTATCGGGTTGGTGTGAAAAAAATGATGCTTCACAAAGAGGTAATTGTGCATTGTGTGTAGCATTTTCAGCCGATTCACTTTGTGTTTTGTGTTGTTTACATCCGTCTGTTTGGGATATAAAAATCCAAATTGCAAGTAAAAGGGATCGTACTTGGCGTATATCTTGTAGGGTGCCGTATCACGAGTGAAGAAGGTGTTGAGGTAGTCATTCGGGCGATCTGTGAGTGCGAAGATGTACTTCGACAGATGCCAGAAACGTTCTACGAAACGTGAATTAATGGGGAAGTGTAAGCATTCTAAGAGTAAGTCTTCATCTCGCCCTCTTGGACATACTCGTTTTCCAGTTGTCCCAGAGAACAAGAGCTAGCTGTTAGCTTCAGTGTGTGCTGAAGCGTAGTGGAAGTGTAGTTAATTCTTTCGGGCACGTGTATGCCTTGAAGTGTATTGATTCCAAGAGGGTTTGTGAACTCGTGGAATCTGAAGATTGATCCTTGTGACCCGTGTGGGATGCCGTGTGTTGGCACGAAAGTGTTTGGCTTTCAGCGGGAGGATGAGGGCTGTGGGCCTCTGGGTGGGCTTGCTGTGTGTCGAGCAGGCGACTGTGAGGCCTGTATCGGTGAAGATCGAACCGGGTAGCTTTCAAGAGCTGTTGCCCGTGGACGTCTCCTGAGTGATGGATCCGTGCAAGGGTAATTGTAAGTTGACGTGGGTCGATCGTAGGGGGGTGGCTGTGGGAAAGATGGTTGTGGCCTCAGGGGCGGTAGAGCCGGGCCGTACCTTGGTGAGGGTACCAGCGGGAGCTGAGTGGGAGGTGTGGGCATAACTGGCGGTTGATAGACCAATGGTTGCGACCGTGGTCGTGGTCCACGAAACCTACCAGAATATGCCCAGTTGGGAGTGACCAGACTGCTCTGCTGTAGCCACTTCATCAGCCCAAGATCGAATGTGCGCGCTTATCTGTGGTTGTGTTGAAGGAACTGCTGTGTGTGTAGTTGAGATTAGAGGTAATGGAGGCTCTTGTGACGAGCTGTGCTGTCCTGTAGGAACTGTAGCTGGACTTGTATCGCTATCGATATACAGGTGAAGTTCAGCTGAACTCGAGGAAGAGGTGGCGGGTGAAGGCATTGGGTTCACCCGCGCGTAATTAGCTGTGTCCACAGAGTGTGGCTGTGGGGAAGTTTGTGCCATCGTGAAGAGGGCAGGCGTATGCATCTCGCAAACTAGTTCGGGTACTGTGTGTGCCAGTACCAGCGGAGTGAGGGGTGATGGCAGAATGTCATCAACCTCCAGCATGATGAGGTCATATGCTGTCGGGTCAACATTTGGGGGGATCGTTGAGCCGCTTTCTTGGTGAGTAGGGACTGAAGTGGACTCACTTAAACGAAAAGATTAATGTTAAATACGAGTGGTTGGAAGACTGAGAAAAGATCCTCTGGAATTTCCTGGTAGTCAGGATCTTTATCTAGAGAATCGCGTGAAAGAGAAGTTCCACGTGAGTGTTTACGCTTATTAGGTTGGAAAGTGTGTAAATGTAGAGATTGAAAATCTGGTTTCATGTGAGAATTAGTTGGTGTTTCGTAGCATTGATAAATAGAAGCTGGGAGAGTAGCTGTATGGCGTTTATTTGAATTATTGTGCACTGGAGAGGAGAATTGCTTATAGAAATTTTCAAATTTTTTATGTAATAATTTCAATTTATGTTGTGAATGTGGAGTGCAACTATCGATTGAGTGACGACGTCGTCTTTCAGGTGAGGGTGGTTTATATTGTGTAGAGTCGGATTGTAGTAAATGGAATATTGTTTCTGAAAATACTCCAAGGAATCCAGAGGTTATGATCTTAGCCAATGTGATATTGAGTCCTAAAAGTGATTTGAGATTGTATGTGTTCAATGCACTACAAAATAGGCCAAAAAGGCACTGTAAAAAATTAAATAGTCCATATTATGGCTATTTCTTTTAATACGTACCAAGGGTATCCAAAGATTCCTGTGAAGGATTCTTTTAAATAGTTGCCATTAATCAGATCACGCCAATCAAGTCGGCGGAGAGTGAATTCTTTGCCATTAATGAAGAGTTTAATAAAAAAATAGTTATATTCGGTGCGTAATTGTGAGAATTGTGCTTGTAACTGTGCTTGTTTTGCAAGATCTGCAAAATAAACTGCGCGTGCTACTTCAAATTTTTCAGCTGCGCCATCAACTAATTGATTAAATTTCATCTTATCTATTGATTTTGTCCGGTGGTGTTGACTGTAAATTCCGAGTTGTTGCGCAGTAAAATCAGCGTGGGTGAAGCGGTTTTCTAGTTCATCAGGCGTGAAAGTTCTAACGGGGTTTCGCGCCTTAATTATGTAGGTTGTTAAACGATATGTGTCATCGCCGTCTGCATCAAGTGAGATTTGTTGATCAAACTTTTCTGATTTATATGAAGCTTTAATAGACCAAGGAAAAGTCTTACGAGTGACTTGATCTACAAATTGTAGTGTATTTTGATAGTAGATAGAAATTCGTTCGAAAGATTGATTTTCCAATACATAAAGGGGTGATGAAACAATTTTACATTGAAAGAGTGAGATGACATTTTGACTTTTAATTGTAGTGCATGTGTGTCGATGTCCTGTAATTACATAGCCAACTAAAGGAAATTTTTGTGTGAGTAAAATAAAAGCGGTTTGTTTCAAATCGCGGTCTAAATCGCAAACTTTCTTGTAAATATTTAGACCTGTTTGATCCGTTTCGAGCAACACCCAACTAATCATGTAATCAGGTTTAGCATCGATTAGGACATTAGGGTATACTGCGCCAAACCAATTCTGTTTTCTAAATAGTTCATATTTTTCTGATTTGCGGTATAATTGTGATTGTTGTGGAATTACACATCCATCACGGATATTTGCTTTTGTATAGGTTGCTAAATAGGGTGGTCCGTCAGGGACTGTAATGTATGTATTATCAAAGTCGGATGATGGTGTTCCCGAAACAAAACTAAAACTTCTTTATATTGTATAAAGATGTCTTGATACTGTTTGGCGTAGTACGGGCGATCTTCATTACATTTAAAAATTGGTTTTGTGCGAACCTCAAAACGAGAGAGTGCAGAATCATTATAGAGGTGTTTTTGAAAACAGCTTGAGTACATGTGTGCATTGTGTTTGTGACCAGAATTAGTTTCATTATTTTCAAGTGTTTCAATAAAATATCTTTTTTTGGATTTTGATCATGCGTGCATGTGATCTTCCAACGTCAAAAATACGGCGGTAATTTTCTGTTTCCCAAATTACAGTGGCTTTAATAGCGTGATTTGGAGGGCAGTAACCCCTTTCTATGTCACATTTTAAGCAACTTTGCCATATTACATGTGCTCTGAGGCAACATCAAAAGTGAGAGTGATATTTGTTAATTGTAGTGACCATCCTAGTGTGTGGATGACATAATATTCGTTTTCTGAATCTTTACCGGGACAGTTAGCCCAGGGATTATCTGTGGCATTGGGAATCCAGCTTTGATCCCGTGGATTATAAACCATGCTTCCGTGTTGGAAGGAAAATGGTCTATAGCGATCTAAATGAAAACGGCTTTGTTTTTCTTCTATATTAGCTTGCCAACGGGGGTCGTCCAATACATCAAATTGTATCATTTGAGTTCGATAGTGGTTTTTGTTTATTAGAGCAACGCGCGCAAGTTCTCTACGAGCTTCGATTTCTGTTGGAAAGAAAGGTCGTTCCATATTGTCAACATACCAATTATCGTGATCAAACCGAAAGCCTCTTTTGAGTGAGATCTTGTGACAAAAGCTTTCCTTGTCGCTAAGTTTGGCGTGTGTGGCGAAAGCACGTACTTGGAGTGTTCGGATTTGTGAAAAATGTGTACTTGAGCGCGGAGGATTTTTAAATCGGCCAGTTTAATTTTACATTCACCAATTTTGTTAAGTTTATAATATTGCATATTTGTGATATGCTTTGGTGAACAATCAAAGTGTGTTACTACAAGGTGTTGTATACCTGTTTTGGGTGTGGAAATTTTGTGTTGGTCAATTTTAATTGGTTGTTTTATTGGCAGTTGAGACGAAAAGAATAAAATAATTATTATTTTGATTAGATTTGTAGAGGACATGTGTAAGAAAGTCCAGAGTGTGGATTATAGTAGACAAAATAACCTGCGGTGGTTTTTGTATATCTATCAAAATTATAGGGTATTTCTTGACAAATGAAGGGTGACAGATTTGTTTTAACTCGAATAATGGGCAGTGCTGCCGCTTGTGGGTGAAAGATAAGTTTGTCTTGTTCGACAAATATTTCAACAGAGAATGTAATCTTTGATTGTTTTAATAATTCGTGAGCTCATTGCTCTTGAACGGGTGTTATTTTATAAGACTTAGAGATTCTTTAGTTAGCCGAATTTTGTAATTGTTCACCCTTGTTATGGTATCCAAAAAGACGGGTGGGGGAACAATGAATTTAGGATCTAATTTTAGCGGTAAAGTTGGATAAGTTCGTGTTGTATCTGGTTGTTTTCCGATACAATGAGGTGAATGTTGATCAGGGTCTGGTGTTGGTGAGTTTCAGCTTAGAGTGATTATGGGTGGTGTACCCGGAAAACTGAGTGGTAGTGAGCTTTGGAATGAAGGTCATGAATTGACTATATTAAAAGAGTGGTTCCAATGTGCTTGTGATAGTAAACGTTCAAAGTTTGTTATTTGTCCTTGTGGCGGATTAAAAGGATTATTTGCAATTTGTGATGCATTAGATGAAGAAAATTGAGAACTGATTAGATGAGAATTAGAAGTGTCACAAAGTAAGCTAATATCATGTGTGGTGTCGTGAATATTGGAGACAGTATGAATTGGCTGTGGCAATTCAGAGCTACTTGTCTTATCGGTGTTAGCAAAGTTTATCGGTTGAATGGAAAATTGTGGAGTGTTTGAATAGTTAAGTAATTCAGGTTGTGGTGCTCGTGGAGGAGCTGGCATAAGTGTTGGTGGAGCAAGTGTTGTATTTGGAAGAAAATCAGAATATGGTAGTAAAGTCTGTGCGGTTATTTGTTGCTGTTGTTGTGCTTGCGTTTGGTGTATTTGCGTTTGACTTTGAGGGGAGGATCTGGGGTTACCGATTGTGGGGTAAAGTGGGGGGGATTGTCCAGTAGGACGACGTCTATCTGTAGATTTGTTAGTAGTAATGACTGATTATGCATGTTTTTCGGTTTCTTGTGTTTGTGGTTTTTTTATTAAACAGTTTAAAAGATGACTTTTTGGGTGTTGATAGTTTAGTTGCCTCTGTGTATGAGCAACTAGGTGATTCTGAGACTGGGGAGCACTTGGGTTAGTGTTTGATTGTTGACTAGAGGATGCAATTGTGACGATAATCTTTGGCCCTAAGTGGGGAAATTATCGCATTAATAGATTTTATAATCAGTAGAGGTGAGGATAACAATTATTGAGAGATTTAAAGTGGGTACACTTATGGGGATTGCTGCGCAGGGTGATTCTGGTGGGATGAAATTATGCAGGAAGATGAGATCTAAAAAATTAGCAGAAAAAATTGTTAATAATTCGGCGATTGTATAATCTTTTCTCTCAAATGAAAAGATGACTTGTGGGTATGTAGTTTCTCTTGGTGGGTTGTTGTTGTTTAAAAATTTGTTGGTATTGTTCATCCAATCTTAAAAGTTCTTTAATGTATTTAATATGGTATGAGGCTTGGATAGCGTCAAGATTAACAGTGTAAACAATATCTGTGTATAGAATTTCAGAGAGTTTAGGTGTCGCTTGTGGTGGAAAGATAGGTAGATAAAAAAGAGCGATGTGCTCGTTATTAAAATCTCTAATATAAAAAAACCCATTCACAGCAAGTGTGTGAAAATAGAATGTGATCTAGATTATAGAAAATATCTTGAAAACGGACCTGTCAAGGCTTAAAGTTCTGTATATATATCTAAAGGAGTCAGCATAGGGTGTTCTTTTAAATAATACTTCAAGTCTGTGTTGCAAAGTTATGTGCATACCTGTCAAGTGCTTTGAAGGAAATGCTTTCAGTACTGTGCGACTGGAAGTTGAATTTTGAGTGTTGTTGTCGTTGTTGCTTCCTTGAGCAAGTTGGAGGGCTTTCTGTGAGCTGTTTGTTGAAGAAGTCAGGAGTCAAAAGAAATGTGCTGTGAGACAGTTCTTGTTTTATTGAAAGAGGAGAAGTGAAATCTTAGAAAAACAGAGATTTTCTAAGTTGTGAATTTAGAAGAGACAGTTAGGAGAGATGAGAGAGAGAGAGAGAGTTAGAAGACTTGATGAGAGAAATGGTTTTCAAAATATTGAAAGAAGAGAGAGAGAGAGAGAGAGAGACAACTAGATTGCAAGAAAGAGAGACTGTGAAGTGATTTTAGACGATGTGATGAGTCGGATAAAAAACTTACCGAGTCATATCTGAGATAAGGGAATTGTTCCCGGACCGAGCTGTTGGTCGGTTATTTTAGTTAATTTTTAGTTAATTTCCTTTTTATTATTATCGTGGGGAATGGCCTGTAATTCCCTTCCTTTCATTTCCTGATGGAGGGGTTTTTGTGGTTCTGCTAGTGTAGCAGGTGAAGAGATAGTCCGTGTGCTCTGTTTACTGAGTTAAGGGGTTTGATTAGCTTTCCCAGTGAAAGTAATTGTATTACGGGTTAAAGGGGTGAAGGAACTATCCGAATTTTCCCTCTCGTGCAGGACAACGAAGGAATTATATTTTCAACCGTATTGTGTTTTATACGTAATATACGTTTTATACGTATACGTATAAAACGTATAATACGTATAAAAAGTTTTATACGTATACGTGTTATGCTAAATTGTATTCGGCTATTTAAAGAGAGAAGAGTTATTTTATGTGTGTTCTATTTGTGAAGTGTGAATAGTTTTAAGTGTGTGTTGTTCGTGAAGCCGAACTTTTTGATTGTGATATAAATACACTATAGTCTTTTATTGGTTGTCGTCGAAGGCGACTATTTCTTGAAGTGTAGTTTTCCGAAGTGTCTTCGGGTGTTTCAGACAGGTTACTAGGTGATTTGGGGGGAAGGTCATATGTGGAAGGTACCTCTAAATTGTCAAGACTGAACAAGACAGTCTTCGACTTGGTAAGTGGTGGCTTCGTTGGATGGAGTTTTGAAAGCGAATTATCCGAGAAAGGTTTCTCCATTTGTTCTTGAACGAAGAGTTCTTTGGGAAAACATGGTCCTATATTGCTTCTATGACGGGTGATCTGTTTGCCAGAGAAACCTTCGGGTTTATACGTGACCAAGGTAGGGGTATCTATTATTTTAAGGTCCAATTTTTTGAGGTTTGATCTTTTTTGATACTCCAATTTGAGTGGTTTTGTTTACGATTAAAACATAAGTGTTTATTCTTAGTGGTTGTGCCGTTCCAAAGCGGCGATTTGTAAGTTTGCGTAAATGTTTATATTGGTTTAAATAACTATGGACTTCATTATAGACCTCCGAGTGGATTTTTATTTGTCTAACTATATTTACTAATTGTTGTGGAGTAATTTGTTTATTTTGATTAGCCCCTTGTGTTGGTTGAGTTGATTTATTTAAAATGATTGGTTGAGTATTAACGTGTACTGAGTTTTGTCTGTGTAGACGTGGTAAAGGTGTGTTTATGTTTGGAAATGGTGGCAAAGTAGTGTTTAATGGGTTTGAATTTTGTGTCAATTCAGTTGAATTCACAGGTTGTCTTTGTTGATGATTTTGATAAATAATTGTATTTTCAGTAGTGTTAGTAGTTGTATTATTATTCTGATTGTTATCTTCAAGGTCAATTAATGTGTTTACTGTGTGTGATGAAAAGAGTGTTCCATCATCTAACAATGTTGAGTTGAAATCTGTTTCTGTAGTTTCGTTTATACGACTCTCTGATTGTCGAGAGTGAATAATTGTTTCCATATTTTCAATAGGTGAAACTTCCAAAGAATTGTTTGTATATTCTATGATGTTCGTGCAGGTAAATGGTTTTGTTTCTGCATTATAGTTTTCATTTTCAATGTTTTGGTGGTTAATTGATAATTTTTGTATAGTTTCCGATGGAAATTCCGTGATTTTCACGAAATTTTGTGGAAACCAATTTGGGTCATATATATAGTTTAATGTTTCTGGTAGTTTTGTATTTATTCGTGGATACGTTTCTGCTATGAATTTAGTGGCTGGAAAGATGTGTCTAACCAGATTTTTACAAAATCTGTGTAAATACCAACATAGAAGTGAAAGAGAATCAAAAATCTCTTCTTCATTTAAGTCTGCATCTGTGACAGGGCTTATATAAACTTTGAGTAGTTGAGTGAATCCTTCTATCTCCTGTCAAGCAATTTTGTGTACGCTTTCTTTTCGAGAGTGTAAATTATTAGTGTTTAGTGCCGGTGCAAGACGTTTAAGAAATTCGAAGGAAGATTTTCTAAGTAGTCCTTCTCTATCCGATGTTTGTATTGCAGACCATATTCCGTTAAGGAACTCAAATAGTGTGTCTGATAATGGGTGAAACAGAGTATCGTATATTAGTGAGATATAATTATTTGTGGGTGGATCACGAATGAAAAGAACTGAACCTTTTATGAGTTGAGTTCCGTAAATTTCAACCAAATATGAAAGAAAGGCGGTCCATGGAACCTGTGATGCCTTTTCTGGTGAAGAAAGGTGAGGTTGTTGTTCTACTGCAAAGTAGTGGTTATTAAGCTGTTTAGTTGTATTTAAAAGAATATTTAATTCATCTTGGTGTTGGTAGTGTTTAACTTCAAAGGGTAGAATTTTGCGTGTTAAACGCTTGTTCTGTTGTGTAAGAACAGCTAGTTGTAATTCGTCCGAATGTATCGGAACGTAGTAAGAATGTTGATCAATGTGATGGTTGATCCATTTAGTTATTTCTTTTATTTAGGTGTTAAGGATTTTTGTTTTGTTGGGTTTGTGTTCCCTTTTTCTTAAATTTTAAGTAAATAAAAAGTAAAAAGCTATGTAATCTAGTTCTAGATTTCTTTCTCAAAAGAGAAAAGGGTGTTTAGAGTTCGTTGACTCACTGGTCGCACCAGTTAAGGCAGACCCGATGTGGGCTCCTTTTACAGCCTTATAGTATAACGAGCTAGGGCTACTTATTTCTGTGCGCGAAGTAGACTTACCTATATCACTAAAACTAACCGACTCTATAAAACACTGAGAGTAAACTTCTATTATTACGGTGGTTAAGAAGTATAGCACCGGAGTCAATGGTATACACATGGTGTATCTAACTAAAAGACTGACTAAAGTTAGTTCAGTTCACTCTATATAAAAGAGAATAGTGCCTTCTCATTCTCTGATTGGTTAAAGGTGCATTTCAGTATTTTCACTGCTACAGTTTCTTCCATCTTTCAACATTTTGATAATGACTATTTCGGAACAATATAGTGCTGTTACCAGTTTAGTGCACTTATGCAACAAAAATCAAATAAAAAGTGGATAGGCATTTCTAGCAAAACTAAGTTTTATTTATTGACCAGATCTCAGTATACAATAAAAATATTTGTCATTTAAGGAAAAAAACTAAATTTTTTAAAAAAAAAATTTGAAGGTCATAGATGGGATCCTCTCCTTGGATAGATTTGTTCTGAATATGCGTGGTTCAGATATCTGTATCTTCCCATTGTGCCAACCAAGATTGAAGTGATTCCTGAAATCACATGAAATCGTTTTTCTTTCAAACGTTTTTCCAGACTATGTAAAATTGGGCTAATATGGCTTGGTGCGCGCTCAAAGGTATCATGAACAAAGGCCTTTTTGGCCTGAGACCAAAAGGTGCGTTTTTTGATTTCATAAAACAAAAACATCAAAATGCAAAATAAGACTGAAATTTAGTAAAAACACACTTCTTTAACCAAATATTCATAGAAACTTACTCTAAATCGCTTGAATTTTTAAAAAATTTTGAACAAAGTTATGTTTTGCATAGACTTTTGCTGCGACGACCTTTAAGTATGTTTTAGTTTCCCTTTCGAAATAATTGTATATGCTTCGGAAAGTGAATTTTATCAATCAACATAAATACTGGCAGCATTTGCTCTTATGAGATATTTGGCTCGGGTTGAATGTGTTATTTTTGTGAAAACAAGCAGATTACTTGACGAAAATTTCCCTCTACCCCTGATGATTAAGGCTGTCGATGCTCTTTAATTTCACACATTTATAAATAATGCGTGCAACTTGTACAAATTAACTGTAATAGCTATAGTCCCGTTTGGTATTAGGCTACAACGTTTCTGATAAAAATTCTTCAATTGATCAAGTTGGTTTTGCAATATAGTCAAGTCACTTATAATACCTTCTTTGCATTGCAAAATAAAAAAGGTATACACAGAAATTTCAATAAAAGGTCGAATATGTTCATTTAATGACAAAGCTCCGTTGCGGCAAAGAGAAACAAAACTTACAGTTTATAGTTCATGCTGTCATGCTGTCCGTGTAGAGAGGAGCCATGGCTGGGCAACAAAGCCAGTCAGAGTCTAGAACCCGTGTTCCTCATCATAAAAAGCATTTTTCATCTGTTCTGCCTCCTTAGGCTTAAGTGGCATAAAAATTTTATTTGAACACATGAAATCGGTCTTTCAAAAGTTTTTCCAGACTATGTAAACTGGGGCTAATATGCTCTGGTGCGCGCTCAAAGGTATCATAAACAGGGGCCTTTTTGGCCTGAGACCATAACATGTGCATTTTTTGATTTCATAAAACGAAAACATCAAAATGCAAATTAAGACTGACATTTAGTAAAAGTGCACTTCTTTAACCGAATATTTCTAGAAATTTACACTTCATCGGTTGAATTAAAAAAAAATTTGAATAAAGTTTCGTATTAGCTAATGAAAAAATAGGACTATATTTCATTATGTTTGTTCTATATAAAAATAATCATCTAATTTAGGTGGTAATTAGTTTGTGTCCAGATAATCCGATGCTAGAACGTGGGTCAGTGTGAGTGCGGGGGTGGGGGCAGTTTCGAGACCAGAGTAAAAAAGTGTATTATATATTATAGGTATCACACGATGAGCAGTGTTGGTATGTTGTGGTTTTGAACCCAGTCGATGAGAGACACTTGATAGTGGATTGGTCCAGTGTCCACATTGGGTGTCCGTGTGGAGAGGAGCCATGGCTGGGCAATAAAGACGGTCAGAGTCTGGAACCCATTTTCCTCATCATCATCTAAAAAATTTCTTGCCCCTGTTCTGTCCCTCCCCTCCCTCGGGCTTAATGGGAATAAAAATTTTAAGTCCCCAGTGCAAGGGGTTAACTAATTAACTGACAAAATTGTAACGGGGGGGGGGGTAGGGGGGGGGGGGAGTGGGAGGGGGGGGGGGGCAATTACAATAGTTCTCATATTTTTTTTGTATCAAGGACAACAATTAAATTCAAATGTCTCTTCAAAATGACAATTGACTGTTACAACTTAGGATATTTGTTTCAATAATGAACGTTTTGTATGGCTCCGTTATAGATCGATTACAAGCAGCAATACAGTAAATTTTACTCATGCGTGAGAAACATTGATGAAGGTCTTGTTCATTTTGAACTTAAACATTGTCGGAGCTAAGATATATGCAGAACAGAAATGTTTGACATGATTAAAATCTAAGGTCGATGGCATTGTTTACTGTCAAGTCAAACTCGGGAGAATATCAATTACGTTTCAAGCTAAAATCTTTTTTTTTCCAAATTCGACGATGGGGATCTTTTGTTGAATAATTTTGGAGACACATGGTAGTTTTCGACATAATTTATACTTCGGTCTGAATAGGTTTTTTTAACCCGGGTCGAATTCAAATGGTTAGCTTGTAAAAACTTGCAAGTTTCTTGCAAGTTCTTACAAGGCGATACATCGCAGGTTTTTCTTCAAAAAATTTGGAAGTTCATGCAAGTTAAACATTTGACAAGCTCCTAAAATTTCACCATTCAACTTACATGTAAACCATTTGACTTATAACGCTTTTGAAAATTAACCACTCGACTCACAGGGTTCTTATAAATTAAAAAAATCAAACTAATTTTTACGTGTGTACATAAGTTCATAGATTATGAGCTTTTACCAGATAACAATTCTGCCAATATTGTAGCAAAAACAATAAAACGTTACAGAAAATGATTTTTAACAGATGTTTCAAAGGTGTGAATTGAATTTATAAATAAAAATTCGTATAAAAATCGAAGGGTCAAGAAATATTTTTGAGAAAATGCAGACATAAGAGTGCAATCTGTACTAAAAAAAAGCGTATGCAATTTTAGAATCACTTTTTAAAAAAGCAATCGTGAATAAGCTAATTGAGATCTACTATTCATTAATTGAGTGGCGAAAGGACCTTTCGAGTTGATTAAATTGAAAAGTAACCATTTTGTCAACTTAGGTTGCATTGTTTTATGTTATCCAAACTGAGCAGCAAACTCCCACAAGTTTTCTGCGTTAAATGACTTGGTGTTAAATTGATATAATAAATAAGAATCGAGTTCAACAGAAACGAATTTGAGCGAAACTTACAAGTTAGCTATTCATTTTGCAAGTTCATGCAAGTTTGACATTTGACTTGGAAGTTTTTACAAGCAAAACCATTTTTGGTGAGAAACTTGCAAATTGGTACATGTAACCATCTCTTGCAAGAAAGTTGCAAGTTTTTACATGTAAACCATCCGGTCTCGACCGAGCTAATCATCAGTTGAGTTAACCAGGAAGAGTAATAATGTACGAGAAGACGAGAAAAGCTATTAATTTCAAAAAATCAATTTTCAGAATTAATTTTTGCTGAGATTTTTCTTTGATACTTGTTAAAGACGGAGGGCATCTGAAGTGGCGGAGGGCATCTTGATATATGACATTCGTTTTGTTTTCTATATATGGGGCGTTTCTGGTCAATTTTTTGTCTGTTCGACTCAATTTTCACATCTCCTTCCTCATCGTAATTTATCACATTCGTGTAGCATCTTATTTTCTTTTTTAACCGCTTCCAATGAATCATTTAGATCATTGACTACATCTCGGTTAATTGGTTCTTATCTCAAACAAAAAATTTTGTCTCCTTTATAAGCAAAAACTTCAATTAAAAAATTTATGCTCAAGAATATCAATTGTGAGACAAAAAAAGCGAGCATATTGAACTAATTATACCCTGAAATGCAACGTTACTGAAACTTGCCTCAATTAAAATATCTCGTTTATATGAATACATACAGTTGAAGTGTTTCGTGCGGTCTGATTTTGATGATGTTGACTTATTTTTCTAAAATCTGCAAGTGTTAAATTAATAAAACAAATTTTTTTAATAAATTTTTAGGGATTGAACTTGAGACAAATTAAATTGCTTGAAATATAAAGAAGTAATTTAGGCCTTCTGTTTCAGAGAATTACAATAATTTCACGAATAAATTGATTGACTCGGATAATTCGAGGCTATTCTGTGGCTCGTATTTGAAGTAATCTTGAGATTGCCGGAATGCAAAGTAACATACGCAGACCCGGTTCGAGGTTAAACGCTAAAAAAGAGCTTAAAAATGTAAGAATTTTGATAAATGCGGTGAAAAGATTTAACAATTGTGGTTATTAGCGTTGAGTTCAGTAAATGTGGTGGCAAACAATTTACAGCTAAAAATTGCAACTCTGAGAAAAAAATTCACTGTTAAAACTACCAAATATCATTACCGCAGGTATCATTGAAAAAAAAAGATGTAAGAATAGCTTGAAATGCGTCAAAAAGAGCGATAAATAAATTTTCACCGCCTTTAATGCAAAATTCGCATACCTGTAGTAGTAGTAGCAAAGTTTGTTATTTTTCTTTAAAGATGGATTTCCTATTTATATTTTTTTTGTAGAACAACTATAATTCACAAAAATGTATTTCAATAAAATTTCTGCATCAAATAAGATTAATGCAAGTAGTTTTTTTTCTTTAGGTTAATCCTAGCAGAAGAAATGACGGTTAAGAACCGCAAACCTTACAAGATGAGGAAGTTTTGCTGAATTTTTTTCCGCCGCTGATAGCCACATTTATTTGATTATTTTTTTCGATAAATCTTAACCGGGACCATGCATAGAGCATAAGTCATGCAGTGCAGCTTCTCTCATTGTATATACGAAGTCAAATTCAGAAAATTTCGAGCTTTCATGTGACGCAAAATTTGATCAAAAAATTTTTCTGATTTCCAGGAATCCTGAATGTTACTGTGAGTGTCGATTCTGAAGTCAGCTTCCCCACAAATGCAACAGTTCGCTTCGACTGGGATCCTGATAAAGAGGAGGCGATAACACAGGTAGAAGCGGTGACGTCATTATTTTATGAATGAGAGTAGTTTTTATATCCCTCAGAACAGCCCAGGTCGAGGTCCAGACCGAAATCTTCTCTGATTAGACTGTCCCAGGCAAAAGTGACCTCTCTGATCAGACCGACCCAGACCGAAGTAACCACTGAGCAGACTATATACGCTCGTTACTCCATGTGCGCTCGAAGGGCACCCGAAAGCCTCCTCTGATCAGCCTATCGTGCCATCAAAGGCCCTTCCCGGTCAGAATAATGTGCGCTCGAGCAGACTAGCGTGCGTTTGAATTCAACTAAGATCAGCCTCAGTTGCAATCGAAATTGACTTTGATCAGACTCAAGTGCGCTGAAAATTCCCTCTGATCCCACTTAAGTGCAATCGAAATCGCCTCTGATCAGACCCAAGTGTGCTCAAATTAGTCTTATCAGAGAATCGTTTTAAACAATCTCTAAAAATTGAAATAATATTTTCATTTCATGAAGATTGTTGTTTCCAGTAAAATAATTATGGAAAAGCCGATCCTAAGAAAATTGCTAATGAAAACAAAACCCATATGGCGAGAAAATAATTAATTTAATATGTTTTGGCGCACCACACATTTCTGATTTGGTAGATGAACTTGACACCTTTCCTTAAGAAAGTTTTGACAAGCAGTTATTCCAAATTACTTGTAAAGGAGACCTGCAATGACTTTAATTTGGACTTCTTGGTTTTGATCAGTACCATCAGATACTAGATAAGTCTCTGATCAGAGAGCTGAGTTGCTGTATTGTTGCCTCTCCGCAGAGCCAACATCTTTCAATAAAAAAGCCAGCACAGAAAAAAAGGCCTTGGATGTAGTTTCTGATCACACTGGTGTGCACTCGAATCAACTTCTGAGCAGACATTTTCCAGAACAGGGAAGATGTTTCCCAGAAAATGTAGTTCAAACGCACAATGCAGAGGTGCGCCGTCAAAGATGGTCTGATCAGAAACTTAGTCGGTCTGGGCACTTGAAACTGTGAGCTGTATTATGAGCAAAACTGTTCATTTACATTGAAAATAGCGTTAGCAATAATAATAATAATATTTAATTGCTCTCAAACGAAGTTTGTAGCAATTGTAATAGTCCTGTGGTCTTTTTAATGCGATTTTTCACATGAGCGACTTTCTGTCTGACCTATTTGACCTTTTGTCCTCAAAAACGGGATAACCAAGTGGCGCTCGGAAGGTTATTAAGTGCTCTTAGAGTCCTTAGTTTTACTATGCAACTATACTCTAAGAAAGCGATTCACCAAAACTGTTTTGAGGAGACAAATTGGGAGGTGATTGAAATAAGTGGTGAAGGCAATTCAGTGAAATCAGTGTAAAAAACAGTGTCAAAAAGAAGCATTCTAACTAACTTAAAAATAGTCGTTTAGGGCAAACTATTTTCATTAACTCATTTATTCACGTTCAGCCAAACCATGTTCAGCCAAACTTACGCATAAAAAATCCTTAACATCAGTAAACTAAGTGCTGATATTAAAGAGTTGAGTTAGGGGGGGGGGCAAATAAGTTACTGAATAGCTGAGTTACTGTCCACGTTTTTGCAAAGCATCTTTGCAAAGCTTTGCATATTTCAAAGCATCAAAAAACAATAATTTGAGGTCCCCAAAATTTAAGACGTACGAAAGGTATCTAATTAACTTCAATAGCTCATTTGTCTCATAACATCAAGTACATTGAAATCAACGGATAAAAAATCCTTGATATCTTTAAACTAAGTGCTGATGTCAAACAGTTGAGTTATTGATCGTCTATGGATTGCTGTTTTAAGTGGTTCAAATGAGACATCATAACTGTCAGGAGCGTGCAAAGGTTGTGGCAAAATCCATTCATAATAAAGCACTGATATTAAATCGGTTTTGTACTTGCCCAGTGCTGATTTACACTTGGAGCTGGATACGCTAAAAGCTAAAATTTTACTTCTTAACTTTATAGAAGATATTTCGATTGACAAAAATTTATCTTGAAACTGTCTGCACTATAAATGCATCAAACACTTAAATATTTATCCTCCAGGGTAGTAAATTCATCGTGATCTTTGTTACCACCCAATGAAATTCAGGCTTGAGAAATGAAATATGTATGAAAATGTTAAATGAATTGAAAAATGTGACTGTGTTTCTATTTGTCTGTGTTTTTGTGTGTGTATGCTTGGGTTTGTGCCACTGATAATTTGCCAAAGAAAACGTTGCATAACATATTTTGTTGATATGTTCCGAAGTTTTTTTTGGAAATTTAAAGTCCATTCTTTGCTTTTCTTACATAGAATAATGCAACTGCCTAATATTTTTCAAATTAATTTGAACTCTGAAAAATTGTTGAATAAAGGATTGTTAAGTGAATAAGTTGTTAAGTAAAAAGGTGTCAGTAATTTCTCAACAAAAAATAATATCCAGAAAATTTAAATTTGGTTATCTCTTTTTGATAAATACTTTCAAGAATTTAAATTTTTTCGATAATTGCCAAGAAGTATTTTTTTGTAATTTAATGCATAGATTGATCCCAGTGTTCTGACAAAATCAGTAGAGCTGGCTAATTATTTTATAGCTAGTAAAAGTTATTGCATTTTAAGCTAAGTATAGAAAATAAAGACAGAAATGAAAACTTTTTGGTTTTTGTGATGCTGTAATTTATTTTTCATGAGTTATAGCATAGTGTACATTTTATGGAAGATATCAAACCTTGATGGACAAACTAAACTCTAACTTTTATGGCATTTTTCTGCAATTGATATAAAATGAAGCCCATTAAATATTTGAAGGAAAATCGTAGGTAACGGTTTGGACGAAATAATACAGAAAAGTGTGACTTTAACTGCTCACTATTTCTTTATTAAATAGCCTTTGACATGACCACAAAATAATGTTACTGCTAAAAATGGAAATTTGGAAAAAATACAGATGACTGGAAATCGTGCGAAAATGTTTCCAAGAGTTGCTTTGCTCATGTTAAATCTGCGTCCAACTTTAAAATCAACGAGCAATTTTAGATTGATTACATTATTGTTCAAATCCTGTTAAACATTTAATTCAAGGGTTATGATTGTAACTGCAGCTAAACCCTTATTGGCAATATCAGATCACTCGTGTTTGTCATCGAGTTAATTTTTCCAATTTTTAATCCCATAAAAATCAGGAGAAACAGTTTTTTGATGGAAATTATTATAGTACAACAGATAAGAAGCAAAATTACAATTTGGGAAAGTCCCACAAATTATCCCGTTTTTTCTTTAACATCGCGTCTTATCACTTAAAATTTTTTATTTAGAATTCTCAGAACTCAATAGTGGTGGCCTTTTCTCATAAAAAAATTGAGTGTTTGTCATTATAGCACCCCACGAAAATATATAGTCCCCCCAGTATAGTACGACTACGAAGATTGCGTGGGGGGGTATAGGTTACCTGACCACTAAGATGGGGGCCTATAATATGGAAAAGACCTGATTTTTTTATTGGAACTAACACATTATGATGTCACTGTTACTGGGGTAATCACAATAACAGTAAAATCAAGCTACAATCGTTGTACTAAAAATAACATGTTTTTGTTTTCAGAAAAGTTTCAAATAGTTTCAACAACAGAAATTTTAAACCCATGATGACAACGAACCGAAGATCTTTTGGGTGTCTGCCATTATAGCCCTCATCAAATGACAGCCCCTCAATTGTGGTATGTTTACCATGGTTAGAGGGCCCTACGTTATATGACCACAAACTGTGTGGCCATAATGGGAGAAATTGGTCGAACTAGAGAACAGTTGAAAAGAAAAAAAAGGCGTTTTTTGAAAGATTGTTCCTCCGTATTTTCCCATCATCACAACAATCTTTTGACTTTTAGCCGTTGGAGCCATCAGAGGACCCGATTGAGTTCTCAGTGACTTACTTCAGCAGTGGATGCCGAAATGTATCTCTAACCATCGGCAACAAAGTGTCGACTGTCGAATACAAGAAAAAGGTTTGAAAAGTTTTCAATCAGCTAGTTTTTTAATGCCTCCTATCAACCACATAGCTGAATGAAAATTCTCTTCACGTAAACTCGTGAAAATAAATTTTTATCAGACTGCGATCAAACAAATGTATGCCTTTTTACCGTGAGATTTTAATGCCGTAATAGGAAGTGGGAACGGAGGCTAAAATTTTGAAAAATTTACAATTACTTTGTTATAAGAAATCATTTATATTTGGTCCTCTATTATCCGAAGGCCAAACAAAACCTACTTAAGAAATTTTTGGTATATTTATTTTGGTTTTCCACGTAAAAAATTGTCGGTATGTTTGATTTATTCGGTATGTCCTGCTTCAAACGTAAGAAATCATTGGTATGTTCAGTCTAAGTAGAAAGAAAGCGTCGCTATAATCGGTTGCTTAGATTCGGTTTGTTCGGCATTTAAACGTTGAAACTGTTGGTTTGTTTGGCTTCTTATGTTTGGTATTTTCGGTTTGAAACGTAGGAAATCGTTGTTCCTGTACAAAAAATTGAGCTTTGGTTTATAATGCAGTTAAATCATGTTATAGCTTTCTAATCGCAGGACTTTTAAACCTCTAGGAGACAACTTCATAAAAAAGGAAAATTTATTGACTTTCGACTTTAGCTCATTCATGTAACTAGGTGAAAATTTTGTCTGTGTTGTTGCACCTTTATGGGGATTCATAAGTCATTTTCAAGCTGAACTTACCAAATCTGAGAAAAGGAAAAAACCGACGATTTTTTTAAATTTCAAAACAGAACAAAATTGCTAATACAGAGAAATTGTGGGGCTTTTCTAGTTTTTGTCTAGCTGAAACCACTAAAACTGACTATTTAATTACATCTAAATACATTTAAAAAATGAAGATTTCTGGACTATAATCTAGTTTCATCGTGGGAGTAAGTTTTTTCCAGTTTATAAATGTTCCACACCAACAATGTTCCTGTTTGAAAACAAAACTGAGCGAGCTGGCATTCAAATTCTCATCTGCAATTCAATTGTTGCGTAAAAATTTGTGCATATCATTTTTATATTCAAAAACTATTGATCTCTGTCCTAGAAAGAATCTGTTCAAAAACAGTAAATAAACCTTCGTATCAATAAGCGGCTTTCAACCTTGACAAAAAAATGTTTTTCAAATAAGTTCTGCAAAAAATCCAATTTGCTTTTTACCAGAGCTCTCACACGAGTGGCTACATTTAATTAATTTTCAAGTAAAAAAAATGCACAAGAAAAAAACTGCTGGCCTAATGGTCTTTTACAATGCATAATTTACTATAGAAAAAGAACTATAAGTCTCGAAATCGAAAATTTTTTTTTAAACTTCATTTTATATCCGTTTTCAATATCTCAACCTAATGGCAGGGAACCCTAAAACATCGTCAACAGTTTTCTACAAACAACCATATTGATTGGGACAAATTGTAGTAATCAATTCTCAATCTCATACAAAACTCATCAGAACCATGAAGCTGCTAACCGATCAATGAACAACAGTGAAGTTTTTATAAGTAACTGCATTACAGAGACCGTCGTAACTAACATACAACAATAAGAAGGCAACTATAAGAAGGCTTTTCAGCAAAACAGTTATTATCTACTTCTTGGGCGTGTTAATTGCAATTTGCTGCAATTTTCCTTGAAAGAAATGATAAGACAAGCGTCTTCAACTCCGTTTTATTGTAATATTTTATCAAATGCAGAAAAACCAAAAACTAGTGGCAAATCATTCATTAATATTTTCTTTTCTCTCTCTCTCTCTGTCTTCTCACCTATTTGGAATAGAAATTTAAAATGAACTTCGCAAGCTAGACCAAACATATTTGCTTGCTTTTTTTTGTATATGGCAGGGGCTCGTAATGTAATATTCAATACTTCAATTTTACTCTTTTCTATTGTGTTTAATTGTGAAACACAATAATTGCGTTGACTTAATTTACAAATTTGATTAGTTGTTGTTCGATATTCCAATAAATGATGACGACAACCGGTTGACTAAGTCATAGTTCACATTGAAATAAAAATTTTGTATAATAATAATTGCTTGAGAACATATTTGGTAACATAGCAGTCCGTTAAAAAACCCTTCTCTCGATTTGATGAAAGCGCTACATTTTTTTTGTAATTCACTTTTTGATCATAAACAAAACTCCAGAGTACCGACTTCTAGCTTTAGAGAAATACAGCGTGATTATGACAAAACTGGATCGAGCTACGTAAAAGCATGGAAGTTACGGTTCAAACTTTAGTCCGGCGGTGAATTAAAGGTATGACGACAAATAAAGGAGCTGATTGAGTCAAGCAAAAGTCTTTTCTCAGACAATTTGTTCAGAAGATGATATCGTTATACCATTTTCTGCCCATCTTAGTCTTTTTTAAGTCAAATTCTCAGCCTCTTATGATTATGCTGCAATATCAATACCAAAAAAAGGGAGTTGGTATGTCTTCTGCACGCATCGTACAATCATAGATCTAAATTTTATTGTTTATTGACTTTTTTGATATTTGCTCTCAAAAAATTTGCTTTCATCATTGTACACTCTAAAACAAGGCATTATAAATTTACCTTCAACGTTTGCAGGTAAGCACAATTTGCAGGTAACAATACATGCAAGATTACAACCAGAAAAATTTTACGTGCAATTTACCTAAAATACATTAATTAGAAATTACTTGCAAACTCAATAGAAGAATATTATGTTATGTTCGTAGATTTTGACGTAAAAAATCTTCAAAAACTCAGATTAAAAATTAGTTAATATTTCTCAACGGATGATTACAATCTTACAAAGTAAGTCCGGTAAGTCAATAATTTTACCTGCGCATTTTATAATAAATTTACCTGAAAATTTTTTAGAACGTAGTCTTGTAGTTTTTTTCATATGTATTTTTATTTGACCGACCTCTTAACTTTTAGTGGAGAGAAACCATATAACGTGGTAAAACCTCCACTACCAAAACCAGCCTAAAGGCTGTCATTTGAGCTGAAAATTATCAGTTTTTAGTCATAAGATGTCGTCGGTATAATCTTTTTTTTTCTAGCGAAAAGCGATGTTAGTTCTTATGATTTCTAAATCGGTATCGGCGTTTTTGGTCGGCATTTAACATTAGAGAGATTCAGTATCGTCTTTTTCAGAAGATATCGAATCTCTCTTATGTTATACCGACCAAAGACGCAAATAAGACACCAAAGATATCACCGTTATCTTACGTCGTTTCTGTTGCGTGTTCTGTTCTAGAGCTCATTTAATTCTGTTATAATCACAGATTTGCGTATACGAGAGAATAACAAACGTCGCCATTCAAGAGATAGTGTCTATGAACAAAGGTCAACTGGACTCTGCCAATCCAGCGACTATCCCAGCCGATACAAGGGTGTGTGGGGGTGAATCATCGTCTCCCTCATCCCCCCGATCCAGCTGTCCAGTCTACTTAAACAAGGACCTCTATCATCGAGTCACCCTCAGCCAGACATCCCGTAAGTTGAACCGCGATCCCCGGGTAAGGGGTCAGCACCTGTAAGCAGATATTTTTGTAACAATGTGCGGAAATTACGAAACATTTATGCTGATTGCGCTGAAACTTGAAAATTTGCCGCTGAATCAGCTGAAAAAAAATATCTCAGCACATTTCAGAACATTTGTTACATAAAGTCAGCATTTGATTCAACACATGCCTTACACATTTTCAGAATTTGTGAAAAATTTTAATTCAGTGTACTCAGCGCCTTTCTTACATAACTTAACGTGCAATTTTTTTGCTCACTATTGCTTATAACGTAGTCAACATGTGCGGTCCTTCGTTGAACAGAAGAAGAAAAACAATAAAACAAAGTTTCCAAAACTGTTTAAGGAAAACCTTGAAAATGCGTAAGACGAGTGCTGAAATTGTTTAGGATACATGCTGAAATTGCTGAAAATTAAGGAAGCAATGCGCTGAAAATGTCGGCTCAATTTGCTAAAAAATGGGAAAATTATGGAAGAAAGATGCTGAAAATTCAGCAGATTAAGCGGACTATTATGTAAGATTTAACCGCTGAAAAATACTTTTTAAGCAGTTTTCAGCGCATTTCGTACATAAATTTTGACAAAATCCCCGACGCGGTTCCTAAAGAAACAATACCCGCGCGGAGGAACTTTAGCAAAGTATGCAAGATTGATGGCAACAAGCCTGCTGAAAAGCTTAAAATTTCAGCGAAATTTCACATAGTTTTGCGGTGAAAGCAGTGCGAGTGTTGAGATTATGTGAGATCATCTCTAAACAAATCCATGAATAAACAACAATAAAAGAGTTTAACTGTCATAAGATCAACGGTGACAGCTACCAGAGTGAATGAGGAATGGTTATCTTCTAAGATCAAGATCTTGAAATTTATGACAAAATCTTACATTATAAGCATTCCTCTTACAAATTTATTGCATGACTGACATTCGTGTTACAAAATTGTTAGAAGAACAATTTTTGTATTGCATGAATTTTGCATAGCTATCAACCACTCTAGTATCATAAAAACATATCAATATTTCAAATTTAACTACCAATTGGTTGTTCAGAACAGCACAGTCAACAAATTATTAAAGTAAACTATAATAAATTAATTCATGTTTTGCTGTTGGAAGCAACAATTTTTTGATATTTGTCCATAAATAAATACCAAAATATTTTAGCAATAAGGCAATAAAATTGGTGTTTTCATTTTAAAAATAATTGAATGCATTTAGAAATCACTTAAACACTCGAAAGCATTTTTCTGGTTTTAAAGGGATTAAACGAAGTGTAAGACACTTGCAAAATTATTGCAGGATACCGTTTAATTTTGTAACAGCTAACCAGATACATAATTTTGGGAGGAATTTTGAGATATTTTGATATCTTATAAGATAATAGACTTTTGAAAATTCTGTCTCACTCAGGTTAAGAAATGAATTTAATTCCTAAAAAACGATAAATTACCTAAGATCAAAGGTTTTAACGCTAAAATTTGAAGGTTTACTTTGCATAAGATAAGCACTATAGTGAATGACAAAAACATGTAACACCAACGCAATAAAAACACGAAAGTTTTTTTCTAAGCACTTAGACGCCATAAAATTGGGACTCATCTTACATACTTCTGCGTTTAATAACGTTTACATCGGGCAGCGCAGATTATGTTAATGAAATCAAAGATTTTAAATTAAATAATTACACAAAAAAAATGTTTTGCTCAAAGAATTTACATTCACCGTACTATTCTGTGATTGTAATTCCCAGTTTTATTGTTTTAAAAATCATAAAATTAAACACTTAAATTAAAATAAAGTTTTGTATCTCCTAGAAAATGTTTCGGAAGATAGTTTGTAGATTATTTCCTAACATGAAAAATCACTTCAAATATTTTTCTGTGCTTATTATTGTCCTAAGTCATAAATAATATTTCAGCAAAGTCTTACAAAAATGAAAAGAGTGTGACCAATAAAATCTTTTATAGTAAAAAAAATTCGAATCTATCAAAATCTGTTTTCGATGTATTGAGAAAATGTTTTATCTAAATTTTTTGTTCTTAATCTTTCTTTCGGTATTACGAGTTGGTAACCTAGAAAATGATATAGTTTGAAACTGAAAAAAATCATCAAAATAAAAATCAACGTTGCAAGAAAAACGAATCTGAAAATGAGATCTGTCCTGTTATAAACTATTGTGCAACATTTTTGATAGCCAGAAATTTTCTTAAAAATATAATATTGAGTCTACCTTAAATTATTTAAACATTTTTGTATCGTTCCATTTTAAATCATTTTGAGGCAAAATCGTTTACTTGACTTAAATTTTAAAGATAATCAACTAGTTTTTGAAAGCAAAGCTCTAATTTTTGAAGCAAATATATTCATTTTCTTTTCTGTTTGTAGGCTTGGCTTGACAATTTATTTTGTGAATATCCAGTCATCGGTTTACTTCGAATAAGTTTTAATTGTTTTTTTTTCAATCAATTGTGACTTGTGGACTATCATTTGAGGGAATTTTAACAAAAGGGGGCTCAGCGCAAGTTCACCAGAGTTTAAAATTCGATTCAATTTGAGAGCAAGCCAATTTGAAGAAGGCCAGTAGAAAATTTTTCGCAAAACTGTTGCAAATATTAGAAAACAACAATCAACGTGAGTGTACAGAGCACACAACATATAGTTCGACGGTTTTGAAAGCAGTCAACAAATCGAATAAAATTTAGTAGTATCAACATTTACATACATTTACAATAATTTACATGTAAATCAGAAAAATAAAAATTACTAAACGTCTACGTCAGGCAATCTGTAGAATTCTTGAGATCATCATTTTGAAGAGCAGATCAGCGCAAATTTTATGAGCTTCTGGTCATGAAGACGTTCCCGATCAAATCTCTTAGTAGCAGAGCTTTCGAAGCAGATCGGAACTAACCAATAACTTCACTAATAGGCAAAAAACTGTACAAGATTGGGTGTCTCGCTTTTTTACCCCTATTCTTTTAACCCCCTATCATTTAACCCCAATTTATTCACCCCTGTATCATTTAACCCCTCTATATTTTAACCCCTCTATCATTTCACCCCGATTTTATTCTTTCTACAAAATAAGGATTATTAAATTAGCAATATAGTTATTTGGCCATGCCTCGGGTGTCTAGAATTCAATCATGCCAAGATTGTGTCTAGAATTCAATCCGTTATTGACACAAACTTTGAAAAATATATCTTGACGTGAGCTCTTGTTAGATATGCTATTTTAAATCACTTTTCATTTTAGTGTTTCGTTTTTAACACTATCTTTTCCTTATTTTGTTATTTTTTTAAATGATTATGAGGAATAAGATGCATATCTTTTATAATACTCTTCTGCATCTAGTTAGTTAGCTTCGATTGATCTCAAACTGAAAACTTAAAGCTCCAAAGATTCTTGAGACATATTTTTTGAGTGAGACTATTTATTCCATTTGTTCTGTTAAAAACACTATCAACAGTTGTTTATACAATGCAATTCGCCGTCCTTATTAGGAAAGCTGTGATAGAATTGTTAACAATGAGACAAAATTCAACTACAATTTCAGCAACTCTTTTAACAATAATGAATTTGACTGCACTGAGGGAGATTGTTCGAGTCAGCGGGTCTTTCCCTTTACACCCCCCCCCCCCCCCATGAAATTAGAGTTCCATTTTATGGTATAATTAAATTACAACGATTGGGCGATTGGGTGGCGATAGGTTATCTGACCAATAAGCTGTGGGGGGGGGGGGAAGGGAGCGGGCTAATGGGAAAGACAGAGTCAGCACGTACACAATTTTTAAATGAGTTGGTTATCTCTATCGTTCAATGATTTTAAAAATAATTTCAAATTTTCAGCATAATTGAATTACAATTACATCACTTAAAAAATATATGAAAAGGAATGAAAAAAGTAGTGAAATAGTAGAAAGATTTTTCTTTCCGTTTGGCGGAGGTCAATGATATATGAATTGCGGTGAAAAAAGTCTCCGCGAAAACTTACGTTTTTTGAAGGAACAACGATTTTACTGCGAATTATTATACGAATTACGATTTTAAACGTTCAACATTGTTTCAACTTCTCTGCAATCAATTCACTGCAATGAAAACAAAATTTCACAGCACTCACGGCAATGCTTACGAGAATTCGTTGAAAGTTTTTGAAACAAAAGTTCCAACTGAATTCAGGGTCCGGAAACCTCAATCCTTTTTCATTCGTTGTTCTTCGATTCATGATCAGGAACTTCTGCGATCTCTTTGCTTTCATTTTCGATTCCGCTGTTTCTGACACCGTACGTGAAATAAATCACCGAACCAATGATCAACCAAACACCCGATCTGAGCCAAGTCATAGCTGTTAATTGAGTTATAAGGTACAGGTTCACGAATATGGAAATTACGGGAATAGGAGGAACCAAAGGCACCCGAAAGTTAGAGTCCTGGAATTTTGCGGGATCAGAAATGAAAAACCATAAATATACAATGGTCGCTATCATCAATACGAGGACGATAAAGAAAAGCCCAGTTGCAACCCAAAATAGAATGTCGTTTTTCGTGTCTTGAATAACAGCCAGACAGCAGACAGAAAGCATCATAAACGTGATAAAAAGCCCAGTAGCCAGGGTATGTTTATCACCCCACTCTTTTCCCGGCTTATGAACTAGTGCCATTTTTTCATCGTCCACTTTTTCAGTAATTTTGGCAAAATCTTTTCCCGTATCGTAAAACGTGGCACTGCTGGGGTCGCATCGAATCTTGATGATAACTAAGGCGACGCACGAGAATGCCAGAAGAGCTCCAAAAGCAAGCATTTGAGCCAGATCTTCAATATTTATGAAGAAAGCTACTACTGCTGAGGCCGTAGAAGCGACCAATGTTGCCCAAATTGGCACCTGGGTCAGTTTGTTCACACGGGAGAGACCTCGGAAGATGAGACCTAACAAACCATAAGAACATTGTCAAATTGTTTGCTCCACATAACTTTGTAAATTTTCATTGTTGGCTATTTGCTCTAACTGGATTATTAGCATTCTTTTGGAATAATTTTGAACGCCTTAAGAAGCGGAATTGATTTTTTTTTTCAATTTAAAAACGCGAAATTTTTCAGTTGAATTGAGCAGAAAGTTAGAAAATTTGGGTCTTTCCCATTATACAAAGATGTAGCCCCCACTCCATTTTACCCTAATGGCATCCCATCCCCCCACCCCCACCCACCCGGTTTGATACCGTTTTAAATTCTCTTCAACCCGATTAATTCAACCCCAGAAATATTAACCCACTATCATTTCACACCTCTATCATTTAACCTTTCTAGAATTTCAACCTGCAAATTTTGAGTCGACATTACAAGCGTGCTCTTTCGTAAATAAGCGGATAAATTGATCCCATGTTTGGTTGTGATAGCTTCATAGCAATTCTCACGGGCTGCTGAGGCATGTTTAAATCATTATATTACTAAGTTTAAAGTACCAAAAATGGGGGTTAAGTGATAAAGGGGTTAAATGACAGAGGGGTGAAATGATAGAGGGGTAAAATGATGGAGGCTTGAAATGATGGGATTAAGCAAAAAGAGGTAAATAAAACGGGCCGCCTTGATAGCAATTCGACCCCGGCTAGTCGGTTCTGTTTTTTTTTCATACCTTCCGATGCCATTCCGTATATTATGCGTGAGGAACAAATCGTGTTGGCCATAACTGTGCTCGTCATAGCCACCACCGCCCCAACAGTTACCAGAGCAGAAGCCCAACCCCACCCATTGTACTCCAGCGCCTGGGACAGGGCAGTCGACTGGGCAATTTCCTTATATGGTATCATCAGGGTCACTGAAGCTGATATAGAACACAGAAGGACTGTTATAAAACCCACCGCCGTGAACAAAGCGACCGGGACCGACTTGGCAGGGTTTATAGCTTCCACCGTGGCTATGTTGACTACGTCGTAGCCCCCCGAGGCGAAGTAGATTTCAGCAGCTCCCGTGAAAATTGAGGAAATTCCGTAGGGCATGAAGTCATCCGACCAGTTACTCCAGTCTGCCAGAATGAATCCGCTTAAGGTGACGAAAGTGAGGGTCGCCAGATTGAGAAGGGATAAGGCATCGTTGACTAGGGATGTGAGCTTCACGCCTGAAATAAAACAACAGAAAATTAAAATTTTGATCTATTCTGTTCTATTCTATCTTAATCAGCTTAGTGAGCATAAATCTTTTATGACCCCTAGTTGCACGTGCTAATTTCTTACATAGAAACGTGCTATATAACAACATATAATATGTAACTGGGAGTCATAAAAACACTGGGGGGAGCAGAATAGATCCTAAAATTTTCACCTACAAGGTTCATGGTTTTTTTTTTAAAACTGGCAGTTGAAATTAAAGCAAAAATGCCTGTTCAGTTTATGTTGTCCTGTTCGAAACATCATTTTTTCCCTTCTTGCCCTCTATTTTTTTGTGTTTTCTCTTTTTCATTGTCAGCCAAACTAGAGGCGCGTTCTCAATTCGACTTTATTTGAGATCTGTTGCGCTCCCCTGTTTTTTTGGGGGGGGGGGTAAGAAACTACTATTATTGCAAAAAAAAATGTATGTTACACCAAATGTTCTCTGCTAAAGACATTTTTTGCCAAGAGGAAAGTGAGAGCCCGTAAAATTTTTTAAATACCAGCAATAAAATGCTGCTTGCTTGAAATTGATCATCCTCTTGGGAAAAAATTAGTGTATCCGCTATAAGAATCGCAGAAATCATAATCTTCTCAAAAACCCATGGAATCATCCCGTTGTTAACATTTTAGTCTCGCTGATCTTTGCTATTGCGCTATTTTCGTATTCCGGCCTTTTTTTGTCTGATCATATGATTTTTCGTCCTCAAAACGGGATAAACAGGTAAATGCCAGAGTGAATTAAGTTCGCTTAGAGCCTAACGGCTCAAAAGTTTATATGTACGCGATTCGCCAAAAAAAAGTTTAAGATACATAAATTCATGGTTTGAAGGGTGGTTCTTAGAGTTTCACACCCTTCGCACTTACTTACCCCCCCCCCCCCCACACACACATACACACACACACACACACACCTTACCACCATTTCACCCCCACCCCCTACCATTCCACCCGTCCACCTCATTTCACCCGTGACCTCTCACTCTTGCCCCATCGCTCACAGCCCCCACCTCTTCACCTCCACCATGCTCACCCCCCCCCCCCCCATTAAGCTGATAGCAGCCTCCAAAAGCCACAGCTAGCAACTAACGGAGCTAACTCCCCGCCAGTTGTTTAAGAGCAATTCATCCGACGCGTTAGCCAGTTGTGTTTTTAATTAGGCAACTATTTTTCAAAACTTACCAATACATGCGATGATTGTGATGAGAATGACCAGAACCACAGAGTAGAGGTCGAATCTCTCCAGGACTTCTGGGGTTGCCTTCATCACACCCTCCGAAGTAGCATCGTCGATATATGCAACCACACCTGTAAAATGAGAGCATTGTTAGCTTCAGTGAAATTTTGCTAATTTACGGAAAACGTTCGCTTAATTTTTTGCAAAGAAATATTCAAATCTTTTTTGCTTCTATAAAGTTCTACTAGATGGTGTTTTTTAAGTACCGAAAAAATTTGTTTTTTTTTCGGTATCCTCACAGTATATGAACATCAAGATTTGATATTTTAAGCAGAACACCGAACGTGTTAGAGTGATTTGAAATATCGTTAGAAGAAATAAAATGTAACGTTAATTTTGACTTGTTAAAAATGAATATTTTTGGTTTTTATATTGCTACCATGTAATTTCAACCACGCAATGCTTCTGGAATATATTTTAAATTTTAAAGATAGGCCTGAATTTTATCCTTACTTTTTATACAAAAAATAAGAAAAGACTTAAGCTTTAAAAGTGGCGACAAAATAATTTTGAGTTGCCTTTCTTTCTGTTTCTTAAACGAAAGGGAAAATTTGAAAAAAAAATGATTTTTTGTTGGGTTCTATTTATTTATCAACTGCTGAGATAATTTATTGTTTTTCAAATATCTCGCCGTTTCTTTTATGATCTCAAAAAACAATGGAAACCGTTTATTCAAAATTGTTTTAGCCCAAAATTTCCGCTGCAAAATTACTGTTATCCTCAAAAGCAATTTTTTCGCCATTATCCCAAAAACGAGATTTTGGTGGCAACCTAATAAAAAATTTTAGGATATTACTAACAGGATACTTAGAACTAAATATCTTACTAATATCGTACTATAATCGTACTGATGGAGTAATTAGAAAATCAAGCCGTTACGAAATGGGGTAAACTTAAAGAAGTAGATGCGAGAAGTGATTTTTTAGTGTAGATGCACATATTTTGCATTTGGACCGTATGCCTGTAGAACTGGAAGTAAAAAATAGCTTTTTTTCAAAAAAAAACTCTTTATTGCCTCAAACGAAGTTTGTACCAATTATATTAGACATGTTGTCTTTTTTTTTAACGCGATATTTTGCTTGATTGATTTTTTGTCTGACCCATTTGACCTTTTGTCCTCAAAAACAGGGATAAACAGGTAACGCTCGGAGGGTATTAAGTTCTCTCAGAGCCACCTTGCGTCTAACCAGTATCTAAAAAAAGCCGCCGGCATCTAACCACTCCTCTACCTAGCAGTGGTGACCCCCCGCTCCTCCAGTCAAGCCAAACCTACCCCCCCATTGCCCACCCCCCCCCCCATCGCTGGACCCCCCCCCCCACCCCCTACTCCGCTGCCCCCAGCGAATAAATCCAACACACGTGAATATATCAAAACACGAACACACTCACAATTTGATCCCAAAACTGAACATAGGGGCTCCAATTACGTTTCAAGCTTCAAAAACAAGGTTGAACAAAATTTCGAAAAGCAAAGTTGCATGATATAAAATAGTTTAACCTTTGGAAATTAAGTGTGTCTGTCTCCATTAAAATTGCATAACAAAAATAGAAAAAGTTGAAATTTGTATTGTAGATCAGGCCTCTTTCTTCTGACATCTTGCTAACAAACAGCAGGTTCCACACACATTCTGAGTCAATTTTTCGGTTCTTATTTTCTTAATATGTATATATATATATATATATATATATATATATATATATAATGATAATCATAATGAATTTCGCTAAACTTGGTTTCACCAAGCTTAGTAAGTCACTCGTGGGGTTTTAATTTGATTTCCCTCAAACACTGTCCATCCATATGGGTACGATTTGTACTTGAAATTCATCTTAGCTAAATCAAATAGATATTCTTTGACGTCTTTTTCGAATTTGGGCGGACTTGAATATGGGTTATAGTTTGGACAATTACAAGCCAGTGACATAGAATTGTTGAAGTTTGTAACTCGGTAGAAAAAATTAGATCGGCAACGCTGGCGATTACATTCGTTTGAGTATAAAAATATTTTCCCGTTTGATCGTAATTTCGGATGTCCTTTCTTTATTTGCCAAAATTGCTCTGCCTCAAGTGGAAGTTTTCTTGTCAAAATTCTGTTTAAAACTAAGAGATCCAAAAAAAAAACAAATTGATATGTGATCGGAAGTAAATTTACTGATCGAAGACAATCATTGTATTCTTTATCAGTAAAATGGCTGTTTGATTGTATCAATTTTTAGAGTTTTTCTCTCAAGCCTTTCCATTTGTCTGACCATAGTTTTACTGGCATACCAAACATTTGATCCATAAAACAAAAGGGATATTATATAAGTTTTGACTAGGTTGCATTCGATTGACAATTTTGTTTCATTTGGAATTGTTCTCCTTAGATAAGCAAGATTCTGATTTCTTTATGTAGAACAAAATTTAAGTGATGATCCCTCGATAAAGTTTCTGAAATATATATGCCCAAGTCTTTGAAGTGTGTTTCCTGTGAGATGGCTCCAATGCTGGTAAGACGCAAAATTTGCTTGATTTGGTTTTTACGCAATGAAAATTGTATGTTTTTAAACTTATCGAAATGAAGTTTAACCGATTCTCCTTGCTCCGAACAGTAGCATTTTCAATAACTTTTTCCAGCTCTATTTCCAGCTGTAATTTATTGTCTACAATGCGGACAATTTTTGAGTCATCCGCGTATAAATAGCACTCATTGACAATTAATTCGGGTAGGTGATTTATATAAACGGAAAAAAGAAACACTGTGAAAATTGACCCTTGAGGCCCACCACTGGTGATTGGTCGAAAGTCCGAGTTTCCGCAAGATATTACAACTCTGCTGTCGATCAGTTAAATTTGACGCTAAAAACCCCTTGAAAGCACTGTCAAATCCCATTCGACATAATTTTAAAAGTATGATATTATAATTGATGGTATCAATGGCCTTTGCTATGTCTAGATGCACTGTCATTGGCATTTTGTTTGCTTCAAGTAACTCATACAACCTGTTGCAGCAGAAAACTAATTGAGTGATGGTTGAACGATTTTTCCTAAAACAATGATGCTCTACGCAAAGCTTTTGTTGAAGAAAGATTGAGAACTGTTTATACACCATACGCTCAAATAGCACTGACAAGGAGCTAAGAATGGCAATAGGTCGTTAGTTCTTGATATGTAATTTGCTACCGCTTTTAAATTGGGGTCGTACATGCATTTTTTTTCCAAAAACTGAGAAATTCACATTTGCTAACACAACAACTGAAGATAAACAAAAGTTGATTCGAAATGTACGGTAAAACAGACTTCAAAATTTTTGGGCTAATTCCGTCAAAAGAGTTAGCACCACTAGGTATGTATTTGATTTCCTCGCTCAGAGTCGCTCTGCTGAACAGAATGTCATCAAGAAATATTTCTCGACATTGATCGAATGGCATAACAACTTTAGAATGTTCTTGAACAAAAACAGAAGCGAAATAATTGTTAGAACATTCTGCAATTTTCTTGTACCCAAAAACATCTTTTTCCATGTACACCATTTTCTCAGGCAGAGCTTGTTGTTTTGTTATTTGTCTGATTAACTTATATGCATTGTTTGTTGACCAGATTTTGCTTTTTTCAACGAAATATTTTGTTATTATTTAGAGAAATGGATAATTCGCCTCTAAGTCGTAAATTTTTCTCTGCGTTTTGTGTACTTTTCAAAGCTGTTCTGAGTTTATTTTCTTAATGTATACTGTTAAAGGACATTTAAAAAGGAGCATTGGTTCTTCTAGAGGTTTTGATTGGAATTGCAATAGAAGACGCTAGTTCTAATTTATGGTAAAAGGAGTCGACAATATTATCAATTAGTCAAATGAAGACATTGGAAAAAAAAAACTGATCGTAAATTCGTCCCAATTAGCTTTGCCAATATTCAAAGGTTTCATTTTAGGCAAAGCTTCTTGTTCAGCATATTCAATCGAAATTTCAGCTAACAAATACTTGTGATCTGAGAACGATTTAGCCTCTAATATTTCGCTACACAAATTAGCATTGTTACTAAGAAAAATGTCCAGCCAGCTTGAATGAGATTGCAGTGATATCATTTTTATTTTTTTGAATTCGTTCAAACCTGCTTTTCTGTATGAATAATTACTACTTAAAGTAAGCCAATCTGTTTGAGTGATACTAATGTCACCATTCAAAAGGAAAGTGAAGAATTCAATGGATTCTCTGACATCTCTGAAAATCTCGTGAATGGTTTTGCAGAGCAAATCTGCACTGAGTCTATTTTTTTGTCAGCTGGGGGACTAGAGGATAATAAATGGTGATAATAGCGACTGTAACCTCCTTGAAGATGTATAAGCAACAACAAATGAAATCTGAATTTGCTCGCAAAACCTCCCTTTTGCATGATAATGTTTTGCGGTGTGCTATTACGACACCCCATGCGGTCCAAGTTTTCTATCTGATTGCGACTGGATTGAAAGAGATTGACTAATTAGGACTTCCTGGTTTTCAATAATTGGGTTTAACCAGGTTTCTCTGAGGCAAACAAAATCGGGATTAATAGTTTTCAGGAGGATATCCAACATCACTCGTCTATCCATACTTAAAAAAGAACGACAACTCATTGATAGTAAACGTAAAATATAACTTGATTTTAGGCAACTGAAATCAGGAGAGTTCGTTATTAGGCAACTATTTTCGTCTATAGATAAATTAGTATCAATCATTTTGTTCCTGAAAAACAGCCTAGCTGATCTAATTTTAATGTCTGAACGGTTGATTTTCATGGCTGGAGCAAGTTTAAATCGATACTCTAGAGCTTGTTTTTCTTTTTCCACTCATTTTTCGATGAAAACTGTTTGATAAAAAACTTTCGGCCTTCAATTTTGAGTTTGACATCATCGTGATTCTACAATTCCAAGTGTTTGAGAGTTTCACCACCAGTGGTTGCGGACGAGTTTGGGTTGAGCTAAAATTACCCAGACGAAAAATGTCTTCGATATTTAATGTCTGGATTCCAACTTTTCGAGCAAGTTCTTCAACTGTTTTTTTGTCATGACTGATTCTGTCCAATACGGTTACCATTATATCGCTTGTTTTCTCTGGTACTCCGAAAACTATTATTTTATTTTTTCGCTCTGATTGATTAGTTAGATCAGCAATCGATCTTAAGTTCTCAGTTATCTTTTGAGGTTCATTTGCATATCGTGAATTTTCAAGCGTCAAATTAATTTTCTCTATGATGTTAAGCATTTCGCATTTACAATCAGTAATCTCTTTTCGCACGTCGTCTCTTATTCCAGCAACGCTCTGTTGAAAATTTTTTGGCAAATTTTCTATTTCATTGTTATGGGTACCTATGACGTTTGCTCTACAGGCTACGCAGGCCCAAAAAGCACCATTTATCTTGTCCAATGCCATGATCTTCTCATCCGACAAATCTGTACATGCAACGTGAAACCATAATTTGCATTTAAAGCAGTTAATGCAGTAATTTTTGCAATTTAATTTGCCGCAAGGAAAATTTTCAGAGGCGTTGTCACTTGTCTTTTGCGCCTTTCTGTTTTCCCATTTCTGACTTGTGCATAAAAAATAGGCGTTGGGGAATATTTTTCAATTTATTTTTTCACAGTCAATCCGCCCCAGAAAACTTGGGGGGGCACACTGAACCTTCACAGTTAGACCACCCCGGAAAATTGAACAAAGAAAAGGTTCGATCTCACCGGAGAACTGATATTGAGCACTTCGGCTAGCCCCCGTAGACCCAATTAAATAAACTGCACTCCACTTGCACTACACAAAAAAAACAGATTGTAGGAAAGGTGTGTAAGTTTTTCAATAAGAATTTTCAGTTTTCAAGTTCCAGATTCCATCAACTCAGTAACTCAATCATAAGCATGTGCTTATTTTTCGGTGTCTATATATTTATATATATATATATATATATATATTTTTTATATATATATATATATATATATATATATATATATATATAAATATATATACGCGATGGTAGGGGCCAGGGAATTCATGTGCGGAAAAACTTTTCTATAAAAAGTAAGATTGTCTATAGTGTACAAATCGATAGCAGGTTACATTTATCTGATATTTGTTATTCAGTTAATAACAGTTGTCATCAACATTGATGCCCAGTGGATTATTTGCCATATGTGCACTATTTACCATCTGTGCCCGATACTGATTCGACATGGTTAAGAAAAGTCATGCAAGTATTCAGCCATAACAACATCAGAAATCGTGAAGAACAGTCAATTTAACAAAACTAGAAACTGGAAACTGATTAATTTATACTAAACCAATGTAATCCTTTATTAATTCAATAATCAAATAAATCTCACAAAGTTCCTAAGGCGGCCAACGTAACATTCTGGCGCCCAACGAAAGAATGGACAGCTAAAATTTCCTTCTCGAGAATTTTTTTTCTCGTGATCAGGGTAGAGAAGGAAATTTTAGACAAAGACCCATCCCAACCAACCCAACCCGAGGCAACCCATCATCGCCCAACCCAACAGAGAGTTTATATCTGGGACTTCCTTGATTACCTTATTCTTATTTCCTTTGACTCTGGTGATTCGCCAGTAATTTCCCCAGCGTTGTTTTTTTCTCGCACCTAGAGAATTTTTTCCGGACGTGTTAACAATTTGCAAAAAAATTCAACCCATTTGATTTATTGCTCCGATACCGCCATTAAAATTTTATTTCGCTATTGGCAAAACCAACGTTTCCTACCGTGTGTTTTGGCATAAACCTCGGTTTGTGTCCGGATTTTACTGTGGTTATTTGGTAGATTTTGAGTTTATCATTCTGGTATGGGTATTTGATGGTATCCGGTAAGGTTCGGTAGGCTTGGTAAGGTTTGGTAAGTATTGGTAAGGTTCGGTAAGGCTTGGTAAAGTTCAGTAGATATTGGTAAGGTTCGGTAAGGCTTGGTAAGGTTCGGTAAGGTTTGGTAAGGTTCGGTAAGGCTTGGTAAGGTTCGGTAAGGCTTGGTAAGGTTTGATCAGACTCGGTAACGATTGGTAAGGTTCGGTAAGGCTTGGTAAGGTTCGGTAAGGCTTGGTAAGGTTCGGTAAGCCTTGATCAGGTTCGGTAAGGTAGGGTAGGGTTCGGTAGTTTTGGTAAAGTACCGTATCAAGGTTTTGGCAGGGTTTAGTAAACTTTGGTAGGTAATTGTTAACCGGTAGTTAAATACACAGGTTTTGGTCTTGAGATTTGGTTAACAATGCTACTAAAAGTGGCTAAATTAAATTCAAAGCTCTAGACCCACTAAACAAAACAGAGTTAATGGTTCTTACTCGAACCGGAAAATCAACAAGAGTTAAACATCAGGTAAATTCTACGAGTTCACAAACACCAGCAATGGGTGAAAACGAAGAATCCTCTGTTGATCCTCATTTGAAACACATTAAAAACCAAAAGCTAATGTTTGAAAGCGAAATTGAATCCTGCATCGAATTTGTTGTTTCAGGAATCGATTCCGGGGAGGACACGGAAACTCTAGAAGAAACATTGAGCGAAATTAAAGAGCTGCAAGAGAAACTCGACAACTCCGTTCAAGAGCTTTTGGACATCTCACCATCAGAAGACGCAGATACGCTCTGTTTTCAACTTAGCAAACTAAAATTCAAGATTCGAAAAACAACCGCTGCCCTCCGCAAACACAAAAAAGAAACTCAAAGCGCAGAAGTAAGCAATGTTTCATCAGGCAACTTAAGGGTAACATTTGATAGTAGCAGCAGTAACCCAACCATTCTTAACACCAACAGGACCTCTACAAATTTCTCAGCATCCGCTGGGAACGAAGTGTCAGGTCAACTTTTTTCGTCGGACTCTGCAGCGCCCGCTAGCTCAGTTCAATCCAATTCCATTTCGCCGCCGGCTAATATGGAATCCAATATTGGTTTCTCAACGGCTACTTCATCTGGAAATCCTGTTCACAGTGCCTTGTCTTCGGAACCGTTTCTTGCTAATTCAAACAGTAGTTCAGTCAACCAAGACACATCATTTCATGTTTCGAACAGCAATCCATCATGGAGATTCCTTTCCAATCAACAATTCTCAGATCCGTCGGCGTCCGCTACACTTGGCTCTGCTTCATATCAGAACCCCATCTCCATGTCCACTTGTTTCCAGAAATCTGTACCCAAGTTGCAGGCAACAAAATTTGATGGCAACCCACTCGACTGGATGAAGTGGTTCAGCATTTTTCAAGCCACAATAGATAGATCGCCTATGTCATTATCAGAAAAGATGATACATCTTCAATCGCTATTAACTGGAGAGGCAAAGCATTTAATAGATGGATACGGCTGCAACGGTAGTCTGTATGTCCCAGCGTTGAATCGTCTTGAGGAACACTTCGGAAACCCAAACCGGATAGTAAATGCCTTTCTTGATAAACTCTCGCAGTTCAAACCACCTAATCTGACTGTCCCTGAAAGTTATACCCAATTTTCAGCCTTTCTCTTGACCCTAGTGGATACATTTCAACAACTGGGATTCAATCACGACATCCATTCTACTACAAATCTCAATCAGGCATTAAATAAACTTCCGACACCAGTCCGCCTGGACTGGAACAAGTATGCCCTCGAAAAGTTTTCACTCCAGCCGTCTCTTAAAGACCTTTCTGATTGGTTATCAATCTACGCAAAGGCTTGTAGAGATTTGCCAGCGCCAATTTCCATAACACGACCCAGCCATGGAAGATCAAACTTTGCCCATAAACCATGGATTCAGAAAACTCAAAGTCCCTTGCCCTCATCTACGAGAACGACAAGCAATGGTCAACAAGGTGGCTCCTTTTCAGACGGTAACAAACAAGGCCCATCCAGAACTGTTGTTTGCCCCAGTAATGAGACCTGTCAATATCTCTACAAATGTTCTCATTTCCAAACCCTCTCTCCTTTCGATCGGAGAGAACATGTCAAAAACTTAAAACTTTGCTTCAACTGCTTTGGCAGTCATCATGTTCAAAATTGCAATTCAAAAAATGTTTGTCGAACTGGCAATTGTGGCCGAAAGCATCATACTCTGCTCCATGAGAGCTTTGGAGACAATAATCAGAGAGTGAAGCCGCCATCGGCCGTTAAATCCGTTCAATTACATGGAACAGGACAAGTAGCCCTTGTTCCCGTTGAACTTTCCAATGGTGTAAAAACTCTTGATACTTATGCGTATCTAGACAACGGAAGTTGTCAAAGCTTGCTGCTTACATCTGCAGCATCAGAATTGGAGATTGACATGAACACAGTCGCTAAAATGCCTATCAGTGGCTACCATACAACCAGAGAAATAGACTGTTCTCAAGTTTCTGTCCAAATCAAGCCATACAGATCCCAGAATAGCTCAGTAGTTTCAATCGATGTGCTAGCAGTACCAGATCTCAATATGGCACCAGTTAAAACCAGTGAGCTGAACAAACTTTGTAGTAAGTTTGATCACCTTAAACACATCACGTTTCCAAATGTCAGACAAAATCAAGTGTGTATAATCATTGGAATTGATAACCTTGATTTAATCCACTACAATGAGATAGTTAAAGGCCCGAAAAACACACCTTGGGCTGTCAAGACACCATTAGGTTGGACTTGTGCCGGAAAGACCAACATAATTGCAGATGAGCAAAATCCAGTTCTCAAAACCCAAATTTGTTCCCATGACCAATTGGACAACGAACTTTTCACTAAAGTTCAGGATTGGATGAAGATCGAAAATTATGGCATTGCATCCAAGAAAAAAGCACTGTCCAAGAACGATGAAAAGGCTCTGGAAATTTTACAATCCTCAACCAGATTCAAGGATGGTCATTACGAAGTTGGTCTCTTGTGGAAAGAGAACGCAAAATTGCCGAATAACAGATGGCTCGCTGAGAAACAGTTGAAACAGCTAAAAGCAAAGCTTTCCACAAAGCCAGTATTAAGAGAAAAATATGAAGAGACTTTGCAAAAGGACTTGCAAAACGGATATGTTGTAAAAATTGATCCTTGTACCGACAACACAAAGTCAGTTTCTTATCTACCTCATCATCCGGTCTCAAACGAAAATAAGCCCGGAAAAATTCGACGGGTGACCAACGCATCCAGCATCTTTCAAGGCCAATCTCTCAACTCAAATCTGTTGAAAGGCCCGGACTTGCTCAGCAATCTTGTTGGGATTATTTTGCGTTTCAGAGAAAGTCATATCGCAATATCCGCTGACATTGAGCAAATGTTTATGCAAGTCAAAGTTGCTCCTTCAGACCGTTCATATCTTCGTTTCTTGTGGGATCACAACGGCAAAATAGAAGAATATGAATACACTAGCCACATATTTGGTGCAACGTCATCGCCTTGCATTGCATCGTACGCTCTACGTCGCTCTGCAATAGATAATGAGAAACATTTTCCTGAGGTTTCCCGTATCGTTGAACGCAATATCTACATGGACGATTTGTATATTTCCACTGACGACGTTGAAAAAGCTGTAAACATAATGAGCAGCACTAAAGCTTGCCTGTCTCTTGGGGGTTTTAACCTCACCAAGTGGAATTCTAGTTCGGCTGCGTTTTTGCAACAAGTCAGTAGGGATCAACTTTTAAACGCAAACGAAGCTTCACCTCAAATTCAAAAGGTCCTCGGATTACCGTGGAATGCAAAAACAGACACTTATGTAATCGAGAAGAAACTTTTCAAGAAGTTTCCCTTGGATAACACTATGGTAACCCAAAGAAAACTTCTGCGGTTTGTCGCATCCATTTTTGACCCCCTAGGTTTTATAGCACCGCTCACCATCCGAGTTCGTAAAAGTCTACAGGCCGCCTGGAATCATGGACCAAAATGGGACAAACCATTGGACCTCAATGAATTTGCAGATCTAACTCAGCTGCAAAACGAACTACGGGAATTCCGCGAAATTTCAATTCCTCGCTGTTTATTCATTAACAAAGCAATAAAGGAAACAGCTCTCCATACATTCTCAGACGAGTCGGAGTATGCACTCTCAGCAGTTTCGTATCTTAGGATTGAATACGTTGATGAAACCGTTCAAGTGAAATTCATCATGGGAAAAGCCCGCGTAGCTCCAATCAAAAGAATGACAATTCCAAATCTCGAGTTGCAAGCCGCCGTCTACGCAGCTCTGCTCGCACAATTCGTGACAGAAGAGCACGACATTCACATTAATGAAAAAGTTTTCTGGTCCGATAGTACCACAGTTCTTTATTGGCTCAGAACCCCAGAGATACGTCATCGCATATTTGTTGCTAACAGGTTGGCGAAGATACTTGATGTATCAACAGCACATGACTGGAATTACATCACCTCAGCTGACAATCCAGCCGATGATGGCTCAAGAGGCTATGAAGTTAAACAGATGAACTGCAGTTCTCGATGGCTCAACGGTCCTTCCTTTCTACAGTTACCAAAAAGTGACTGGCCAAGTCAGGACATCTTGAAAGCACGAAATTCAAACGTTCTCATCGTTCATGCGTTGCAAACCGATCTGCACTCAGCAATTCAATGTCCCATCGACATTGCACGCTTCAGCAATTGGAATCGTCTGGTTAGAGTTGCAGCATACTGCTTCTTCTTCCTCGATCGCTTGAAAAAACAGAGCAGTAGCTTATCGCTCGCACATCACACACTAGCTTACAAGTACCTCATCGGCGTTGCTCAAAATCAGAACTTTGGAAGTGAGATTTTGTCTTTACAAAAAGGCAAGGAGATAATTTCGTCGAGCCCTCTAAAGACACTCTGTCCTTTTGTTAACGGAAAAAATGAACTCCGCGCCAAAGGTCGGCTGTCTAAGGCAAGGGTCTTAGAAACTGCTCGCCATCCGTTAATTTTAGACGGGGTTAACCCAATCGTTAAGCTCCTCATCAAAAACACTCACGTGGTGAATAGTCACTCTGGTGTTGAACAAACACGTTCCTTTCTAATGGAATACTATTGGATTCTGAAATGCCGAGCTGTCGTTAGACAAACAATACGTCAGTGCATTCCCTGCCGAAGAATGGCTCAAGAAATTAGTCCACCTCAGATGTCAGATTTGCCCAGTGAACGTTTACCGCTACAAAATCACTTTGCGTTTGCCACAACAGGCCTGGACTTCATAGGTCCTTTTCCTATAAAACAGTGTGGTAAATTTGCTACCCGTTATATCCTTCTATTTTCATGCTTAGTTGTAAGAGCCGTTCATTTGGAGGTTTCTGAAAGTCTTTCTACAGATTCTACAATGAGTTGCATCCGCAGATTCATTAGCCGCCGCGGAAAACCAAAAATATTTTATTCTGACAACGGAAAATCTTTTGTCGGCTCTTGTACCGAATTGAGAAAAGGAATAGAAACTCTCAGATCCTCGCGAGAATTTGCATCTAAGCTCCACATCTTAGACGTAGACATCAAGTGGAAACTTAACCCCCCTCTGGCTCCGCATTTTGGCGGCAGCTGGGAAAGATTAGTTCAAGTTTTCAAATTCTCCCTCTACAAAGTTATTGGCTCAAGAACGCTAACAGACGAAACGCTGTCGACATTCACTTGTGAAATTGAGTCCAACATGAATTCGCGACCATTGACGAATGTTTCTAGCGATATAAAAGATCCACTCCCTTTAACGCCAAATCATTTCCTTTTGGGTAGACCCTCAATCAATCTCCCTTCAGGAGTCTTCTCTCAAAGCAAAGTAGCAGTTACTAAATCTTGGAAAACATCACAAATTCTAGCCCAACATTTTTGGAACCGATTTATTAGAGAGTATCTCCCTAACCAGCAGAAACGCTCTAAATGGCATAAAGTAAATCAGAATTTAAAAGTTCACGACTTAGTCTGGATTTTGGAAGATTTCACACCTCGTGGTCTCTGGCCTCTAGCAAAGGTAATTGAAGTGTATCCAGGCTCGGATAAAGTAGTTCGGTCAGTCAAAATAAAGACTGCATACGGTGAAAAAATCCGCCCCGTTCTCAAGCTAAGTAAAATTTCTGAAGAGTAAATTACATTCACATTCAACGGACAAATTCACATCATTTAAGCACTCAGCTTCCATAAATTCCTCCTGCAGAAATCTACACTATCGTTAATGGGCAGTCACATCACTTACTTGTCGATCAACATACGATTTAAAAAATCCAGTACGTTAAAAGGTCCTTCACTCTTGAGTGGTTATAGTTAGGTACAGGTAGGTACAAGCCGCAACAGGTAGAAAACTCGGTTTTTTTTGCGCTTTGTAGAAAGTTGCTACACCGCAATTCATGTGCGGAAAAACTTTTCTATAAAAAGTAAGATTGTCTATAGTGTACAAATCGATAGCAGGTTACATTTATCTGATATTTGTTATTCAGTTAATAACAGTTCCCAAAAGAGCGTCTAAAAAATGGGTCGTTCATTCTAATAAGTCAACTTTTTTAATCCAGAGCAACTTCTGTCTCATGTGAGCAAACTCTTTTTCCGGCAAATGTCCAGCTTTCCAAAAGTCAGAAAGCATTTATGGCTGACAGTAAAATAAAGCATCCGAAATAAGAATAGCTCAAAATCTGTAACCTTGAGAGAGAGATAATTCATACCTTTGGCAGCCATAGATGCAGCCATGATATGTTCGAGAAGCAGACTCCACCCCACAACAAATGCGATCAACTCCCCCAATACAGCATATGCGTATATATAGGCTGATCCTGTCTTCGGAATCCGACTTCCCAGTTCCGCAAAACATGTAGATGTTAGGAAGTGGGCAAAACCTAAAACGCAGTTTTTAAAACAAGTAAATAATTTTTTTTGATCATTTACACATTTTGAATATTTGTTCAATTTGAAAGTTTGAAGAATCTGAAAATAATGAATATTTTGAACACTTAAACATTCTGAAATTTTTAACATTCTGAAAATATTGAACATTTTGAACACTTAAACATTTCAACTTTTTCAACATTTTAAGTTGAATGATTTTATTTTGTTTGATTCATTTTTCGAAAGATTGCTCAGTAGAAGACAGCTGATTTTTGACAAAAAATTGTCTAAAAGGCAATTTCAAATTGTGTATTCTCAAAGCATTTGCTTCAAAAAAGCATTTATAATAACTGATTTTTAGTCGACAAAAGCTTTTAAAATTCATGTTTTCACAACACGCTAAAAGAAAGCACGTTTTACAAAACTTCAAAACAGAAATAACAAGATTACTATCCATATTGTAAGAACTTATGAAAGAAAAAGTAATCATTCATACGCATTTATTTCTCCGAGTCCTTGAAAATTAGAAGACGGCACAAAAGTTAAAACAAATTCTTTCGTCTTCATAAAATTGTCAACTTGTCAGGCGACTTTTGAATAGCATTGACATGTGAACTGTAGTATTACGAGAGCCGTTACAAATGAACGGATAATTAATCCCGCATTAGAGCGAACGTATTTAGGCGCTAATTAACCATTCTTTCGCCGCGCGCTAAACGAACTAACGCTTGTTAAGACTACCAGTACACAAGTGTTTAAACAACTCAGTTCGACTTATTTAATTAACACAACTTTAGGCCTGGATCTCCTCGCTTATATCCAGGATAGAAAATGTACGTTGTTGAACGTAGGCGGCCTGTAAAACCACAGTTTCTTTTGATTTAAATTACTTCTGCTTTTGACAGTTGCAATGCAGATCCTTCCCCCCAAGTTCAATAAAGATGAAGCAGATTGCTTCAGGGGAAAAGACAATAGAGTCTCATAAAAAGCCCCCATGAAAACCATAATTGTTGCGGTTTTAGAAGAGGGGAAAAGCAGAAAACAGGCGCCTACGAAATCAATAATTGATGCTCTAAGCTTTTTAGATTTTTATTATTTTTTGGAGTTTCAATAATTTCTCCGTGAGATAAAAAAGAGTTAATTCTCTTGCCTTCTCGGCCAATAGGAAAATTAAGAAGCACCTCACTATAAACGTGAGTTTGTGATTCGCTCCCTATCGGCCCAAACGGAGCTGAGAGGAATTAATTGTTTCTCTCAGCGAAGTGGGACGGAATAAAATTAGAGAGACAGAAATCACTCCCAGAAGCAAGCAGCAGACAACTGCTTTCATTTTTCTCAAAATTTAACTTCACTGTTACAATAAAATAGTCGAACATAATTGTTTAATAACTTAGACAAATAATTCCTGATTTGATTTTATAACTTTCTTTTTCGACAAATAACATAACTGAAGAAACACCCAAGTGAACGATCGCCCAGCAGCTCACCTCCATTTCACCACTACACAACTGGTAATTAGTAAGCTTGATCATTTAAACTATTTATTTAATTAATTGAACTTTTCAGCCCCCCAACTATTTTAAATTGAGACTTATAGCACAGACAGGTCTTAGGCATATATCTTTGCCTTCGATTTGTTATATCTTTTGTCAAGTTTGACTGGCATACATAAAGAGATCCCGTATTGTGTGATCTGTAATAGCACAACCAAATTTGATAACTGGTGCGCCCAGAGGAAAGAATCACGCCTGAATTTTTGTTTTTCTATCCGATCGGATTAAAATAGTAAAATAACCACTAGCACAGAAGTGAAAGCACACTAATAGACGAACAAATAGAGTAATTTATATCAAATTTACGGCCGAAATACAGTAAATTTACATTAAAATAGTAACAGGCAACTGATTCTTTGCTCTTGTAAAATTGTTCTGACCCGGGTGGGGGTAATCTATGTCCGATTTTGAGTTTATTTATATAACAATCGAAGTACTTTCACAATTTATAGTCGGAATTTAACCAAAAATCATCCCCCCAAAACCTATTTAACCTAATTTTCACCCAGTTTTCATCAAATTTATGGTTAAATTTTAGTATTTACACTTTAAATAACCGAAATTCAACCAGATTTTATCCCCCCAAAACATATTTAATTTGATTTTAACCCAATTTTCACCAAATTTATGGTTGAATTTTAGTATTTTCACTCTAAATAATTGAAAGTTATACAAAATTCATCACCCCATAACCTATTTAGTCTATTTCTAACCCGATTTTGACCAAATTTATGGTTAAATTTTAGTATTTTTACTCTAAATAATCGAAATTTATACAGAATTTATCCCCCCAAAACTTGTTTAGACTATTTCTGACCCAATTTGGACCAAATTTATGGTTAAATTTTAGCATATGCACTCCAAATAACCAAAAATTATCCAAATTTCACCGCCCCAACACCTAATTAAACTAAACTTTAGCCGATTTTCACCAAATTCACAGTAGATTTTTAGCATTTTCACACTAAATAGCCGATTTTTAACCAGAAATCATCCCCCCAAATCATATTTAGAGTAACATATGTCTAATTTTTACTGAATTTTTAACCAAAATATAGCATTCTCAAACAATTTAACGTAAATTTAACCAGAATTCATCCCCCCAATACGTGTTTAGTGTAATTTATATCCAATTTTCTACACATTTAAGCACACGTTGTTGCACTTTCACATTAACTAACCCAATTTTGTTTAAATATAAGCCTTCCTTAGTTGAATATTCACTCTGTTTTATCAATTCCTTGACCCGGGTGGGGTAATATTAATCAAATTTTAACCAAATAAACATCATTTTGACCTAAATTCTCAAATATTAACCAGATTTTAACAAAATTAACGTCACTTTTATCATAATTTAACGGATACTAATCACATTTAAGCCTTAAAAACATCACTCTTATCCAATTTTAACCAATATTACTCAAGAAAATAGCCATAATAACGTCATTTGAACATAAAATTAGTCAATATTAACCAAGTTTTGACCACATAAAACTCAATAAGGCTCAAATTTAACAAAGAATAACGGGTTTTAAACTAAATTTTAACCCCCCAACATAGATTTTTAGCCTGAAAATAACATAAATTGATGAGAATTCCCCCATTTTAACCGGTTTCACACGAACATTCTCACCAATAGAGGTTTTAAACAGTGCATGGACCAAACTGGAATAGTTATTGTAGAACATCTTAATCTAACAGCAATAGAAAACACTAGAAGGGGTAAAATAACACGGTTTTTTACTGACGGAATTACTTTCTTAGCTATTTTCTACGTGTTTGAACATAATTTTCCCGCTGATTTTTGTATAACTTATGCATCTGAGAACCCAAATTTTCAGAATTTACTAACTTTGTTAAAAACTAAAAACAGTGTGATCGAGATTCCCGCAGAAAATTTAGCCAATAATTAATTAAAAGAGCGCAAACTAGCCTTTTTAACCCAATTTGTACACAAATTTATCATAGAAAAGTTGTTGTCTCATGTTAAAATACGGTCATTAACAGACTCAAGCACTTTAGAAACAATATTTAAACACAATAATAGCTACAAAAATACTACTACTGATGTACTAAACATCCCGTATTAAACGTTTTTATACTGTCTTCTGTGTGTTTCATACAAAAATACAATAATAAAACAACAAAAACAATTGTTCTATGTTATTTATATGTCATATATTAAAGTAAACGTTCAAGATTTAAATATAAGTATTAAAGTACATAACGAAATAGGCAAAGTTTCATATTATTTAACTGATCAGAACAGAAACTTTTTATGCATTTACCATCACTCTTCTAACGAAACACAGACCGAAATCTACATTACTTATAAGTGGACTAACCCAAACTTTAATGAACTTTTGGATGCTCTAAGAAATCAAAACAGTGTAATAGAATTAGCATAAACGTTATCATCTAGCGTGTGGATGAGCCACCAAAATATAATTCCCCCGTTTGGCTTACAAATCTTAAAAATCATTAAACCCAAATACATCAACGTTTCTCCTGACGATCCGAGTTTACCAGATAGAGTTAAATTACTTATAAAAACAGAATTTGTCACACAAATTAGATTTTCAAAAATAAACAGACTTCACCAATACTCTGTTGAATTTAAACACTCTGAAAGCACTTATCCTTGGTTATTAAATTTTACCGTTTAGCAAACCGATATTTACTCTTGGGTTGAAATTTTTAGCACTGATAACGGCAAAAACTTTGAATTTAAAATACAATCATTAAACGGTCCTAAACAAATAAAATTCATAACACAAAACAAACAGTTCAACTTTCTACTTTAGTATTAGTGTTTTATTACTTAATTGTTATAACAAAAATATTTTCTACACCAATTACCCAAACTAATAGTACTTTCGTATAAAATATTCTTTTCATATACTAAAACAAAAAATGGCAGCGAACGTTGTTGCGTACCCCGACATAGCGTTAGAGAAATTTACAGGTTTAGACCCATCTGAAGATGCCCAGGAATTCTTTAGTTTAATACAAAGAAAAATCCAATTCTCACTAGGAACAAGAGATCCTGCGGATGCTGATTTGCAAGCAGCATACGACGCTAGACAAAAAGCATTGTTTGGTTCGGTTTTGCGTTGGCCCGCAGCCCAATGGTTTGAAACCTTAGCACCAGGTTTAACATGGAACGAAGTTAGAAATCAGTTCATTACCCGTTTTACTGATGCAAAAGACAAGTATAGGAAAAGAATTGAAGTCGAGAGTATTAAAAGGCAACCAGATGAGTTGATAAAAAACTATACACACCGAGTAACAAAAGCAGTTGAAAAAGGATGGCCAGATCCAGATTTTAACAACGACCAGCGTAACGCTAAGTGTATGGAATACTTTGTAAGAGGATTAACGCCACCTACACTCAAGCAAAAGGCACATCAGCGGTTAATAGAAAACCCAGCTACAACTTGGCAACAATTACAGTATCATGTAGCAACTAAAGACTTAAGTTTTTCTGTTAGCAGTGAATTCACGGGTACTGCCTCAAGTAGTATCGACAATAAAATAGAAATAGAAGGGTTAAAAAACCAACTCACAGAAATTGCAAATCTAATGAAAGATCATAAAATAAACGCCACATACAACAACGACAATCCCAGATTCAAACAAAACCAGACTAGATTCTGCAAGTTTTGCAAACGTTCAGGTCACACAATAGCTTTCTGCTTTAAATACAAGGACTTTAAAAACGAAAACCGAAACCCATCTCAACAACGAGAAAAGTTCACAGATAATTATAAACGTAGTAGGAGCCATTCACCAGGTCAACAAAATTACAAATCAAACAATTATGACAATCGAAATTCTAGGGACAGACAGAGAAATAGTTATAACCAAAATCAATCCAATTATCAAAACAACTCCAGATCAGACTACCGACATCGATCACCGTACCCATCAAACTCTTCAAACAATTACCGATCATCTTCTTACGATAACCGATCACAGGAACGACAAAATAACTATCGAAACAATTCTTACAGAGATAACAATAGGCAAAATAGTAGGGACAGACAAAGCAACGGTCCTCCAAGATCAGATAATCGATATCGTGATAGGAGTAGAGATCATGACAGGGATAGGACACCTACTAGACAAAACAATAATACTCATTCAAGAGATAGCAGTGAAGGGCGAAGCCCTCGAGTTCACTTTACCAGCGAAACTTCCAGAGACTATTACAATAATGAGAATCACAACGACGAGTATTTAAACTAGACAGGTCTCCGTTCATAAACACTACTGATAACAAAGCAAGTTACTCACATATTCATATTAATTTATACCAATCCGTCGGAGACAAAAATAAAAATAACGGCTTAGAAACACAGTTTTTGTTGGACACAGGAGCATCAAGCTCTATAATTAATTACCACACTTACTTTGAACTATGTAAATTACAACACATTGAAATGAAAGCTTCGAAAAATCATACTTTAGCGGTTAATGGTGAGAAACTGAAACTTCTAGGTCAAATTACTTTCAAAACTTCTTTCGACATTGAAGGAAAGTATCAAGTGGAAGTTACCGCATGGGTTTCAGCCAAAGATGGTTGCAAGCCGAATTTGTTGGGAATGGATTTCCTTGAATCTACAGTAAAATCTATTGACCTAACCACTCCAAAAATTGACTTAAAAACTTACCCTGAAGTAGCCGTCACATTATCTAGATACCAAACAAAAAGCTATCCATACATTAGCTCTTATAAAATTGTAACTCTTGACCAGCAACTACCATTAGCACCAAAATCAACTCGAGTAATATCAATTAGACCACCAAATGAATTCTTCAGAAAGGGAACCTCCTTCGTAATTGGAAGTGAACTGCAAGCTCAAGGAATTTATACTTACAACGTTCAGTGTTTTAGAAAAGAAAAGGAATTACCAATAATGCTAAACAATCCTCAAAACAACAAGGTTTTCATCCAAAAGGGTCCTATTGGGCACACTTTAGAAGACATTGAAATTAGACAAGACCCAGAATTTTCTGTAGTTGACAACGTTGCATTCATAAACCACCTAATGAATAGTGACACTAATTGGGATCAAATATTCCAAGTTAGTGAAAAACAAGGTCCAAAAGTTTCAAAAATTCAAAATTTCTTTGCAGGCAAAACTCCTGAAAAACAAAAGAAAACCGAAAAGCGAAAAAGGCAACAAGATTTTACCAACAACTACGAATTAGAAACAGACTTTAGCGACGACCTCAAGGATCTTAAGCCACAATTAGAAACAACTGATGAGAACATCAGACCCGTTGAACTTCCCAAAGAAAAACTTAACAGATTTGACAAAACCGATCAAGCGTTTCTCAAAAAATTTGATTTCAGTCAAGCTGATATCAATGACGAAAACTTAGACAAGTTACTGAGGACTTTAACTAAAAATAAAGACGTTTACTCTCAACACAAATACGATGTTGGAAAGATAAAACAAAAGTTTCATGTTAAACTTTTACCTAATTCAACTTTGACAAAACAAAGACCATCCAAAGTACCATTACATTATCAGGAAAAACTAGAAAACCTTTTGGAACAACTGTGTAAAACAGGTATAATCCGGGAAATGGGTAATGATAAAGAAATGGGATCAGAATTTATTAATCCAATCATAATCCTACCCAAGGGGAACACAGTAAAACTGGTTATAGATGCCCGATATTTGAATTCAATAACAGATCTTAGTCGATATTCATGGCCACTAGAGCCAATCGGAAGCCTATTAACTAGACTTAAAGGCAATTTCTTCACAACCAGTGATCTTTGTTCAGCTTATAACCAGGTTCCTTTAACTGAGGAAACTAAACAGCTGGTAAGCTTTGTAATTGGTCCAAAGCAATACACATTTGAACGCGGATTTTATGGTCTATGCGGTCTACCTAATTTCTTCAGTCGTATAATGACTATCCATTTTGCACCATTAATTAGAAAAAAACAAGCTATAACCTACATTGATGACACCATCATGCAAGCGCAAGATGAAACCGAATTGTTTGAAATAATTGACAAGTACCATGAACTTTTAAGGAAATCAGGATTGAAAGCTCAACCTGAAAAGACTAAATTTTTCCTTAGGAAAGTACAGTTCTTGGGACACGTAGTAGGTAAAGATGGGATACAACCAGTCAAGAAGCGAGTAGCAGATTTAAAAGCACTCAAGTCACCCGAAAACAAACGTGACGTCATGAGAGTTCTAGGTTGTTTAGGATTCTACAGCATGTACATCAAAAATTTGCATGTTGACTGCAAACCATTCTATGACTTAACCCGCACAGAAACTAAATTTGTTTGGACAACGGAACACGAAAAACTGTTTAACGACATTAAAAACAGAATTAGCGAAGATACTATCTTAGCAATACCTGATACTAAATACCCATTCCACGTGCATGTAGACGCTTCTTCTATAGGAGTAGGCTCAATTCTCGTTCAAGAATTTCCGGAAGGGAAACGAATAGTGTCTTTCAATTCTAGAATTTACACTAAAGAGGAACAAAAAATGAGTACCACAGCACGCGAACTTTGCGGTGTAATATCGGCATTACAAACTTATGAGCATTACCTAATTGGTTCTCCCCATCCTGTATACGTGTACACAGACCATAAGCCTTTAATGTATCTATGGGGTAGAAGAGGAAAACTCTCTCACAGGTTTTTTAGATACCAGTTAGTAATATCTCAATTTCAAAACTTGAAAATTATTTGGACTGAAGGAAAAAACTTAGCCTTCCCCGACATCCTTAGTCGCAATGTAAAACTTAAAGATTTGGACAAGTATCAACTTAAACACAAAAAGATACCAAAAGACATTAGTTTTTACGACGAGCATGGTAACGAGGAAAAATACTTCATTTTGCGTGATAATGAAAGGGGACCAGCAGATGATTTTTTTCCAATCCTAAAACAAAGCATAACGGGTATCGACAAATTCAGTTTCAAAAATGACAAAATGGTAAAGCAAAAGTACGACAATAACCAAAACAGACTTTGCTCAATAAACAATATTTCGGAAGATTTCTCGTATGGTTCATCAATTAACCACTATAGGCGTCATCGCAAACATGTAATAACCCCTGTATCAGAACAGGAGGAAGACGAAAGGTCTGATCACTATACAGAAATTGATTCCTACCCTGATGAAGGGATAACCGAACAAAATTTTGACCCAATTTCGGAATTTGAATTGTTCAATGAGAACCAGTCACCGGAATTAGACTTTGACAAACTCTACATTGATCAAACTAATACCACAGACTCGGAGTACAGATTCCCTCTAGAATACGATAAAGTTTTTCTCGTGAAAAATAGCACTTGTATAGATAAAACCGAATTAGCAAAAAAATTTCCCGAAAATACAAAAATACGAGATGCAAGAGAACTCATCGATAAACTGACAATCTTCTCTAAAGAAGTTGATTTAAATACATCGGTAATTTGTCAAGAACAATTAAAAGATCCAGTGATACAACAAATTCGCCAATTAAGGACGAACAATAACAAAGACGAGAAGAAAATTGAATTCCGACAATCTAAAGCCATAATGTCGTACATTAATAACTTTGAGAAACTGAGTTTTGTAGGTAACATCTTATGTATTCAACAACAAACTGACGAACCAGATATTGAATACTTAAAAATTTGTGTACCACTGTCATTGTTCTTTAAAGTTTTTCAGCTAGCTCATTGTGAACTGTCAGGTCATGTAGGCTTAGATAAAACACTTGCTAATGTAAAACGATTTTTTTATTGGCCCGGAATGTATAAATGGATTGAAAATCTAATTGCTGATTGCCTTGAATGCCAAAAAAATAAACAAAAACGGAGAGATATCCACGAAGCACCCCTCGAAAAGTGGACTGATACAGTCCCATTCCCCTTTCATACGGTCCATATTGATCACAAAGGACCTTTAAATCCTCCGTCGAACGGTGAACATCATTGTTTAGTTATTGTTGATTCATTTTCGCGTTTCATTCAAGTATACCCTGTACGTTCCACAGACGCAGTAGACACCATAAAAGCTTTAGAAAAGTTCATCTTGTCTTTTGGAATACCACAAAAACTTGTTTATGATAAGGGTTCGGCATTCATGAACCAAGATTTTGCGAGTTACATATTCATGAATTAGGTATAACACCCGCACCTCGAACTGCTTATGCGCCTTGGACTAATGGCAAAGTCGAGATCCAAAACAAACATTTAGGAGCACATTTCCGAATTTTTCTAGAACAAGCTCGAGGTAAATGGGACGAACTGGCACCAAAATTTGCTTTTTCTCATAACACGGTTCCAAATGCTAGTACTGGAATCTCACCTTATGAAATTGTGTTTGGACAAAAACCACAGATACCTCTGTCACTTAAGTTAGGACTCCTACGAAATTCACAACTCACATGCTCTTCCGAGCTTTGCAAAGACCTGCCTCTTCACAGGCATACCTTGCAAACTTCAAAAATCACCGAAATTGACAAACTTCTAAAACCAACTATTAACAATGCGTTGCTAATGCGAGAAAACCAATTCAAACAAATATACAATAACGCTTATAAAAGGAGCTTAGAAAACAATAACCGCGCACATAAACATAGAAACAAACACAAATTAGGCAAGCCACTTGAGGTTGGACAAAAAGTTCTAATGGAAAACCATCAAATTGAGTTAGGAAAGTCAAAAAAACAACATGAACTAAGATCAGGTCCTTATACTATAGACAAAAAACTAACCAATGTTAACTATGAATTAACTTTAGATAGCAACCCGGCCACAAGGAAGGTCGCTCATAGAAATCACCTAGTCGAGTGTTACCCAGCTACTGAAACTATACCAGAGTTAACCCTAGAGTATGGTATAGATAAAAATAATTGTGACACATTCTATAATAATCTAATGACAAGTCAGATGAATAAACTCAACAGTCCCTTGACTAAATTCTCCTTCCAAAGCCCCACTAACACCGAATATTTCCCCGTGGATAATTTCATACGAAGAGACTCCCCTGTGCAGAACATCGACCCTGACCGAACACCTACCAATTTCGATTCTGGATTCAACGAAGCAAGTTCAGGTGGTCGTGACAACCCACCTCCAGTCCAAACACACCTGCCTAGCGGCAGTCGAACAAGAAGTTCAACTCCTTGCCCACAGCACAATTCTAGAATACCTCTAGACCCTAATTTAAGTCCTCTCCGCCCTAATACATCGGAACAAGGACCTTCTAATTTACAAACTTTAGAAAATAATAATAATAGGCGAACTTCTAGTCGCTCGGCCAAGCCGCCATCACGTTATCAAGCCGGATTTACTTAACTTTGTTTTAGGTACCAAAACCCAGTCAACATTTTCTGGACGTGCCTATTACTACAACTCTTAGCCTTAACTCCCGGCTTGAAGCGCTAAAAAAACAGGATGAAAAGATATCTTTGTTTTGAAAAACTCTATTTTTCTTATTTACTTATAAATCTTTTCTACTTTTGTACTCCTTTTATAGTTATTAACTCTACTGAACCCCTCCTTGACGATATTAATGATGTATCTAACAAACTAAGGGTCATTCATTATGACTGTTCTAAAATGAAAGAAAACAAAATGTATGCTCTAACACAAGTTTCTCCTTGCAAAATCACACCCGAAAACATTCAGATGGTTGATACACATGTAACACTTTACCAACGGTCTTATCGGACCTTCGTCAAAGCTCTTATGTGCAAAGTCACTGCAATGCTCATTCGTTATAATTGTGGTATGTTTTCCCATTCTTCAATTGTACACAACGCTCCAATAATAACATATGATATTATTGTTTCGCCTGAACAATGTTTAAATGCTAACAAAACTGGAAAAATTGCTGTTACAGAATTTGATGATGATGAAATGGAAATTGATATAAAACATGGAATAAAAACTGTCTCCTATAAAAACCAGGGAGTTGATCTTGAAGGTGAATCATCAACATCTTGTGATAATCGTGGTCAAATTAAACACTTCTCTTTTGAAACCCTGATGCAAGAAACTGTACTCGATATTGATCTTAATGACAGAACTGTCTATAACAGTCAAGGACTAAAACTTCCTTGTGCCCTCTCAGAAGGAGGTTGTCATTCGACATCACTCGACCCCTTTGCATACAATTGGGAGGCACCGGAAAATTGTATAGTTACTAAAAGATTTTCACAAAACGCAAAAATGCTAAAACATGAAAACGAACTTGGTAACGTACAGTATTTCATAGTGAGTGATGAAAAATCGGAGACGCCCTATGAAGGACCAGGAACGTATTCTCCTGCTGAAATGGATATAAAAATTAGAGTAGTTGATGAAAAGGAAAAGGTGTGTGGAAAACCTGAGTTTATTTACAGAACAAATTTAGATTCTTTATATGTTTCTTATACAGGCGGATTTAATATGAAAACTGGCAAACCTTATAAATCAAAAACTCAACAATTTTTTCATAAACTTCGTATTGATTCTGACAACAGCCGAAGTGTAAATGGGTTTAATAGGAAGCCTTCAGATGATCAGATCCGAACATCCGACAATGGTTTTGTTGCATGGGAACACTTAGACAAAGACAAGTTAGACTATGATCTTAACCTTGCGGTAAAAATGGATTTTGTCATATATCATAATTACATGCAAATAAAACAAGCATGGAAAGGTTTGGTCATAGAGCAATGCGAACTTGATCGAACTCAAAAACAAATGATACTAATGCAGGCTATCCAAAATAATCGTTTAGCTGGATACATGTTAACCGGCAACCGCTCGATGTTCTTAGACACAGATGGTAGCATAGGTTGGCTGTACCACTGTCCAAAACGAAACTCACCACTTAAGGTTCTTGATCAGTGTTTTGATAGGATTCCTATTCACTATGATGATAGGACAATGTTCGTCGATCCAATTTCTCGACAAACCTATCCATTTGCTAACGAAGTAAATTGTATTGGAGGCTACAAAAATGCCTACCAATTAGATATTGATAATGATAATTCATGGTACCATTTGATGCCAGCACCTGTTCCTTTACAACCGCCAAAAATATTCTCTTCAAGAGTTGTTGGTTCTGTTCCAAAATTTACCGGTTACGAATCACAACGTGCCGGAATTTACACACCGAATCAACTAAAATCTTTTTGGGACAATATCTTGCATTCGGAAGCATCAAAATCAGTTTTGACAAAAATTTCAAGAGAAGTTCTAGAAGGAAGAAGCATAGACTACTCTCAAAAAGATATTTATGCGTCCGCGATGGGCGTAAATAGACAAATTTATCTAGACTCTCTACTCTCACCTACATTTTTTACCGAGCAGTTTAAAGGCACTTTTGGAATTATCACTTTCTATTTGGAAAAAATTGGAGTTTATTTTGCTTGTTTCCTGTGCATAAAATTTTTAACTGATGTAATTTTAACAATCATAAGAGCGTTCGAAATCCACAAAATATCCAACAAAACAATGGGTTTTTGGAAAATTCTATTAGGAGCAACATATAATCTTTGTATCTTATCGTTCTTTACACCGGTATTCTCTAACGAAACCAAACCGTCGGCCCCGCAGAACAACAATCATTTTCTACCGCTTAGTAATTATCAACCTTACAGCACAATGGAAAAAACTTACAAATGCGTTGAGGATCAACCTCGAGAAAATAAAATTGATGAGCATTGTCATACAGAAAATAATAAAGTAGAATACCAAATCTAGCATCACATCAACCACAAACACAAAATGATGCAACCATTCTAAGTGTGGTGGCACCTCCTTAAAGCTGTTAATTAAAAAATCATCTTTTTCATAAAAAAATAATTTGTCTCTATAGTTTGTCTAAATAATAATAATAAAAAAAAAAAATTATTTGTATTAGACTCTATAAGTTAATTAATATCTTGTTTAGATACACCTCAAGGATGCTATGCTATGCAACCCAAATTCATAAAACAGCCTAACGCTTTATTCATTCGATTTGGACAATACACCGGACAAATATTATCATCAAGTATTTCCGATTTAAAAACTACTGTAACTATTAGAGTTGCATCTTTCTACTTCAGTGACATCATAGACTTGGACGTACCGCATTCAAATTTTCAATACTTCTCATTGTTAAGAGCCCTGATTGATGACACAATTACTTTTGTAAACATTGGAGTCGAATACAAAATTGTTTCAAAGCGTCTGAAGAAAAATATTATTAGACTTTGACTTTTCCTGTAAGAGACATGTGTGGCTTCCTTTCTTGCTTTTCATTTCTTATAATCCATTTTCATCTATGTAATCGCAACTATGTCTATCTAGCTATTGCCTGCACTCTTCCCCTACTCCGATTTTGCTACATTGAATCCGATTGATATATTATCTATAAATATCAATCGTTGTCAATAATCCTCTTTTCAGAAATAATTGACACACCCTTTTTTATCCTTTTTTTACATTTACATACTTTTATACATAGTTTTGAAATGAAGAACAATAAGTTAATTAACAACTAAAACGCTTCCATTAATGTACTTTTTGTTTCAAGATAGACTCGTTACAATTTATCAAATAAAGAAAACTTTTGAAGAAAATCACGGAAACATTTTCCCTCAAATTGTTATAAATTTTGAGTTTTGGGACACTTGGGAAAACGATATTGTGATTTTATCCCCTCATTCGTTGTATTGGAATTATTTCGTGTATTTAGCACAATTCGACCCTAATAGTTTGCCAAATGAGCTAGATCAGCAACATGATTCATTTAACTAATAGAAACTTACAAATCAGAATCGGAAACCAAAATTTTGAGCTATTAGCCGTATACTATGTTTCCGCTATAAGTATAATGACTTTCGCAAAAAAACCCATGACAAATATTTACAGACTTTTAACTATTTTCATTACTCATCCTCAGTTCGCCGAATTCACCATTTTTCTAGCATTCAAAGAGAACTCGGTATTTCAAGTACAACACCCAATCTATATTGCTTAAGTATCATTCTAAACTATGATATTTGCAGTTAACAATAAATTTGTAGAGTTACAAAAAATTCAACGATCTTTTGATGCATACCCAACACCTGTACCTACTATGCTAGTAACGCTCAAAGAAATCCAAAGTGAAAAAATTTGTTTAATAAGTATTAATCCTCTTTCAGTTCATTGGAAATTCTTCCTCTTTATTCTAGAAAACCCAAATTGTATACCTCACAATCTTTATTTTGAATTGCCGAAAAGTGATTCTTCTCAAAACGATTTCATTACTAAAGAATTGGAAACAATTAACAATTAAAAAACAGCAATGATATTCTCATACCAAAATTGCCTTATACAAATTCAATTTTTTGAAAAATCATTTGTGACAACAAAAAGTAACAGAGTTATACCACAGCTATTACTCCATTTCGAATATTTAAACACTTGGACTGATGGAACCATCATTTTAACAACATCTTCCCCCTATTGGACATTTTTCATAAATATATCCCAAGCTTTAAATGGTTCCAAAATCCCTTTTAATTTAGATCTCCTATAATGCTGTTCCACTTTGGTGAGCGACTAGTCAAAGTAGAATCCCTCGAGAGATCATTCATTGAAACTCCCACTGCAGAAATAAAGCCCTGTATAATCATACATTATACTGACTACGAACGTGGATGTGAGGGTTCTACTCGAGTCACCATGGGAATGATGCATTGGGAATTCTTTCTCGCACTCATCGATATCGAAGAGCACTTCCCAGTCAACTTGGGCGCTCTTCAGTAAAGTAATTTGTTTTACATAACTTGCTCTCCACAAAAATTTTTTTTTCTCTCCTTTCCTCTTCTTCATTTTTTTCTATCCTTTTTTTTCTGATCAATTTGTTCTTTTCCCTTCATTTCTTTCCAAATTGTTAAAACTAAAATGATTTTGTTTATTGGTAAGGAAAAAATTAAAATTGTTAAAGTAGAAAGATGGTTCAATATTTGTTTCACACAGTATAAAGCATGTATCAAGATAACTTATATGTTTTTAAGCACCGATACCATTAATCATTATTACGTTTATCCAAACGAGAAACACTGGAATTTCTTTTTTGCTATTGCAGATTTAAATGTAACTATTCCCAACGAACTCGAACACCATGGATTAGAACTCGTATACCCGGATCTTTCTGATTTGTCCTTATAATGGGAAACATTCTGAAAATATCGTCTCAGCAACCTCAAATTGATACAACCCCTAAAATTGAATGCCCTGTTTGTTATCTCCCTTGCCGTCAATTCAAAAAATTGCACAAAAACCCAAATGGTCAGCCCCCCCATTTTGCTTGCATTCCTTGTAGAAATGAATTATTTAAATATTGGAACCAACCTAAATGTCCCATTTGCGTAACTCCCATTTATACAATCAGTCATTGCCATTATTTCCAGTGTGATTCTTGTCAAGAAGTCAAAAAGTTATCCACCTGCCACAGTCACTTCAGGGATTTTCACCCAAAACAATCAATTTGTTTGCAGTGTATGACCTTTACAACTACTAAATGCCCCTTATGCAAACAAACAATTGACCCAAACAACCCGTGGTAAAATCCTTGATTCAAAACTACCTTCACAAATTATCCAAAATGTTTATCCCCAAAGTACTTGATTTTTTATTAATGGCCCTCATGATTATTGCAGCAGCCTTCTCCTTCGTTTTAACCGTTTTCCTCGTTGTTGTAAGTATTCCTTTCAATTTTTTGATGTTAATAGTTATATTAGTAATAGACCAAACAATAAAATCCCAAAATAACCAACAACTGAATCCTCCAACCATACCAGTCCCATAATCCCCTCCAATAACAATCTTCCAAAAATGAATACAATTGACAAAGAAACCAATACTATAGAATCCAAACCGGTCTCATTAATTTGTTTATGCTGCAGACGCGAAACAATTGTTTTCAAGAAATTACACGAAAACCCCCCTAACGAACTACCCCACGTAATGTGTCTGCTCTGTTACCAATATGTTATAAAAGATATGGGCTATGATTTTTGTCCAAAATGCTCTAAATTTAATGTTATCCTTTCAATCTTTAACTGGTTTCAATGTGATATTTGCAAACAAACAAGATTTCAATATTCTGTTGCAAAAACGTTTCATCACAGTGATCACAAGCCCGTCAACTTTTGTAAATTTTGCGTAGAAGACTATAAATTATGCCCTCGTTGCGAAAAAATAATTACATAATGCATCCAAGAACTCCCAAAATTTTAATTCTTTTCCTGTTTTCATTTTTGATCCACTCGATATCCCTAATTCAATTCAGTTTTTACCAGGAGCAAATCACCTCCTTCACCCTAGTTCTACACTACTCATTGAATTGACAAAACGCATCCCATAACATTGTTTATTCTTCTTTTTGTCCTCTTATGCCCATTGGCAATATCCCTTTTTATTAATCACTACCTCCTTTCCATCTTCTCCAGATACGGAAAATGACCAATCTAGAGCTATCCACAAAAATATTTATCTTAATCCTAATTACCTTGCTTGCCATATCGTTCCTCATTAACCTCATCCTACTGCAGTTTCTCAGAAATTTTCCTGTTTTTGTCTAAGGAAAATAAGAGAACAGTCACTCGATGGGTCTTTCACAATCCCTATTCGACAGTTTCCGTTGGCTCTATCCCCATAAGGACATTATCTGCCCCATATGTTCACGAAAAACCGTTATTGTAGAAAAACTACACAAGCAATTCCCCAACGAAAATCCTCACTATGTATGTATTCCTTGCAGAAAGGCACTTTTTAAAAGATACACAAACCCTAAATGTCCCATCTGTCTTCGACCATGTCTTCCCGTCCTGATCACATCCTATTTCCGATGCAATTTATGCAAAAAAATGAAAACAGAATTAGGAGTAACAAAACACCCACATTTTTCCCAACATGACGAACACCGATTCTGTCGCGTATGCATAAATAAGCAGACAAAATGTCCCATTTGCAAAAATTGTTTAGACGATGTTGTCTAATAAACCAAAACAACTCAAGTCCCAACGATCTTTTTTCCCTTTTAACTTTTCCTCGGGAAGGGGTTACCTCAGCTTTCTCCAGCCTGCCCCCCTGGCTTTTGAACCTAAATAATTCAGAACACTAACACGATAACTGAAATTTTCAAAAATGACCCGAAAAATTTTTCTTTCAGCTCAGCAAAGTTGTCTCCCCAGCTGCACGGGTCGTTGCAGCCGTGTTAGTGTGACGCACGCCCCAAGACTCACACCTCCGGGCAGCGGAGAAAGACGTACTTGTGCCAGGGCTGCCCGCCTGGCATAAGTATAAAAATTTTTTAATTATTGATCCCCCTCTCTTTATTAAAGTTAACTTTGCATTTAGCAAAACAAACGATTTTCTACCAAAATTTAATAACAAATGCATTTAGCATTATAATTTTTAAGTAAAGCAGTTAGCAACAAAACCTTACAAAAACATTTTTACAATAGAATACTTTTCTATATTAGCAATACATTTGCAAACATGAAAAGAAGCCATAATGTGTGATACTAATGACACAGGCTAATAATATCAAAATATTTTAGACCTCAACCACAAAATGAGCATCAAGCACAACCTCTCAAGTGTAATCGTCCCCGCTGCTTCACCATCTTCATCAAGCCAACAACCAACACTACAACATCAACAGAAACCATCATCAACTCCGCCATTTCGACCAATGCGAGAACAACAGGACCAATATGATCCCCAAAACAACTGGATAGTCAATCGCAAGAGACCAGCACCAGGAAATCAACAAAGCAGTCACGCAGAAAAGATAAGAAAAATGGCAAATATAGATGACCTCATTAGTGACAAAGAGCGAAAGGACATCCCCTATTGCTTGAAAATTCAGAAAATTAGAGAAAACGTTGTAAATCCCATGAACCCCAGATTTGTGACGAACTTGAGGTACACTTTGAAAATGAGTACACTTTGAGCCAATAAGTTCAGAATCTCTGACAAAGTTAAGGTTCAGAACATTTCAACCGGCGAAGAATTTCTTGCGAAAACTGAAAACCTGCCTATTTTGAAAGAGTTCTCATTACCAGAAACAACAAACGTCTGGAGAATAAAAGACAGAGATACCCAAAAGAACACTTACCTCGCCAGAAACAATCAGCTGGACTCGTATGTCAACTTTCCCTATTCCCACTTGACTGCCTTTCCGACACCCGCGGATGCCATCGAAGAAGTCACTGAAGCTTCACTTATTTCGGAGAATACGAGGTTCAGACAGGAATTGTTCATCAAAGAGACGGAATTGCAGGAACTGCAAATGAAATTCGAAAGTCTGCAAATGAGCAATACAGAGAAAGGAAAAACAACAAGTGATGACTACTGGAGAAGGCAGTACGTCCTAACGAAACAGCTACAAAAAACAGAAGACAGCAACCTGAAGCAAATTAACAAAGCATTTGCTCAGAAGCATCTTGAAATAACGTCGGCCAACAAAAAGCTAAGAATGGCAAACAAGGAATTAGTTGAACAGGTCAAACAACTGAACTGCAAGTTAGAGAAAGAAAAAAGGAAGAGGCAAAAACAAAATAAAGTCACTGATCCCTAAGCACGAAAAGACCCCAGAGCCATGCGATGACAGTCAAGATATACAAGAGGTTCTTTTGATCGAAGACGATGGTAACAGTCCGATGCAAAGCCCAGTCATTTTGCCCCCAGAATTTTTTGAATAATACAGCAAAACATTATCGCCCTTTGCGATTAATTTTATAGCATACCATTGTCGCCCTTTGCGATTAATTTGATAACTGTCTGAACTTGTAGTAACTCATTTATATGTCTCAAGCGCAATAAAATTATTTACGATGCAATATATTTCTTCTTTTTAATCATTTTCTTTTCTATCTTAAAAATCGGGGTGAGCTGTAGTATTACGAGAGCCGTTACAAATGAACGGATAATTAATCCCGCATTAGAGCGAACGTATTTAGGCGCTAATTAACCATTCTTTCGCCGCGCGCTAAACGAACTAACGCTTGTTAAGACTACCAGTACACAAGTGTTTAAACAACTCAGTTCGACTTATTTAATTAACACAACTTTAGGCCTGGATCTCCTCGCTTATATCCAGGATAGAAAATGTACGTTGTTGAACGTAGGCGGCCTGTAAAACCACAGTTTCTTTTGATTTAAATTACTTCTGCTTTTGACAGTTGCAATGCAGATCCTTCCCCCCAAGTTCAATAAAGATGAAGCAGATTGCTTCAGGGGAAAAGACAATAGAGTCTCATAAAAAGCCCCCAAGAAAACCATAATTGTTGCGGTTTTAGAAGAGGGGAAAAGCAGAAAACAGGCGCCTACGAAATCAATAATTGATGCTCTAAGCTTTTTAGATTTTTATTATTTTTTGGAGTTTCAATAATTTCTCCGTGAGATAAAAAAGAGTTAATTCTCTTGCCTTCTCGGCCAATAGGAAAATTAAGAAGCACCTCACTATGAACGTGAGTTTGTGATTCGCTCCCTATCGGCCCAAACGGAGCTGAGAGGAATTAATTGTTTCTCTCAGCGAAGTGGGACGGAATAAAATTAGAGAGACAGAAATCACTCCCAGAAGCAAGCAGCAGACAACTGCTTTCATTTTTCTCAAAATTTAACTTCACTGTTACAATAAAATAGTCGAACATAATTGTTTAATAACTTAGACAAATAATTCCTGATTTGATTTTATAACTTTCTTTTTCGACAAATAACATAACTGAAGAAACACCCAAGTGAACGATCGCCCAGCAGCTCACCTCCATTTCACCACTACACAACTGGTAATTAGTAAGCTTGATCATTTAAACTATTTATTTAATTAATTGAACTTTTCAGCCCCCCAACTATTTTAAATTGAGACTTATAGCACAGACAGGTCTTAGGCATATATCTTTGCCTTCGATTTGTTATATCTTTTGTCAAGTTTGACTGGCATACATAAAGAGATCCCGTATTGTGTGATCTGTAATAGCCCAGCCAAATTTGATAGAACAAGTGTGAATTAGGTCAAGAACAATTAGCCCACAAAAGTCTGCTCTTTGAGCTTGATCGAGAGGTTTTTGAAAGTTCAAGAAAGTTTTGGTTTTAAAGACAAGAATCCCAATATTGAGCCAGTTTCTGCTCGAAGTTGAGCAAGTTATAACTCGTTTACACTTAAGAACCATGACTAATGTGAACTTTTCAACAGGTTCAATTAAACTATAATTTAATTAAAGTGAACCATGACTAATGTGAACTTTTCAACAGGTTCAATTAAACTATAATTTAATTAAAGTGAACCATGACTAATGTGAACTTTTCAACAGGTTCAATTAAACTATAATTTAATTAAAGTGAACCATGACTAATGTGAACTTTTCAACAGGTTCAATTAAACTATAATTTAATTAATAAGGGAACAAAATAATTCAATTTTGAACTTACTACAGTAAAAGTTGCAGTTGTTAGACAGAAAAAATGACAAAAAATTGAAGTGTTCACCAGATAAACGTGAAGAACAACCGATAACAACGGAAGCTGTGTTTTCTAATGTTGACTCAACGACAAAATTTCCTGATTTGCTTCAAAATGTTGGGAAATAGAACCTAACGAAATATTAAAAATGCACATTAAATATTTGTAGATTAAGTTTTCCCAGAAATAAAAATTATATCAATGAGAGTGATACACGCTTAATTTAAAAAGAAAACTACCAAAAATTATATATATATATATATATATATATATATATATATATATACACAAAAAAAGTTTGATTGATATAGATTCAGCTCAGAACTTTAAGGCGATTATTATAATCTCACACTCCTAATGACGACACGACATACTTATATTTGATATAAGAATTGTAAGCTGCTTAATTTTTTTTATCACACTTGTAAGAACTTGTAAGTTTTTGGAAGAAAAACTTGTAAAGTAAGGCATCGCCATTAAAGAACTTGCAAGATACTTGCAAGATCTTACAAGTTAACTTTTCAAATTCGACCCGGGATGGGATTTTTTGCAGCTTTACTTTAAATGCGCATCATTTTTGACTGAACGGGTGTTTTGTGGTATTTCGCAAGAATTTTTAATTTGTCTCCTTGTTTTTCAACGTATAGGAATGCGAATCAGATTCAAAGTTCTTGATATGGTTCTCAAAATATGGTAACTCAAATGCCCTCCCACAGCACCATTACTTTACAGTGATTTCGATTCGGTGGCAATTTCGGATACTTTCTCAATTGTAGATTGCCGGCAGCAAAATTTTTTTTCAAGGTTTGAAATCTGAATTTACATTTTTAGTTAATAAATAAAAAAAAACATAGCAGAACAAGTCCTGACGTACAATTCTAAGAATTTTCATTGACTACACAGAAATACTAGACCCAGAATGAAATATGAGTGAATTGCAAAAACAGTTTTAAAAAAATCAGATCAAAAAAATAAGAACAAATAAGAAAGAAAAAAAGAATTTGACTAAAAAAATTTGACTAAAAAAGTAGACCTAGAACGGGCTACGAGTGAATTGGGAGAACAATTTAGAAAAAAAACAGATCAAAAAAAATCGGAAAAACAATAAAAATCCAAATGAAATTGCCGCATGTAAACAAAAAGCCACTAGCTACAAAGCGAATTTTTGTTCAAACACCGTTTTCTCACTCTACTTCAAAATTAGAGCGAAAAAAATGCACGCCGCAAAACCACTCGCTTTTCGCTCAATTTCTCGTTTCGGCGTGACCAAAATCACTACTCCAATTTGACTTCAAAAATCATGAAACTTGTGAACAGATCTTAAAAAAAAACAAAGCAGGACAAGTCCTGACGTACAATTCTAAGAATTTTCATTGACTAAACAAAAATACTAGACCCAGAATGAACTATGAGGGAATTGAAAAAACAGTTTTAAAAAAATAAGATCAAAAAAATAAGAAAAAAACAGAAAATCAATGTCAAAAAGCCGCATGTGAACAAAAACACCACTAGCGAGAATTGAAAATTTATTTCAAACAAAAAAACTAGGCCTAGAATGAGCTTTGAATGGATTCGAAAAACCATTTAGAAAAAAATCCAATCCAAAAAATTGAAGAAACAGTAAAAATCAGAGTGAAATTGCTGCATGTTAACAGAAAACCACAACCGAGAAACCAATATTTTGTTCAAACACCGTTTTCTCACTCTACTTCAAAATTAGAGCGAAAAAAATTCACGCCGCAAAACCGCTCGCTTTTTCGCTTCATTTCCTGTTTCAGCGTGACCAAAATCACTACTCCAATTTGACTTCAAAAATCATGTAAATGTGTGAACAGATCTTTAAAAAAGACAGAGCCCCAATGCAATTCAAATTCTTTGAATTGTAAAAAAAACAGCGCCCCAATACAATTCAAATTCTTTGAATTGTTATAGAACAATATTCGTTTGACTAGAAAAGACTCAAAAGCTGACCTGTTTCTTGTCAATTTCAGAGGCGCTCAAAAACACAAATATGCTTTAAAATGCCATTAAGGGGTCAGAAGCGGGTTCAAAAACGAGCATTTTCTTGATTTTTCAATCCAACTTGCGACAAGAAATTTTTTCATTTAAGGCACAACCTGGTCAACTTTCAATTTTTTAACCCCATAACTGCCCCACATTGTTGATGAACGATTTTAGATAATTGATAAAGACGCGTTTTGATGTGGTTTTTTTGGTGGTCTAGCATATAATACTATGCCTTACTTATAACTTATGTCTTGAAATATCAGATGAACGACAGAATTATACCAGAAAAAGATCCCCAGTGATTGTGGAATTTTTATCGTGTAAGATCTGATAAGATGCTGACTAAGAATTTTTATCGTGCAAGATCTTATCAGATCTTACACGATAAAAATCCCTCTTATCAGATCTTACACGATTAAAATTCTGGTAAGAGGAATTTTTATCGTGTAAGATCTGATAAGACATCTTATAAGATAAACATTCCTCTTATCAGAATTTTTATCGTGTAAGATCTGATAAAACATCTTATAAGATAAACATTCTTCTTATCAGAATTTTTATCGTGTAAGATCTGATAAGACATCTTATAAGATAAACACTCCCCTTACCAGAATTTTTATCGTGTAAGATCTGATAAGACGGAATTTTTATCGTGTAAGATCTGATATGACATGTTTTAATTTTTTCAATATAATCGTATAACGTAGTCAAGGTCCTATGAATGTAAAAAAAGAATCGGTCACCTAACCAATTATGAAACAAAAAAATGCTTGTTGATTCTGTTTTGGCGGAAGTTTTAGTGTGTGTCTTAACTGTGTACTATGGCTAAACTTAGCAGTCCAAGATAGTTTTGGTCTTTGAAAAAAAAATTCAGTCTAGTTTGATAATCACCTTTTCGGAGAAAGCCCCTGCCACTCAAATAAACTCTTTTACAATATCTTATAAGTCTTAAAAGACAGTATAAGATATTTTTTTCTTTGTTGCTCTGACACTTAAGTGTTGCATGCTGTAGCTTTTCGGCTACTGCTTGAGAGCAACTCTGTATTGTCTTCAATATGGAGAATATACCATACTTCAGGAATTTATATAAGAGGAATTTTTATCGTGTAAGATCTTATAAGAGGAATTTTTATCGTGTAAGATCTTATAAGAGGAATTTTTATCGTGTAAGATCTTATAAGAGAGATTTTTGTCGTGTAAGATCTTATAAGAAGAATTTTTATCGTGTAAGATCTTATAAGCGGAATTTTTATCGTGTAAGATCTTATAAGAGGAATTTTTATCGTGTAAGATCTTATAAGAGGAATTTTTATCGTATAAGATCTGATAAACGTCTTATAAGATCTTATAAGAAGATGCATCCCCTTACAGGCTATTAGCAAGATGGTTTTGTCAGAAATTTGTCAGATCTTACACGATAAAAATTCCACAATCACTGGGGATTATACCAGACATAGATACTAAGTTTGTTTTATTCTTTTGACTATTTGAACCAATTTCAAGAATATTTATACAAATCAAAGTAGTTAAGAGTATTTGAAATGTTAAAAGGAGAGAAAGATGATAATTTTTAGAAAACTCTAACGCTTATTTTTTTCCTCATGAATTAAGAACAAAAATGAGACTTCCTGTTTTACAGTAGTTTTGCGGATGTTATGGTAGCAATATTTTATCTCTCCGCAGAGAAAAGATATCGATTGTTGCCAGAATTGAATAAGCAACAAAAAAAATTGGACCAACTGATACGAAATTCTCCCCCCCCCCCCGTATTCAATTGAGGGTGTTGGGACAGTCATTGTCATTAAATGAAGTATGCCCTTACTGTCTTTTACCATGAAACAATTTCGTCAATAACTGTAACAATAAAAATTTAACAATCACGATGGATGTTTCCATATGAGCACCATAGGAAAATTCTACCACCATACCTGCAATCAAACAGGACAAGAACAGAGCCGGTCCCGTTACCTCTCTGGCAATGACTCCCACCAGGACATAAGGACCACTTCCAAGGACTGTCGCGATTCCCATCATTGTCATGTCAAAAGTCGTCAGGCATCTTTTCAACTCTGTTTTCATCAAATCTCCCTCCATGTTTTTTGTCCTCCATAATTTACTCACGTATTGCTTCAGAGCCATCTAAATTGCAGTTTTCTAAAATTTTCAAAAAAATTTTTAGGGTTGTAGATACGATTTTTGCGATGAAAATCGCTTAATGTTACAAATGAAAATCGCTTAAACAAAAATAAGCATGCAAAAATGATTATTTTTTTGGAATTTGATGAACGAGGTATAGGCTATACAAACAAACTTTTTTCAAAAACGAAAGTTGAGTAAGTATAGGCAAAAAATAATACAAAATTTCAATTTTAAAGTGGATATTTTTCAAGATAGAAAATCAAAATTTAAACGCAAACTAGTTTGAATGTTCTAATTAGATCTTAGTTCAGATAACTATTTAATTGTTTAGATTACTGTTCGTGTCGCAGCATGAAAAATAAATTGAAGTGTGAATGAGCGAGTTGACTTAAATAATCTCTCGGTAGTAACTAATAGTTCTAATTATCATCGTATCCAAAACAAAAGTTTTCATGCTTTTAAATAAATTAGCTGCAAATAAAGCCGCAATACAATTGTAAAATATGATCGCGGTTTCATTAAACAATGAATCCAATATGAATTAAATATCCAATGTCATAAACCTAAAGAAGAAAAATAACTTTTTCCATTACAATCAGGAGAAATGGATCCTATTGTATGGCTCCAATCGTTTCATTTTAAGTCCCGTGACCTGCTGACGGATAAGGGTACTGTACTAATGGATCTATTAGAAAAACTATTGTATATACTTTGCTTATTTTTGGCTTTAAGGCATTTTGGCATATGTAGGGTATTTAGGCGGTACACACGCACACCCCCACACCATATACACACAATACACACATACACATATACTCACAAACACACACACAAACACACACGCACACACATACACACAAATACACACACACACACACACACACACACACACACACACACACACACACACACACACACACACACACAAACACACACACACACACACACACACACACACACACACAAACACACACACACACACACACACAACAAAGACCACAGACGTGCGTAAAAGTAGTAAAAAAGACAACTATATTTAATTTACCGTTATGTTGCGCAGCGTGTTTCATTGATTAGAAGAGTTCTTAGAACAAGTGGTGTGTCGTTGTAAGCTCAGTTGCCTTCGAAAGTTAAAGCGAGTCCCAATAAAACAAGAAAATGGCAATGCAGGCGTTATAAGCAGGCGTAATAAACAATCTGATTTAGCTTGAATTTATAATTTGCTTCTATGGTTGGTTTTTTTACAATCTTTTTTGGCTATTGAATTTCCAAAGCTCAGATGTTCTCTCATATGACAATGTTCTTATATGAATGCATCTTTGATTAAAATCTATGGTTGGTTTTTTAACAATCTTTTTTGCTAATGAATTTTCAAAGCTGTGACTTTGACTTGTTCTCATTTGACAATTTTCCTATACATTTCAATTTTTTAACGAGTGCGTTTAATCCTCAAAAATAGCTTTAGTCCAAGTCAAGGGAATAAGAAAAACCCTTTTGTGTACATTTGGGAATGTAGATTAAAAATTTAATTACGCTTATAAAACCAAAAACTAATTTCTGGAAACAAATAAAGAAAAACCATTCTGGCGGAGAAAAGTTCCAATTGTTCAGCTAAAACAATTTCTTGTTTAGATTCAGCTGCTCTAGATTAAAAATTGTAGTCGTCAATTACTGCAGCATTCTCATGAAATATATAAAATAGCATCCAGAACTATCATCTCAATCAGCGATTCTACAAAGAACATTAAGGGCAAATAAAAAGGAACTTCTAAAAAGTTGTGATTTTATTTACAAAGGTGCAAATGAGCCCCGAACTTTGCCTAAATTGAGATTGGTTTTTTCAAGACTTTGACTCATTCCTCAAAAAAATTTAAAAATTTCAAAATATAGCTGGAGGTTAAAAGAGAACAAAAAACTAGCAGTAGCAAGAGGCATAACACACGCACTCAAATTTAGCTGTAATGCGGTAAAAGTTTATAAACGTTTTTTGAGTGGTCATTTTTGCGCTCCTTTTTCTCTTTTTTCAGAACAATCGCGTAGTAACAGATCCCTTGTGACATAGTCTCATTAAGAAAAAAATTTCCATCCGCTGTTTTTTTAGGAGAAATAAAAATTCAGTAGTTAAGGTTTTGTCTGACTGCATTTTGACGTTATTACTATGTGTTTTTAAATTTAGATATTCAGTTTTTGCTGTGAAATTTTTGTTTTTGCTAATTTTTTGGTTGTTTTTTTGTCTCGCTGTCTCTTTCAGGTCAGATCTTGTTGGCGCTGTAATAAGGCATGGCATTATGTAATTCAATTAGTAGATAGGTAGTGTAGCGATTGTTTTATACTCAAACATCTATTTTTGTTATTTCTTCATTTGGTTGACAATTAAGTTAAAAGTATAAATGAGCTCGGGTCGGAACATCATTTGCAAACGCACGTTAACCAGCCGCCTTTTTTATACTTGAAAAATAGAAAAAAATTCTTAAACCTATTGGCCACTAATTTTTTTTCATTTTCTATTTCGGACAACTAATGATGACTAAGATGATGTTTCGAGGGCTTCATATTATAAGCACAATTGAATTAAATTGGAATGTTTAAGTACTGTTTATTGTCAGCAGTTTTTAATATCACAGAATTATGAAAAATTTACTGCAAAAAAGTTAGGAAAGATCTTTAGTATCTTAATGTTTGGTGTAAAATAAAAACCGCAGAAGTTGCTGCGGTTATTGGGAACAGTAATTATAGTGTCACACTAAAATCCCAGCACAAATAATATAAAGGAAACCATTTTTTTCTTTAAAAATTACATTATCCAGATAATAGAATTAAAAATACATTATTTCAGAATTAAAAATACATTATTCAAATAATAGCTAATGATTTTAATGGTAGCAATAGTTTGTGTTTTCGCAAATCGTTTTGTAAAGTTTTTCTTTAGTTCGTTTGTAAGTCTTAAACTACCCAAAGACAAGGCTTTTTTGTTTTGTAACTTTTTAATTACTTATCAAGGATTATTTAGTTAAAAGCTAATGATTTTTAAGCCTTTTGAAATTTCTTGGTTCAATAAATGTTGATAAATTTTTGAATTTCGCCTTAATTATCGTTCTCTTTGTTGACTTGTGACATAGTCTCATTAAGAAAACTTTCCATCCGCTGTATTTTCAGGAGAAATAAAAATTCAGTGGTTAAGGTTTTGTCTGACTGCATTTTGACGTTATTACTATGTGTTTTTAAATTTAGATATTCAGTTGTTGCTGTGAAATTTTTGTTTTTGCTAATTTTTTGGTTGTTTTTTTTGTCTCGTAGTCTCTTTTAAGTCAGATCTCATTGGGGTTGTAATAAGGCATGGCATTATGTAAATGAATTAGTAGATAGGTAGTGTAGCGATTGTTTTATACTCAAACATCTATTTTTGTTATTTCTTCATTTGGTTGACAATTAAGTTAAAAGTATAGATGAGCTCGGGTCGGAACATCATTTGCAAACGCACATTAACCAGCCGCCTTTTTTATACTTGAAAAATAGAAAAAAATTCTTAAACCTATTGGCCACTAATTTTTTTTTTCATTTTCTATTGCGGACAACTAATGATGACTAAGATGATGTTTCGAGGGCTTCATATTATAAGCACAATTGAATTAAATTGGAATGTAAAGTACTGTTTTTTTCAGCAGTTTTTAATATCACAGAACTATGAAAAATTTACTGCGAAAAAGTTAGGAAAGATCTTTAGTATCTTAATGTTTGGTGTAAAATTAAAACCGCGGAAGTTGCTGCGGTTATTGGGAACAGTAATTATAGTGTCACACTAAAATCCAAGCACGAATAATATAAAGGAAACGGAAACCATTTTTTTCTTTAAAAATTACATTATCCAGATAATAGAATTAAAAATACATTATTTCAGAATTAAAAATACATTATTCAAATAATAGCTAATGATTTTAATGGTAGCAATAGTTTGTGTTTTCGCAAATCGTTTTTTAAAGTTTTTCTTTAGTTCGTTTGTAAGTCTTAAACTACCCAAAGACAAGGCCTTTTTGTTTTGTCGTAACTTTTTAATTACTTATCAAGGATTATTTAGTTAAAAGCTAATGACTTTTAAGACTTTTGAAATTTCTTGGTTCAATAAATGTTGATCAATTTTTGAATTTCGCCTTAATTCAAAAATTAGTGTCACACTAAAATCCAAGCACAAATAATATAAAGAAAACCATTTTTTTCATACCGAATTTTGATTGAGGATGGTTTGATCACGTCTGATATTGGCCAAAAACTGTATTACCACGACTACGAACGCATCATTGAAAAAAGATGACAAAATCTAGACAGGTTTCCTCAAATGCACACCTCAAAGCAGATGTGAACAAACCTTTAATATCTTAACATTTTTCCGAGTTCAAGATCAAGAACTTTAGACTGATCTTACCGAGGAATTTTAAGATTTAGCATGAAATTTTAGCCCAACGAAGTATTGATTAGCAATTCCAGGTCATGTCCAGGAAATGAAGGTTTTTCGTGTCCGGAAATTATGTCTCAAGTTATGTTTCACAATGTGTCCACCAATGTTTGTTTTGTAGGAATGGTGAACCAGACATTTCTGTGGTCCTGGGACGACCAGTCGACAGAGCCAACGGAGGAGATCACAGGCAGTAAAGTGGCAACGCATAAGTTCACAATTACGGTATGTGCCAGTAGTGAATAAATTAAGTTATTAGGAAATTAGGTACCAACAGAATTATACTCGAAATAAGGATATTCACCAACTAAAAACAATGATGCAGTGGTAATACTGATTTAAAAAAGAAAACTAAACCACAGATGTTAATCTAAGAGTGTTCCACATCGCAACAATTATTTTAATTAAATACATTTACACATTCACAAGCTTAAAGTTGATGTTTTGATTTGATTGAATATCCTTATTGCGAGTAAAATTTTATTTTTGCACATAATCTGTTTTATCCACTACTAACTACTAGAAGTTGATCTGTAACATACAATATGTTAATTGATCAAACTAAAACTCAAACAGGAGCAAAGATTCAAACTAATAATTCGTAAAATATTAACTACACTATATTTTATCTAAAGTCAATCTCAAATTAATCTCAATTTGAAATGCGTTGTCTTTGTGTCTCTTTTTTTTTTATCTCGAAGACGATATCCAAATTAGAACAGTGAGAATATGAGATCACATTATTATGCAGATGCACTCGAAGGTTGCTCACACTTTCTAAAATTGCATATACACGATCTGGTGTGTATATTCAAAACTCTGTTGATAGTGAAAAAACTGTCATCAAACGCCGTCATCAAAGGACAACTAAAAGTACTTCAGAAAACTTTACACTTTGGATTATCGTTCGGAGTTTTAAATTTCTGATGGACTCGGGTTGCTCATCATACAAAACTCTAAGTAGTCATAGTAGGTCATATATGATTCTTAGTAATCATACTAGGTCATATATAATTTGTATGAACTCCTCGTATTCATGCGAGATCATATATAATTTCCTAGAAAGCTTAAAAGATCCTAGAAAGATCATATATAACTTCCTAGAAAGCCTGAAAGCTGCATAATTTTCATTTTCTATAGAAGTTGAGGAAATTTCTTGGAAAACATACAAGGTCATATATGACACATAAAACAAGAAAAAGGCGGCTTGTTCGAACGTGATGCTGCGTCACCGTTCAAAAACATACTTGGTTTACTTGTCAACCAGATGGGAAGAGTTCAAAAAAGTTCAAATTTTCAAATAATGTTTTGAAAAAAAACAATGCGCGATAGAGCATCCAACTCAAATCTCTCAGTAAAGTGAATAATATTACATTAAAGCATTAGAAAACCAATAAGATCTGTAATTATTAGGACTACGAGACAAGACAAAAACAAAATCAAGTGAAAACAACAAAATTTATTTGTATCCAAAACCCAACGTCTACTTTTGAATAATGTAGTCAAAATAAGTCAAACAAAATAGGGCCACACATATTATTTTCTTCAGTAAAAAAAGGGTTTTGGTCCTTGATTAGACTCGGTAACAAGTAAACAAATATGGCCAAGTTTAAAAACACGTTTATTTTTGAAAGCAAATAATTTCAAGCAATGAAAATCTTTAGATATCAACGGAAATCTTAAATAAATTTATGTTCATTCAAACCTGAATATGAAGACATTGACGTCTTTCATTATCCAGAGCCCTACGCCTACAAAAACAAGCAACAACTTCAGACAAAAATAAAAAACTCAACTAAATTTTCAAAAAGACATAGTCAATGGCGCCTTTTTTGCATACCACATATTTGATATTTGACCTTCGAATAGTGACACTAGATAATAATTAAACAAAAAGACAAGAAGTGTAAAGCTCAAAATTAATGTGCGACACTAGATAACAAATAGACGAAAAGACAAAAAGTGTAAAGTTCAAACATAATGCGCATGTGTTTTTCGAAAACAATTACTTTCGTTGTTGTAAAAGTATTAGTTATGAAATAAAATCATTAAATAGTTTCATTTATTTCACAGAAAAAACCATTGAGACTTCTCATTATTCAGAATATTTCACAAGTCTACAAAAAGCGGACAAATACTGAAAATAATCCAAAAAAAATAAGTTTTGGCGAAAAACCTGTTTCAAAGCAGTTTGAAAAGTATTTAACGCTGTAAAGAGATCAGATGTGCTCAATTTTTTTTTCAACACACAACAATGAAGTTTCATGCGGCTGGCAATTAAAGGTAGTTGACGAGAGTCGGTATCAAATAAACAAAAAAGAAGATCAAAAAAATACGTTTGGGAATATTTTTTAAAACGTGTGACCTTAAAGTTATGAAAATGAGTTAGCTATGAGGTGAAATCAGCAAGAGGATTTTTATCCATAGGAGGCTGCTAAGGTTAAATAATATTAAGTGTTTTTCAAACGACCACAAAAAGAACACAAAGTGAGTACAAATTAAATTTCGGTTATTTTCTGTAGAGGACAACTTGGAAGCCGTTAAAACCATAATCTATTCACTGAAAAAATGATGTATTTAATTTTGCGTTTCAAAAAAATATTTTAGGTTTTTCAGAAATGGGATATTTCACCTGTCAAAAACGTGGCAAAACACGAAAGAGAACTTCATTTCTTGTCAAAAGTCGAACACAATTATTTAAAACAAAAAAAAACAGAAAAAATTTAATTCATAATCCATTACAAAGACAGTACGATATGTCATAAAACAGAAGATAAATGGCGCAATAATTTGTTTTTATTTTGAAAGCAAGTGTTTTCTAAAAATCAAAACAACCATAAGCTTCCAACTAACTAGATAGGTTTCGTTGAAACTCCATAGTAATTAAAATGCTAGGAAGTCTTTATTAAACCTTGGTTTACACTGTCTTCTTCTGTAATTAACATAAAAGAAGAAAAACGCAAAAAAATACCACGATTGATTATGATCCGAACTCCTTTTGGACTGTAAGAAACATCGGTCAAATGAAAACTGCTGTTAATAATGCTGTTCGTTCAATAGGGTCACGTAATTGTTCCTAATGTTTTGGATACGGATAGATTGACCAAAAAAATCAATAAACAAAATATAAATTATGCATCTTTCATAATTATCGAATTAAGTTAGCAAGAAACCAGCAGAGTTTTCAATCAAGAACACGTTAACAGGACGCAAAAAATCAACTAGCTGTTTTGGGGTTAACGAATATTGTGTAAGCAGTTTTCAGTAAGATTAAACCAGCAAATTCAAACAGAGTGGATTGAACAACTTTATTTAATGCCGTGTTTTTAAATTAAAAAAGCGGCTTATTTCAAAAAAGTATAGCAAAAACTTTTAGCCATAAAAAAGATCATACTACTTATGAAATATTTTTTATCTTTAGAGGTTAATCCAAAATTATTGGTTGGTTAACGCTCTGGTTAGCGGGTTAAACATATTTTTCGGCGAAATTGGCAAAAAATATGTAAAGATAGGGGAAATGGGAACAAAAATAACAAAACTTAGTCAAAAGTGAAGTCTCGATAACTCAGTGGAAAAATGATATTGAAGAAAAAGTCTTTTTAATTCTACGCTGGACGGGCTGTCTTGTGATGCCACTCACAACCTCCTACGATGAATATATAGATCGGCCAAAATTGACTGAACAAGAAGAAATCCGTTCAAAAATATAGTTCCAACGCCATTATAGTATGTCGAAAAATTTTCATTAACAGTCTTTTGTTTTGAGGGTGTGTTTATGTTACTTTAGTATCTTCTTCACTAACTAGAAACAGATAGTTGACTAAATGAAAGCTTAAATCGAAGCTGGCAAGTTATTTGATGAAAATTTAAAATGAAAACAACAACTTGAGAACAGTAGTGGATAAAACAAGGGATTCAACCACCAGTAAATTTTGTCCCTTTCTCCTAACGCTAATCGCGCATATCGAATCGGGCCAAATTTTACTGTTTGTTGAATCCCTTGTTTTATCCACTACTATATATTAGCTCTATATTCAATAAAAAATCAATTAAAATCAAAAATAAAAACAAAAAATCAAAAAATCGAAGCAAAATTTACATTTCACTCTTTAAGAGTGATTCACTCTTATTCGGAGTTATCCCCAGTGGAAAAGATCGCTCTTTTTCGCTCTTAAAGAGTGAATCCCTCTTTTTTGATATTTTATTATTTTTTTATACTTTTTATTTCAAATTATCTATACTTTTCAATAAATTTATATTTTCTTTTATTTTTTTCTATATTTATTCCATTATTAATAAGAAATGATACAAAATTATAGTATTTACATGAACAACTATCAGTGAAATTGCATCGCAGATCCTCTGTTTGGTTAATAACTAAAGGACTTACAGCTCTAGGACTTTGCCAACTAGGATTAATTGTTTTATCCGCGAAGCGGTTACACCGATTAGTTATATTTCTACTAAATCCTCTAGTCAATTCTATATCTGGACGTTGTTTCTTTACATGAGCCTGTATCCCATCATATCTCACAACAGAAGTACAATATGGACAATTAACTTTAGCTGAAGTACAACTTCTACATGTAGACTTACCCTCATCAAAATTATTTAGTGGTTTTATATAATTACACTTATTACAACATCTAGTTAATACTTTTGAGCTGGGGTTAAGGTTAGGGTTAGAGATAAGGTTAGGGTTAGGGTTGGGGATAAGGTTAGGGTTAGGGTTAGGGTTAGGAACCAGAACCAGAACTAGAGCTAGAACTGGGGTTAGAACCAGAACCAGAACTAGAACTAGAACTAGAACTAGGGTTAGAACTAGAGTTAGAATTAGGGTTAGAACTAGAACTAGGGTTAGAACTAGAGTTAGAATTAGAATTAGAACTAGGGTTAGAACTAGAATTAGAACTAGAACTAGATTCATTTTTTAATGAACAACCCCATGGGGAAAAATCATTAGCACAAATACCACTTAATATTTTATTACCACACATACATTTATCAGTTTTATCTTTATGATATAATTCATAATGATGTTTTAAAACAGCAATGTTTCCACAATTATAGTTATACTCTAAACATTGTAAAAGCATTTTTAATAGATAAAATTATCAGTGAACGAGCTTTGCTCGTGGTTCTCCAACGAACTTTGTTCATGGTTTACCAAACTGCTCAACGGAGTTGTTTTGCAAATTCGCAGATAATATTAGCTATGCTGTAGAATCGGTGTACAAACTTTGTGGATAATATTTAGCCATGATTTCAATTAAATCTTTAGTATTATCTTTAGATGTGATGCACTCTGTTAAATATTTATTTCCTAAAGTATTGAGTGTATTAGTTTCACATCTCTTATCTAAGATCAAATCAAGGTCAAATTCTTTTTTATCTTTAACAAAATTTATAATCTCTTATCTAAATTCTTCCTTATTTATATATAGTTTGTTTAAAAACTTTCCTCCCTTTCTATTCAAAATTCCCATTTCTTCCTTGACGAAGTCACAGTTACACTGATCAGTATAACTGCTTCCCTGATCAGTATAACTGCTTCGTGTTTCACCTTCCAACTCATCGCCAAGTCCAACATTAACTAAAGGACTTACAGCTCTAGGACTTTGCCAACTAGGATTAATTGTTTTATCCGCGAAGCGGTTACACCGATTAGTTATATTTCTACTAAATCCTCTAGTCAATTCTATATCTGGACGTTGTTTCTTTACATGAGCGCGTATCCCATCATATCTCACAACAGAAGTACAATATGGTCAATTAACTTTAGCTGAAGTACAACTTCTACATGTAGACTTACCCTCATCAAAATTATTTAGTGGTTTTATATAATTACACTTATTACAACATCTAGTTAATACTTTTGAGCTGGGGTTAAGGTTAGGGTTAGGGATAAGGTTAGGGTTAGGGTTGGGGATAAGGCTAGGGTTAGGGTTAGGGTTAGGAACCAGAACCAGAACTAGAGCTAGAACTTGGGTTAGAACCAGAACCAGAACTAGAACTAGAACTAGAACTAGGGTTAGAACTAGAGTTAGAATTTGTGTTAGAACTAGAACTAGGGTTAGAACTAGAATAAGAATTAGAATTAGAACTAGGGTTAGAACTAGAATTAGAACTAGAACTAGATTCATTTTTTAATGAAGAACCCATGGGGAAAAATCATTAGCACAAATACCATTTAATATTATATTACCACACATACATTTATCAGTTTTATCTTTATGATTTAATTCATAATGATATTTTAAAACAGCAATGTTTCCACATTTATAGTTATACTCTAAACATTGTGATAGCATTTTTAATAGATAAAATTATCAGTGAACGAGCTTTGCTCGCGGTTCTCCAACGAAAGTTGTTCATGGTTTACCAAACTGCTCAACGGAGTTGTTTTGCAAATTCGCAGATAATAATAGCTATGCTGTAGAATCGGTGTACAAACTTTGTGGATAATATTTAGCCATGATTTCAATTAAATCTTTAGTATTATCTTTAGATGTGATACACTCTGTTAAATATTTATTTCCTAAAGTATTGAGTGTATTAGTTTTACATCTCTTATCTAAGATCAAATCAAGGTCTAATTCTTTTTTATCTTTAACAAAATTTATAATCTCTTATCTAAATTCTTCATTATTTATATATAGTTTGTTTAAAAACTTTCCTCCCTTTCTATTCAAAATTCCCATCTCTTCCTCGACGAAGTCAAAGTTACACTGATCAGTATAACTGCTTCCCTGATCAGTATAACTGCTTCGTGTTTCACCTTCCAACTCTTCTCCAAATCCAACATTAACTAAAGGACTTACAGCTCTAGGACTTTGCCAACTAGGAGTAATTGTTTTATCCGCGAAGCGGTTACACCGATTAGTTATATTTCTAATAAATCCTCTAGTCAATTCTATATCTGGACGTTGTTTCTTTACATGAGCCCGTATCCCATCCTATCTCACAACAGAACTACAATATGGACAATTAACTTTAGCTGAAGTACAACTTCTACATGTAGACTTACCCTCATCATCAAATTTTAGTGGTTTTATATAATTACACTTATTACAACATCTAGTTAATACTTTTGAGCTGGGGTTAAGGTTAGGGTTAGGGATAAGGTTAGGGTTAGAGTTGGGGATAAGGTTAGGGTTAGGGTTAGGGTTAGGAACCAGAACCAGAACTAGAGCTAGAACTGGGGTTAGAACCAGAACCAGAACTAAAACTAGAACTAGAACTAGGGTTAGAACTAGAGTTAGAATTAGGGTTAGAACTAGAACTAGGGTTAGAACTAGAATTAGAATTAGAATTAGAACTAGGGTTAGAACTAGAATTAGAACTAGAACTAGATTCATTTTTTAATTAACAACCCCATGGGGAAAAATCATTAGCACAAATACCACTTAATATTATATTACCACACATACATTTATCAGTTTTATCTTTATGATATAATTCATAATGATATTTTAAAACAGCAATGTTTCCACATTTATAGTTATACTCTAAACATTGTAAAAGCATTTTTAATAGATAAAATTATCAGTGAACGAGCTTTGCTCGTGGTTCTCCAACGAACTTTGTTCATGGTTTACCAAACTGCTCAACGGAGTTGTTTTGCAAATTCGCAGATAATATTAGCTATGCTGTAGAATCGGTGTACAGACTTTGTGGATAATATATAGCCATGATTTCAATTAAATCTTTAGTATTATCTTTAGATGTGATACACTCTGTTAAATATTTATTTCCTAAATTATTGAGTGTATTAGTTTTACATCTCTTATCTAAGATCAAATCAAGGTCTAATTCTTTTTTATCTTTAACAAAATTTATAATCTCTTATCTAAATTCTTCATTATTCATATATAGTTTGTTTAAAAACTTTCCTCCCTTTCTATTCAAAATTCCCATCTCTTCCTTGACGAAGTCACAGTTACACTGATCAGTATAACTGCTTCCCTGATCAGTATAACTGCTTCGTGTTTCACCTTCCAACTCTTCTCCAAATCCAACATTAACTAATGTATTTACTCTACTCAACATTGTGCTTGCTCCCATTGCTACAGTTTCAGCATTTCTTGATATTGAATCAGGATAAAAACAATTAAATATAAATAAACTTGTGCCTATAATTCCACCAATATTTGATAAAATTTTCATTCCTTTGCCCTCAATCATCTCTTTTGTTAAAACATCATTCTGAATTTTAATATTATTTAAAGTAAGAAGTTTATTAAAATAAAACTGATAATTATCATGATAAATAACATTTCTATCTGTTGCATTAATCATTAGTGGTTTCATATATGCTTTAAGTTTATTTATATCTTCTCATTCTATATCATCTTTTAAACTAAGACCTTTTAAGTCAAGGAAACCAACTCTTGAATCATATATCATTGTTCTATTACTACTAATAATAATAAAAGTATTTTCGTTTTTATTATTTTTAATTATACCATAACGAAGTTCATCTGACATTCCATCTGTACAATTATAATAGTTACTATTTAATTCACTAATTATTTTATTGAAGTCATGTTCACATTTATATATCTCATTAAAGTTTTTAAATAGGTCAGGTCCATTATAAGTTGTTAAATAAATAGTATAACAACTCATTCTTGCTGTATTAATTATTTGAACTGGTTTATGACACATTACAATCATTTGAATATTATAATGTCTACCTTCAGTAAAATAATAACCTATAACCTTATTTAACCTATCACCCATATCATCAAGTACTATTACACAATTTTGAAATTTATGCATTTTTTTTTGTGATCATATTTATATCACATTTATTAAACCCAGTACAAAATTTATTAGACTCAGGATCTATCCAGTCTCTGTCATCTTTACAAACTATAACTATGGACCTTTGGTCTTGATCTTGAACTTGATCTTGATCTTGAACTTGATGTTGAACTTGATCTCGAACTTGATCAGTGAAACTGCTTCGCAGATCTTGAACTTGATCGTGAACTTGATCTTGATCTTGAACTTGATGTTGAACTGGATCTTGAATTTGATCTTGAACTTGATCTTGAACTTGAACTTGATGTTGAACTTGATCTTGAACTTGATCTTGAACTTGATCATGGTCTAAGTATAACTTTAAGTATTGTCTAATAAAATATGTTTTACCCGTCCCAGTTCCACCATAAACAATAGTATGTAGTGGTGACTTTTCATATTCAAATCTAACTAGACTCCTATTCATAAATCCACCAAAGCTTTCTTCTAGTTTTGTATATTTACTTGGTCTTGAATCATATAATATATAACAAAATCCAATTATAATAATAAAAATAAAAACTGCACTACCTGTTTCCATTTTTATATAATAAATTATATATTTGATTTAGATTTAGATTTAGACTGAGACTTAGACTTAGATTTAATAAATTTATTATATAAAAATGTTCATCCTAACTTTTGAGGAATTCAATAATAAATTTAATATTGATAATAATGCTATGAGTGATATCAGAATAAAATATATAGGTAAAGATATAAGTCTAACACCAATTGAGATTGTAATGAGAGATGATAAACCAGAAATGGTAAGTGAACCTAACTCTAACATTATTGTAAATCTACATCCAACTGAAGATGCACATTGGGTTTTAGTTATAAGAAGAGAAGGTGGTCCAACATATTACTTTGAAAGTTTTGGTGTAGAAACTCCACCTTTATTTTAGAAGAATATAATGATCTGGGCTCTAATGAGAGAATACAACAATATGATGAATCTTATTGTGGGGCTTATTGTTTATATATGAACTATCTTATTGATAGAGGATTTAGAATTAAAAGTGCTTTGAATATTCTAGTTAATCAATGTAAATATCCAGGAATATATAATGAGTGTTCTTGTTTAAGTTGTAGTAGAGGTGGTGATAAAGATAAGAATAATGTTAATGATAATGTTAATGAACTACGAAGTAGCTTTGCTAAAAATGATAATGATAATGTTAATGATAATGATAATGTTAATGATAAGGATAATGTCATTGATAATGATAATGATAATGATAATGATAATGATAATGATAATGATGATGATAATGATAGTGATAATGATAATGATAATGATAATGATAATGATAATTTTATATATCTATTTGATGAAAAATATCAAAGGAGTAAATCTAATAGGAATAGCAATAGTAATAGCATTAGTAATAGTCCTACTAATAATATCCGTGAAGCGGTTACACCGATATCTGTAAACATAAATGATGATCTATATTTATGGTCAAATGATGATGGTATAATTACCGAAGCCGCATTCCCAGATAACTTTAGATGAATAATATCTGGTCCTAGTGAATGTGGTAAGACATTCTTACTGAAAAAACTAATTCTAGCTAGTATATACTTTGATAAGCTATACATCGTTGGACCTACTGGTGATCAGTACCATGGTATAGAAAGAATAAACCCAAAAGCAGATGTTGAATTTATTAAAGATATAAAAATTTACCATCTCCTGATAAACTACCCAAAGACTTAAAGAAACTAATGATATTCGATGATGTTAGAGCCAAAGAACCAGTTATAAATGAATACTTTTGTAGAGGTAGACATAATAACTGTAATATGATATATCTTAATCAAAACCTGTTCTCTCTGGATAGGCAGAGTGTTAGAGAGAACTGTAATCTATTTATTTTATTTGAACAGAGAGGTAAAGTCCTTATATCGATATATCAAGATTTCTTTAATAATGTTGAACTTAGTTATAATGATTTTGCATATATATGTAATAAGGTATGGAAAGAGCCTTATAATTATATTGTCATTGATATAACTAAAAATAAAAATATTAATGGTAAACTAAGAATTAATTGGGATCGGAGAGTTTTGTAGTTTAGTTTAAGTTTAAGTATAAGGGAACCTGCTTCGCAGATAAGTGTAAGTCTAAGTACAAGTCTAAGTATCAGGGAACCTGCTTCGCAGATAAGTATAAGTATAAGTATCGGGAACCTGCTTCGCAGATAAGTATAAGTCTAAATCAAATGTACAGTAAAACTTAATACATCACCATTAAAGTCTATAGGTCTTCCACGCTCATCTTTAATATGAAATTCAATATATTATATTCTATCTTTAGTTAAATTTTGATATAAGATATTAGTTGGTATAACATTTATCAAGTAACCTGGTGGTTCAGTTAGATTAAAAGTATATAGTATGTCTGTATCTTTACCATTATCTTTAGCTCCAGATTTCACATTACAATGAATGTTAACAGTACTAAAACCCATAATATCAATAATTTTCTGAGATTTATATCTACTTTTTTTAAAAATTATTTTTCTAAATCCTAGTAATGAGGCTAGTGAGTTTTCTATATCAAAGCTGAGTGCTCCTTGTTTTATTTCCATTAAACATTTCATCGTATTCTTATCAGGTTCTATTATAACATTACCATCAGTTTCTTCTTTTATTAATTCTGCTATGTCAGTTAACTCACATGCTCCCGGTGTAATAGTTGAATATAGCAACGGGATTCCTTTATAATTATAATTAAGTAAAGATGTAATGTTTGGGCTTGAGGTAGAGATAGGGTTAAGGTTAGGGTCAGAGCTAAGAGCCCGAGGTAAAGCTTCATCATCTTCTATAACAGTACTAGCATAAAAGAATTGATTGTTTCTCCTATTCACATTAAACACCGAATTATAAACAGATAATCTAATTAAACCTAATTTTGTTGTATTAAGTATAGGTTCACTAAAGTTAAACTTTTCTGTTGGTTTTATCATTCTAAAGTTAAGTGTATACTCTTCCTTAGTTTTAGTTAAAGCTTCGTGTATATTTTGTAGTTCATATAAAATCAACGAAGTTGCACCTCCGGTGATCAAGTTGTCTGTCATTTTTTATCTAATAAAAATGGATTTTAATTTGGATACAACTTATGGTCATAATAATGATATGCATAAAATTAAGATTATAAAATATAAACCTAATAATCTAGCAACAATGAATACGGTTAATACCAATATTAATATCATACTCAATAGAGAAGAGAATCACTTAAATTTGCGTGATTCATATCTAGAGATAGAGTTTGTTGTATCAGATGATGCTGGTGGTGTATTTGCTAATGATGCTAATATTAGATTAGTTAATTATGGTATGATGGCATTGTTCAGTTCAATTAAGCTTAAAACTAGTAGTGGTAAGACTATTCAATATATAGATCATTGTCATCCTATTCTATTGATGTATCAGTTATTAACTAGTACTGATGATGAATATGAGAGTGGTTTTGTTAGAAATCAGGGCAATAGAGATAGTCAACTTAAAGGTGACCATATTGCTGCACAACGAGGACATATGTATATGATGATTAAGATGAGTGATCTGTTTGGTTTCGTAAATGATTTAGAAAAGATTATATTTGGTTTAGGATTTAAACTAATATTAAAAAGAATAATAATGATAGAGCTCTATATAGAGTTAATTCTAATCCTGGTGCAGTTGCCAATGATTGTAATATAGAAATTAGAGATATATCATGGTGTGTACCTAGTTTTGATCCTAGTAAGGATAATAGAATTATTGTGCAGAAAGGATTAAATAAAAAGAATAACGTAGACTTTAGTTATTATGAAAGAAAGACATTTTATAAGAATGTACCCAATGCTACTAACTTCTTGTTTGATCTTGGTATGGAGAGTGGTATGGAAAGACCGCAATATATAATAGTCGGTTTTGAAAATAATAATGTTAATGAACAAACTCATGATGCAAGTACATTTGATGTAATGAATGTTACTGAATGTTATTGTAAGATTGGTAGTGAGTTTTATCCCGAGGATAGAATGAATATTAATTATGGTACCAATAATTATAATGAGGCTTTTAAAGAGATTGTTAGCTTTAATAAAGGTTCTAATGGGCTACCACCTAATATAAAACCATATATAAATCATAGAACATTCAAAAGTAATTATAGAATATATGTATTCGATACTAGATATCAAAGGGATCATATAGGTCCACAACCAATACACTTAATGTTAAATTTAGTGCTGCAGTTGCAGATGTTATATTTCATGCATTAATATTAACTAGAAAGGTTATTAGTGGGAATAGTGATGGTAATAAGATGGTTGATATAATATCATAGGTATAATTTAAGTCATAGATATAATTTAAGTCATAGATATAACTCTAGCGATAAATTATAATTATAGTATAATATAGTTATTGTTATAATTATATACTTATACTTATACATAACCATATACTTATACTTATATTTATAGCTAGTCAACTCTAATTGTTACTCTTGTTAATACCTAACTATTTCTTATTAGTATTAACAAAACCTTTAGCATAAAAAAATGTCTAATTTCTTTTTATTCTTTAGAGCCAAGCCTCTAGCTTCAAGCTTAACCTTGGGCTTGGGCTTAACCTTAGGCTTAGGCTCAGTCTTCGAGCTTCGCTCGCGGGTGAAACCCGTAGGCTTAGGCTTAATAACAACAAAGGGATTATACTTTTTAATTTCCATTATTTTTTATATATAGAAATGAGTCTTTTAAATAAGCTCAAAACTAATTCATATTGTGTTGGAGGTAGACATAATAGTGGCACTGTTAATATAAGAGGAGCTATTACTTCAAAAGGAACTAAGATGTTAAAAAGTAATTGTGTTTTATGTAGAAGGAATAAATCAATGACAGTATTTGATGCAACAATAGAAGCAGAAGGACTTAAAGATTTCTTTAAAAGTGTTGGTAGGGCTACAGTTAACTTTGGAAAGAAAGTAGCTAATAATCCAGTAAGAGCATTAGAAATAGCAAGTAAAATAGGAAGTGCAGCTGCATCTAGAAACCCTAAAGCCGCTCTAGCGGCTACAACTGATTTAATTAAATTTGCAACTATTACTAATTTGTATAAAACTAGTACAAAAAGGAAAAGGGTTATACTTAAGTACAAAAAAAAGATAATTATTTGATTATAATTATGATTATATTATGTTTATGATTTTGATTATGATTATGATTATGATTATATTATGATTATATTTTGTTTATGATTATGATTATAACTAAGATTATGATTATATATTTATCGATAAATATTAATACTAATATTATTATTACTAAAAACATTGTTATTACTAAGCACTAATATCTTTAATCTAAAAAAATGCTCAGCTTGTTTTTCTTATTCTTCTTATAATCCTCATATAACTTAACAAATTCATTATACTCATCATTATCTATTTTATTATCATTCATTGATTTAGTATATAGTTTATTAAACTTATCACTAAACTAATTACTTAAAGTATAGATTTGTGAATACTTTATAATTTTGTTTCTAATTTCAGTATTAATTGTTTTTGATAATGAACCACAAACAGTTGCTGTAGCAAAAACTGTTGGTATAGAATAAGCTAATCCTATACCTGTTAATGAAACTGATGTTGTTGTTGCAGTTGTTGCTTTTGATGATAATACCATTTCTGTTATCTCAGCTATGTTAATATAATTCTTATATCTACTTAACTTCTTATTATAGTTATTAGTTTCAGTTTCATAATAATTTCTAATATCTTTTATAATGTTAATATTGTTGTTAAATTTATTATTAGCTTGAATCTTTTCGTTTATTAATCCTTCTGATACTAATGACAAATCTGGATATAGTAATCTCTCACTCGGTGCTGTTGGATTGGTCACTGCTTTGCTTATTTTCATTAGTAAAAACTCTTTCTATTTCTTTCATTAAATCTTCTTGATTAAAACTATAATGCATCTCAAGTCTGTCTTTCTCTTTATTATCAAGTAACTTACTTTGTAAAAGTATAGCAATTATATATTGTATAATAACACCTCTAAGAGATTCCTTGTATTCTTTCATTTCTCTCAGACCGTTAGTAAACATTTAATTTAAGTGTTGACAATTTGGGATATAGTATTCTCTCACTCGGTGCTGTTGGGTTAGTCATAGTTTCGGTTATTTTAATTAGTAAAAATTCTTTCTATTTCTTTCGTTATATCTTCTTGTTTAAAACCATAATGCATCTCATGTATTGCTTGCTCTTTATTATCAACTAACGTACTTCGTAAAAGTATAGCAATTATATATTGTACTATTGTCCTTTTATTCTTTAAAAGGGCTTCATCTATAAAAGAATTAGTCTTTTTATTAACTTCTTTAAACTCTTTCAGCCCATTAGTAAACATTCCATCTAGTTGTATGTGAGTGATATTCTGATTAAACTTATTATTATCAAATTCTTGTTTTAATTGATTATATTTAGAGATAGTATCAGCAGCAACTTTATTACAAAACTTAAGAGGATTTGTGACTTCATTTGTTGATTCAATAAACTCAATAATTAATTCTTCATTAACTTGTGTTTCATTTAGTTGTGATGTTTTAGTTCTAACTTTATCAAAGTCACCCTTTCTTAGTTTAGTTATGTTTCTACTTAAAATGTCTATTTTATTAGAAGAGGATAATAAGTTATTGTCACAATACTCTTTATTAACAACATCTTTTTCATCTGTGGGAGGATGAACATTTGTAATTTTATAGGTATCCTTCATGTTAATATTATTATTATCTTCTAGGAATAACCCACGAGCCTTACTCAGTGTTAAGTTGTTTGTTGATGTTGATGTTGATTTATGTTTAGCTTGATTGAATCTATTTCTTGTCATTATTTAATTTAAGAAATATATTTAATGATTCTAAAACTTTATTATTAGATTCAAAATCAAACTCAGATTTTAATAATTCCTGTTCGTAATATTTGTCTTCTATTATCTCACCATTAATATCTTCTATTTTATATGTTGGTGGATGTGTTTTTAGAACTTCATTCACTTTAAACAAATCTCTATTCCAATTAGAAGTGTAACCTTTAGATAAGATATTACGTTTATCTACATTTCTAACATAACCACCAACTTTAAGTTTAGGTTCAATATTCTTAAAACTAAAAGTGTATTTAAATTTATCAGGATTATTAGAAGCATCAACTGGTGTCATATTAATTGTTGAGTGAATGTTATTGTTATATGTTACAACAGCATCATTTAATATATTCACCCAATTACCATCGCCATTGATGAACATAGGTTTATTTATTATGTGTAATAATGTTCTATTGAATCTCTCTATAAACATGGCCTTTAAATCACTATAATTAGAAAATAGTTCTATCCCTGAAGCGGCTTTGCCGGTTCCATATTCTTTAAGTAAAGATTTAAATGTTTTATTGTAAAACTCACTACCTCTATCTACCCATAACTTTTCTGGTTTTCTAGGTTCAGAGCCACCTTGTGGATGTTCACTTAATACTATTTTAAAACCATTAGTTATAGATAAACCAGATTTATTCTTTAATGGAATAGCCCATGCATATTTTGTGAATATATCTATAACTGTTTATATAAACTTATAATTATTATTGTATTTACTTAGAGATGACTTATCAATTAAATCAGCTGACCATGTTTCATCTTTATATAGTGGTATTATTCTTTGTCTTTTAAAATTTGTTATTTGAGGACCGAATACTTCTTTAGCTAGTTGTTGTTGTTGTTTTTCTATCGTTTTATTTATGGACATAGTCATCTGCGAACGAGCTCTGCTCGTGACTAGCCAAGCAGGTTCCCTGATAGCATCGCTCATTTACCATAGTTAAAAATAAAATTATCTAATTGTTCTTGATTAATAACATTCATAGATAATAGTTGCTTAGATATATCTAGCATTTCATCATATAATCCGTCATGACCAGCTTTTGTTTCTAGTATTAATAATTCTAATCTTTCTATTAAACTATTTGGGTTGCCATTTAATCCCCTGCCAAATATATCATCTCTTACCTCCATCATACGTTTTATTGTTCTATATCTAGCGCTTTTCTTATCCCTTTTTCCTAAATCATATCTAATATCCTTTAAAAACCTTTTAATTTTGTTTTCATCTTCCTCAACCTTATCATCATTTGTTACATTTGTTTTAGTAAGAAAATCAGTAAATCCTTCTGAAAACTCATATGCATTATCCCTAACTAAAAATGCACCCTGCTCTAGATTTATATCAACACCATTCATTTTATATCTCCTACTAGGTAAATCTACGAGTTCTAATTTTAATTGAGGATTAGTTTGAGCCCCCATGTCATGAAGAAGTTTGGCTGTTTTTGTATCAACATAAACTGGTGCTATATCTTGAGTTTGCTTTATGGTCCCCTTTAACGTTTCACCAATCTTGGAAGCAGTTTCATTAAACTGGGAAGCAGCTTGCTCGATCATCTTAGTTTGTTTATCTAACTCTTGATTTTGCCAATCTATTGCTCTTAATGTTTGTTCACTTAATGCTAGATTCTGCTCATTGTTTGCATTTATCTGCGAAGCAGTTTCACTGATAGTTTTGGTTAGAGGATCAAATAACTCTTCTATTTCACCATAATATTCTTGTTGTTTTAAATTATCTTCTAATCTATTTCTTCTGTTTTGTTTTTCTAGATTGTTAAATTCTATAAGTTCATCTAGTTTAGTCATTTTATATGTATTGAAAAATTATAATAAGAGTAAAAAATGGAGAATGAAAACAGCTTCTCTCCTAATCTAAAAAGATGTTTAGCTTGTAAAAGACGTTGTAATACTATAGATGAGTTTATTGATCATATTAAGGAACCAAATCATGATGATTTAATAATTTCAACTTATTCTAAATATGTAGATGGGGCTGGGAAAGTAATAAAATTTCTAGAATATAATAAAAATATAATAGCTGGAGCTACACTTCATAAGAATACAATCATGGGAGACACTATGGAAAAATATATGGCTCAGATAATGATTTATAATATACTAACTACCAACCATATGGATGTAATGAATGAATTAGGTCTATAAATATTTGTTATAAAAATTAGCAAAGCTCGTTATATAGTATAATAGCAACTTCAGTTATTTTTCTATCATCATTAATGGTTAGTTCTAGAACATTATAAACCAGTAGGTCTTTGTCTCCATCTAATGATGCTTGGCGGATCATTTTGATTAAATCTCTTTTGAATAGATATAGATTCTTATCATGCGGATAACTTTTTATATTGTTTACATAAAACCTTTTATCATCAATTATATTTAAACTAATCTTACTTGTTTTTGTTGTTGTCATGTTATCGCCAATTTTTTGTATTCTGCATTCCTCTACTGTTCTCTGTGTATTATTCATTAATGCATCATAATAATCTATGTGCCTAGCATTATTATGCGTATTTATTCCTTTTTCTTTACTGTTTTTAGGATAATTTTTGAAGCTATATGTTTTGGGGGACAATGCTATAAATTCCTCAATAATCCTACTTCCCAGCTCGTGCTTAAACTTGCCGGGGACTTCATTATTAGTTTTTATAGGTATGTCTAGATTACTTAAGTCCATTTGCTCATCACTAAATTTACCTTCACTATAACTTAATACGAAACTGTCCGTATCCATATAGTGAAGTGTTAGATCTTTGAGGGATGGTTGTAGAATATTATAGAATACATCATACATGTGTAATTTACTGAATTCTAAGATTGTAACACCTTCATATACGGGAGAATCATATTCTATTTTTTTCTTTATATATTCTATTTGGTTATAATCTCTATATCTAGTTATATTCTTTAATGTTGGTTTACTTACACTTTTCATTATCTTTTCTTCATCATGCAAGAACTTGCTTTGAAAGAAGTGTAGAGGATTCATGCACATTCTTCCATATAATGAGTTATTCATTAATTTCCTTACATCCTTTTCTGCTTCAGTTTTAGCTGTTGCTCTTTTATTTGTATTGTTTTGTATATAATCGCTACATATACAATCTTGTTTAAATTTAATTACTCTATGTATTTTTGTTACTTTTACTCCCATCTTAACATAGAACTTTAACATCCTATAATGAACCATATATTCTGTTTTGTTGTTTTGGTCTAAGATTAATTTATCTGATCTTGCTTTACTTTTCTCTCTTTGTCGGTATCCCAATTCATTATCATTTATCTTTCTTTTATTAGGCATTAGTGCTAACTGTTCTGTTCTCTCTTTACTTTCGTTAGTATAATCAATGTCACAAACTATATAGTAACCATGATCACTATCATCTGGAGTATTCAATATTACATCTAGAGTAGTAGTAGTAATAAACTCAAAATCCTTATAAGGTAACATTTGCATCATTGCATAACCATATAGGTTGTTTGCGTCTATGTACCATATATTTCTATTAATAACTTTATCATTAGTATCTGTGAAGCAGGTTCCCTGATTAGTATTAGTATTAGTACTAGTATTAGTATTAGCATTAGTATTAGTATTACTATCTGCGAAGCAGGTTCCCTGATTATTTATATATCTATCACTCATTATTCCACATATACAACCGCTCTTTGCTCCAACAAAATCATCTAGCATTTGTTTATCTCGTAATGTATCTAATGTTACACCGCTTGACATTAACCAATAATCAAAACTATAACCCGGGAGACTAACGTAATGTAGTGGATTGAGCTTGAATTCTTTCATACTTAGTTTAACATATTCATTCATGCAATAGTCTAATATTTCCACATCATTCTGTAAATACTCTATAGTTAGATCTTTACCAGTTTTATGACTGTTTTCATTATTAAAATTATCTACCTCCTCTTGTGTTGGTAATTTATTATGTAGAGAGGATTTAAAGTCTTCTTTTTTTAGATTATCCATAAGATTATTATATGAGTCTAAAGCAATGTATTCATATGGATATAATGTTTTAGTTTTACATCCGTATATCTTTGCCATTTGATCTAGAGGCATAGCTAAGAAGTTATAACTGTCTAAGAATTTGAGACAACCAATGCTAAACATCTTAGATTTACCAGCAGCTAGTGGTATGTTATCTACTTTTCTTTTATCATTATTCTATTTAAGGAGTTCACTGTATAGTAGGTTGAAGTCATAGCCAGAGCCATTAAGGAATATTACTGGAATGAAGTTTTGTTTTTTGTATCTTAGATTACATATTTTACATGCTGGTCCTCTATATTTACCAGTTTCATGACAATGATCTCTTACTTTATTAATACATGTTTTACTGCAGATATGACAAGTGTTATTAGTTTCATGATGTAATTTATCTTCTTCTGTGAATATCATCCTTTCATAATGTTTGAAATTATTCTCAGTTTTTGTTTCTAAAAGATCTCTAGCAAATTTTTTGATGCAGCCTAGACAGAAGTAGTGCTTGATGTTACCTTGCCAGGTGTAACCCACAGCTATTGGAATATGTTCAGCTATTACATATTTACAGTCAGTAGTTGTTACTTCAACAATGCAACATTCTACATCGGCAGTTATAATATTTTTTATATTCTGACGTTTTTGTTCATTTATAAATTTAATATTTTTTTTCTTAGGACAAACAATCTCTGGTTTGAAAGAGTTGTTGCATTCGTGTTTATCATATTTAATTTGTGAGTTAAGCCAATATGTACACCTATCGCAATAATAAAATTTTATGTTATTTTTATATGCTCGTTCTAACAGGGTTTCTATATTTTTTATTAGGGCACAGTGTTCTATTTGACCATTACTCCAAACTAGTATTCTTACATCTTTTCTATCTTTATCAAAATCATTGACTTGTTTAAACTATTCAATTTTGCCCCCACCACAAGGTGTGTATACCCAAATATTATTATTATACAATTTCTGTATTCTTATTATATAAGCAAAATCATCTTCATGTTGTTGTCTTGGTTCAATTAGTTTATCCACATAATTAATTTTTCGAGTTGCATGGTGTGGGGCGGGATGTAGCCAAGCGGTTATAGTTAGTTGTAAGCAATTGTATTTACAACTATGTATATTTAATATCGATTTAGAGTTTTTGAGATCAGGAGATAAATCTATATAACTACCAATAGATGCTTTAGTTGGTTAAATGTTTAACTGAATACTTCTTATTCCAAGAAACTCAAAATCATAACCATAACCTTCATATATTTCCTTTTCAAAATCTAGCCACCAATTGAAGTCACCATATTCATATAGTGCATTATTATTAATATAATCAGTATTGAAGAATATTTTAGCAGTTTTATTTTCTTCTTTGGTTCTCTTCTTATAATCACATTCAGCCGTGATCTTATATTTAAAACTCTTAACATTACAAAACTGGTAACAGTTTTTAATTTCTTCTAAAGAGTAATCAGTTGCTTCACCTATATCTTCAATGTAATTCCCACCTTTATCAGTAATATAAAATTCTCTCATGATCTGACTTGAGTTTATATCGAAGTCTTCTGTGTTTTCTAGATACTTACGATTATGACTATATGAGTGTGTATTTAGAGCTACTTTACTTCTAAATTCTTCATGAAATTCTTTACATTCATACTTAATTCTGGTGTAGATATCCTCTTCTGTTTTAGTTTTAGGTTTGGTGGCTGGTTTAGTTTCAATAATATAATCATCTTCATCCAAATTATACACCCTCTCCGAGATTTCCTCTTCTTCAGACTCAAACATTTTTTCCAATAGTTCCTTATGTTTGAGATCGTATGATTGATGCCGGTATAAACCCTTCTTTGATTCAAAGGGTAAAATACAGACATCGCAGAAGTTTTCGACACTAGTATTAGTTGATTGAGACATGATGTATTTATTTAGGGAAAATTTAGGAAAAAATAATTTTTCGAAAATGAAACTGAAATGCGATAAGTGTATAAATAAACCTTGGAAAGAATGTTGTAATAATTGTAAAGAATTAGAATATTCTTGTTATGTATGTAAAAATATGGTTAAAGTGAAAGATTTTATAGTTCATTTGGGATATCATTATTCTGATCCTGATCAATATCTAGCATGTAGTATGTCTAATGTTTATAAACATATATCATTATATAGATTTAAAAATAGGAAATGTAGACTATGTCTTTATTTTCGTAGATATAGATATGGTCATACTAAAAATCAATTCAGAGAGCATGTTTATAAGTATAATATTAAAGAAGACACTGAAAAACATTAATCACTGTGTTTCCAGCGATCTCAGTGTTTTTGACTGTGCTATTATTGTTCGCTTTCTTTCATATTTAGCAACCACTTATATAAGATGTCAACAAGCTTGGTTTAACATCGCTTTACACTGCTTAGCAGATCGAATGAAAAGTGCATGTCATGCTAAAATGGCCGCCGCCATTGACAAAGAAAGCCACCACCACTAACAGAATGAAAACAAGTGAAATTTTCGAATATAAGATACCCTTAAAAATTAGCTAGTAAAGTGAGTATTTATTAAAATATTTATTTAATTTTTAATAGGTTATACAAATCATTCATTTTAATAGAAGGATTTAATTATTAATTTCTTTTAAAACATGTAATTACTTGGGAAATGATAACTAATTTTAACTTAAAAATCATGTGAGAATATTCTAGAAAAAGAATGTTCTAGAATAGTTCTCCACGTGGGGACCTTTATTCTCCACGGCACTTTTTGGCTATTCATCATGAGTTTCACTTCACTACAAAAACTGTAAAAAGATACATTAATATTGTTCAGTCAGCTTAATTTTAGACTTCAGTCAGCCTAATAATTAAAATTAAAAGTGTTCAAGCATTCTGTAGTTGCACCCTCCCCCACAGTTGACATCAAGAAAGGTCGAGCAGTACTGCCGTAGCGTGGTAAAGGCGAGTCAACCTTTTATCAAGACCTCCCAGGACTCCGCTTAAAAATGTAACCAGGTACATAGAATCACTCATTTAAACATCATAGATCAATCGTCTCCTGGTTAAAGTCAAAAATTTTAAAGAAACTTGTTTCTTATTATCCAATTCTAAGCAATTTTGAGTTATTTTCAGTCCATCCGATTCTATTGAAAAAAAACTTTGTGAGATGATTAACCTGATTTATTTCAGTATAGCTTGGCATATTAGATATGAAATTAGGCTTAAATCTAGCTTTGAGAACTTTTGGATATTAGTGTATGAATTGCATAAATTATACTAGCTATGTACATTTTTGTACACAATTGTGCGCGTAGTATGTATTTATAGTGGTGAATATAGTAGTGGATAAAACAAGGGATTCAACAAACAGTAAAATTTGGCCCGATTCGATATGCGCGATTAGCGTTAGGAGAAAGGGACAAATTTTACTGGTGGTTGAATCCCTTGATTTATCCACTACTGAGAACTTGAGAACAAACAACACTTGTTTTGTTGATCAATTCAGAAGAGCTCGCAGCCTGGAAGACTTAATTGCTTGCAGTTAACTGGAGCTAAAGTTTGTCGCCAAATCATATTTTGTGGTAAACATCATCAACTTATAATGCTTCTGACTGTTTTTTTTAATCATCGATGAACCCTATGTCACGAATGATCGTTTAAATGCAAAGAAGTTTAATTTATCCTCAATTTTTGAGTTCTATGTTTCTTGGCTGTTTTAAATGTAAAACCAAAAAAAGCAAAAGTTGCAAGCGTGACATAAAGTCATCGCGCAAAGTTAAATAAAAAAGAAGAAAATTATCAAAAGGATACATTCTAAGCAAATGATAACTAAAAAAGAGAGGCCGGAAAATCCTGCGAAACAGCACGTCTGTACAAATATAAACTTGTATCAAATTTTTTATTGACATGTCTATATAACAAGAAAATTTAAAGTCCGAAAAATCTTCCCGATATACAATTATTTAATGTAGTATTGTTCTTGCCAGTTTTTGCACTGCGTGCGGTTTTTTGGAACTTTTGTCAACAATAGAAGGATTTCCTTAGCTTTTGTCGATTTTAAAAGCTTTTAATTTTGCTTTATACCTGAAGAGAAAATATATTTTGTCAATTCAAAACTCAGGTAAAATTATTCTAACTCTAAATTTAAGATTACAAGATATTTTATACTCTAAAAGTAGAGGCCTATATCCAACATAACGAGTTCTAGCTTATTTCTAGTTTTTGCGGATTTTGAAACCTCATAGTTTTTCTTTTTCCCTGAACCGAAATCTAAACTTTTCCAATCAAAGTTCGGGTAAAATTTGTCTAACTCAAACATTTAAAATTACAGATTCTTTAGACTATAAAAATATAGTTATTTTTAGCTTTTGCAAGTTTTTAAACCACATAGTTTTGCTATTCACTTGAACGGAAAACTAATTTATTCAGTCCAAAACTAGGTGAAATTAGTCTAATTCTAAATTAAACTTTACAAGATTTTTAGACTATAAAATTAGGGTTAAATTTCTAGCATAACGGTTTCTAATTTGTTTCTAGCTTTTTCCAGTTCTGAAGCCTCGTTATCTTGCTGTTTAATTGAAGGAAATATAATTTTTTCCGTTCAAACCTCAGGTAAAATTAGTTTAACTCTACAATTTAACATTACAAGATTTTGTAGACCGCAGAAATCGAGTTCTTTTTGTAGCATAACGGTTTCTAGTGTACAGAAAACTAATTTATTCAGTTCTAAACCTAGGTAAAAATTGTTTAACTCTAAAGTTTAACATTACAGATTTCTTAGAATATAAGTTTAATTCAAGCAAAGTAGACTGAAGAAATCTATTTCATGCCGTTTTTAGGTTTAAAAAAGCAGTTGAAATTTAAAGCGGAGTTTTAAAAAATTTATAGCCAAAAATTTTAGACAGAAAATTTGGTCATACTGTTTGGCAGCCATTTTCAATCTTAAGAGGTCTAACCAACAATAGTATTGGTTGGTTAGCAATCTGGTTAACAACTTAAATATAATTTTCGGCAACATTGGCAAAATTTGCGTAAAGATACGGCAGACTAATTTATTCTGCTAAAAACTCAGGTAAAAATAATTCAACTCTAACTTTTAACATTAGAGGATATCAAGACTCCAAAAGTAGAGTTCTAATTATAGCATAACGGTTTCTGGCTTATTTCTAGCTTTTGTCGGTTTTGAAACCGCATAATTTTGCTGCAAACCTGAATTGAAAACTAATTTATTGCGTTGAAAACTTGTGTAAAATTGGTCTAATTCTATCAATTAACTTTATAAGATTTTTTTGACTCTCAGCAGAGTTCTATTCCTGGCACAGCCAGCTCTAGTTCTTACAAGATAGGTCACCGGAAAAAAAGTTTCACGATTAAAATTGCAACCCTCAACACGTTTCTGGTTGCTTCTGACCAACTAACTAAGCCAGTGTAGTTTACAACGTCACTTCTCACTTTGAAAACCAGCCAAGTCGATAGAAAATGATCAACGAAGTCGGCTTCTGGGTTTGCTTTTTGACAAAAACTGAAGAAAACTATGTTTACCCGCAAAAGTTTCAGACTTGCCAGTTGTGAAAAACGAAACGAGAATTTTATTTAAGCTCGCACAGTACTGATTTAGACCTGAAGTTTTGTCCGGATGCAGTGCAACCCTTTGATCTCCTCTTGTACCAGCGCTCTGATTGCCAGTATCAGTTTTCTCGATTAATTTTTATTGTCAATGCCCTTATTAATTTCAGGACTTTGGGGTGGCTAACTTTGTATCTTTGGACAATTGGAAAGTGCGGGTCTCAAACCCTCTTCAGAATGACAACTCGGGAGATTATCAAGGTTTAAATATTTTGAATATTTTTTTCAGTTTTGTTAGAAGATTGAGAGAACAACCTAATGTAAATTGTGCATAAGATAGACAAGAAGCTCTACTTGTTCAACGTATACTTGGCTAGAGAAATGAAGCCTCGAGGAACAAGAAAGAACGTGAACACGGGTTATAAGATATGCCCATGTTCGAGAGCTTAAGACCAGTTGGTGTAAATGAGTAGCACTCTAGGCTTGCAAGTAAGAGATGCTGATTCGAATCCAGTACTGGTCCCTTTTTACAGTAGTTGAGACTGAATAGACCCCCTAACAAGTTTATTCCCCTTTCACGTTTCACTATCTGTAAATCAGAGTTTTGTAACCCAAATCGTGGAATTTTAGAAAATGTATGCTAGAAATACTATATAAACTTCTTAACTGTAGATCAAATCAACTCAAAGTGCCAACATAATTATCCACCAAAGGGGTCTGAAAAGCGCTGAAGTTACTTAAAAGCTGTGATGAAAATGCATTATTTTCAAAATTTGAATTTGAACCACTAAACCCAACAAGGCGGCTCGTTAATGTGCGGTCGCACATGATGTTCCGACCCGACCTCATCTACATTTTTGACTTAATTGTCAACCAAATGAAGAAATAACAAATATAGATGTTTGAGTTTAAAACAATAGTTACACAAACCATCTACTAATTGAATTACATAATACATAATGCCATGCCTTATTACAACGCCAATGAGATCTGACCTTAAAGATACTACGAGACAAAAAAACAACCAAACAAAAAAAGCGAAAAAAAATTCACGGCAAAAACTGAATATCTAAATTTAAAAGCACATAGTAACAACGTCAAAATGCAGTCAGATAAAAACTTAACTAACGAAACCTAATTTCTCCTATTTATACAGCGGATGGAAAGATTTAATAATGAGACTAAGTTACAAGTCAATAAAGAGAACGATCAATGAGGCAAAAGTCAAAAGATAATCAACATTTTTTAAAACAAAAAATTTCAAAAGACTTAAAAATCCTTAGTTTTTAACTTAATAATCCATGATAAATTACTAAGAAGTTACTACAAAACCAACTGGCCTTGTCTTTGGGTAGTATAAGACTTAGAAACGAACCAAAGAAAAACTTAAAAAATTAGAAACGAATTGCGAAAACACAAACTATTGCTACCATTAAAATCATTAGCTATTATGTGAATTTTATGTATTTTTAATTCAATTCTTATTCCTACAAATTCAGCAGGAGTTATACTGACTTATTTGTAGACCATCGGGACCTGTTACTACGCGATTGTTCTGAAAGAAGAGAAAAAGAAGCGCAAAAAATGACCACTCAAAAAACGTTTATAAAAACGCATATTTTCCAACAAACAAAGCATCGGTGACAAATAATATCAGTAGATATGTTATTTTTTGGAATACAAGAAGTTGGATGTGACCTCTCATTGATGAAAATAAGTTACAATTTGACGAAAAGAACAACTAAAACTGAAAATATTTGAAAATGTATATCCTAAACTTTAAGACTAAAGGCTCTAAATTGACTAACTGATTCGGGTAACATCATTTATTCAATCCTCAATTGCAAGCTTAAAAGATTTGTAAGCAATTTACGGCTACCTAAAGAACAAAAACAGCAATTCAACAAAAAAATTGAGCGAGAAAAGTGCCGAAGGCATTAGAAAATGAACTTTTCACTAACAACTTTTATATGTTCAATTAATTTTGTTACAGCAATTGCATTCCTCTTTTTTATCAATACAGTTTCAAAAATTCAAATATGAACAAATACATTAGAACCATGAAATTTTTTAGAAAACTATCACGAGCTTTCAACGGAATCCATTAAGAACGCTAAATTATGCCTCCATGGGCTAACAAGTTTGTTTGCCAATCATATTTGGTCAATAGGATCTTACAACAAGTTATTGAGGACGAACAAAACAACAAAGACAGGTAACAACCAAAAATTCAATAGAAAAGTGCCAGAAGAAAGTGTCGAAGCAAATTAAATCATAAGTTCGGCTCTGAAAACTTTATATATAATCCGTTGGACGTCTTCCCTAAACCAATGAGTACTATCAGTATTAGGATTATGTAATAAGACTTCAAAAGAATCCAGAAATAAGAAAAAGTAACCGAAAATTTACAAAAAAATATGAAAACTAGTAGCATTAAAGTTTTAAAACTATTAGGTAGAAGATGAAACCGCTGACCAGATTAAATTTGGCTGCACTAGAAATAAAAATGGACCATGCAAGTACTAAGACTGACTAACAGTCCACGAAAAAAAGTTTAGGATCGGTTAATGTTCAAGAAAATTTTCGAAAAACTTCTTTTCCAAACGTAACAGCCATTAAACACAAAAGCTCTTAACGGAGGCCAATAACTAGGCTCAAAAATAAAACGATGGCAGAAAAAAGATGTTTGTCATGCTTAGATAATCAATAAGAGATCACAATAACTCTTAAGACTATAAAAACAACAACAAAAAGAGGCGAAGACAAAAATTCAGTAGAAAAATGGGAGAAGAAAATTCCGAAGCCATTTAAACCATTAGCTTTTCTCTAAAAACTTTATCTGTGATCCTCTGAATGTGTTTTCCAAGTTAATGTGATTAGAATAATATTTGGATAGTGTGTATAATATTTGGATAATGTGAAAAAACTTCAAAAGTAACCAATATTACGAAAATGTCCAATTTTTTTTAAATTTTGAATTCTTGTGTTATTGAAGAAGTTAGAAGTTAAAACCGCCAACAAAATTTATTATAGTTTCATTAGAAAGCAAATGTGCTCTGTCAATACTGAGATTAACTTACAGTTCACAAAAAATTAAAGATTGATTAATGTTCAAAAAAATTTTCGAAAAATTATTTTTAAATTCTTAACAAACATTAAACTCAATGAATTTCAACGAAAGTCATTAAATACGCTCAAATATGCTTTAAAAAAAGTATGAGGATGATTGCTATGAATAGGTGATCAATAAGACATTACAACAATTCTTATGACTATGAAAACAACAACAAAATCTGGCAAAAACCAAAAATTCACTAGAGAAGTGCGAGAAGAAAAGAACGAAGCCATTTGAAACCATAGACTTTTCTCTGAAAAATTTATCTGTGATCAACTGAACGTCTTCTTTAAGCCAATAGGAGCTGTCAACTTTAGGATAATGTGGAATGGTTTAAAAAGTAACCAATAAAACAGAAATATTCAAAAAAAATTTTAGAACTTTTCGAAATCTTGTATCATTGAAGTCATATTACTAAAAGTTAGAAGATAAAACCGCCAAAAAGATCAAATTTGGTTACAGTAGGACGGAAGAGGGTGCTCTCATCACAGAGAATGACATACAGTTATTAAATGACAAATTTATGATTGTTAATGTTGGAAAAAATTAGTAGAACCTCAAAAAGTCGAATTTAAAGAAACATGAACAGTTCCTTGAAAACATTTTTTTTGTTCAATTCGCTTCATTTGAATGTAAAGCAAGTTTGTCAATAACGGAACCTCGATATGAAAAGTGACTTGTCTCCAGGTGAAAAAGAAAACAAAAAAAAGTAGAAAAGTTTTATAAAAAAAAGAGCTCTCAGATAGATTTCGAATTTTTTTGATTTTGAAGCTCCCTGTGAGACCAGAACTAATCTTTTTTATTGCCTCAAGTTTATTAGGACAAAATTGGTTCATTTTTGGCAAGAAAGTTAAGTTTGAAATACTATTTTTATAGAAAATATCTTAATTTGAAGAAAAATCACACCAAAAGTGATCAAATGTCCCGTGTTCACACAAAACTTCAATCCTCGATAATTCCTCGAAAAAAAACCAAAATCAAAAAATCTTTTTAATTTTGAATTCTACGCTGGACCAGCTTTTTAATGATACCACTCACTTATCTCTGCGCTGAATATATCGACCGGCCAAAATTGACTGAATAAAAAAACCCATTTGAGTATATAGTTCCTCCCCCCCCCCACAAGTGGGGTCGGAACAAAAAGTGGCCAGTTCAAACCGGCCAGTTTCAACTGCCATTTCCAACTATAACCAATACTTGGATATTTTTCAGCAATCGAGCTAAAGATCGAAAGTGATGAAGGGAGTGCTTATCGCATTGCAACGGCACCCTCTAAGCCTCAAGTAAGGACAGTGAGCTCAGCATGGAAGCCAGATGACACTGTAGAGGTCACAATGATCATGGAAACCATAGGTGAGACACAAAAATTTCCAGACAGTCAAAATGTTAAAATTTGCTCGCTCAGATCACTCGAGAGAAAGAAATTATATGGTTTTACCTCGTTGATGATCAGAATGGTCAGATTTCAGGCTGGCTGATACCATGAGAAATTAGATTATGACTACGGAGCTCGATTATGTTATGAAAGAGCTTTGCACCAACCCCCCTCCCGCAGCGTCTCGAATTGTAATTATCTTATCATTATCGAGCAACTCAACCTGAGACATCATCTCAATTAACCGTGTACAGGTAAAATTTTAGACTAAACTAAAAAAATTTTCTATTTTAATGCAATAATTTTCTTTGGCTGCAAAAACACAAACTTTTGTGAAGTTGGGCATTTTTAGCTGAAAATTTTTACTGCATAAAGATTCCGAAGATGGTTCAAAAATTTGTTTAAGAAATTGCAAAACGATACAATGACACCTTTTTTATTCAAAAAACATTTCGAAAACTACTATATCATTTAAAATGAAATGCTTGTTATTGTTATAAAGTCAAATTAGGTAAAATTTAAGTCTCAGATTTCCTAGCAAAAAAATTTTTCAAATAACGTAGTTTGCTTAAAGATTTACATTTTGCCCTCTGTTCGGGAGAAAATTGGTCCAGCATTTAAGCATTTTTCTATCTTTTTTCAATTCGTTTAGCGGATTGAAATATACATTCGTTGCCAAATCGAGGTCAAATTAAAACCAAAACGTTGGCAGTATAATGCAAGTTATGAAAAATCATAGGCAATTTTAATTAGTTGATAGAACCTTCAAATATTTCATGAAATTAATCTTGCTATTAATAGAAATTTTTTAAGCTATTATATGCCGCATGTAAATGAAATATTAAACTACGAGATAGTTTTCAGTCCATACAGTAACTTTATTTTAGTGGAGGATACATATCAAGTAAAAGCATAACCGTGTTTTTGAAAAGTTACACTTTTAGAAAATCGAGTTACAAATCACCATTCATTTTTTGTTATAAATTGAACTTACTGATCCAATTGAGGCTGTTTGTATGCACTTCTAGATATAAAAATAAAATTTAAAGAACCAATATGTCTTTTATAAAATTTTTTCTTTAAATTGATTGAAAATGAAACTTGATTGATTGAAAATGAAAATGAAATGAACATGGTTACAAAAAATGCCTAATAGTTTTTGCTTTTCAGTCGTATAGTCCCAGTGAACTGAAATTTATTAGCAGAGTTAGAAAAAATGATAAAATGGTAAATTTTTCTACCATGCATTGTAAGAAAAATGAAGATATTTACAAAACTGCAAGATTTTGCTAGAGAAAACTGATCTTGACAACGAAGCCAAGAAAAAGTTTTGAAAACACAACAGTTGATCTGTGTCTGGGAAATATAAAATAATGACTTTCTCCTGCGAACATAGTACCATTGCCCTAGTAATGAATCGACTTAAACTCCAGCAAGAGTTTATTGACATTCTGATTGTGCAAGCACGAGCATGTTGGTCGAACTAAGAAATGTCCATGGTTAACTTGGAATAGCTAATATTCTGCCAGAAATTTATGAAATTAAAGTGATGTTAGTAACTGATTTTTTGAGATACTAGAGTACGGTTTTTCTATTGTTTTCCTCCTCCTCCTTCCTCTCTCCAGGTTACAAATGTAGATTCCAGGATTGCGTTTAATGCGAATTTAATTGAAGATGATATTGGAACGCTCGTTTTGTCTCGCTTCTTCTCAGATTGCTAAGGTCTCTTTCATCACAGCCTCCAACCCCCTCCCCCCAATGTTTGCGCATAGATAGAGCAATAGCGACTATAATATAAGGAGGTTATTGAGGACTATATATTCTCGAGTGGGGGGTTTTAATGGGAATGGCCTAAATGCTCTATTTACGGCACAGTGTTTCTATGTTTTCAGGTTGAAAGACATGCTGTTTCACGTTCTGTGAGGGATGTACGGAATCACATCCCAGATATTTTTACTCCAGAAATTTTTACTCCAAAAAGCTTCCGAAGATGGTTCAAAAATTTGTTTAAGAAATTGCAAAACGATACAATGACACCTTTTTTATTCAAAAAACATTTCGAAGACTACTATATCATTTAAAATGAAACGCTTGTTATTGTTATGAAGTCAAATTAGGTAAAATTTAAGTCTTAGATTTCCTGGCAAAAAAAATTTTCAAGTAACGTAGTTTGCTATTTAAAGATTTACATTTTGCCCTCTGTTTGGGAGAAAACTGGTCCAGCATTTAAGCATTTTTCTATCTTTTTTCACTTCTTTTAGCGGATTGAAATACACATTCTTTGCGAAATTGAGGTCAAGTTCAAACCAAAACGTTCGCAGTATCATGCAGATTATGAAAAATCATAGGCAATTTTAATTAGTTGATAGAACCTTCAAATATTTCATAAAATTAATCTTGCTATTAATAGAAAATTTTTAAGCTATTATATGCCGCATGTAAATGAAATATTTAACCACGAGATAAGTTTCAGTCCATACAGTAACTTTTTTTTTAGTGGAGGAAACATATCAAGTAAAAGCATAACCGTGTTTTTGAAAAGTTACACTTTCAAAAAGTCGAGTTACAAATCACCATTCGTTTTTTGTTATGAATTGAACTTACTGATCCAATTGAGGCTGTTCGTAAGCTCTTCTAGATATAAAAATAAATTTTAAAGAACCAATATGTCTTTTATAAAGTTTTTTTCTTTAAATTGAATGAAAATGAAAATTTTAATTTGTAACATAAGTAAACTAATATTTTCAGTTAATAACTAACACCGTCGTCGTTTTTTTCATTTATGCAATACAAGAATGTATTTTTATGAGGCATTAATCATTTTAGGTTGAGTCCTGAATATCTGAATTCTGCTCATAAGAAAAAATTTTGCGCCGCGCATCTTCTGATGCGCCCTTTAAAAAAATACAAAAAGTGCCTAATAATTTTTGCTTTTCATTTGTATAGTCCCAGTAAAAAGAAATTTATTAGCAGAGTTAGAAAAAAATGATAAAATGTTAAATTTTTCTACCATGCATTGTAAGAAAAATGAAGATATGTACAAAACTGCAAGATTTTGCTAGAGAAAACTGATCTTGACAACGAAGCCAAGAAAAAGTTTTGAAAACACAACAGTTGATCTGTGTCTGGGAAATATAAAATAATGAATTTCTCCTGCGAACATAGTACCATTGCCCTAGTAATGAATCGACTTAAACTCCAGCAAGAGTTTATTGACATTCTGAGTGTGCAAGCGCGAGCATGCTGGTCGAACTAAGAAATGTCCATGGTTAACTTGGAATAGCGAATATTCTGCCGGAAATTTATGAAATTAAAGTGATGTTAGTAACTGACTTTCTGAATTTTTGAATTTTTAAATTAGATTAGATTTATTCAAAAATACTCTTAAAAGGACCTCTTTTTGTCTAAGAGAGTAAAAAAAAAATTAAAAGTCAAACGTTTTAAGACGTAACTATAAGTATTTCAATAAATCGGCTACACTCAAATTCCTTTGGTTCAAACTGAGTTAAGTGACTTTGTTCCAGCTTAAAAGAACCAGAAACCCTAGGGAGGCTGAGTGATGAGAAGTCGGAGAAGTCAAAAGTTTGGACTTTAAACTAAATTTTTTTTAGCCCAAAACGTGTCGATTTGGTTAGGGTTGGCAACAATTTGCAGTCCAACTAAACTGCCTATGTTGCCACCTGTAGCTGTTGACAGGATCTCTGCTCCCTTTTGAATCTAATGTAACCCCATTAGGTACTCAAAAATTTTCCCAACGGATCAAACCCAACTATCAAGCTCCTGGGAAATATAAAATAATGACTTTCTCCTGCGAACATAGTACCATTGCCCTAGTAATGAATCGACTTAAACTCCAGCAAGAGTTTATTGACAATCTGAGTGTGCAAGCGCGAGCATGCTGGTCGAACTAAGAAATGTCCATGGTTAACTTGGAATAGCTAATATTCTGCCGGAAATTTATGAAATTAAAGTGATGTTAGTAACTGACTTTTTGAGATCTTAGAGTACAGTTTTTCTATTGTTCTCCTCCTCATCCTTCCTCTCTCCAGGTTACAAATGTAGATTCCATAGGATTGCGTTTAATGCGAAATTATTAGACGATGTTATTGGAACGCTCGTTATGTCTCGCTTTTTCTCAGATTGCTAAGGTCTCTTTCATCACAGCCTCCAACCCCCTCCCCCCCCCCAATGGTTGCGCATAGATAGAGCAATAGCGACTATAATATAATGGGGTTATTGAGGTCTATATATTCTCAAGAGGGGGAGGGTTTTAATGGGAATGGCCTAAATGCTCTATTTACAGCACAATGTTTCTATGTTTTCAGGGTGGAAGACATGCTGTTTCACGTTCTGTGAGGGATGTGCGGAATCGTTGGCGTTTCTGCAGTCATTCTACGACAATGATGATCTCGCTACAGGGGTCTGTAACAACAACACAAAAAAAACGTTTTAAAATACTAAAATTCGATTACATATATATTTATTATTACAAGCTAAAAGAACATCGAATTATAATCTAGCTAGTTAATAACTTACTAACAACTACTTACTAACTTACTAACTTACTAACACTCTAGCTAGTTAATAACTTACTAACAATTACCGATAACTTTTTTGCGTAAACAATTGTTATGTATGTAGAAAGTCTGGACAAAAATATTAGAGTGACATCAAAACAGTGTTTAAAACACGAATAAAAAAACAACCCGCTGCGAACTTTTTTTTCTCGAAACTTAACATATATAGTTACACGGATAATATCAAATTAGATTAGATTTATTAAAAATTACTCTTAAAAGGACCTCTTTATGTCTAAGAGAGTAAAGAAAAAAATTAGAACTCAAACCTTATATGACGTAACAATAAGTATTTAAATAAATCGGTAAAACCGATGAAATTCCTTTGGTTCAAACTGAGGTAAGTGACTTAGTTCCAGCATAAACCCTATGCGGCTGAGTGATGGGGAGTCGGAGAGGTCAAAAGTTCAGACCTAAAACTAAAATTTTTTTAGCCCGAAATGTTTCGATTTGGTTATGTGGGAAACAATTTTCAGTCCTACTAAACTGCCTATGTTGCCACCTGTAGCTGGTGACAGGATCTCTGCTTCCTTTTGAATCTAATGTGACCTCATTAGATACTCAAAAAGTTTCCCAGAAAATCAAACCCAACTATCAAGCTCCTACATAACCCATAATGAAATCAACTGATGTTCTCAATTAATTGTCATGTTTTCCTGATAAATCTAACATTGTATGGATAAAACGAGCTGAATTCAGAAAAAAAGGATCGAAGCTGTCAAACGTTTTTGTATAAAAATAATAAAAATATAAAATTAACGGTGAATTTTTTAAATTGTCGTTGTGTTTGAAGATCGTGACTATTAAATGCAAAATTTACACAATATAACTATGTGAAGCTGATAAAACAATAACTTGACTGGATGCTTCGTATTTTTAACTGGAAAAGGGTAAAAGCAACTGGCAAAAAATTGGAAATGCCGTACCCAAAAGAATGCAACGAACTCTCTCTTCACATTCGTTTTTCAAACATGGGTTTCACCTGGAGGGATAGTAATGGCAATCTGAGTACTTGTCATTGTTCCTGCTGCATTTGTTCAGACATTGCAGAATTGAACATCCTTCCATGGAAAATGTAAATCTTTGCTCTTTCGAGCTCGAATTTTAGTAAAAATGACTCCTGCAGTTTTGAATTAAATTTTAACGCCAATGATGAGCAGCACTGAGACAGTGCTCAGCCAATCTTGCTCAAAAATTTCTCTTTTTTTTTTAAAAAAAAGAGAGAGTTTTTATGACAGATTCATGTATTCAGAGAACATTTCATTTACTTTAGCAGTGTATAGCAACTTCTATCATTCCCAATCATTGCACCCTCATTTCTAAAGAAAGATGTGAAACACTATTTTGTTCCCGACGGTTCAGCTTGCTGGCTTGTAGCGTCAAAAGCACTCAATTTAGAATCTTATAAAATTTAGTCAAGTCATCATAAAGCACAAAAATCAGTGAAAAAGAGTTTGATTACGGGTGAGTTTATTACTGGAGTCCACATGACGCAAAAATTTTATACAGGAAAGTTACATTTTTCCCTCCTTATTGCGTGCATGCTCTAGAGAAAGAGAGGGAGGG
>NC_134469.1:80644345-80746680 GCF_964194025.1 Convolutriloba macropyga | reverse complement strand
GGCTTAAAATGAGCTAACTGAAATCTAGCAAAACCAATCCAAAACCATCAAAAAAATGCCATTTCAGCAGTTTCAAAAAATTCATTTATTGAGTTTTGTTGTTACTACATTACCTTTTGGAAAAAAATTGACCAGAACAACTGCACCAAAAGGAACAGAAAGTTACTTTTATCTAAAATATTTTCTTTTAGGTCAGTATTTATTTCAAAACTATAAATAACTTATACAGTAGTTGATAAATTTCTGACTTTTGAAACTCAAAAGCAGTCCTTCTTACTATTACAGTTTGTCAAGTTTTAGACCTTGACTTACTAAAAGACCATGCTCGACTCAAAAGTCCAAAAAAAAGTGTTAAACTCGACTTCGGATCTGAACGCGACTTTAGTTCGACTTATATTTTCACTGCTGGACTTTCGCTCGACTCAAATTTGATGCTGGGGTTTAGCTCTGTCAACATTTGAAGCAGAATTGTGGAGTAAGAAATTTCGAGCTTATTCGGACAGTTATGAACAGACCCTGGCTCGACCCATGAAAAGACCGTGATCGACTTTAACTTGTATTGTTACTATGATACAGTTTAAATAACGGGGGAAGCTATTGGAAACAAACTTTGGAAAATTTCTCTAGGATCTTATCTGTTACACTATAAAGTGGCGAACTTCTAATATAGCAGAAATTTTGAAATGAACTGTTTTGAAATGACTAGATTCTGAACCCAACAAGCGAAATTTGTTAGTGGCAAAATATTTTTTTTTCAGGTTTTCGTTAGTTTGATTTGTGTAGCAAGACCATGGACACTTCTTTGGACAGTTGGTTCAAGGAAGAGTATTTTTTCTTCATCCAAGCTATAATGCTCGATAAGTGGACTAACATGACGGACGTTGAAGAAGAAAAGACGGTGATTTTTCTTCTTTCATCTAATGGACAACGAACCGAGACTGCTCCGGTTCAAATTTTTCAGCTTATAATTGTTAGTAGTCTATTGATTTCATTTTTGTTTCAAGATACTTTAGTTTCACTTCTAAACTGTGATAGAAAAGAGTAATGGAGGAGAAATAAAAACAATTTATTAGTTCTCTATTAAAAAGTGAGATGAATTTTAAAAAAATCAAAAGAAACTGATCTAAAAGAGATAGCGCAGTTGAAAATTTTTGGTTGTGTTTCGCCAGACTACAAAAATTTGTTGAAGTAAAAAGTAATTTTCAAATGTTCCAGTCAGGTAAAACCTTTGAAAACTACAAAAATCAGGCAAAATTGAGTTGCTGTATGACTCTGGTAATAACACAGTTTTTTATCAAACTTCATTGAAATTACAACAACTTCTCAAGTTCGACACGAGATGATTCGACAACGGTGATTTCAAAAAAAGTCAAAATTAAAAAATCGACGTTGAACACATCCCAAAATTTAAAAACATATTAGACCAATTTATTATACTATTTAAATTTAACTCTTGAAATGAGACCAGAAAATTTTCATCAAGTTATAACCCAGTATTTCACAAAAAAAGAATTTTTATTATTTATTAGCAAAATAAATCTGAAGTGACGAATAAATTAATTATACATAATTATCTCGGAACACAGCTATGCTTCTACGTCTCATGGGACTTGATATGAGGTATCACAACAGAATATAAGATCAATTAACCCAAACATATATTTTAATCGTATTTAACTAACATATTAGGGTAATCAAATGAAATTTACCGTTTAGGTTCATTTTGGATCAAATCAGTTTTCGGCATTTTTTTAATATCAGCTTTTTTTTTACTAAAACTTAGACAACATTTTCTTGTGGTCTTCATTCAGTGATGAAAAAAGGCCAAAAAACCTATCATATCAAAATCAAAATTGGCCTATGAAAAAATTGCTTTCAAAATCTTTTAATTTATGATGGCTAATGCTCGGTTAGAACATCTGCAATTTATGCAACTCTCAAAAATGAAACAAATAATGATTAGGTAATAAATTGAAGTTGAATAAAATCATAGTTAATTCACTTTTTCAGACGAGGGCAGGAGACACTTTTAAATCATAGGGATTTAACTTGTAAGTACAATTTGAAAGTTATACTCGTGCGTTTTTCTTTCTGTAAGATGTTATCTTTTTCTGTTCATTCAAACTACTAAACAGGAGAGTTTCATTTTTAAGAGATCAATTTCGTCATTTTTTTATATGAAAATTTCTCTTTTAAGGGTTTTGTTTCCTTCATATCAACAATACTGAATTGTTACTTAACTAGCTGCTTCTTATTGAATGCTGATATACGTTGTCTAGAAAACTACCCTACTTTCCTACTGACTTCAGTTGATCTAATTGTCACGGGACCTGGCTATCTTTGGAAATTTTTCACGCAGCAATTTATTGCGGTGCATCCTTCAAATTTTCCTAAACAGTTCTCATCAAATGGAATTCCAATATACAATAAACTGCGTACTAAACTTCAATCTGCGTTACAGATTCCTATAACTCAAAATGTGGATCCATTTTGGTTCAGTTGTTTTCCCAATTTAGCCCTGACGAGAGTTAACGAATATGGTTTCGGGCTTTGCTCTTTGCTTTTGGCCTATGAAAGATATGTTGTGATATGCAAACCTACAGAAAAATCGGTTCTGCTTAACTCAACAAGACGGAAAAAAATATACACAGCTGTAAGTTTAGTAATAGTTATATCTATAATGACTGACTGCATACATAACTATATGCGACAAAAATGGTACTGTATGGTAGCTTTTTTGCTACGTGGAGAAGCAGTAATTAACATTTCTTCTCAATATGGCATTTCATTGGTGTTCTCTGGCGTCCCCTTAACTTTCTGCCTCGTTTTCTACTGGAAAATTGCTAAAGTTTTATTTGCAAGGAAAAGAAAAATTGGTCGCAATTTGAATTTGTTGCTTTGTTTTGCAACTATTTGCTTCGTATGGACGCTGAGCTTGATGGCAAAGGCGGGGATGGGCGCCTCAGAGTTTCATCGAGCTTTTACCCATAAATCGCTGACGGAACTTTTGGACGCCCCGTTTTACTATAACTATGGACAAGCTGATTGTGTGAGACTTTTGTTCTCTATGACGTCACTTGTGGATCCTGTTATTTTGCTTATCTGTCAAAGAAATTATCGAATTCTATCAAAGAAACGAAGGAAGACTTTGAGAGATAAAATCAAAGCATGGAAAGAGCGTTAAATATCAACATTAGCTGAGCCGTTGTATAGATTTTTTGAAAAATATTTGAAAATGCTGAACAAATTTGCCCTCTCAGACAAAAGCGTCATTTTGCCACATGTTTCCTCATACCCCAGCTGCTTGGCAACTTTCGAATTTCGACTTTAGTTTCATTCCATCAAGCCGATCCTGTCATTTTACTTCAAAAAACAATGCTTGACCCAAATATTCTATGAAAAGACCATGCTAGACACATTTAAGCTTTGAAAAGACTTCAGCTGGACTTTAAGACATGCTGGACTTCAGCTCGACTCAGATTTTTTGCAAAAGACTTTAGCTGGACCCAATATCTTTTAAAAGACTTTAGTTCGACCCAATATTTGGGTTGGACTTAAACACGACACAATGTTTGCAAAGAAAGTTGAGTTAAACTCTTTTCATGAGTCTTTCATTGGTCTTTCCATAAGTCTTCTTTTTTGCCATTTGAGTGAAAACGAATATCCTAATTAGTTCCATTTTGGAGGAACTTTTTTCCAGCAGGTTTTGAAATTCTTGCGTCAATGTTGTTCCCACCTAATCCACATGGCGTTCAGAAGTCGTCTCCTCAAGACTGACTTGAGCAAAAAATGGATCAGGTTAATTGATTTAGGCGATCACGATAAGAAAATTCTTCTCTGAGTTAATGTAGTTTCAACATTCTAATATGAACTGCCTTAAACACTGTTTTCATGGTATTCTTTACCCGGGTCGAGGAATTTGGCCAAAATTATGTAAGATCTGCGGCAAATAGCGTTGACAAGTTGGAAAATTCACCGCAATATTTTTACATAATTTTGCGTTGTATACGTTGAATTTAAAGACAGAAATTCAACGCATTCAATGCAAAACTGTCTAAGAAATGGCGGTGAATTTTCCAAATTGTCAACTCTAATTGCCGCTTATCTTACATATTTAGCGTCGAATTTAGCGTAGATCTTACATATTTAGAGTAGAGTTTAGCGTAGACCTTACATAATTAGCGTTGAATTTAGCGTTGATTTTACTAAAAATCATAGCGTTCACTTGAACTATGAACCTCCAATTTTGTATGGGACTCGAACTACTGACCTCCTGACCTCCTGCTTGCTTGTCGCCTCTTCTACCATAGTGCCACAGTACCCTGGTTTCCTTAAGAGCCGCAATCCTTATAAAGCGTAGATCTTAAATGTTTTGCGTTGAATTTAACGTAGATCTTACATATTTTGCGTTGATTTTAGCGTAGATCTTACATTTTTTGCGTTGAAATTAGCGTAGAACTTGCATATACTTCGTTGAATTTAGCGTAGATCTTACGTATTTTTCGTTGAAATCAGCATTGATGTTACAAATTTGGCGCTGAATTTAGCGTATATCTTACACGTTTTGCGTTAAATTTAGCTGAGATCTTACATTAATTCAACGTATTCCACGCATTTACCATGTGAGGCTCATTTGGAAAAATTTAAATTAGTATTCAATTTTTGAAAAAATTTTGAATGCTAAAATGGTCTGAAATGGTTTTTGCACCGTAAGAGAGCACTCAAATGTTACTTTTTACTGGCTTCATTTTTCTCACCTGTGCAGTATAGGGGGTCGAAACAGTGAAAAAATTAATTTTTTGGAAAAAAAACTTGAAAAATTTGAAATCGTAAAATGGTCTAAATTGGACTTTGCACTATAAAAGAGAACTAAAAAGCAGTTTTTTTCTGACTTCACTTTTCTCACCTGTGCAGTATAGGGGGTCGGAACAGTAAAAAAATTAATTTGTGAAAAAAAACGTGAAATTTTAAATCGTAATATGGCCTGATATGGATTTTGCACAATAATTGAGCACTAAAAAGTGATTAATTGCTGACTTCATTTTTCTCACCTGTGCAGTATAGGGGTCGAAACAGTAAACAAATTAATTTTTTGAAAAAATGATTGAAAAATTTGAGATCCTAAAATTGTCTGAAAGGGATTTTGCACTATAAAATATCACTAAAAAGTGTTTTTTTGCTGACTTCACTTTTCTCATCTGTGAAGTATAGGGGTCGAAACAGTGAAAACATTGACTTTTTGAATAAATTATTTGAAAAACTTTTGAAATCGTAAAGTTGTCTGAAATGGAATGGAAAAATTCAAAGCTAAATATGTAAGATCTACGCCAAATTTCAACGCAAAATATGTAAGTTTGGCGTTGAATGTGTTGATTTTGTGTAAGATCTACGCTAAAATTCAACGCTAAATATTTAAGATGTACGCCAAATTTCAACGCAAAATATGTAAGGTTGGCATTGAATGCGTTGAATTTATGTAAGATCGTCGATAAATTCATTGCTAAATATGCAAGATCTACGCTAATATTCAACGCTAAAAATAAAAGATCTACGCCAAAATTCAACGCGAAATTATGTAAGATTGGCGTTGAATGCGTTGAAATTATGTAAGATCTACTCTGAATTCAACGCTAAATATGTAAGATCTGCGCTAAAAATCAACGCTAAATATGCAAAATCTACGCTAAAATTCAACGCAAAATATGTAAGATCGGCGTTGAATGCGTTGAATTTATGTGAGATCTACGCTAATATCAACGCCAAATGTGCAAGATCTACGCTAAAATTCAACGCTAAATTTGTAAGACCTGCGCCAAATTTCAACGCAAAATTGAAAACATTGGCGTTGAATCCGTTGAAATTATGTAAGATCTACGCTGAGTTCAACGCTAAATATGTAAAATCTACGCTAAAGTTCAACGCAAAATATGTAAGGTGTATGCCAAATTTCAACTCAATGTAAGATTGGCGTTGAATGCGTTTAATTTATGTAAGATCTACGCGAAACTCAACGCTAAATATGTAAGATCGACGCTAAAATTCAACGCTAAATATGTAAGATCTACGCCAAAGTTCAACGCAAAGCTATGTAAGATTGGCGTTGAATGCGTTGAATTTATGTAAGAGCAACGCTCAAGCGTAGATATTACATAATTTCAACGCACTCAACGCCAATCTTACATAATTTTGCCTTTTTTGGCGTTGACACCTCGGCCCGGGTAAGCACAAGAGGACTATTTTGACTACCCGTCCCTTTAACTTGTTGACCTGATCTAAATCTTGAATAATTTTGAAGCCCAGGGTTCCGTTGGCTTCCATTTTTTTTTACATAAATATTTTTATTTCTCGTCTCATTTGTTCGATTTTTACTAAGCTATTCTTTGATGAGCACATTTGAACCAAATTGATTGCTTTTTTAATTATTCTTTGCTTGCACTTTTTAGGCATGTTACTCAGGTTGATTTCTTTATCGATTTGCAGTTTCAAATTCGTCATTTAATTGCACTCTTCGAATCGGCCCAAAGATGGATTTTTTTATTTGTTTAGTGTCTTTAGCCATCTCTCATTTGGAGTGTACAGTAATTTGTTCTCTGTTTTCCAGCGCTAACTTTAGATTAGGCTTCTTACGGAAGTTTTGGATCTTTGGGATTTTTTCCGATGTGCCCCCGGCGCCCCACCCCAGCTCAGTGGATGCATACAATTTGCACCCCCCCAGACGCGGTTTTATTTCTTTTCACCCCATTTTAGTTGACCTCGATTTATTCACCCCTCTATCAATTGACCCCTCTATCCTTTAACACCTCTCTCATTTCATCCCTCTATCATTTCATGCCACCAATTAGCAGTCGAAATTAAAGGCATGTTTTGTAATAATTAACGAGGACAAATAAAACCACGTTCGGTTGTGGTAGTTTCATACCAAGTCACACGGGACGCTGAGGCATGGCCATGGCCCGCAAGCTGCACTGAAGTGTGCTACACTCAGTAACACTATTTGATGATCTTAGTGCTATTTCGAGAATTCACGTTATATTGCGTGAAGCACAAACTTGAATAAGACAAAGTCCATTTTAAAGTGTGAACAAATTGCTAAGTAGTTCTGAATAAACTACTATTTTAAGATCACTTACTCAAACTGAGAATAACATGACGTGATATTGTCACGCCACACCGAGAGCACCAAATTACCTTGGTATCTCTGTCGACACTGCTGTCTCTATCCATTAGGATACCAAGCACAATTTGGTCCCTGATAATTTCTGATTTTAATCATACTCCCGTTTTTCCCCTTGCTTGAATCTCAGCTTACTTGAGATAGTTTATAACTTAGAATATTTTGTGACTGGAGTAGTAATAGGGTGAGCCACCCTCCCCCCCCGGGGGAGGGGGGTTGACGACCCTTTGTATTAAGATTGGTTATAGCGGCTTTGACCGATTAGGGTTGTCCCTAATGTTTTAAGATTGGGAATAGAATCTAGGGGCGCCTACATGTATTAGGCTCCATGTATTAAGATTAGGCTCCATGTATTAAGATTAGGAATAGAATCTCCATGTATTAAGATTGGTTTTAGCCGCCGACATGTTTTAAGATAAGTTATAGCCGCCGACATGTATTAAGATTAGTTATAGCTGTTGACATGTATTAAGATTAGGAGTAGGATCTAGGGTATTTTTTGCAGAGTTTTTGCAGTTTTTGCAGAATTTTTTGCAAATTTTTTCTGTTATTGGGTTAAAATTACGTCATTGTAGCTGCTCGGGTGCAATAATTTGGCTTGTAATGATCGGCGCTCACTGGATTAGCTACTTAGTATCCGCTCCAATAATAATAGAAGTATGTTATTTTTTATCAGTTTATAGTTTTTTTCAATAATTTTTAAATTTTCTATTCTGATTGGTTAAAAATGACAGTTTCTTAAAAAATTGAATTGGAAAAGTTATAAGTAACAGACACAGTATAAATTATGCACATCAAACTACAAAATCACTTGAACATTTAAATGAAATAGGTGTAAATTGTTATCAAAATAAGTGAAAACCCAGTTACATATTGCCGAGTTGGTTGATAAAGTCGACAAAAATGAAAACCTTGCGTAGCTAATTGAGTAAGAGGTACAATTGTTAAAAACTAATGTCGACTGTATTGGCCACCAGCTTAGTGCATACAGTAGTAATCAAATTTACATATTATTACTTATAAAATTTAGTGCATGCACATCATGAACATTGTTCAAGTTTGTTTGTAAAAATTTAAATAGATGAAATGCAGCATAAATTGTGTAGAACCCACACAGGTTTTGCATTTTCTGGAGTGGTCTGTGTATCTTTTTCTGATATTTTTTATTCAAAAATTTATAACGTGTGATTGATCGTGCTAGAGACTTCGCATAGTAATAGTTCCTATTCAGGCGACCAATCATTATCCAATTTTCACCAACCATACTGCGGGGGGAAGTGTTGATGATTGCAAAAGTGAATTTGGCTAAATTTGTGACAAAATCTACTGGAAAGGATCCAATATACCGGAATTTCAGCTCTGGAACACGTTCAATAATTTCACGAATTGAGGTGTTATCCATGACAAATAAGTTTTCTTTTCTTCATCTCACAAGCACCGTATGTACAGGGATTCCTGAGAGAACAATCAAGTTGAAAACTTTCGTTCTGTTGAGAGAAGCAACAATCTTTGGATTTTGTAGTTTTGTCGACCGCTTCTTCCTGGGTGCTGGGATAAAACAAAATAATCATTATAAAAAGTCCAAGGAAAGTTAGGAAAGGAATATAAATATTTATTTTTGAAGTTAGTCTACCCCAGTTCAGAACCATTAATTAATTATTTTGATTATGAGAACAACAGCTAGATAAAGAGGTTAAACCTACAAATGTTCCAACAAAGTATGTAAAATCGTAAACAAAAGCGAAATCTCAGACATTTTTAGCAACAGTCCCAAACTGATCAATTTTAACAGCAGACATCCTTTCTCCCAGAACAATTATTCCTGTCACGTTTCTTAGCAAACAATCGAAAAACATTTCCAATCGAATGCTTTCACCGCTGAGTTCAGGATAATGAATATTTTCTCCAGCATCTTGAAGTGAAGTGAGATCGAATACCAGTATGTAGTGGTTCTCAAATTGATGATTCGGTAACGCAGGAATTTCCTCGTTAGAATTCATTGCCTTCATTGTTGTTACGTATGCTCTACAGTCATTAGTTGTATCAAGTGATACTATGGCTCTACCTCCCTGAACATTTCTAAGTTCTCGCACACCAAATTTCTGATGATGGAAAGGATTTTCTTTAAAATGCCCTGTGAATGCTGAATTGGTGTTCATCGCAATAGCTACTCTTCTGATTGGAGCTACGTTAAAAACGTTTTCCTGAATAAACTGGTTCTGTCCTGAGGGAATAATAAATATACGTGCAATTGTTTCCATAAAGTTGTAACAGGCAGGTTGATAAGTTAATCAAGAATTTTCAGGGAAACGTGAGGATTGTAGGAAACCATGTAAAAATTAGGTCTTGCACGAGTCAATTTCAGTCTAAATTTTTGTATTTGGAAGCAGTTACTTTTCAAATTGGAATCAATCAACAGCTAAATTACCGTAGTAAGTGCTTCCAATTTTCAGCGGAAGTTCTTCCTCTCGGTCTATAAACGGGCTCTTCTCATATTCACTAGATTCTATTTCAAATTCGTATCCATGACAAGCCAAAATACCTTCATTATTTCTCGTTGAAGCATTAAATTCATTGGAAAATAAAGCCTTGTTTCCATAGAGACCATTCGAGTTGTACACTTGTTGACTGTTCAGATACACTTCACAGTTGGAGAAGAGTGAGTGTAATATATTGTTGAAGTGACATAGATAATGGAAATCGTCATCTAAAAAGACATACCCATGTCTGGTTTTCCATGCTCATCTTTTTTCACAAAGTCATCAAACAATCTTCCCTTTTGTAGTCCAATTTTGATTTGAAGGTGGATATCTCTCATATCAAGATAGATGCTTCTATCTGTTTCAAATCCAAATTCAATGCTGTTTCCATCCAGTGAAGTACAAGGATAAATTTCTTGAACATGAGAAGACTCAATTGGTTTCAAAACAGGAATTTTGTCAAAAATCTCCAAGCAAGAGTTTGTAAAATGTCCACATCAAAATTTAGAATCTTTTGTAGATCTAGAATTCATTTTAGTTTAGCAAAGATATCTTTTCTAGTGCGACGACGACGTTGACTGATTTTTGGAGGTGATCTAAAAATAATGCGACGCTTTCTTGTTTTTCCTGCACCTAGCTGTTTACGTAAAGTTTTCTTTCCAACATCAGCAGCAACAGATTTGAATTTTTTATTCCCAGTCAAAACATTTCCAATTTCAGGCGCAGCCTTTTCAAATAAATCAGCTCCCACTCTTTTATCGTCTCAAAAACAGAATTCCTTTCCTCCCAATTGTTAGTGCTAGAGCTCCAAATCCCCAACCCCTTTGTCTGGCATATCTAGGAAAATACGGTAAATCACTATCAGCAACCATTTTTTACAGTCTTTATTCCAAAATTGATTTTCAGAAGTCTTCTCAAACATTAGTACTGCTCTAGTTACTCCAACAGAAATGTAAGATACTTTTTCACCATAAGATTCTCGGAGCTCTAGTTTTATGCTGTGGAATCAACTTTTCGGAATTTTTTTAAATTGTAGGTTTGGAAAGTTTTGATAATTCATGTATTGCCCAGTTAACATGATGTCTCCATTCTTGACCTTTGATGTAAAAAGAATGCTTCGTAAAACAGCAGTTTCACCCACAATGCTGTATTCAACAATATCACTATATATCATCAAGGTATGTATTGGTACAATGTCATAAGGGAACTTGGGAAAATGTGGACCAGCACCACTCATGAAAACACCCATCCCATAAACAATTTCTTTACATCCAAAGACATTACAACGATCAGCACTAAATCTAACAAGTAAAGAATTCTCATTGGGAAGACTCAAAGAAACTCGCTGTGTAACTTTGTTAACGTGTAGTCTGATTGGTGTTTTTCACACTTTTCACGTTCCTGAATTTTTTTGTTCAATTCGTTTACAATATCAGAGATCGAAGGATACAGACCTGGATAAAGTATGTAATAGTCTGATGGTTTTGTATTCGGCGTTGCTTCATCTAGATAGAAGAATTTCCCTTCGTTGATGTTTTGGTGCAAGGAAGGATAAGATAGTTCTGTAATTGAAACCTCCCATTCTCCTTCGAGATTAATTTGTTCCATACGAAAGTTTGTAAAAGATCTTAATGTATTATTTGGGTATCAATCAAAGGAAGCATTCGAAACCAACTCTACAGTAAAAGAATTTCATCTCTAAATAATACACTTTGCAAGCTCTTGTTCATAACATTTGCATAGAATTTCGTCACCTTGTGCTCCGTGAAGCTTATCGGTTGGTGGTTTTAAAGTCGCAATTTAAACAATTCGAAAAATTTCACTTGTGAATTGAGACTTGTAACTTTTTCTAAATGGGATATCGTACTTGGAGATTCGAACTTTGTCTCCAATTTTAAAGCGTGGTTTTTTGTACTCAATAATAGAGTTTTTGTAAAACATTTACAAAAAGTCTGAATTTTTAACGTTTTTGGTGGATTTACCTAGAGATCTGTTAACTCTTGTGTTCATAGTGTTAACAAAACTGTCCATTTTGTGAACGTGTTTATTGCCATTTTCCTCCATGTAGCGATAAATAATGTTTTTTAAAGATTTAATTGCTCTTTCTGCTACAGCAGCTTTTGTTTCCCTTCTTGTAGAGTAGATTTTGATGTCTTTACTCTTGCAAATTTTTTTGAATTCTCCCCAGAACTCAGTACCTTGATCAACCAACGCTCTATCAGGTTTAGTATTCTTCCTTAACATTTTGTTAAAGGCAGCAACAGCATCAAAGGCATATTTTGACTTCATTGATTGAACACAGACCAGGCAAGAAAAGGCGGCAACACATATCCATAAATATTTCCCAACATTTTTTAATTCAGACAATTTAACCATAAAAGCCAAATCAATACACCAAATCTCATTGATAAGTTTTGCAAAAGCAGGTAATCTTTTGAAATGTCGACTTGCTTGTCGAAATTTAGTGTAAGAATTCTTTCTGTATAAAAAACCAGTAACCTTCTTCTTTGACAACCCGCTAGCTTTCTGAAGGTTTTGTACTGAACCATATGCGGCTTTTCCTTCCCTGTACAACCTCTGTAGCTTGGCTCTTTCAGATTTGGAAAGGGATCCAGCTTCCTCGTTCTTTGCGTTTGTCATCCTTGTTAATAAATTTATGTGGATTTAAGCCAATTGCGTCAAGAATTGTGAAATAAATATCAGGAAATTCAACGTTTTTTTTCTTCAAAGCGTATTCAAAATTGACAAATGCGACGTTTGTATCTCTTCTGTGTTATAAAATGGAGTCAAAAAAGGATAGCTAAATGCGAGGAGAATTTAAAATTTCTTTGATTAGTGATTCGTTGCTGGAAGACTTTGTTTTAGCGTTAACTTTCTCATAAACAGTTTCTAAATTTTTTGGAACCGAATCCTTTTTTTTGTTATATTTGTCCAATCTTTGAATTGATAACCTGATTTTTTGGTCATAAAGTTGTTGAGGAATCAAAACAATCTGATCCATTTCAAGAGAGACGATTAATGATTGACGGAGGTAAAATTGATATAAGACTAATCCCTTTTTTGGAGCTCAGGGTCTGTCTTCTTTTAATTCTTTCAAGTCAATATGTAAACGACTATAGGGAAAGGAAGCTACTGTGGTATAGTTGAGACTACAGTCTTTTAGTTGAGATCCCAATCCCAACTGTTGACTAAGCATGTTTACTTGTAAAACGTCTCTGGGTGATTTGAATAAAACAATATGGGTGTTCTGTAGCTCAATATCCCTTTCTAGTCAGTTTGATGGAAGAGATTGTGCTTTATGTACACTGTATTTAAACCTTTATTTCTACCAGCAGTAGCCATTTTTACAAATTCTTTACAACTAAGAATTTCTTCACAAGAGTCATCAAAAGTAAGTAAATACTTTGTTCCATTATTAGGTAAATTCTGTATCAACTCGAAATCAACACCTTGAACGAACTCAACGTTTTCTTATAATTTTTGACATTAGTCCGCAAAGAGATTCACAGTGTCAATAAAAATTGTAAATTTTGTCAATTTCTGGTAGAAAAGTTCCCAAAACTAACCAATCAAGGATGAGATGAGATTTCCCAGATCCACTTGATCCAACCAATGAAATAAAAACTCGTTCTTTTGTGGGAATTGTTTTGTTCATAATTTTGGAGAAGGTAAAATATATCCAACTGTACTCGACAAAAGGGCCATCCAAACTGTTGTCTCCTCACAAGTCTCAGCTAATGTAATTCTTACGATACAGCAAGCTAAAATCAATTGTATGACAAAAAACCTGGACAGAAAACTACTAATGACTGGTTACGCGTCTGTCCAAAACATTTCCAAGATTGAAGTTTTTGATTATTGTCATCAAAGATAAAATTACCTAGATGAAATCCCTTATCACTGTGATCACTCATTTATACGCTATCTTCTTCCCTAGAGATTAAGGAACTGTATAACTGAACTGAAACGTAAACAACAGAAAATGCCAAAAATTATCAAAAAGATAAATTAACTAAACATAACAGACAACCAAAAAACTGTTCCGTCAGTTGAATCAGTGAGAAAAAGCATCAAAATTGAGAAAAGTACCAAAGTTAGGAGGAACACTATGAAAGAATAATAAAGTATGCGAACACAGTAACTGTAGATTTTTTTAACCTACTCATTCTCTAATACAATTACAGAGAAAAAAATTACGAAAGAAAATGATAAATTACAATCACGAACACAAACATTAAATATTATCAAAAAAATTCAAAGACCTTTTACCATAAACTATAGCTTCTCCCGAGTCTTCTTGTCTCGATACGGGTAGTTGCTGCAGTTCCATTCAGCATCATCGTTTTCTAATAGTTTGAAAGCCTTCGGACAACCAAGATCATCAAGATTTTCAACATCCTTACACAAGAAGGTTGATAAAATTTTGCATTTTTCAAGCCCTTTAGCAAAGTACTCTGTTGTTGGTGAGCAATGTTGATGTATAAAAAAAGCCAGCTGAGACTAATCAAGCTTTCCATGGTTCCAATTTATACCGTGCATATTTTTTGTATTCCATTATTCCATTTTGCTTGAAAATTCGGTTTTTAGTCTTTAGGTGGGAGAAAACTGTATCCAAGTACAATTCCGTGTATAAATATTCCCAAGTCTTTGACAATTTTTACTTCTAACCATTCAATATCTAGTACAGCGGGAGGCATTCTTTCTTCTGGGATGATTTTTAAAAAATGATCAACAGTCTAGCATTCTGAAGATACGTGGATGACAAATTTTTATAAAGATACAAAAAAATAGACCAGTAAAGTGACCCAAGAGACATGGGCTTGGAAATTGAGGTAACATGTAACAATAAGCCGGTCCGTGGGTTGTAGTTGCTTTAACCGCTCCAGCAGAATTGTGTAAAAATGAATGTAAACGAAAAACTTTCGACCTTGCTAGGAAAATCTCCAGAAGTGAATTACCGTAACCAATAGGTCCGCCGTGGGGGAAAATTTGGTCATTTTCCTCCAAATTAATGTTTTGTTTCCAAACTTTGCATACAGCCAGGAAAGAGTTTTTTCGTTTTTTGTTGTTGGGAAACATTGGAAAAATACTACTGTAACTACTAAAAATGCTTAGAAGTGTAACAATATCCATCAATTTTCTTATTTTTTTAATCTAAAGTGATACTGGTCTTTTTGAAAGTCTCTACATAAGAAAGAAAGTCAGGAAGGTATTCCAATAATTTTTTGTATTCCTCTTTTTTAGTTCAATTTTTGTCAAAAAACTCCTTTGAACTCCGTTCCAACGATGTTGTGAAATGGAAGATTCTTGTTTATCAGATTGATATATTAAAGTACTGTGTCCTAATGCGTTATGAATAACCCACTTTAGGTCTGAAAAATTGAACTCAATGTCAAGTTTATCAATTATGGGAAATTTTAGAGCTTCAAGAACTCTATAAGATGACTTTTTTAGTTCGTAGTGAAGTCTAACGTGGAATACTTTTGATTTGTTTCTTAGACTCAGAACAATATTCCTGGAGCAACCAATATTCCTACTCATTTTCAGGTTGAAAAAAAAAAGAAAAATGAACAGAAAATATCAATTTAAAAGACAAATATATTATAAATTTACACATTTAATGAAAGGTACATTGTTGAATATTAGAAAAGTCCTTCAAATTTTGTATAAACTCCTTGAATTTATTCAGAGTGTAGCTGACATAAGTCACTTGTTTGAACTCATTGTTCTCCTTTCGACAAAAGTCGAAATTTTACGTAAGTTGAAGCTGAGATGTCCTTGATGTATTGTAGGAAAGTAACATAGAGTCTCCGGTTTCGTGCAATGCTAATCTCTCTCAATTTGTGACACTGTTCCAGCACGTGTTCCATGCCTGTGTTTTTGTCGAATTGAGGCTGGTTTTTCTCTCATCTCTAGTTCTCCATGGAGAAGATCCTGCTTGAGGAAGCAGATTTTTTGAAACTCATAGTCTCCAATTTGCAAATGCTGGTACTTTTCAAAAGTCCCAGAATTGTCTTTTCTAAAGACTTGGAAGGTTGGTTCAGTATGAAATTGTCCGTTTCTTGAAATCTGGGACACAGTAAATCTCCCTAAACTTTTTGAATTGGAACAAAAGTCCAAATAAAAAGGAACCGAATCAGACTATGGTTTTGGAGAGGATTGAGAGTACATTGAAGGAGCACTCGACAAAATGGTGATACTTTAGAGAGAGACATTTCAACAACTTGAGCTGAGAGTGAAAAAAAAAGAAAACCAATGATTTGTATTTGTAGGCAACTCTTCTCAATAACTAAAAATTTCCTTTTTGGTAATGACGTCATTTATACAAATAAAAGGTTTGCAAAATGACGTTATTTCCGTATCTTGAGGTTCGCGAATTTTTTAACAAAAATTTTAAAAGGATCCTGGTGTTTAGCTCTTCTGTGTTGGATTACAGAAAAATGGTGCTTGAAGTATTTTGAACAAGTATAGCAACGAATTCTTTTAGTCTTCTGTTTCTTGAACTGTATCATTATGAAATTTTTTTAAGCTTTTTTGAAAACAGAAATTGTTACCTCTAAAAATAGAAAATTACGTTATCGTACTTTTTGTTTCCATATATAGGTTCTATTCTGTTATCCCGATATGGAAATGGCAGCAATAATATGACAGGTTTTACCTCAATTTTACAGAGATTCTAATGACAAGACAATATTCCTTTCTGTATCAGTTAAGGAGTATAAACCTTATCTACTCACTAAAAAATACTCCGTTACTACTCATAATGACAATTTTTGACAATTTAATGACTTGTCGCTACCACATTGTTCTCATTTCATCCTCAGTGAAAGAGATACTAGAGACAATAGAAAACTTGTCTTATTTTTATCAAACAGTCTATTGCTAGTACACACTATATAAACATCAGTTCTTTGGTTTCATTATAGAAGAGTCAGGAGTTGTCTTTGCTCAGTTAACCAGAGCGGTGGAGCACAACTTGGAGAAAAAGTAAATGAAAAAAAACCAGTATCTCCAATAAACGATTGAGCATAAAGAAGTTCAAGTGTCACCTACTACGCGCTGAGTGAAAAATGCGAGTACTCAAACCCTTGGATCATGGGTTTAGATGGCCATGGCATAATTGATAATCCTCTTTTGTATCTTGAAATAAGAAAATAACGTAATAAATTCTTGTTAGTGTTTTGTGATTTGTATTTATCTTTATAATTTGAATTAACTTTTTGTTATAAATCAATTTTACAAAAAAATTTTTCTTAAAATCAAAAATTCAAACAACTTTTTTGTTAAAGATTGTAATTTTTTTAACGTTTTCTCTTAAAAATCGAAAATTTTTTCAACAATTTCTCTTAAATATCAAATTTTGAGCTATAAAAATTTTCTTAAATGGCAAAAATGTGTCATTTTCAAAACGCAAAAATCATTCATTTATCTTCATTTTACGGTAGAATATTGCGCAAAAATTGAAATTTTCTTCACATTTTAAAATGACAACTCTCGAACATGTTCTGTTTTAATAAATGTCAATTTTCAAAAGAAAGACTTTTTATTACAAATCAAAAAAAACAATTCAGTTTACTTCTTAAAAATCAATTTTTAATCAACTATTTTTTGTTGAAAAGCAGAATTTTAATCAAATAATTACAACATTTTATGTGTTTTGTTTGAACATAGCCTGCATAATGTTTGGAGTAAAGAAAAAATTCTACATATAAAGAAATGAACTTAAACAAAAGTACAAATACATCACAAAGTAATTTAAAAAATTCAAGTATAAAATTTACAATATCAAATTTTTTTAAAAAGAGTTCTCACAACGTAATCTGACAAGTTTTGAACCTCATTGCCAAATGGACGGACTCTTTCAACGATTGCTGGAAGTTCTGTAGGTCGAACACTGATGGGAGTTACGGGAGCCTCATCAGTCAGCACAATAGGATTGTGAGATGTTCCATCCTCTATGGAGGGGGTTTTCATTGACGGTGTGGTCGACATATCAGTCGAACCATAATACTGAGCTGGATCGAAGTTTTCCAGATAGTTAAATAACGACGCTGTGCTAGTATCGACACTCAATTCGCTTTGTTGACTGCTGTCAGCGTTGCTCACTATCTGGACAAGGCTGTTTTGCTGCTCTGGAATTGATATTTGACTTGTCTCGGGTGTAATGAACCAGTTATTAGGAATCTGTCCTTCCTCCCACGGAAATGTGTACTGAATACTTCCAGGAACCTAATTGTCAGCAAAGTCAACACAGTTCCTACAAATGCAGAAAAATCAACTTTTGGACCTGCAACTATACTTCGAGCGCTATATCAACACATTACATGTAGTTGGATTCAACAGTGGAAAGTACGATTTGAATCTCATCAAATCCTACCTTCTACCTCATCTCATTCATGAACGGGATAATCAACCTACAGTTATCAAAAAGGCGAACCATTTCGTTTCCTTTAAGTTTGGTGACGTGCAGTTCCTTGACATTCTAAATTTCCTAGGAGGAGCAACATCTCTCGATTCATTCCTCAAAGCTTACAAGACCAGCGAGACTAAAGGATTCTTCCCATATGAATGGTTCAATTCCCCAAATAAAATTGACGCATTTTTAAACCCCCTATAAGTGTTTCTTCAGTAAACTGAAGGATCATAACCCCTTGGAGAAAGAATTCACTGATTTTACAAAATTACTGAACAGTGGAATATCTCAACATGAAGCTCTGAAAAAGTTCAGACCGAAAGGCGTTCCCCCATCTGCAGTCGATAACTACAATTACTTGAAAGTGATTTGGGAGGAAGAGCAAATGTCTACATTTAGAGATTTTCTCAAGTGATACGACAACAAGGATGTTTTTCCAACATTGGAGGCAATGCAAAAAAATGGAATTTTACCACAACAAAGGAATCGACATGTTAAAACTCGGATGCACACTTCCCAATTTAACAAACATTTGTCTTCACAAACAACAAATCACAAATATTTCCCATTTGTTGAAAGTGACAAGGATTTACATGATAAAATACGCGAGGACATGACTGGTGGACCTTCTATTGTGTTCAGAAGAAAAGCAGTGATCGAACCTACATCATGTATTCAGATAATATATGTAAATCTATCGTGGGTATTGATGATAGTCACCTCTATCCCTTTTCAATGTGTCAAGAAATGCCAACAGGTCTATACACACGATGGGAGCTCGACACAAATTCTCAAAAATTCAAAGCTCGAACCAATAAATCTCGAACATATGAGAACATGGTCATGTCTTATCTCCAATCACAACGCCCAGAATGCACAATCCAAAACTATTATACAACCGGGAAACAGAAAAAGATTGACTGTTTTAGCGTGGACGGTTTTTGTGCTCATTTCGACACAGTATTCGAAGCCATGGGTTGTTATTTCCATTTTTGCCGATGCCAAGAATCTCGAGCAAGCCTCTCGGAGGAGGAAATGCAGAGAGGAATCAGAAAAAGAGAACATGATGAACTGAGAAGTGATTATTTGAGAAACAAGAATACAATATTGTTGAAGTCTGGGAGCGTAAATGGTGGGAAAGAGTTAAAGAAGAGGAAAATGTCAGAAATCACACGAGGAAGAACTTTCCCTTCAAACTACCTATGGCGCAAGAGTCGCTTTTAGCAAAAATAAGAGATGGAAAAATGTTTGGATATGTACAGTGCGGTCTCGAAGTTCCAGACGGATTAAAGTACAAGATCTCTAATTTTTCTCCTTTTTTTATGAACTTTATTGTCAGTTGAGCCGATATTGGAGATTATATGAGAGAGTTTGATATTGAAAACAACCTACTCAAACAACGTCAACGATTGTTGATTTCGTGCTTAAAGTTGGAAAATGAGACAATCATTACTCCTTTACTCAACTTTCATTTCAGTCCTGTTCTGAAATGCACAAAAAAATATAGATCTGTACAATACACATCCAAAAAATGCTTCAACAATTTTGTTCAGTCAGTGGTAGATGCTAGAATAGCGGGTGATGAAAATCCTGACTCTAGCGTTGTGGCTGAGACAATGAAATTGTTGGGTAACAGCTCTAATGCATATCAAAATATGGACCGAAGTAGACAAAAAGAGACCAAGTACCTGAATGATGAGAAGACGCACAATGCAATCAATGGGAAATAGTTTAAGCGTCTGAACAATGTGTCAAAAGAAATTTACGAAGTTAGGCTTACAAAATCCAAAATTGAGCACCGAGAACCTATTGTAGTTGGGTTTTTTTTAAGTCAAAACGTTAAGCTACGTATGTTGGAGCTCCATTACAATTTTGTCGATAAACTTTGCGATGTTGGCAAGTTTGAGGAGTTGGAAATGGACAGGGATTCTTTTTATTAAGCGCTTGCGCACGAGAACTTGTACGATTGCATTAGACCTGCTACAAACTAAGAAGGGGAGACTTCGCGAGAGAAGAACTGTGATGATTCTTTCAGAGCAGATGCTTCACACAACTTTTTCCCTTTGAACATGTTGCTCAAAGCACAGGAAGCACGATAAAAGAGAGCCAGGACTCTTCAAAGAAGAATTCAGATGCACAGAAAGGATTTGTTCTGCAGTAAAACTTTTTGCTGCTACGATGCCAAGTCTGACAGGCAAAAATTTAGTAGCAAAGGCCTGAACAAAAAAACTCTGGAGGAGACTGAAGATGGACCAATGGGAAAATATCGACGAGTGATGCATGAAATTATCAACCTTACTTCGACAAACAGAGGGTTCAGAACAATAAATTATTGTGTTGCTACATATGAACAGACGAAGAGAAGGCTGTCCTATTTCTTTCCCAAATGAGTAGTTTTAGCTGACGGTATTCATACCGAACTCCTCAATTTGTAGAGTTTTTATAATAATTTTTCTTTTTGTTGTTTAATATCTGATATTTTCATTATTTTGTCTTTGTGATTTTTTATAACTATGCTTTATAATTTATACCTTTTTAATGTAACTGTTCGAGTGATTTGGTATTTTTATGTGCATAATGTATACTGTGTCTGTTATTAACAACTTTTCCGATTCACTTTTTTAAAAAGCTGTCATTTTTAACCAATCAGAATAGAAAATTTAAAAATTATTGAAAAAAACTATAAACTGATAAAAAATAACATACTTCTATTACTATTGGAGCGGATACTAAGTAGCTAATTTAGTAAGCGCCGATCATTACTAGCCAAATTTTTGAACCCGAGCAGCTACAATGACGTAATTTTAACCCAATAACAGAAAAAATTTGCAAAAAGTTCTGCAAAAACTGCAAAAATTCTGCAAAAAATACCCTAGATCCTATTCCGAATCTTAATCCATGTCAACGGCTATAACTAATCCTAATACATGTCGGCGGCTATAGCTAATCTTAATACATGTCGGCGGCTATAACTAATCTTAATACATGTAGATTCTATTCCTAATCTTAATACATAGAGCCTAATCTTAATACATGGAGCCTAATACATGTAGGCGCCCCTAGATTCTATTCCCAATCTTAAAACTTTAGGGACGACCCTAATTTTTCAAAGCCGCTATAATCAATTCTAATACATGGGGTTGTCACCACCCCCCTCCCCCCGGGAGGGCGGGTCACCCTATTACTACTCCAGTCACAATATATTCTAAGTTAAAAACTTTTTCAAGTAAGCTGAGATTCAGGCAAGGGGCAATACGGGAATATGATTTAAATCAGAAGTTATCGGGGACCAAATTGTGCTGGTGGTTGAGCGTGCAAGCTCCTTTTATAATTGTGGACACGTGGTTCTCTAGTATCCTACTGGATAGCGACAGCAGTGTCGACAGAGAAACCAGGGTAAGTTGGTGCTCTCGGTGTGGCGTGACAATATCGCGTCATGGTATTCTCAGTTTGAGTAAGTGCTCTTAAAATAGTAGTTTTTTCAAAACCTCTTAGTAATTTGTTCACACGTTAAAATGGACATTGTCCTATTCAAGTTTGTGCTTCACGCACAATAACGTAAATTCTCGAAATAGCACTAAGATTATCAAACAGTGTTACTGATTGTAGCACACTTCAGTACAACTCGCGGGCCATGGCGATGCCTCAGCTTCCCGTGTGACTTGACATGAAACTATCACAACCGAATGTGGTATTATTTGTCCTCGTTAATTATTAGAAAACATGCCTTTAATGTCGACTGCTAATTGGTGGGATGAAATGATAGAGGGGTGAAATGATAGATGTGTTAAAAGATAGAGGGGTTAAAAACAAGAGGGGTGAATAAATCGAGGTTAACTAAATAGGGGTGAAAAGAAATAGAACCGCGTCTGGGGGGATGCAAATGGTATGCATCCACTGAGCTGGGGTGGGGCGCGGGGGGGCACATCGAAAAAATCCAAAAGATCCAAAACTTCCCTAAGAAGCCTAATCTAAAGTTAGCGCTGGAAAACAAAAAACAAATTACTGTACACTCCAAATGAGAGATGGCTAAATACACTAATCAAATAAAAAAAATCCATCTTTGGGCCGATTCGAAGAGTGCAATTAAATGACGAAGTTGAAATTGCAAATCGATAAAGAAATCAACCTGGGTAACATGCCCAAAAAGAGCAAGCAAAGAATAATTAAAAAACCAGTCAATTCGTTTCAAATGTGCAAAGGACAGCTTAGTAAAAATCGAACAAATAAGACAGGAAAAAAAATATTTAAGCAAAGAAAAAATGGAAGCCAACGGAATCCTGGGCTTCAAAATTATTCAACATTTAGATCAGGTCAACAAGTTGAAGGGACGCGCAGTCAAAAGAGTCATCTTGTGCTTACCCGGGCCGAGGCTTCAACGCCAAGAAGGCAAAATAATGTAAGATTGGCGTTGAGTGCAATGAACTTATGTAATATCTACGCTTGAGCGTTGATCTTACATAAATTCAACGCATTCAACGCCAATCTTACATATTTTTGCGTTGAATTTTGGCGTAGATCTTACATATTTAGCGTTGAATTTTAGCATAGATGTTACATATTAAGCGTTGACTTTAGCGTAGGTCTTGCATAAATTCAACGCATTCAACGCTCACCCTATTACTACTGACTGGTTCTTGGCCAAGTACTCCATAAGTCAGCAAACTTTAACTTAGCACAATTTTAAAGATCAGGTAAATTCAACATATTAGTTTTCATCTCTTAATATCTATCTAAGTTACAAGTTAGCTTAGAATATTTCAACTTGTGCTAACTAGTACTATCTCAGTCTTAATAACTTTAATTATTCTATCACTTCATGCTCGGTTCATAGTTGATGCTGTTTAACCTAACTTATTAATTCATATTTGCATTTCAATTTCTTTAATACTTAAGTATATACCATGAGTAGAACTAGGGGTTGAACTCTCAAGTTATACTTGTTGTCCCTCGTTAAGTATCTTATGTACGGACCAGCAGTATAAATGGTGGTCCAAGAGAGGCTACTTCAATTAAACTTGTTCATCTAAATTATTTGAGGTATTGAATTTAACTTGTTCACTTAATAGAGAGAGGCCATTAAACTAACTTGTCAAAATTAACTATTCCAGAGGCTGCTCACTTAAATTCTCATTTGAGTTTGATTCAAACTATTCTTCTGTTCTTAACAGTTTTGCTATAAGAGTTTCAGTCCTTTTAAGCAATGACTAGTTCTGGCAGTACTCCTCCACTAGCCGTTAACCCCCACCCCCCCTCCGACCTGAAACGCCCATAACACATCCGAACTTTTCACCTGTACCTTTCTCAGTTATTGATCCTATTCAGTACGCCACTTCTTTTTGGAATTCTGTAGAAAAGAAATTACTCTTTTCATTAAGAACTAGGCCTACAACAAACACGGCACAACCAAGCTATGATAAAAGGCAACAATCCTTTTTCGGCTCACTTTTAACAGATACAGCACTAAAATTGTTTGAAAGTGAAGGCACAGATGCTACCGATTGGAATATTTTAGTAAGGAATATTTTTTTGGAATATTTTGAAGATGATGTTGTAAAAAGAATCACAGATGGTAGAGACCAATTCAGATTTAGACATGAGGTTGAGAACACATTCAGACAGGAAGGAGAATAAATAAAGAACTATTTACATAAAAAAAACAATGGAGTTGATAAAGGTTGTCCAGAAAAGATGCCAACAAGTACCGAAGGTGATGACAATATAACGAAGGAGAAGGAGATTCAACAAAGACAACGAAGTCAGAAACACATAGATTTTGCCATAAGAGGACTAAGACCACAAGGCTTACGAAAAACTTATTGATTGAGAATCCTTCAATAACTTGGACACAATTTGTTGATCACTCGGTCGTAAAGGACTTAACTTTTTCTGTACCAACAGCATCTAATGGAGCTACAGGACTAGATAAACTTGAAACACTTGAGAGCAAAATCAATGATTTAACAAGTCTTTTCAAAAGCAACGAAGTAAATGCTATAGATAATTCTAGGCCTAGAGACACAAATATAAAAGGCACACCTAACAGTACTAGAATCTGTGATTATTGCAGAAGTAATGGTCATTCCATCTCTAGATGTACAAAGAAACAGATAGACTATGGTGTTAATAAACTGAGAAATGAACTAGTTGAACCAAGAAGTCAAAATATAACAATCTCTAAAGATTATAGAAAGATTGTGGAGGCAATAAAAGATTCAATGGTCCTAGAAACCGAGGGTATCAACCAAGAAGTGGCTAAAACTATAGTCCTAGGTTCAACAAGCCTAATTTTCAACAACAAAATACATATTTTAGTAACTATGGTAATTGATTTACTCAACCCAACGAACAGAACTTCCCTCAGCAAAACACATATAGAAATATAAAACCAGATCTTGAACAATAATCTTCATTACCACAATAACAGCAACAGCCACAACAAGGCGCTAGCTTCTATGCACCAAACCGAAATAACTCTCCACAACAAAGACAATCAAAACCTAACAATATTCAGCAACAACCAAATCAAGTTTCGTTCAAGGCGATGATGACTACGTAAATGCAACAGACTATTTTTCTTTAAACTGTTAAAGTCTCCGATCGCTACAATGAAAATAGTACTAAGTCAAGAATAAACCTCAACTTATATGACTTTGCCACCGGAGACATTAAAAATAATAGTTTAATACAACATAACTTTAATAAAAGTAGAATTTATGGTTGACCCAGGATCAACTTGCACTATCATCAATCATCTTACATACCTTGCGTTAACAAACCTTGGACAAAAGTTTTACCAAGAAAGTACAAATTGCTATTCAAAAACACCTACTGTTTCATCAATCAGAATGCTTGGTTACACAACTATTCGATCTAGTTTTGAAACCGACGGTAAATATACAGTCCAGCATGAAGTATTCGTTACTAAAGAGCAGAGACAGAACATAGTAGGTATTGATTTTTGTCATTTGTTTCCAAAAGCACTTCACTTACATCCTTCCCCAAGAAGGACTCGATGATGTCACTTGTTTCATCAGAAACGCACTGGGTTCTGCTTAACTCCCATGGAGAATAACTTCCCCGAGCTCGCAGAAACCCTTGCAACTCATCGTCAGTCAGTACAAGATCATTTGCCTTATAACCGGTAGAGAAAAAAATAACAAATTTTCCGCACCTAACCTAGAATTGTCTAGGTATATAAAACCAAGATAGTGCTGCCTTCTCTTCTTCTCTAAAACAGCTGTAACTGGCTCCCGATCGAAGCCGTTGACGCTTAGATTCCACTCAGCAGTGTCTAACTGATCTCGAACTTCTTCAGTCTCCCGCATTTACGGTGTATCAATTCATGACAAAGAATAAGATTGAATAAAGAAAAAGGAAATAAAAAATTGAATAGAATAAACAGAAATGAAAGTTGAAGAATGTAAAATCAGAAAGATGGAGGAATTAAAGAAAGAAAGTTTTGAAGATAAAATTAGAATTTAAACCTTAAAATTTTTGAGCAAGTGAGATCAACTGTATTGTGAGAAAATTAGAGGCAAAAAGCAAATAGCCCACTCAACTCAAATCTTACACAAAATACGCGATTATTCACCATTGCAAGCTGTTACACATATATAACTTCTCTACATGTTCAACATTTATACACTCTCAATATTTACGCATACCTTTTATTGCAAACTAACGCCGAAATTACATGTCGCCCAAAGCAAAACTAAGTACAAGCTATTCTACATGAGCCAATACCTCATCTAAGTTAAATACCTAAAGAACAGAAATTTGTCCCTTGCAAACTAATTAAACCACGTAAAATCGCATTTAGTCAGGAAACGCACTTTTAAGCAATAGACATACTCAACTAATAGAGCTTACTTTACCAGTTTGAGGACCCAAGGAATGTTTAAAATAAACATTAAAGCACTATGAGCGAACCACAACATTACAACTTCTACACACAAGAATTATTTCAACAAAGAACAAACAAAAACCAGCTACTAGAACGTTTGGAAACCGATTTAGTGTTATGGCTACGTCAACTTCTATCACCAGTCAGTTGAGCATGCATTTCAATCCTGCACTAATTTGAATTGAAAAAATGAGCGAAATCATAGAAACTATACGAAAAATTTCAAAATTTAGTTACACTTTGATCTACCTTTTATGAAGGAGTCCAGATACGATAACCAAAATTTGTCCATATATGCACAAATTACTAACAAACAAAAAATTGCATGCGATTTTTCTATATCAAGCTTATAAGTGAAAATATAGCACTTTATGAATAATGTTCAACACTAAAGTTGATATTTCAATTTCTAACGCGAAAAAAAAACTCGGGAAAAATTTAAAGACTCTAGAACCCTTAAAAATACCTTCAGTTGTTCCTAAGAGCTAGTACCTTATTTTTATATAGGGATTTTTTCAAATTCGATTTATAAGCATATTTTTTCAAGACATAAAGTTCATTTATAAAAGACATAAAACAGCAAATTTCAGCATTAAATTCTAAAAACTCTCCGAAAATATTTGCTGAAGCAGAAGTGTTCCTTGTTGGCTAAACCCAATCTCACACAACGATACTATATTCGTACATGTGCGATTTTTCAAAAATCGCATTAAAGGTCCATATCTTAGGACATATAGTTTGATCTTAGTAGACATATGAAATAGCACATCCTGCGCTTTGAAATTAGCGAATTTATCGAAATGTTCTTATAACGTGACACATATATCACAATGCTACATGGGACTAGTGTAGGCTAGCCTTCAACCAATCAGATTTGAGCACACACATTTTGGTAACTCAACCCTGAGAACCACTACTTAAGAGCCTTACCAAAAAGCAAAATCACTTTTCTCAGTTACTTTGTGAAATCAATTACTTCTTTCGCTCTTCAATTACATCTTTACATCTTTCATCAATCTTCAATTACATTTCTCATCAGTAACATCTTTCACATTTTGCCCCTTTCAAATAATAACTTAGAAAACTTAGAAAAATTTTCAAGCATTCCAAATTGTGACCACCGGCTAACACATGTCACAACACATCTCCACAACACATATACCGGGTATCCTAGTTCACTAATGATTCTAAATCTTCACTTCTCAGATATCAACTACTGAAAGAGTATATAACTCTTTAGGTTGAACATAGTACAAAACTGAAACTACTAGTTCATTGAAATCCAAACAACACTACTCACACACACTAAACAACTTCATCAACAGTTAACACACCACAGTACAAAATTAGAACGCACTTTCGGTTGATCAATCCTAATTTATGATCGAAGTCTCATTCGACCAAAACGGTTTTCTTATTTCTCTTTCTATCAAACCTGACACAATCGTCAAAGTTTCTATTAAGGCAAATCAAAAGGTGAAATTCAATAGTGAGCTAAACACCGTAACCAGTTGTCAAATTTCTGACGAAGTAGGAACTGTATTTTTCTTTGCTACTAATTCTAATGGAGACCCTTTTGCTGTCTTCTGTGAAAAGTTACCTGTCTTCCCCCATATTGCTGGGGAAAGTTACCTGAAGACCCATATTGCTGTATTCTATGTTACCACTTTCTCTTAAAACACAAATTCTTACAGCTCTTGCGTACGACCCGTAATTTTATATTAGAATATTCCTCCTACAGAAAGTATTGAAATTCGGAAAAAATTGTAACACTTGAAAAATGTTTTGTTTCTAATCAACAGAAAACAGTTGCATTCTTTGTAACATCAGACAATAACGCAAAGTTTGTCATATTTTGGGTACCCTATAATCCCGCTCACGTTTACGAGCTAAAATATCAGATTACTGTCACTGATAATATTAACTTCAGGGAAATCCAAAAGTCACCAGCAATAGACGAATTATTAAAAGTAAGTTACAAAAAGTTTCTTCTCATATTGCTTTGTTTAAGCATGTTCTCACCTGTTACAACTGATACTGAAATTGTTCAACGTATTGCAAGATTAGAAAAACTCTTTGATAATAACAATTCTCACCCTCACTTTATAGAATGTGTCATAAAAAGACATATTTGTTTAACTGAAGAAATACCGTACCTTAAATTATTAGAGCCTCCTGATAGGCTATCAATTTCAAAAATATGGTCAAAAATCAACAATCATTCACCACTATCACTGAATATAGACCACTTCATTAAAGAAAAGCTTACTAATAAGAAACCTCTCCCTTCAAAAGTAGAATTTTGTATAACCTACATAGAAAATCAAATTTGTTCTGCTCAGTTTCTTAAATTTATTGCTATAATACCGCTTGCTCTTCTCTGCTTGCTATGCAAAATATTTGATCTTTATTATATTTCTTGAACTATTACTCTTAACGTCTCTCGCTGACGCCAGATCGATTGAAAATATGAGTATCCGTGAAAATAAAGCTCCAAACCTTCACGTTAAACACTTTGACTGCTCAAAAGTGATCTCAATTCAGATGTATTCTCTGAACAAAGTAGCACACTGCGAAATTCGCCCTGCAAAAATTAGCACTAATCAAGCACGAGTCACTTTTTACCAAAGAAACTATAAAGTTAAGTTGAATCAACTATGTGTAAAGCAACCCAACAACAATTACTTTGGTTTTGCGAATTTTTTACTCTAGTGGCATAGATGCCTGACAAAATACTATTACTACTTCAGTTAAACTAGATACTTAGAAATGCAAACTTGCAAAGGAAAGTGAAAAATAAGCTTTTCCCTTCTTCCAGATCAGTAGAATTCGATTATGACAAATCCTTGTTCTAAAATTTTAACTCAGGCAATGTTGGAATTGGCAACAATGAATGTAACTCCCGAGGTTGGATTGCACACTAGACTTATGAAACATATATGCAAAATGTTAACATGAAAGCAGACCTTAGAGATGGCACAGTTAATAACTGGCAAAATATACCTCTGCCTTGTCCTTTATCAGCCGGAGGCTGCGATTCTACATCTACTGATCCATTCGCATACACTTGGGATGAACCCAATAAATGTTTTTTCACTATGATTCGCAATTTGACGCTCAAATGATTAAAGCTATTGAAAAATACTATACAGAAAAGGATCTTAAACTTAGCTCAGCTCAGTCACATTTTGATTTACAATGCTTTATGTTCCAAGTTTATAAAAAAAACAGAGTCTTTATGTAGTCATCCACAAATAGTATACACTACGCCATATACTTCTCTGCATATAAGTTTTCGTGACAGTTTCGATATGAACACTGGAGAACCCATTCACAAATTTAAATCTAATACCGGTGCTATCACGATTAGAAATAAATATTAATCCAGTGACAACAAAACAGTTAATACAAAGCATTTTCAATTTTATGAAAATATTGATTTCGAAGCCCATCTTGAAACAAGACTGACTCTCTGCACTATAATAATCTTCGGCAGCTTCAAACTTCTACTCTACAGCTATTAAGAAATGACTGTGAATTAGAACGCTCAACTATTCTCAACATTCTAATGATTTCTCATGAAACCCGCGTTTAGCTGGTATTCCTTAACAAGAAACAGCTCTATGTTTATCGAAACAAACGGCAATATTGCCTGGCTATATAATTGTTCTGAATTTCATTCACCCTTACAAATTCTTAGTAAGTGCTATAACAGAATAGCAATTCTTTATGAAGAAGAAATGCGGTTCGTTGATCCGATTTCTAGACAAGCCTTCACTGAAGCAGAAGAACAATTGTGCTCAGTTAAATATTAAAACTTATTTCAACTAGATGTTGATGATGATAAAACATGGGTTGAATTAACCCCGCAAATAACAAAGGTTCGAGGACCTGCACTCTTTAAACCATACATAGTCATTCATCAAATTGCGAATACAATCACTACCAGAATTCAGGCTTCTATCTACAGATATAAAGAAATGATGGCTTTCTGGGATTCAAGAAAATTCAACTCCAATATGAAAGGAGTTCTCAAGCGTTTTACTACGTCATTATTAGGTAACAGAGAATCATTTTCAGGAACAAATTATTACAACTCTAGAACAATTTAACTTGAATCATTCATTTCACCCGACATCTTTAATAATCTATTTGTTGAAACATTTGGCAAAATACAATATATAAATGAGCGATGCGGAATATTCTTTGCCGCTTTCTTATTCATTAAGCTACTCATCGACATAGTTTTATGCTCAAATCGAGCAATGCAAATTAACAAAATTACAGATGCATTTATTCACTTTGGTAAAGCAATCTTTGCTGCCACAGTTGATTTATTGTCAGTTCCAATTCTGACTTCTATCTATCAAGCAGCTAATTCAGAGAATAATAACACTGATGAAAATAGAGAACGAACAATTCAATTCCAAAAACTGAGAAACGCACTGTCAGAGAACGAGTTATTCAAAGCCCACCTTATGATAAAAATAGAATGCAAACTGTAACCCATGAGAAAAAAGTTGTTATCGAAACCTAATTGGTAAAATTAATAGAGACGAAAATATAAACGATCACAACGTTCCTACGTCTCCAGTATAGGATTAATTCCTCTTTCACTCGAAAATCATCAAAATACATGATGATCATACAGTACAGACTGGCTTCACATTTACTGCTGATTTACTTTGAAAGAGAAGACAAAAAAAAGAAAAGAGAAAACTTGCAAAAAACTTCACAAAATGTACTCTTAGAGTAGAATAAGAGTAGAGAATACTTGCTATTTCACGAACTTTCTTCAATCCCTTACGAATTGCTACCAGTCTTTCAGAAAAAATCTTCAAGTGGTTGGCCCGATTACAATACACAATCAACTTCTAAACCCCAATCTGGAGTTAAACAATTTTACCTACAAGTACAACCCACAACTCACTTTACCCCATCTACAACATTTCGCTCAGCTATCAAAATTTCAGCAGTACAAAATCAAACAACTAGTGGAAACTCATCAACAACAGTTACATCGTCTAAACAGAGAACCAAAACCGCAGAGACAAGTGCAAGGAAACAACCACGTAAACAATTCATTAGAGACTTTCAACCCAGCGACACCTCTAGACGTAAATATACACACGACAAACAGTACGGTATCGAACGTCTAAGCAAATTCTACAACTACTCAGTCATCACGACCAAACGTTCTGAATAAGTACACAACTACCCCCTGCAAGACCCCCTACAAAAGCAACATCAAGCTGAGATACAGGCTAAACCCCAGGTCTTAGTGAACACCAGAACTACGATTCAATTTTAATCTACCAGTTGCAATCCAACATCAACAGACTCAATCTCATTGGTTACTTGTCACACAAGAAACCTTATTTACTAACTAATCACTTTCTACAAGGACAAACCATACAGTCCCATTTGAAAAAATTCCAGAAAATCTCACTCCTCAGCTTGATACCTTCACATATCAGGTACAACAGAACTTTCTGACAGAAATGCGACGCTCTCAACAGCTCGATCAACGGATTACTGAGCTCCAACTGGAGATCGCAAATCTGAAGCATCAACTCCACATCCTCCGCTCATCACGTTGAGCGCTCACGGAATGGAATAGATAAATTTGTGGTTGTCGATGTTCAGTACCTACTTCATTACTTCTTCTTTCTCCGGCGGTGAGGGAAATTATTTGTTTAATAACTTCATTCAAACGCCTAATTATTAGAGTCTATTTGTTGAATTCTTCGATCAAGCTTTTAATCGCAATTTACAGTGAACAATGAGTCAGTTCTTGTCATCAAATTACTGAGTTCGCTTCAAAAAAGCTATTGTTTTAACTTCAACAGTGTCCCTCCTGGTAACTTATAGTTAGCACGAAGTTGTTCCACGGAATTCCATAGTCTACTTAATGTCTTACAATCTTTCAGTAGACGTTGAGTACTTCAAAACATATTGTGATCTCGCTGAATTTATTCAATCGCAAGTTATAGAAACCTCGAAAACTTTCTTAGTTGGAAATAAATTCTATACCCCAGTGTCAGTTCATTGGACAATTGAGTTACAACATATTGTCTTTTTTTGCAAGATAACAATTCGAATGAAATTGTAGTTCATTTTCCTCAAATTCCTATTTGAGGAGTACAAATTATTTCAACTTCTAAAGCTTATTCATTCAGAAGAAAATCTTAGCATCAATTATATAAACTTAAAATTTCTCACTTATTTCAATTATTATTTTAGTTCTTCAACATTTTGGTGATGATCAAATTACGGATCTAGAACACTTTACATACAATGTTACAACATTTCGTTAACAGATTTTCTTGATTGCCATCAGCCGTTTGTAGATTTAGTACTATTCGAAATTCTCCTTTCAATTCCCTTCAAGGATAAATTTGTCTTTAATCCTCCCATTGTCATTGACACAAAAAATTGAATTACTTCACTCTCCAAAATGAACACATACTTTGAAGGTGTTGATATCGAATGTTTTACAGATTATTGCCAAATTCTGAACATGTTGAATCCGCATGGATAAACTTATCTAAACAGGTTAGTTTTGACAATAAAATTTACAAAAACTCTGACTTGTAATACTCCAAAATTGTTCTTTTCCTTGAAAACTTCGAACAGAAAGATATTGTCAATTATTTGTATTTGATAACAAAAAAATTAATCACTTCATAAAGATAATTCAAAACTATCAACAAAGTCTAAACAATAATTCTTTAATCTATAGCTTTAAAGCCTACCTCAATCAATTTGTTACTTAGCAGTACTCAAACAAAGATGAATTACGAAACCGAAAGCTTTATTTGGGGATTTATTTCAGCAACAATAGCCCTTATGGTGTTGTGCGCGTTTATTTTAATCTCCTTATTCATTTACCTTGCTTGTCATTATAAACCATTAAATTAACAAGTATATTCTCAACCTATTTTATTATTTAACTTATTATTTAACAATATATTATTTTTTATTTAACTTCAGATGTATCAACAGCACAACTTTTAAAAAAAACTACAAGCCGTCTACTACAACGGCCACCCAAAAAAATTGGACCTACTATTTTGTATAGCTTTGTATATCAGGACATCGTCAACCCTTCTTCAAAAAAGAACTCAGGAACAAGAAGTTACGATGAATTTTAGAACTTTAAGCAAGTAATCAAGCTCATAAACATATATTGCTTAATTATTACAAAGTAGCGCTAAAAAACTTTTCATTTAAGTAAAATTTGATGCTTTGATTTAATACCTATGGACCGGGATGGGATGCACTGAAGTGGGCTACAATCAGTAACACTGTTTGATATTCTTAGTGTTCTTTTGAGAATTTATGTTTAAGTGCGTAAAGCACAATTTTGAACTGGAGCAAGTCTAATTTAACGTGTGAACAAATTACTAAGTAGTTTTGAATAAAATACTATTTTAAGATCACTTTCTCAAACTGAGAATACCATGAAGCGATATTGTCACGCCACACCGAAAGCAACAATTTAACCTTGGTATCTCTGTTGACACTGCTACCTCTATCCAGTGAGAACCACGTGTCCACAAGTATTAAAGGAGCTTACACGCTCAACCACCAGCACATTTTGGTCCCCGATAACTTCTGATTTTAACCATACTCCCGTATTGCCTCTTGCTTGAATCTCAGCTTACTTGAGATAGTTTTCAGCTTAGAATATTTTGTGACATGTCCTTGGCTAAGAAATCCCTAAGTCAGAAAACATTAACTTAGCACAATTTTGGAGATCAGGTAAGTTCAACGTTTAAGTTAACATCTCTTATTTTCTATCTAAAGTACAAATTAGCTTAGAATATTTCAACCTGTGCTAACTAGTGCTATCTCAGTCTTATTAACTTTAATTATTCTATCCCTTCATGCTCGGCTCATAGTTGATGCTGTTTAACCTAACTTATTAATTCATATTTGCATTTGACTTTCTTTAATACCCAACTATATACCAAGAGTAGAACTAGGGGTTGAACTCTCAAGTTATACATGCGGTCTCGCGATTAACCCCGTCGTTTAAGTATCTAATGTACGGACCAGCAGTATAGAGGCAAGGCCAAATGATTATATTGCTAACTTAATAGTCCTTATTTTATAGAAAGATTAAAATCTGGGTGAAATGATAGAGGGGTTAAAAGATAGAGGGGTTAAATGATAAAGGGATGAATGAATTGGGGTTAACTGAGAGGGGGTTAAATTAATAGGGGTGAAAAAGCGGGACACTCCCAGACGCACGTGCCATAATTTCACATAATGGTTTACCATCTAATGACACGTGCTCTGTAACTGGGGGGGGACGGAAGAGGTCTAATTTTTCCCTCTTTCATTCAATTCATTTCTCCTTTCAAATGATTGCAAGAAATTCATTCTAAGGACAATTAATATCCATACCCCCCTTTTGATCTAAACTCCGGTCAGACGTTCTGAATCCAATAACTGTAAACACGAATTATTTCGGTTTATTTGTCTCTGCCGAAACTATCAATTACAAGGGTTGAAAAATACGGTTTTGACCTTTTGGTTTACGGATTATGAACGATTTGTTTTGATATGCGAAAAACAGTCCAAATCCATTTGATGTGAAATAAATCTGAAATGTGAGATTTGCGCAATTATATTCTTCATTATACTTACTTGAATCATCATCGCGGAGGAATGAGCAGCTACGTAACAAAAAAAATTGGGACTGGTTTCAAATTTTTCCCCTGTACCAGCTATGAATATTGAACATGTGTGAACAATCTGATGTTCCTTTACTTTTCTCATGTGTACTATAATTATTTAGCTATTGTTACGATTGGGGCGTCGAACTTGTTGTGTTAGCAGGAAAAAAAGAAGGATCAAATATATTGTCTGGTTTTGCAGCAATTTGGTTGGTCTGGACTCTGAGCTTATTGTCTACAGTACGGCCGATTCGGATTACAATCTAAGTCAAAAAAATAGTTCCTTGGACTTTTAAGGAGAGTAGCCTTCTGTCATAATTAAGGGCAGACGGGTTCTGAGGGAGACTCTGTATCAACCCAACTGTGGTATTAGCTAACTACATATACTGCTACCCGGGTCGAGGTTTTTACCCAAAAATACCGGGGAAAATAGTGTAAAGAGTGTAAAAATAAAAAAATTCCCCCCTATTTCTCCGCTTAATTAAGGGTGGAAGAGTGGAATTGTAAGAGTGGAATTTCAATGGTATACTCAAAAAGCAGTTTGGTTCACTTTGGACAACTCCTTGACCCGATAAAAAATACTATATTTGAAAATTAAATATTGGAAATAATCGCAAATTTCCGTATGAAAAGCTAACTTTTTTTCTAGGCAAGCTATACCAAAATTTCTTTCTGTTTTAGATTCTAGGCACCCATGGTATACTCCATACCGAGTTTGGTTCGATTTGGACTACTCCTTGACCCGACGAAAAAGACCTATTTTTAAAATTCAATGATTGCAATTTATTTTAAATAATAGCAAATTTCCGTATGAAAAGCTAACTTTTTTCCTAGGCAAGCTATACCAAAAATTCTTTCTGTTTTAGATTCTAGGCACCCATGGTATACTCAATTCTCAGTTTGGTTCACTTTGGACAACTCCTTGACCCGACGAAAAAGACCTATTTTTAAAATTCGTTATTCGCGAAATTCGCAAATTTCCGTATGAAAACCTAACTTTTTTCCTAGGCAAGCTATACCAAAAATTCCTTCTGTTTTAGACTCTAGGCACCCATGGTATACTCAATACCCAGTTTGGTTCACTTTGGACAACTCCTTGACCCGACGAAAAAGACCTATTTTTAAAATTCGTTATTCGCGAAATTCGCAAATTTCCGTATGAAAACCTAACTTTTTTTTCTAGAAAAGCTATGGCTAAATTCCTTTTGCATTACACTCCAGGTACACATGGGATACTCCATACCGAGTTTGGTTCGATTTGGACAACTCCTTGACCCGACGAAAAAAACCTATTTTTAAAATTCAATAATTGCAATTTATTTGAAATAATAGCAAATTTCCGTACGAAAAACTAACTTTTTTCCTAGGCAAGCTATACCAAAAATTCTTTCTGTTTTAAATTCTAGGCACCCATGGTATACTCAATACTCAGTTTGGTTCACTTTGGACAACTCCTTGACCCGACGAAAAAGACCTATTTTTAAAATTCGTTATTCGCGAAATTCGCAAATTTCCGTATGAAACCTAACTGTTTTCCTAGAAAAGCTATAGCAGAAATTTATTTTGCATTACACTCTAGGTACACATGGGATACTCCATACCGAGTTTGGTTTGGTTTGAACACATCCTTGACCCGACGAAAAAGACCTATTTTTAAAATTCAATGATTGCAATTTATTTTAAATAATAGCAAATTTCCGTATGAAAAGCTAACTTTTTTCCTAGGCAAGCTATACCAAAAATTCTTTCTGTTTTAGATTCTAGGCACCCATGGTATACTCAATTCTCAGTTTGGTTCACTTTGGACAACTCCTTGACCCGACGAAAAAGACCTATTTTTAAAATTCGTTATTCGCGAAATTCGCAAATTTCCGTATGAAAACCTAACTTTTTTCCTAGGCAAGCTATACCAAAAATTCCTTCTGTTTTAGACTCTAGGCACCCATGGTATACTCAATACCCAGTTTGGTTCACTTTGGACAACTCCTTGACCCGACGAAAAAGACCTATTTTTAAAATTCGTTATTCGCGAAATTCGCAAATTTCCGTATGAAAACCTAACTTTTTTTTCTAGAAAAGCTATGGCTAAATTCCTTTTGCATTACACTCCAGGTACACATGGGATACTCCATACCGAGTTTGGTTCGATTTGGACAACTCCTTGACCCGACGAAAAAAACCTATTTTTAAAATTCAATAATTGCAATTTATTTGAAATAATAGCAAATTTCCGTACGAAAAACTAACTTTTTTCCTAGGCAAGCTATACCAAAAATTCCTTCTGTTTTAGACTCTAGGCACCCATGGTATACTCAATATCCAGTTTGGTTCACTTTGGACAACTACTTGACCCGACGAAAAAGACCTATTTTTAAAATTCGTTATTCGCGAAATTCGCAAATTTCCGTATGAAAACCTAACTTTTTTCCTAGAAAAGCTATAGCAAAAATTCCTTTTTCATTACACTCTAGGTACACATGGGATACTCCATACCGAGTTTGGTTCGATTTGGACAACTCCTTGACCCGACGAAAAAAACCTATTTTTAAAATTCAATAATTGCAATTTATTTGAAATAATAGTAAATTTCCGTATGAAAAGCTAACTTTTTTCCTAGGCAAGCTATACCAAAAATTCTTTCTGTTTTAGATTCTAGGCACCCATGGTATACTCAATACTCAGTTTGATTCACTTTGGACAACTCCTTGACCCGACGAAAAAGACCTATTTTTAAAACTCGTTATTCGCGAAATTCGCAAATTTCCGTATGAAAACCTAACTTTTTTCCTAGAAAAGCTATAGCAAAAATTCCTTTTGCATTACACTCTAGGTACACATGGGATACTCCATACCGAGTTTGGTTCGAGTTGGACTACTCCTTGACCCGACGAAAAAGACCTATTTTTAAAATTCAATAATTGCAATTTATTTGAAATAATAGCAAATTTCCGTATGAAAAGCTAACTTTTTTCCTAGGCAAGCTATACCAAAAATTCTTTCTGTTTTAGATTCTAGGCACCCATGCTATACTCAATACTCAGTTTGGTTTACTTTGGACAACTCCTTGACCCGACGAAAAAGACCTATTTTTAAAATTCGTTATTCGCGAAATTCGCAAATTTCCGTATGAAAAGCTAACTTTTTTCCTAGGCAAGCTATACCAAAAGTTCCTTCTGTTTTAGACTCTAGGCACCCATGGTATACTCAATACCCAGTTTGGTTCACTTTGGACAACTCCTTGACCCGACGAAAAAGACCTATTTTTAAAATTCGTTATTCGCAAAATTCGCAAATTTCCGTATGAAAACCTAACTTTTTTCCTAGAAATGCTATAGCAAAAATTTCTTTCGCATTACACTCTATGTAGACATGGGATACTCCATACCGAGTTTGGTTCGATTTGGACAACTCCTTGACCCGACGAAAAAGACCTATTTTTAAAATTCAATAATTGCAATTTATTTGAAATAATAGCAAATTCCGTATGAAAACCTAACTTTTTTCCTAGAAATGCTATAGCAAAAATTTTTTTCGCATTACACTCTAGGTACACATGGGATACTCCATACCGAGTTTGGTTTGGTTTGGACACATCCTTGACCCGACGAAAAAGACCTATTTTTAAAATTCGTTTTTCGCGAAATTCGCAAATTTCCGTATGAAAACCTAAGTTTTTTCCTAGGCAAATTATACCAAAAATTCTTCCTGTTTTAGATTCTAGGCACCCATGGTATACTCAATACCCAGTTTCGTTCACTTTAGACAACTCCTTGACCCGACGAAAAAGACCTATTTTTAAAATTCGTTATTCGAGAAATTCGCAAATTTCCGTTTGAAAACCTAACTTTTTTCCTAGAAAATCTACAGCAAAAATTTTTTTGCATTACACTCTAGGTACACATGGGATACTCCATACCGAGTTTGGTTCGGTTTGGACTACTCCTTGACCCGACGAAAAAGACCTATTTTTAAAATTCAATGATTGCAATTTATTTTAAATAATAGCAAATTTCCGTATGAAAAGCTAACTTTTTTCCTAGGCAAGCTATACCAAAAATTCTTTCTGTTTTAGATTCTAGGCACCCATGGTATACTCAATACTCAGTTTGGTTCACTTTGGACAACTACTTGACCCGACGAAAAAGACCTATTTTTAAAATTCGTTATTCGCGAAATTCGCAAATTTCCGTTTGAAAACCTAACTTTTTTCCTAGAAAAGCTATAGCAGAAACTTCTTTTGCATTACACTCTAGGTACACATGGGATACTCCATACCGAGTTTGGTTTGGTTTGGACACATCCTTGACCCGACGAAAAAGACCTATTTTTAAAATTCAATGATTGCAATTTATTTTAAATAATAGCAAATTTCCGTATGAAAAGCTAACTTTTTTCCTAGGCAAGCTATACCAAAAATTCTTTCTGTTTTAGATTCTAGGCACCCATGGTATACTCAATACTCAGTTTGGTTCACTTTAGACAACTCCTTGACCCGACGAAAAAGACCTATTTTTAAAATTCGTTATTCGCGAAATTCGCAAATTTCCGTTTGAAAACCTAACTTTTTTCCTAGAAAAGCTATAGCAGAAATTTCTTTTGCATTACACTCTAGGTACACATGGGATACTCCATACCGAGTTTGGTTTGGTTTGGACACATCCTTGACCCGACGAAAAAGACCTATTTTTAAAATTCGTTATTTGCGAAATTCGCAAATTTCCGTATGAAAAGCTAACTTTTTTCCTAGGCAAGCTATACCAAAAATTCCTTCTGTTTTAGACTCTAGGCACCCATGGTATACTCAATACCCAGTTTGGTTCACTTTAGACAACTCCTTGACCCGACGAAAAAGACCTATTTTTAAAATTCGTTATTCGCGAAATTCGCAAATTTCCGTATGAAAACCTAACTTTTTTCCTAGAAAAGCTATAGCAGAAATTTATTTTGCATTACACTCTAGGTACACATGGGATACTCCATACCGAGTTTGGTTTGGTTTGAACACATCCTTGACCCGACGAAAAAGACCTATTTTTAAAATTCGTTATTCGCGAAATTCGCAAATTTCCTTATGAAAAGCTAACTTTTTTCCTATGCAAGCTATACCAAAAATTTCTTCTGTTTTAGACTCTAGGCACCCATGGTATACTCAATACCCAGTTTGGTTCACTTTGGACAACTCCTTGACGCGACGAAAAAGACCTATTTTTAAAATTCGTTATTCGCGAAATTCGCAAATTTCCGTATGAAAACCTAAATTTTTTCCTAGAAAAGCTATAGCAAAAATTCCTTCTGTTTTAGCCTCTAGGCACCCATGGTATACTCAATACCCAGTTTGTTTCACTTTGGACAACTCCTTGACCCGACGAAAAAGACCTATTTTTAAAATTCGTTATTCGCGAAATTCGCAAATTTCCGTATGAAAAGCTAACTTTTTTCCTAGGCAAGCTATACCAAAAATTCCTTCTGTTTTAGACTCTAGGCACCCATGGTATACTCAATACCCAGTTTGGTTCACTTTAGACAACTCCTTGACCCGACGAAAAAGACCTATTTTTAAAATTCGTTATTCGCGAAATTCGCAAATTTCCGTATGAAAACCTAACTTTTTTCCTAGAAAAGCTACAGCGAAAATTTTTTTGCATTACACTCTAGGTACACATGGGATACTCCATACCGAGTTTGGTTCGGTTTGGGCACATCCTTGACCCGACGAAAAAGACCTATTTTTAAAATTCGTTATTCGCGAAATTCGCAAATTTCCGTATGAAAAGCTAACTTTTTTCCTAGGCAAGCTATACCAAAAATTCCTTCTGTTTTAGACTCTAGGCACCCATGGTATACTCAATACCCAGTTTGGTTCACTTTAGACAACTCCTTGACCCGACGAAAAAGACCTATTTTTAAAATTCGTTATTCGCGAAATTCGCAAATTTCCGTATGAAAACCTAACTTTTTTCCTAGAAAAGCTATAGCAGAAATTTCTTTCGCATTACACTCTAGGTACACATGGGATACTCCATACCGAGTTTGGTTTGGTTTGGACACATCCTTGACCCGACGAAAAAGACCTATTTTTAAAATTCGTTATTCGCGAAATTCGCAAATTTCCTTATGAAAAGCTAACTTTTTTCCTATGCAAGCTATACCAAAAGTTCCTTCTGTTTTAGACTCTAGGCACCCATGGTATACTCAATATCCAGTTTGGTTCACTTTGGACAACTCCTTGACGCGACGAAAAAGACCTATTTTTAAAATTCGTTATTCGCGAAATTCGCAAATTTCCGTATGAAAACCTAACTTTTTTCCTAGAAAAGCTATAGCAAAAATTCCTTCTGTTTTAGCCTCTAGGCACCCATGGTATACTCAATACCCAGTTTGTTTCACTTTGGACAACTCCTTGACCCGACGAAAAAGACCTATTTTTAAAATTCGTTATTCGCGAAATTCGCAAATTTCCGTATGAAAACCTAACTTTTTTCCTAGGCAAGCTATACCAAAAATTCCTTCTGTTTTAGACTCTAGGCACCCATGGTATACTCAATACCCAGTTTGTTTCACTTTGGACAACTCCTTGACCCGACGAAAAAGACCTATTTTTAAAATTCGTTATTCGCGAAATTCGCAAATTTCCGTATGAAAACCTAACTTTTTTCCTAGAAAAGCTATAGCAGAAATTTCTTTTGCATTACACTCTAGGTACACATGGGATACTCCATACCGAGTTTGGTTTGGTTTGGACACATCCTTGACCCGACGAAAAAGACCTATTTTTAAAATTCGTTATTCGCGAAATTCGCAAATTTCCTTATGAAAAGCTAACTTTTTTCCTATGCAAGCTATACCAAAAATTCCTTCTGTTTTAGACTCTAGGCACCCATGGTATACTCAATACCCAGTTTGGTTCACGTTGGACAACTCCTTGACGCGACGAAAAAGACCTATTTTTAAAATTCGTTATTCGCGAAATTCGCAAATTTCCGTATGAAAACCTAACTTTTTTCCTAGAAAAGCTATAGCAAAAATTCCTTTTGCATTACACTCTAGGTACACATGGGATACTCCATACCGAGTTTGGTTCAAGTTGGACTACTCCTTGAATCGACGAAAAAGACCTATTTTTAAAATTCGTTATTCGCGAAATTCGCAAATTTCCGTATGAAAAGCTAACTTTTTTCCTAGGCAAGCTATACCAAAAATTCCTTCTGTTTTAGACTCTAGGCACCCATGGTATACTCAATACCCAGTTTGTTTTACCGTGGACAACTCCTTGACCCGACGAAAAAGACCTATTTTTAAAATTCGTTATTCGCGAAATTCGCAAATTTCCGTATGAAAACCTAACTTTTTTCCTAGAAAAGCTATAGCAAAAATTCCTTCTGTTTTAGCCTCTAGGCACCCATGGTATACTCAATACCCAGTTTGTTTCACTTTGGACAACTCCTTGACCCGACGAAAAAGACCTATTTTTAAAATTCGTTATTCGCGAAATTCGCAAATTTCCGTATGAAAAGCTAACTTTTTTCCTAGGCAAGCTATACCAAAAATTCCTTCTGTTTTAGCCTCTAGGCACCCATGGTATACTCAATACCCAGTTTGTTTTACTTTGGACAACTCCTTGACCCGACGAAAAAGACCTATTTTTAAAATTCGTTATTCGCGAAATTCGCAAATTTCCTTATGAAAAGCTAACTTTTTTCCTATGCAAGCTATACCAAAAATTCCTTCTGTTTTAGACTCTAGGCACCCATGGTATACTCAATACCCAGTTTGGTTCACTTTGGACAACTCCTTGACGCGACGAAAAAGACCTATTTTTAAAATTCGTTATTCGCGAAATTCGCAAATTTCCGTATGAAAACCTAACTTTTTTCCTAGAAAAGCTATAGCAAAAATTCCTTCTGGTTTAGCCTCTAGGCACCCATGGTATACTCAATACCCAGTTTGTTTCACTTTGGACAACTCCTTGACCCGACGAAAAAGACCTATTTTTAAAACTCGTTATTCGCGAAATTCGCAAATTTCCGTATGAAAACCTAACTTTTTTCCTAGAAAAGCTATAGCAAAAATTCCTTTTGCATTACACTCTAGGTACACATGGGATACTCCATACCGAGTTTGGTTCGAGTTGGACTACTCCTTGACCCGACGAAAAAGACCTATTTTTAAAATTCAATAATTGCAATTTATTTGAAATAATAGCAAATTTCCGTATGAAAAGCTAACTTTTTTCCTAGGCAAGCTAAACCAAAAATTCTTTCTGTTTTAGATTTTAGGCACCCATGCTATACTCAATACTCAGTTTGGTTTACTTTGGACAACTCCTTGACCCGACGAAAAAGACCTATTTTTAAAATTCGTTATTCGCGAAATTCGCAAATTTCCGTATGAAAAGCTAACTTTTTTCCTAGGCAAGCTATACCAAAAGTTCCTTCTGTTTTAGACTCTAGGCACCCATGGTATACTCAATACCCAGTTTGGTTCACTTTGGACAACTCCTTGACCCGACGAAAAAGACCTATTTTTAAAATTCGTTATTCGCAAAATTCGCAAATTTCCGTATGAAAACCTAACTTTTTTCCTAGAAATGCTATAGCAAAAATTTCTTTCGCATTACACTCTATGTAGACATGGGATACTCCATACCGAGTTTGGTTCGATTTGGACAACTCCTTGACCCGACGAAAAAGACCTATTTTTAAAAATCAATAATTGCAATTTATTTGAAATAATAGCAAATTCCGTATGAAAACCTAACTTTTTTCCTAGAAATGCTATAGCAAAAATTTTTTTCGCATTACACTCTAGGTACACATGGGATACTCCATACCGAGTTTGGTTTGGTTTGGACACATCCTTGACCCGACGAAAAAGACCTATTTTTAAAATTCGTTTTTCGCGAAATTCGCAAATTTCCGTATGAAAACCTAAGTTTTTTCCTAGGCAAATTATACCAAAAATTCTTCCTGTTTTAGATTCTAGGCACCCATGGTATACTCAATACCCAGTTTCGTTCACTTTAGACAACTCCTTGACCCGACGAAAAAGACCTATTTTTAAAATTCGTTATTCGCGAAATTCGCAAATTTCCGTTTGAAAACCTAACTTTTTTCCTAGAAAAGCTACAGCAAAAATTTTTTTGCATTACACTCTAGGTACACATGGGATACTCCATACCGAGTTTGGTTCGGTTTGGACACATCCTTGACCCGACGAAAAAGACCTATTTTTAAAATTCGTTATTTGCGAAATTCGCAAATTTCCGTATGAAAAGCTAACTTTTTTCCTAGGCAAGCTATACCAAAAATTCCTTCTGTTTTAGACTCTAGGCACCCATGGTATACTCAATACCCAGTTTGGTTCACTTTAGACAACTCCTTGACCCGACGAAAAAGACCTATTTTTAAAATTCGTTATTCGCGAAATTCGCAAATTTCCGTATGAAAACCTAACTTTTTTCCTAGAAAAGCTATAGCAGAAATTTATTTTGCATTACACTCTAGGTACACATGGGATACTCCATACCGAGTTTGGTTTGGTTTGAACACATCCTTGACCCGACGAAAAAGACCTATTTTTAAAATTCGTTATTCGCGAAATTCGCAAATTTCCTTATGAAAAGCTAACTTTTTTCCTATGCAATCTATACCAAAAATTCCTTCTGTTTTAGACTCTAGGCACCCATGGTATACTCAATACCCAGTTTGGTTCACTTTGGACAACTCCTTGACGCGACGAAAAAGACCTATTTTTAAAATTCGTTATTCGCGAAATTCGCAAATTTCCGTATGAAAACCTAAATTTTTTCCTAGAAAAGCTATAGCAAAAATTCCTTCTGTTTTAGCCTCTAGGCACCCATGGTATACTCAATACCCAGTTTGTTTCACTTTGGACAACTCCTTGACCCGACGAAAAAGACCTATTTTTAAAATTCGTTATTCGCGAAATTCGCAAATTTCCGTATGAAAAGCTAACTTTTTTCCTAGGCAAGCTATACCAAAAATTCCTTCTGTTTTAGACTCTAGGCACCCATGGTATACTCAATACCCAGTTTGGTTCACTTTAGACAACTCCTTGACCCGACGAAAAAGACCTATTTTTAAAATTCGTTATTCGCGAAATTCGCAAATTTCCGTATGAAAACCTAACTTTTTTCCTAGAAAAGCTACAGCAAAAATTTTTTTTGCATTACACTCTAGGTACACATGGGATACTCCATACCGAGTTTGGTTCGGTTTGGGCACATCCTTGACCCGACGAAAAAGACCTATTTTTAAAATTCGTTATTCGCGAAATTCGCAAATTTCCGTATGAAAAGCTAACTTTTTTCCTAGGCAAGCTATACCAAAAATTCCTTCTGTTTTAGACTCTAGGCACCCATGGTATACTCAATACCCAGTTTGGTTCACTTTAGACAACTCCTTGACCCGACGAAAAAGACCTATTTTTAAAATTCGTTATTCGCGAAATTCGCAAATTTCCGTATGAAAACCTAACTTTTTTCCTAGAAAAGCTATAGCAGAAATTTCTTTCGCATTACACTCTAGGTACACATGGGATACTCCATACCGAGTTTGGTTTGGTTTGGACACATCCTTGACCCGACGAAAAAGACCTATTTTTAAAATTCGTTATTCGCGAAATTCGCAAATTTCCTTATGAAAAGCTAACTTTTTTCCTATGCAAGCTATACCAAAAGTTCCTTCTGTTTTAGACTCTAGGCACCCATGGTATACTCAATATCCAGTTTGGTTCACTTTGGACAACTCCTTGACGCGACGAAAAAGACCTATTTTTAAAATTCGTTATTCGCGAAATTCGCAAATTTCCGTATGAAAACCTAACTTTTTTCCTAGAAAAGCTATAGCAAAAATTCCTTCGGTTTTAGCCTCTAGGCACCCATGGTATACTCAATACCCAGTTTGTTTCACTTTGGACAACTCCTTGACCCGACGAAAAAGACCTATTTTTAAAATTCGTTATTCGCGAAATTCGCAAATTTCCGTATGAAAACCTAACTTTTTTCCTAGGCAAGCTATACCAAAAATTCCTTCTGTTTTAGACTCTAGGCACCCATGGTATACTCAATACCCAGTTTGTTTCACTTTGGACAACTCCTTGACCCGACGAAAAAGACCTATTTTTAAAATTCGTTATTCGCGAAATTCGCAAATTTCCGTATGAAAAGCTAACTTTTTTCCTAGGCAAGCTATACCAAAAATTCCTTCTGTTTTAGCCTCTAGGCACCCATGGTATACTCAATACCCAGTTTGTTTTACTTTGGACAACTCCTTGACCCGACGAAAAAGACCTATTTTTAAAATTCGTTATTCGCGAAATTCGCAAATTTCCTTATGAAAAGCTAACTTTTTTCCTATGCAAGCTATACCAAAAATTCCTTCTGTTTTAGACTCTAGGCACCCATGGTATACTCAATACCCAGTTTGGTTCACGTTGGACAACTCCTTGACGCGACGAAAAAGACCTATTTTTAAAATTCGTTATTCGCGAAATTCGCAAATTTCCGTATGAAAACCTAACTTTTTTCCTAGAAAAGCTATAGCAAAAATTCCTTTTGCATTACACTCTAGGTACACATGGGATACTCCATACCGAGTTTGGTTCAAGTTGGACTACTCCTTGACCCGACGAAAAAGACCTATTTTTAAAATTCGTTATTCGCGAAATTCGCAAATTTCCGTATGAAAAGCTAACTTTTTTCCTAGGCAAGCTATACCAAAAATTCCTTCTGTTTTAGACTCTAGGCACCCATGGTATACTCAATACCCAGTTTGTTTTACTTTGGACAACTCCTTGACCCGACGAAAAAGACCTATTTTTAAAATTCGTTATTCGCGAAATTCGCAAATTTCCGTATGAAAACCTAACTTTTTTCCTAGAAAAGCTATAGCAAAAATTCCTTCTGTTTTAGCCTCTAGGCACCCATGGTATACTCAATACCCAGTTTGTTTCACTTTGGACAACTCCTTGACCCGACGAAAAAGACCTATTTTTAAAATTCGTTATTCGCGAAATTCGCAAATTTCCGTATGAAAAGCTAACTTTTTTCCTAGGCAAGCTATACCAAAAATTCCTTCTGTTTTAGCCTCTAGGCACCCATGGTATACTCAATACCCAGTTTGTTTTACTTTGGACAACTCCTTGACCCGACGAAAAAGACCTATTTTTAAAATTCGTTATTCGCGAAATTCGCAAATTTCCTTATGAAAAGCTAACTTTTTTCCTATGCAAGCTATACCAAAAATTCCTTCTGTTTTAGACTCTAGGCACCCATGGTATACTCAATACCCAGTTTGGTTCACTTTGGACAACTCCTTGACGCGACGAAAAAGACCTATTTTTAAAATTCGTTATTCGCGAAATTCGCAAATTTCCGTATGAAAACCTAACTTTTTTCCTAGAAAAGCTATAGCAAAAATTCCTTCTGGTTTAGCCTCTAGGCACCCATGGTATACTCAATACCCAGTTTGTTTCACTTTGGACAACTCCTTGACCCGACGAAAAAGACCTATTTTTAAAATTCGTTATTCGCGAAATTCGCAAATTTCCGTATGAAAAGCTAACTTTTTTCCTAGGCAAGCTATACCAAAAATTTCTTCTGTTTTAGCCTCTAGGCACCCATGGTATACTCAAAACCCAGTTTGTTTTACTTTGGACAACTCCTTGACCCGACGAAAAAGACCTATTTTTAAAATTCGTTATTCGCGAAATTCGCAAATTTCCGTATGAAAAGCTAACTTTTTTCCTAGGCAAGCTATACCAAAAATTCCTTCTGTTTTAGACTCTAGGCACCCATGGTATACTCAATACCCAGTTTGTTTTACTTTGGACAACTCCTTGACCCGACGAAAAAGACCTATTTTTAAAATTCGTTATTCGCGAAATTCGCAAATTTCCGTATGAAAACCTAACTTTTTTCCTAGAAAAGCTATAGCAAAAATTCCTTCTGTTTTAGCTTCTAGGCACCCATGGTATACTCAATACCCAGTTTGTTTCACTTTGGACAACTCCTTGACCCGACGAAAAAGACCTATTTTTAAAATTCGTTATTCGCGAAATTCGCAAATTTCCGTATGAAAAGCTAACTTTTTTCCTAGGCAAGCTATACCAAAAATTCCTTCTGTTTTAGCCTCTAGGCACCCATGGTATACTCAATACCCAGTTTGTTTTACTTTGGACAACTCCTTGACCCGACGAAAAAGACCTATTTTTAAAATTCGTTATTCGCGAAATTCGCAAATTTCCTTATGAAAAGCTAACTTTTTTCCTATGCAAGCTATAACAAAAATTCCTTCTGTTTTAGACTCTAGGCACCCATGGTATACTCAATACCCAGTTTGGTTCACTTTGGACAACTCCTTGACGCGACGAAAAAGACCTATTTTTAAAATTCGTTATTCGCGAAATTCGCAAATTTCCGTATGAAAACCTAACTTTTTTCCTAGAAAAGCTATACCAAAAATTTCTTCTGTTTTAGCCTCTAGGCACCCATGGTATACTCAAAACCCAGTTTGTTTTACTTTGGACAACTCCTTGACCCGACGAAAAAGACCTATTTTTAAAATTCGTTATTCGCGAAATTCGCAAATTTCCGTATGAAAACCTAACTTTTTTCCTAGAAAAGCTATAGCAAAAAATGATTTTGCATTACATTCTAGGTACACATGGGATACTCCATACCGAAATCGGTTTGACTTGGACAACTCCTTGACCCGACGAAAAAGACCTATTTTTAAAATTCGTTATTCGCGAATTTCGCAAATTTCCGTATGAAAAGCTAACTTTTTTCCTAGGCAAGCTATACCAAAAATTCCTTCTGTTTTAGACTCTAGGCACCCATGGTATACTCAATACCCAGTTTGGTTCACTTTAGACAACTCCTTGACCCGACGAAAAAGACCTATTTTTAAAATTCGTTATTCGCGAAATTCGCAAATTTCCGTATGAAAACCTACCTTTTTTCCTAGAAAAGCTATAGCAGAAATTTCTTTTGCATTACACTCTAGGTACACATGGGATACTCCATACCGAGTTTGGTTTGGTTTGGACACATCCTTGACCCGACGAAAAAGACCTTTTTTTAAAATTCGTTATTCGCGAAATTCGCAAATTTCCGTATGAAAAGCTAACTTTTTTCCTAGGCAAGCTATACCAAAAATTCCTTCTATTTTGAACTCTAGGCACCCATGGTATACTCAATACCCAGTTTGGTTTACTTTGGACGACTCCTTGACGCGACGAAAAAGACCTATTTTTAAAATTCGTTATTCGCGAAATTCGCAAATTTCCGTAAGAAAACCTACCTTTTTTCCTAGAAAAGCTATAGCAGAAATTTCTTTTGCATTACACTCTAGGTACACATGGGATACTCCATACCGAGTTTGGTTCGATTTGGGCAAATCCTTGACCCGAAAGAAAAAGACCTATTTTTAAAATTCGTTATTCGCGAAATTCGCAAATTTCCGTATGAAAAGCTAACTTTTTTCCTAGGCAAGCTATACCAAAAATTCCTTCTGTTTTAGCCTCTAGGCACCCATGGTATACTCAATACCCAGTTTGTTTCACTTTGGACAACTCCTTGACCCGACGAAAAAGACCTATTTTTAAAATTCGTTATTCGCGAAAATAGCAAATTTCGTATGAAAACCTAACTTTTTTCCTAGAAAAGCTATAGCAAAAACTTTTTTTGCATTACACTCTAGGTACACATGGGATACTCCATACCGAGTTTGGTTCGATTTGGACAACTCCTTGACCCGACGAAAAAGACCTATTTTTAAAATTCGTTATTCGCGAAATTCGCAAATTTCCGTATGAAAAGCTAACTTTTTTCCTAGGCAAGCTATACCAAAAATTCCTTCTGTTTTAGACTCTAGGCACCCATGGTATACTCAATACCCAGTTTGGTTCACTTTGGACAACTCCTTGACGCGACGAAAAAGACCTATTTTTAAAATTCGTTATTCGCGAAATTCGCAAATTTCCGTATGAAAACCTAACTTTTTTCCTAGAAAAACTATAGCAGAAATTTTTTTGCATTACACTCTAGGTACACATGGGATACTCCATACCGAGTTTGGTTTGATTTGGACAACTCCTTGACCCGAAGAAAAAGACCTATTTTTAAAATTCGTTATTCGCGAAATTCGCAAATTTCCGTATGAAAAGCTAACTTTTTTCCTAGGCAAGCTATACCAAAAATTCCTTCTGTTTTAGACTCTAGGCACCCATGGTATACTCAATACCCAGTTTGGTTCACTTTGGACAACTCCTTGACCCGACGAAAAAGACCTATTTTTAAAATTCGTTATTCGCGAAATTAGCAAATTTCGTATGAAACCTAACTGTTTTCCTAGAAAAGCTATAGCAAAAAATGATTTTGCATTACCTTCTAGGTACACATGGGATACTCCATACCGAGTTTGGTTTGATTTGGACAACTCCTTGACCCGAAGAAAAAGACCTATTTTTAAAATTCGTTATTCGCGAAATTCGCAAATTTCCGTATGAAAAGCTAACTTTTTTCCTAGGCAAGCTATACCAAAAATTCCTTCTGTTTTAGACTCTAGGCACCCATGGTATACTCAATACCCAGTTTGGTTCACTTTAGACAACTCCTTGACCCGACGAAAAAGACCTGTTTTTAAAATTCGTTATTCGCGAAATTCGCAAATTTCCGTATGAAAACCTAACTTTTTTCCTAGAAAAGCTATAGCAGAAATTTCTTTTGCATTACACTCTAGGTACACATGGGATACTCCATACCGAGTTTGGTTTGGTTTGGACACATCCTTGACCCGACGAAAAAGACCTTTTTTTAAAATTCGTTATTCGCGAAATTCGCAAATTTCCGTATGAAAAGCTAACTTTTTTCCTAGGCAAGCTATACCAAAAATTCCTTCTGTTTTAGACTCTAGGCACCCATGGTATACTCAATACCCAGTTTGGTTCACTTTGGACAACTCCTTGACGTGACGAAAAAGACCTGTTTTTAAAATTCGTTATTCGCGAAATTCGCAAATTTCCGTATGAAAACCTAACTTTTTTCCTAGAAAAGCTATAGCAGAAATTTCTTTTGCATTACACTCTAGGTACACATGGGATACTCCATACCGAGTTTGGTTTGGTTTGGACACATCCTTGACCCGACGAAAAAGACCTTTTTTTAAAATTCGTTATTCGCGAAATTCGCAAATTTCCGTATGAAAAGCTAACTTTTTTCCTAGGCAAGCTATACCAAAAATTCCTTCTGTTTTAGACTCTAGGCACCCATGGTATACTCATTACTCAGTTTGGTTCACTTTGGACACATCCTTGACCCGACGAAAAAGACCTTTTTGTAAAATTCGTTATTCGCGAAATTCGCAAATTTCCGTATGAAAAGCTAACTTTTTTCCTATGCAAGCTATACTAAAAATTCCTTCTGTTTTAGACTCTAGGCACCCATGGTATACTCAATACCCAGTTTGGTTCACTTTGGACAACTCCTTGACGTGACGAAAAAGACCTATTTTTAAAATTCGTTATTCGCGAAATTCGCAAATTTTCGTATGAAAACCTAACTTTTTTCCTGGAAAAGCTATAGCAAAAACTTTTTTTGCATTACACTCTAGGTACACATGGGATACTCCATACCGAGTTTGGTTCGATTTGGGCAACTCCTTGACCCGAAGAAAAAGACCTATTTTTAAAATTCGTTATTCGCGAAATTCGCAAATTTCCGTATGAAAAGCTAACTTTTTTCCTAGGCAAGCTATACCAAAAATTCCTTCTGTTTTAGCCTCTAGGCACCCATGGTATACTCAATACCCAGTTTGTTTCACTTTGGACAACTCCTTGACCCGACGAAAAAGACCTATTTTTAAAATTCGTTATTCGCGAAATTAGCAAATTTCGTATGAAAACCTAACTTTTTTCCTAGAAAAGCTATAGCAAAAACTTTTTTTGCATTACACTCTAGGTACACATGGGATACTCCATACCGAGTTTGGTTCGATTTGGACAACTCCTTGACCGACGAAAAAGACCTATTTTTAAAATTCGTTATTCGCGAAATTCGCAAATTTCCGTATGAAAACCTAACTTTTTTCCTAGAAAAGCTATAGCAAAAAATGTTTTTGCATTACATTCTAGGTACACATGGGATACTCCATACCGAAATTGGTTTGATTTGGACAACTCCTTGACCCGACGAAAAAGACCTATTTTTAAAATTCGTTATTCGCGAAATTCGCAAATTTCCGTATGAAAAGCTAACTTTTTTCCTAGGCAAGCTATACCAAAAATTCCTTCTGTTTTAGACTCTAGGCACCCATGGTATACTCAATACCCAGTTTGGTTCACTTTAGACAACTCCTTGACCCGATGAAAACGACCTATTTTTAAAATTCGTTTTTTGCGAAATTCGCATTTTTCCGTATGAAAAGCTAACTTTTTTCCTAGGCAAGCTATACCAAAAATTCCTTCTGTTTTAGCCTCTAGGCACCCATGGTATACACAATACCCAGTTTGTTTCACTTTGGACAACTCCTTGACCCGACGAAAAAGACCTATTTTTAAAATTCGTTATTCGCGAAATTAGCAAATTTCGTATGAAAACCTAACTTTTTTCATAGAAAAGCTATAGCAAAAACTTTTTTTGCATTACACTCTAGGTACACATGGGATACTCCATACCGAGTTTGGTTCGATTTGGACAACTCCTTGACCCGACGAAAAAGACCTATTTTTAAAATTCGTTATTCGCGAAATTCGCAAATTTCCGTATGAAAACCTAACTTTTTTCCTAGAAAAGCTATAGCAAAAAATGTTTTTGCATTACATTCTAGGTACACATGGGATACTCCATACCGAAATTGGTTTGATTTGGACAACTCCTTGACCCGACGAAAAAGACCTATTTTTAAAATTCGTTATTCGCGAAATTCGCAAATTTCCGTATGAAAAGCTAACTTTTTTCCTAGGCAAGCTATACCAAAAATTCCTTCTGTTTTAGACTCTAGACACCCATGGTATACTCAATACCCAGTTTGGTTCACTTTAGACAACTCCTTGACCCCATGAAAACGACCTATTTTTAAAATTCGTTTTTTGCGAAATTCGCAAATTTCCGTATGAAAACCTAACTTTTTTCCTAGGCAAGCTTTACCAAAAATTCCTTCTGTTTTAGACTCTAGGCACCCATGGTATACTCAATACCCAGTTTGTTTCACTTTGGACAACTCCTTGACCCGACGAAAAAGACCTATTTTTAAAATTCGTTATTCGCGAAATTAGCAAATTTCGTATGAAAACCTAACTTTTTTCATAGAAAAGCTATAGCAAAAACTTTTTTGCATTACACTCTAGGTACACATGGGATACTCCATACCGAGTTTGGTTCGATTTGGACAACTCCTTGACCCGACGAAAAAGACCTATTTTTAAAATTCGTTATTCGCGAAATTCGCAAATTTCCGTATGAAAACCTAACTTTTTTCCTAGAAAAGCTATAGCAAAAAATGTTTTTGCATTATATTCTAGGTACACATGGGATACTCCATACCGAAATTGGTTTGATTTGGACAACTCCTTGACCCGACGAAAAAGACCTATTTTTAAAATTCGTTATTCGCGAAATTCGCAAATTTCCGTATGAAAAGCTAACTTTTTTCCTAGGCAAGCTATACCAAAAATTCCTTCTGTTTTAGACTCTAGGCACCCATGGTATACTCAATACCCAGTTTGGTTCACTTTAGACAACTCCTTGACCCGATGAAAACGACCTATTTTTAAAATTCGTTTTTTGCGAAATTCACAAATTTCCGTATGAAAACCTAACTTTTTTCCTAGGCAAGCTATACCAAAAATTCCTTCTGTTTTAGACTCTAGGCACCCATGGTATACTCAATACCCAGTTTGGTTCACTTTAGACAACTACTTGACCCGACGAAAAAGACCTATTTTTAAAATTCGTTATTCGCGAAATTCGCAAATTTCCGTATGAAACCTAACTGTTTTCCTAGAAAAGCTATAGCAAAAAATGATTTTGCATTACATTCTAGGTACACAAGGAATACTCCATACCGAAATTGGTTTGATTTGGACAACTCCTTGACCCGACGAAAAAGACCTATTTTTAAAATTCGTTATTCGCGAAATTCGCAAATTTTCGTATGAAAAGCTAATTTTTTTCCTAGGCAAGCTATACCAAAACTTCTTTCTGTTTTAGATTCTAGGCACCCATGGTATACTCATTACTCAGTTTGGTTTACTTTGGACAACTCCTTGACCCGATGAAAACGACCTATTTTTAAAATTCGTTTTTCGCGAAATTCGCAAATTTCCGTATGAAAACCTAACTTTTTTCCTAGGCAAGCTATACCAAAAATTCCTTCTGTTTTAGACTCTAGGCACCCATGGTATACTCAATGCCCAGTTTGGTTCACTTTGGACAACTCCTTGACCCGACAAAAAAGACCTATTTTTAAAATTCGTTATTCGCGAAATTCGCAAATTTCCGTATGAAAACCTAAATTTTTTCCTAGAAAAGCTATAGCAAAAAATGATTTTGCATTACATTCTAGGTACACATGGGATACTCCATACCGAAATTGGTTTGATTTGGACAACTCCTTGACCCGACGAAAAAGACCTATTTTTAAAATTGGTTATTCGCGAAATTCGCAAATTTCCGTATGAATAGCTAACTTTTTTCCTAGGCAAGCTATACCAAAAATTCTTTCTGTTTTAGATTCTAGGCACCCATGGTATACTCATTACTCAGTTTGGTTCACTTTGGACAACTCTTTGACCCGATGAAAATGACCTATTTTTAAAATTCGTTTTTCGCGAAATTCGCAAATTTCCGTATGAAAACCTAACTTTTTTTCTAGGCAAGCTATACCAAAAATTCCTTCTGTTTTAGACTCTAGGCACCCATGGTATACTCAATACCCAGTTTGGTTCACTTTGGACAACTTCTTGACCCGACGAAAAAGACCTATTTTTAAAATTCGTTATTCGCGAAATTCGCAAATTTCCGTATGAAACCTAACTGTTTTCCTAGAAAAGCTATAGCAAAAACTCCTTTTGCATTACACTCTAGGTACACATGGGATTCTCCATTCCGAGTTTGGTTTGATTTGGACAACTCCTTGACCCGATGAAAAAGATCAAAAACTGCATATTTCGCTGAAAATCGAGAAATAGGTTTGAATTGATTGATTTTCAGGAAGGTCTGTTGGTAATCTAGGGTTTCCCCTGAAGACCGACCGCTAATTGAATGAATTATATAAATTTATAAATACAACGCATCAATAAAAAGGAGTTTGAAAAGAATCAAGACAATTTTTAAATTCAAAATTCAAAATTTCAAATTTCAAATTGAGAGGTTATAAATTTGGCCAATTCAATACTGCTATCTCATAGAGTAATTTGATTACGAACTTGATTGAATAATCTAAAATCTGCGACATTTGGAATTGAAGAAAATGCAATAGAGTCTTTGACTACTACTACTAACTAATCTATCAAACAAAATCAAACAATCAGTAAACAATTTCAGAAAACAATAGCATAATCAGAAATTTCGAACACAGTGAACTTTCGCTGACTGCGAATTATAAGCTTTTGATTCCAGCACGTGAAATGCTTACGTTTTTTGACAACCTTCATTGCTGGCTTCTTTATAACTGGCATCCTCGATCTACCGTTAAAATCGCATATAAGTTTCCTCAGCTTCCCTGTTTTCACAAATTTCATGCCGTTGTATTTGTTCTTCTGGTCTTGCTTTAATAAATCCATGGCCCGACGACAATCAGCAGAACCATAAAAGTCAATCCATCCATTATACTTCCATTGACACTTATCAGCGGATATTTTGTCATTGGGCCTCAATTTTCCCAACTTGACTTGCTTGATGCCATTGAACAGCTTTTCTACTTTTCCTAGTGCCTCCCCGGGTCGACAATTTGCTGCAAAATTTTCAAACTTGAACGAAATGGCCAAACTTATGTCAACTTGTGGCTTGTATCTGTACTTGGCCATTTCCGCTTTGCAATCACGATCGAGCTTCAATTTGGCAACATACGCCTTCTTTCTTTCTCCCCCAGGGCATTCCAACTCATCAACAAAACAAGCTACAACCTTATCTTCATTCACGTCACCGTCAAAGTAGCCAAAACAATGCATATCTAAAAGAACAGGAGGCATATCAACCCAAAATCTCTGAAATCCACCGTTTCCAACGATGTATTGCACGTATTCCCTCTATCTGCACCTACTTGCCCATCGACGCGCGGAATCTGGGCCTAGAGCCCCGAGGCCCCGCCGGGACAAGCGCACACAAGTGCGCCGGGCCAAATCCAATCTGAGGCCAACCGCCGAACCCATTGCAATCCAATCTGTTACTACTAATGACTAACTTTCCGACACTCTCTCCTTCATTTGAAACTTTCGATACGATACCACGTTCATATTTATACATGCTTACCTCGAGGAGGTAGGGACGCAATCGATGAGCTACTCTCTGCTGTCACTTGACCTGAGAGCGCACGCATAAGCATGTCACGTGACCGGATGGACGCGGCAAACGAAACTTTCACTTTGTCATCTGGGTTAGCCGCTATAATTATGAAGTAAATTATCAAAGTGATAAAACTAATATATTCGAGAAGCTCTATAGCTATAATATAGTACGACTATGAAAATAAGTAAAAAAAAAGTGGTTGCAACGGAGGGGGGAGACGGAAAGAATGAAATTGAAAGGTTGGGGGGGGGGGGGGGGGGGGGGTGGGATTGGGGGGGTGGGGTTGGGGGGCTGGTATGCGTCCGAAAAAGGCTTATATCTCGAAAACTACTGAACCAAATTTAAAAAATGAATATGTTTTGGAATCAGCATGAACTGGGGCAAAGTTAAGGAATAAAAACTCGATTTTTGACAATTTGGCTGAAATTTGCCTATTTTCAGCAAAGTTTGGAAAATTGGAAAAATAGACAATGAAGTTAAACCAAATTTTTTCAACCTATGTATATTCGTAAAGAGGATTAAATGGGCAAGAAAATGATATAATATACTTATAAATACGTCGTGTAACAAAAAAGTTATTAAACTAAACAACTTTGAAAATTCGAAAATTTTGCTAAAATCGACACTGACTTCGGTGATTACATTGCCTTCGCATTCTCTTGTTTGGCAATACTTTAAAAAGATAATAACATGGATGTTGGATGCGTGAATTCTAGTTTACCATGATACCCAAAACTTGTATGTTTTGTCTTGAAAAAGTGGGAAATATAGTCAAAGTAACTCAAAAATGCCAAATTTTTGGCCCCTAAATCGCTAATTATTGAAAATTTTGAAATCAAATAAACAAAGTCGAAAAAAGATCTATATATATATATTCTTAAAGTACATTAACACGGCAACAAAATGAGCCATTATAGACTTTCTATATCGTCTTCTTCAAAAAGTTATTAACAGACGTTTTTCATGAATTTCGTCTTTTTCTTCACCTAATTCGACGGTTCTTTAAACTTTTTTGAACAAACCAAAATATTGGCTTTTACTTCTACACAAACTCATAAAGTACGTTAACACGGCAACAAAATGAGCTCTTATAGACTTTCTAAATCGTCTTCTTCAAAAAGTTATTAACAGACGTTTTTCATGAAATTCGAATTTTTCATCACCTAATTCGACGGTTCATTACAATTTTGTGAACAAATCAAAATATTGGCATTTAGTTCTACACAAACTCATAAAGTACGTTAACACGGCAACAAAACGAGCTATATAGACTTTCTAAATCGTCTTCTTCAAAAAGTTATTAACAGACGTTTTTCATGAAATTCGTCTTTTTCTTCACCTAATTCGACGGTTCATTACAATTTTGTGAACAAATCAAACTATTGGCATTTAGTTCTACACAAACTCATAAAGTACGTTAACATGGCAACAAAACGAGCTATTATAGACTTTCTAAATCGTCTTCTTCAAAAAGTTATTAACAGACGTTTTTCATGAAATTCGAATTTTTCATCACCTAATTCGACGGTTCATTACAATTTTGTGAACAAATCAAAAAATTGGCATTTAGTTCTACACAAACTCATAAAGTACGTTAACATGGCAACAAAACGAGCTATTATAGACTTTCTAAATCGTCTTCTTCAAAAAGTTATTAACAGACGTTTTTCATGAAATTCGTCTTTTTCTTCACCTAATTCGACGGTTCATTACAATTTTGTGAACAAATCAAAATATTGGCACTTAGTTCTACACAAACTCATAAAGTACGTTAACACGGCAACAAAACGAGCTATTATAAACTTTCTAAATCGTCTTCTTCAAAAAGTTATTAACAGACGTTTTTCAAGAAATTCGTCTTTTTCTTCACCTAATTCGACGGTTCATTACAATTTTGTGAACAAATCAAAATATTGGCATTTAGTTCTACACAAACTCATAAAGTACGTTAACACGGCAACAAAACGAGCTATTATAGACTTTCTAAATCGTCTTCTTCAAAAAGTTATTAACAGACGTTTTTCATGAAATTCGAATTTTTCATCACCTAATTCGGCGGTTCATTACAATTTTGTGAACAAATCAAAATATTGGCTTTTACTTCTACACAAACTCATAAAGTACGTTAACAAGGCAACAAAATGAGCTATTATAGACTTTCTAAATCGTCTTGTTCAAAAAGTTATTAACAGACGTTTTTCAAGAAATTCGAATTTTTCTTCACCTAATTCGACGGTTCATTACAATTTTGTGAACAAATCAAAATATTGGCATTTAGTTCTACACAAACTCATAAAGTACGTTAACACGGCAACAAAACGAGCTACTATAGACTTTCTAAATCGTCTTGTTCAAAAAGTTATTAACAGACGTTTTTCATGAAATTCGACTTTTTCTTCACCTAATTCGACGGTTCATTACAATTTTGTGAACAAATCAAAATATTGGCTTTTAGTTCTACAAAAACTCATAAAGTACGTTAACACGGCAACAAAATGAGCTGTAATAGACTTTGTAACTCGTCTTTTTTCAGAAAATTACTAACAGACGTTTTTCATGGAGTTCGGCTTTTTCTTCACATAATTCGACTGTTCTTTAGAATTTTGTGAACAAATCAAAATATTGGCATTTACTCTTACACAAACCCATAAAGTACATTATCACAGACAGCAATAAAATAAGCTATCATACACTTTTTAGCTAGTCTTTGTCAAAAAGTTATTAACAAAAGCTTTTCATGAAGTTCGACAATTCCTTCACCTAGTTCAACACTTCTTTGAGAATTGCTTGTAGAAGTCAAGTGATTGGCATTTATAAATACACAAACTCTAATAGTACAATTTTACGGCTACCAATTGAGTTATCATACACTTTCTAACTAGTATTTTTCAAAAAGTTATTATCAAAAGTTTTTATGAAAATCGACAATTTTGGCACCTAATTCAACAAATCTTTGAAAGTTTCTTTCAGAATTCAGAACATTGACATCTGTTACTAAACAAACTCTGAATTTAAACGGTCAAGGCTAGAAAATAAGCTATCATAAGCATTTTAACTTGTCTCTTTCAGAAAGTTATTAATAAAAGTTTTTCACGAAGTTCGAAAAATTCTTCACCTAATTCAAAAATTCTGTACAATTTCTTATAAAAGTCAAAAGATTGGCATCTGTTACTCCACAATCTCTAAATGTACTTTGTCAAAGCTGCCAAATGAGCTATCATATATATTTTAACTCGTTTATTTCAGAACGTTATTAGCAAAAGTTTTTCATGAAGTTCGACGAATTCTTCACCTAATTCAAAAATTCTTCGAAATTTCTAATAGAAGTCAAAAAATTGGCATCTGTTACTACACAAACTCTGTCAGTACATTATCAGGGCTACCAAATGAGTTACCATACATTTTCTAACCCGTATTTTCTGAAAAGTTATCAACGAAAGTCTTTCATGAAATTCGACACCTTTTTTGTTTTCTTTGAACACTTTCCAATTTGACTTGCCCCAAGCTGATTTTTTTTGATAAAGTGCAAGTGTAGATTGAAAGTAAATTTTAGCAAAAATTCAAAACCCCAGGTTGGGGGCTCGATTCTTTGCCCGATCATATAGAAAAATAGGATTTAAGATTTAAAATTTTCGATATTTTACAAATTTTGTCTCCTTTGAACACTTTCCAATCTGACTTACACCAAACTGATTTTTTTGATAAGGTGCAAGTGTAGATTGAAAGTAAATTTTAGCGCAAATTCAAAACCCCAGATTGGGTGGGTCGATTTTTTGCTCGATCATATAGAAAAATAGGACTTAAGATTAAAAATTTTCGATGTCTTTCAAATTTTGTCTCCTTTGAACACTTTCCAATTTGACTTACCCCAAACTAATTTTTTTTGATAAGGTGCAAGTGTAGATTGAAAGTAAATTTTAGCAAGGTTTCAAAACCCCAGGTTGGGGGGGTCGATTTTTTGCTCGATCGTATAGAAAAATAGGATTTAAGATTAAAAATTTTCGATGTTTTTCAAATTTTGTCTCCTTTGAACACTTTCCAATTTGACTTACCCCAAACTGATTTTTTTTGATAAGGTGCAAGTGTAGATTGAAAGTAAATTTTAGCAAGATTTCAAAACCCCAGGTTGGGGGGGTCGATTTTTTGCTCGATCATATAGAAAAATAGGATTTAAGATTAAAAATTTTCGATGTTTTTCAAATTTTGTCTCCTTTGAACACTTTCCAATTTGACTTACCCCAAACTGAGTTTTTTTATAAGGTGCAAGTGTAGATTGAAAGTAAATTTTAGCAAGATTTCAAAACCCCAGGTTGGGGGGGTCGATTTTTTGCTCGATCATATAGAAAAATAGGATTTAAGATTAAAAATTTTCGATGTTTTTCAAATTTTGTCTCCTTTGAACACTTTCCAATTTGACTTACCCCAAACTGATTTTTTTTATAATGTGCAAGTGTAAATTGAAAGTAAATTTTAGCAAGATTTCAAAACCCCAGGTTGGGAGGTCGATTTTTTGCTCGATCATATAGAAAAATAGGATTTAAGATTAAAAATTTTCGATGTTTTTCAAATTTTGTCTCCTTTGAACACTTTCCAATTTGACTTACCCCAAACTGATTTTTTTTATACTGTGCAAGTGTAAATTGAAAGTAAATTTTAGCAAGATTTCAAAACCCCAGGTTGGGGGGTCGATTTTTTGCTCGATCATATAGAAAAATAGGATTCAAGATTAAAAATTTTCGATGTTTTTCAAATTTTGTCTCCTTTGAACACTTTCCAATTTGACTTACCCCAAACTGAGTTTTTTTATAAGGTGCAAGTGTAGATTGAAAGTAAATTTTAGCAAGATTTCAAAACCCCAGGTTGGGGGGGTCGATTTTTTGCTCGATCATATAGAAAAATAGGATTTAAGATTAAAAATTTTCGATGTTTTTCAAATTTTGTCTCCTTTGAACACTTTCCAATTTGACTTATCCCAAACTGAGTTTTTTTATAAAGTGCAAGTGTAGATTGAAAGTAAATTTTAGCAAGATTTCAAAACCCCAGGTTGGGGGGGTCGATTTTTTGCTCGATCATATAGAAAAATAGGATTTAAGATTTAAAATTTTCGATATTTTACAAATTTTGTCTCCTTTGAACACTTTCCAATCTGACTTACACCAAACTGATTTTTTTGATAAGGTGCAAGTGTAGATTGAAAGTAAATTTTAGCGCAAATTCAAAACCCCAGATTGGGTGGGTCGATTTTTTGCTCGATCATATAGAAAAATAGGACTTAAGATTAAAAATTTTCGATGTCTTTCAAATTTTGTCTCCTTTGAACACTTTCCAATTTGACTTACCCCAAACTAATTTTTTTTGATAAGGTGCAAGTGTAGATTGAAAGTAAATTTTAGCAAGGTTTCAAAACCCCAGGTTGGGGGGGTCGATTTTTTGCTCGATCGTATAGAAAAATAGGATTTAAGATTAAAAATTTTCGATGTTTTTCAAATTTTGTCTCCTTTGAACACTTTCCAATTTGACTTACCCCAAACTGATTTTTTTTGATAAGGTGCAAGTGTAGATTGAAAGTAAATTTTAGCAAGATTTCAAAACCCCAGGTTGGGGGGGTCGATTTTTTGCTCGATCATATAGAAAAATAGGATTTAAGATTTAAAATTTTCGATGTTTTTCAAATTTTGTCTCCTTTGAACACTTTCCAATTTGACTTACCCCAAACTGAGTTTTTTTATAAGGTGCAAGTGTAGATTGAAAGTAAATTTTAGCAAGATTTCAAAACCCCAGGTTGGGGGGGTCGATTTTTTGCTCGATCATGTAGAAAAATAGGATTTAAGATTAAAAATTTTCGATGTTTTTCAAATTTTGTCTCCTTTGAACACTTTCCAATTTGACTTACCCCAAACTGATTTTTTTTATAATGTGCAAGTGTAAATTGAAAGTAAATTTTAGCAAGATTTCAAAACCCCAGGTTGGGGGGTCGATTTTTTGCTCGATCATATAGAAAAATAGGATTTAAGATTAAAAATTTTCGATGTTTTTCAAACTTTGTCTCCTTTGAACACTTTCCAATTTGATGGATCATAAACCCATTGATGGATGATAGTTAATTCATAAACCCATTGATGGATCATAGTTAATTCATACAACCTTCGATGGATCATAGTTATTTCATAAACCCATTGATGGATCATAGTTATTGCTCGATCATACAGAAAAATATTTTTTAAGAACAAAGTGTAGATCCTAAAAATAGGGGTGCAAGAGTGTAAAAATAATTGATACTTAATATAAGGGTGGAAAAAAGAGTGTAATCTTTTATCCATCCACCTTAAATTACACTGTCTTAAAAATAGGGGTGTAAGAGTGTAAAAATAATTGATACTTAACATAAGGGTGGAAATAAGAGTGTAATATTTTATCCTTCCACCCTAATTTACACTGTCTTAAAAATAGGGGTGTAAGAGTGTAAAAATAATCGATACTTAATATAAGGGTGGAAAAAAGAGTGTAATCTATTATAATTCCACCCTTAATTACACTCTTTACAAAGAGTGTAAAAAGAGTGGACAAAAGAGTGTAATTAAAGTGTAATTTTTAAAATTACACTCTTCCACTCTTTTCCCCGATAAATAACAGTGGAAAACGCATTACACCCTAATCCCCGCTAATTAGGGGTGGAATAGGGGTGAAACCTCGGCCCGGGTAAAGAATTAGAGCCTAGTGGACTCGAACCTTCAATCTGCAGAGCTGCGCCCAGGCACGCTACCAATGCATCAAAATCTCAGCTGAAGTAGAAATTTTGTTAGCTTGATGTACCACAAGCTGGGTTATAACAACTCTTTCTTCTCAATGACTTTACTTGTGGATTCTGTTTTTTTTAATCTGTTAAAATGACTGACTATCGTTCTCAATTGGGGAAACAGAAAATGAAAATCAGCGAATGGATCGAGATTTACAGCATTAATATAGTCGATCTGTGAGCAGTAATCCAGAGTATCATGTTGCTAAAGTTGATCTAAATTTTCATCCCATTTATTCCATGCATTGCTTGCAAACTAAAAGCTTGTAAATGTTTTCAATCTACTAATTTCAAGAAATTTTAGTTAATTTTTTTCCAAAATCTTGCGGCATTTCTTTCATAATTTTCAGGAAACTCCTTGGAAAAATGAAAATTTTGTCTTCTTTGAACACTTTCCAATTTGACTTACCCCAAACTGATTTTTTTTGATAAGGTGCAAGTGTAGATTGAAAGTAAATTTTAGAAAGATTTCAAAACCCCAGGTTGGGGGGGTCGATTTTTTGCTCGATCATATAGAAAAATAGGATTGAAGATTAAAAATTTTCGATGTTTTTTTCAAATTTTGTCTCCTTTGAACACTTTCCAATTTGACTTACCCCAAACTGATTTTTTTTATAAGGTTTAAGTGTAGATTGAAAGTAAATTTTAGCAAGATTTCAAAACCCCAGGTTGGGGGGTTCGATTTTTTGCTCGATCATATAGAATAATAGGATCTAAGATTAAAAATTTTCGATGTTTTTCAAATTTTGTCTCCTTTGAACGCTTTCCAATTTGACTTACCCCAAACTGAGTTTTTTTTATAAGGTGAAAGTGTAGATTGAAAGTAAATTTTAGCAAGATTTCAAAACCCCAGGTTGGGGGGTCGATTTTTTGCTCGATCATATAGAAAAATAGGATTTAAGATTTAAAATTTTCGATGTTTTTCAAGTTTTGTCTCCTTTGAACACTTTCCAATTTGACTTACCCCAAACTGATTTTTTTTATAAGGTGCAAGTGTAGATTGAAAGTAAATTTTAGCAAGATTTCAAAACCTCAGGTTGGGGGGTCGATTTTCTGTTCGATCATATAGAAAAATAGGATTTAAGATTAAAAATTTTCGATGTTTTTCAAATTTTGTCTCCTTTGAACACTTTCCAATTTGATGGATCATAAACCCATTGATGGATGATAGTTAATTCATAAACCCATTGATGGATCATAGTTAATTCATAAAACCTTCGATGGATCATAGTTATTTCATAAACCCATTGATGGATCATAGTTATTGCTCGATCATACAGAAAAATATTTTTTAAGAATAAAGTGTAGATTCTAAAAATAGGGGTGCAAGAGTGTAAAAATAATTGATACTTAAAATAAGGGTGGAAAAAAGAGTGTAATCTTTTATCCATCCACCTTAAATTACACTGTCTTAAAAATAGGGGTGTAAGAGTGTAAAAATAATTGATACTTAATATAAGGGTGGAAATAAGAGTGTAATCTTTTATCCGTCCACCTTAATTTACACTGTCTTAAAAATAGGGGTGTAAGAGTGTAAAAATAATTGATACTTAATATAAGGGTGGAAAAAAGAGTGTAATCTATTATAATTCCACCCTTAATTACACTCTTTACAAAGAGTGTAAAAAGAGTGGACAAAAGAGTGTAATTAAAATGTAATTTTTTAAAATTACACTCTTCCACTCTTTTCCCCGATAAATAACAGTGGAAAACGGATTACACCCTAATCCCCGCTAATTAGGGGTGGAATAGGGGTGAAACCTCGGCCCGGGTATAGAATTAGAGCCTAGTGGACTCGAACCTTCAATCTGCAGAGCCGCGCCCAGGCATGCTACCAATGCATCAAAATCTCAGCTGAAGTAGAAACTTTGTTAGCTTGATGTACCACAAGCTGGGTTATAACAACTCTTTCCTCTCAATGACTTTACTTGTGGATTCTGTTTTTTTTTTTAATCTGTTAAAATGACTGACTATCGTTCTCAATTGGGGAAACAGAAAATGAAAATCAGCGAATGGATCGAGATTTACAGCATTAATATAGTCGAACTGTGAGCATTAATCCAGAGCATCATGTTGCTAAAATTGATCTAAATTTTCATCCCATTTTTTCCATGCATTGCTTGCAAACTAAAAGCTTGTAAATGTTTTCAATCTACTAATTTCAAGAAATTTTAGTTAATTTTTTTCCAAAATCTTGCGGCATTTCTTTCATAATTTTCAGGAAACTCCTTGGAAAAATGAAAAATTTCAAAAAAAATGATGTGCAACTTTTTTTGATTGGTGGTAAAGGTCCCATTAGACCCCTTATTCCTTTTTAACCATTCCGCGTTTCATGTAAATCATTCGCTTATCAATTATATCGTCAATTTCAACCTCACAAACGTTCATATCTTTGTTTACTAATAAGTCTATTAGTCGCTAATGACAACCTTTTGATATTCGCATTGGATGAATGTCTGTCGTGATTGAAAATTTTTATTTGTTATAGTAATGTTCAGAGCCTCTGTCCAGTTTATTGTTGAGTAGAAATATTACTTCACTGCAAAAAAAAATTTCTGGAAAATTTTCCGTTTGTTCATATACATTTTAACAAAGAGGCTCGGTAATGTGTGTACGCATATAATTTTCCGACCCCACTCATCCACATTCTTAACTTAATTGGCTGCCATATGATGAAGAGATCAAAAACACATCGTTCAATAAAAAAAACCAATGGAATAAAAAAACGCCACGCCAGAGGGCCGATGACAATTTTTGATAGTAGAACTTCTAAAAAAGACGATCAAAAAACAATTATTATTATTAACGACCACAACTCGATGTCTACAATAAAAAAAATCATAACAAAATCAAACTCGCGTCAGATAAAATCTAAACAAAAAAATTTAACCTTTACTTCAAGAGAAAAAGTGTTTGACCGGTTCTCAATGCGACTGGCTAACAGGTCGCCAAACAAAAAGGAAAACATAGCAAAGGGTGCAAAGCTTAAAAATAGGTTTCTATTTTTGAAACGAATTAACGTCACAGTTATTATTGTCATTAGATATTTTCTGAACTCACTGAATTTCTCATTTATATCTCTACAGGAAGCAATTGAGAAGAACCAGAATCCAATCTTCAATTGCGCAAAAATTTGAAGCCAATGGGACTTACGATTATTGTGATAAACCAAAAAGATAACAAAAGTCCTCTAAAATGTACGAATATACAAAAATCTCAAAAATTTAATGAAGTCTCGTGGTAAAAGTGGTAAAAAAAGCCAAGGAAAGAAAGTTTCCAGCTAAAACTTACAAGGGTTTATTTGTAGCTCACTGCAAACGAGTTGTGGACTGTGTTTACCAAGACTGAAAAGATAAAATATTTGGCCAAAAAGATAATTTAAAAATTGACAAAGCTCAAAAACCCAAATTTGTTTTGGAAGCAAACAATTCCAAAAGTCAAAACAGATTTAAGATTACAACAAAAAGCGACGGATTAAGTAGCAGCACCTCAGAAAGCCAATTGCGCCTATTAAAAATGAGACCACGCCGCAACCCCATAAAATAACAAATACATATCAAACACACAAAGGGGCCAAAACTTCAAACAATTTTACGACATAACACGATTTAAGGCACTATACTTATAAGAAGGACTGTAAAGCATCTATTCCTCCTCATCCTAACATAAACGAGCCTTCCCTAGAAAAGGACAACGTAGACACGACAACAAAAAGAAACCCGAAAATTGAACAGTATACGAATCTCGAAAACATTTTTTGAAAAAAAAAGGTCGAAGCAATCAGTCACAACGTATAACAAAACGTAATCAAAGTGGATGAATAATCAAACGAAATTGAATCTTTTAATCTGTTAGATTGAGTTACATGGTGACCAAATTGAAAGCAAAAAGTGACAGTTGAAGAAAACTGTTTTAAAAAATTTAAATTTAAACTCATTAAAACAAACAGCCATAAACTGAAAACTTTATCTAGGTGGAGTTATACGTCCTGGGGTAGCAATTGAGACCTATCGTTATCAGGTATATGGTGGAAAACAACCAAGAGAAAGACGAACATAAAAAAAACAACGAAAAATTCACAAAATTTTGCGAGATAACTTGGTTTTAGCCCAAAAAGCATAAACTCTTCAACAAAAACAATTATTATATACAGATACGCATTTTTCCAACGCTGTTTACATTTCCTACTATAATTCCTTTCAATTAGTTTTATCAAAAATGTGGTTATTTGAGAAGGAAACGAAATGGACTCATAGAAAATCCAATTATGCTCAAAAATGAAAATGAAAAAAAAAATAATTTGAATACTTGTAGTATTAAAACAAGGAAAACATAAGTTGAGTGAAAAACGGTTTCCAAAAATAATGCTTTACTCACAAGGAATTGATTTTCGCCTGTTTTTACTGAGGCTGCGTGAAATTGAGCGAAATAAGATAAAATAGTGGCAAAGTAAAAAAATTCACCGATCTTTTCTTAGAACAAATATATTCAAAGTCATAAGAGACATTAGATAAGAATTGAAAGAATTGTCTAGGTTCATCTACATCTTCTTAAAAAACTAGCTACATCTTTGATTTGGGGAAACTAAATCGTTGGGCTACAAGAGGTAAAACAAATGAAAGCAGAACTCAAGAAGTCTAAAAAATTTTCACGAAAACAATTGGTCAAAGCCATAAAAACCATGAGCTTAACTCTTAAACTTTATACAATTTTTTGCAAATTGGACTTTTTTTGCAAATAGTATCTGTCATTAATTGAGTCCTGATTTGAGATTCTTGTCAGTAATTTACATTAAATTATTTACATAGCAGAAATGCTTTGAAAAAAGGTCGCGCCCCATTTAAATCAAAAATTTTTTTTATCGTAAGGATCCACGGTGAGATCAAGATCAGCCCAGATGTTGCTGTGCGTCTAACAAAACATTCAATTGTTCAAATGATTGCAAAATAGATCAATTTTTAAACAAAACTTTTCGTTTGTCAAAAAATAAATAATGCTTTTTTTGCAAATATCGGGTTTAAATTTGCAAAAAACTTGCAAAATTTTGATCCAGGTGACTCATAAAGCCAGCGGGACTACAACAAACTCCTTTGTGAGCTTAAACAAATATTGACCGCGGTTTTAAGGTGTCTACTTCTTGCAAATTGAGAGCAAGTGGGCTAAAAAAAGCATATGTGGTCCCTATTTTCTCGAAAAAAGGCTGATTTTTGAAAAAAATTAGCAAAAAATCTAGCCAAAAAACTCAGATCGAGCAACTCAGCAACCCTCTTTTATCTTTAGAGATGAAATAAAAAGCAGTTCAGTTAACAATTTTTACATTTTTTTGCAAAATTGACAAAAATGTGGTCAAAAGTACTGAAAATGTGAATAAAAACAGCAATTATTCACAAAACTTTGAACCTCGATAACTTCCTATAAAAATTGAAAGGTGAAAAAAGCTTTTTAATTCCTTATTCTACGCTGGACTGGCTTTCTAATGATACCATTCACAACTCTGTTTGATGATTATATCGATCGGCCAAAATTGACTGAATAATAAGAACCATTTGAGAATATAGTTCCTCCCTCCCCACTAAAATGGGGGTCGGAACAATACAAAAAACTCCCAAATTGCTTATTGTAAGTTTTCATTGCTTATGATTGTAACTTTTTTACGCTCTCAAATATGCAAATCAAACTATTTATAAGAGTAGGTAAATTTTATGTGTATTTTTTAGTTCGATATTATTCTGTTCAATCGAAGCTTTTTGTAAAATTTGATCCATAGCATTGGCTACTTTTGATTGGTTTTCCAATGTTTTGACATCCAGATAAACGTTTCCCACGAAGCAAAAACTTTGGCACTCAACGCAACAGACGGAAGTTACTTTTTTAAAATAAATGAAATTAGTTTCGTCTTATTTATTATTCAAGGTATAATAGTTCAACGGAAAATAATTCAAAAACTCTACTCCCGAAATGTTCATCTATTTCTTTAAAATCGTAAAAAATGGTCCGTTAAAAATTGCACTCTGAAAATGGTTCAAATTTTTGTCGATTTGTTTTGAGGTTTTATCAACTTAGAATTCTCTGAATTTTTTTTCTGTTTAATAATTCTTACTTTTTGTTCATACTTAAAGATTTTCAATTGCATATATAAATATATATATATATATATATATATATATATATATATATATATAAAAATCAGGCAGGTTTTGACTATTGACTCATTTAATAGCATGTACACTTGAATGAATTTTAAAAATTGTGTGAAAAAATGGCTGCTTCAATATGCTATATGCAAAATTCTTTTTTAGTTTTGATAATTTTATGGTTTTATTTCTGTTTCTCTTGTTATGCAACTGTTTCACCAGCAACATCTTTTTTAATATTTAAAATACAGTATTTTCTTTGATTTTGCTTCTTCTCAAGTGTAAAGTTCTTACTAAGAGCTAAGATCATAAACAAAAACTTGCAAATGCTTTGAATAAACATAGAGAAATCGAAACTCAATTTTAAAAAATTTGTTTTCTTTTTTCTCCACTTGAGTATGTTACTTTGAAAACTGGTTTGTATTCTGTATATTTGATATAAATTATAATAAAAAGAAAATGAACAATTGTTACTGATCTACACTAGTTACGGAAAAAAACTATGTATAGCTTTTTACTCTCAACAAGGAGGCTCGGTAATGTGCATTTGCATATAAAATTCCAACCCCGCTCATCACATTTTCGGCATAATTGTCTATCAAATGAGGAACAAATAAAACAACCCCAAAATTGCAGGATTTTTCAAAAAATTGGTATATGGACAAGAAGATTGCCTCCAACGCAAATAATCCGGTAGGATCCAAAACGCGCCAGTAAATTGATGCGTTCTGCTATTATTAACTAAAATTGTTGCTATTTTTTGATTTTGTAATTTGTCTAGCCTTGCTGTCTTAATAATAGCAAAACGCATCAATCTAATGGCTTGTTTTTGATTCTACGAGATTGTTTGCGTTGGAGGCAATCTTCATGTAAAAAACAAAATCAAAAAACAACAACAAATATCAATTTAATCAAAAATTTTACGTCCATTTAAAAAAAAAACTTAATAACAAAGTCAAGATAGGGTCAGAAAAAAACTGAAGGTACAGAAAATAACTTGTATTTATTTGAACGGATGTGGAACCAGTCCATATTAAGGCTTGGTAACAATTAGACAGAAGAACAAAATCAGCAGATTTAAAAAAAATTTCTTTTATATTTTTTAAAAACAATTATTTTCAAAAGTAATGAAAGCCATTAGATATCAACTGAAAACATCTAATTGTTTTACAATAACTTATGCCTCTAATTTTTCTGTAGGAGGGCATTAAATCTCCTCACTATTCAACTTTTTATGATGTTACAAAAAGAACAACAAACACAGACAAAAAATCAATTAATTTTGCAAGAAAAAGCAGTCGACGCCGTCAGGCATATTTCGCCCCTCAAAAAATGTTTGATTGCGCCTTGTTTGATAGATCCAAAAATTTGGTATGTGACATTAATGAGACTAAGTAAAAAGTAGACCAAAAACAGAAAAAGAGGAAAAATTAAGAAATGCTTTTGTAATTTTTGAAAACAATTATTTTCAAAGACATGAAAACCATTAGCTATAAAATGAAATATTTACATAGGTACATTTGTTTGTCCAAAGAAACCGCTTGAAATTTTCTTTTTTTCAGAATATGTCTTATTTCTGCAAAAAGAACGTCAAATATAGACAAAAATCGAAAATTAGTTTACGTTTTTGCAAAAAACCAGTGTGGAAGCCAGTAAATTCATAACGAATTCTTTAAAAGCATTAGATTCTGTACATTTACACTTTCCCTTGATAACAATATTGTCAAATGTGACCTCTATAAAAAAAATCAATGAGACCATCCATTGTCCAGGCAATTTTATGCGACTAAATAAAACAAAGTTAAAATGATAGTTAAAGGTAAATGGAATAAAAAATTCTTCGAGAGAGGGGTTGTCGAAGCCATTAAGAAATTAATTTCTTCAAAGACTTTTATATTTTCTGTTGTTCCTTATTATGAACCTCAAAAAAGTAATATGTGAACGGTCATTAATAAGATAATGGGATAAAACGAAAAAAAACGTGAAAAAAAGGGCGAATGCTTAACAATAAAAAATGGGAAATCTAGTAGTATCCAAGCCAGAAAAACATACCTTATCGAGTGAAACCACCAAAAACTTTAATTCCAATTCAGTAGAAGTAAGAGCAAGAAGAAACATCCCTTCTTTGCTGACAGTAAGCTACAAGTTGATCAAATAAAGAAAAAATATTAGCAAAGTTACCGAAGCCCCTGTTTAATCAAAAATCAAGCATTTTTTAAAGTCAAAACGATCATAATTGTCCGGATGAAAAGTCTAGATACATAGATTGGAATTGCTAAGGAAGCCATTTGGACCTATCAACAGTGAGCTTTGATTTGATTTGTTCTGTTCTTTAATTAACAAAGAAAAGAGCGAAGTTTTTCTTCAGAATATAAAGACCGCCTGACTACAATCCGAAGTATTTTTGGATTGTAACATTGCAAGGTTCTACCAAATACAGCCTATCTATTGCTGTTCGTCCATTAAGAAATTTCAATTGTTTTGAATATTATTGATCTAGATAATTTGTTAGTTAAAAGATCGAAAATAAATGCTACGTTTTCTATAACCATAGAGTAAAATTAGCAAAAAAACGGCAACATTTTAATTCCAGACAAATCTCAACGGATGTGGAAGAAGCCCTAGCACCCAATCTGGTCTAATAAAAATAGGTTAGTTCTTTTTGGTTGTTTACTTCCGGTAAATTTAATCAAAGTGGACTAAAGTAGCTTAGTTCGGGCAATTTTTGATAAATAAGTCTGAATTTTGAAATATATAGAGGAAAATTTTGGCCAAGAAATTTAAATCAAAACAGTTAACAATGCTTTTTTATGTCTCAGTACTATAAAAATCAACAGTACTATTGTTAACATGAATCAACATGTAGCTTTTTTGCTCTTTTTTTATTTGTACATGAAGTCATACACAAAAAACGCACCAGTAAACATTTTGTTTTATTTAAAGAAAAGTTAAGAATTCGGGGTAGATTTGAATCTAGAGTTTTCAGTTTTGTATGTTAAAAAGCGGGCTTTTGATTATTGCATTCGAATGTTTTCATATACATATAAATATATCCCGATATTTTTCTAGAAACTCTTAAAGGGGGTTATGAACACTCTAACCGTTTTTCGTAGTCTGAATAATCTTTGGTTCTCATTAGTTTTCTTGGTATGTAAAAGATAACATCCAAATTTGATTTATTGAAAATTACAACAATTAAACTGACATTCCTGGTGTTTGTTTTGCTACTAGGAGCTTACTAAGGAAAAAATCAAAATGTAAAAAAACGTACATTTAGCTGCAGAAGCTTCAGTACTTTTCTCCTTTTTTGAAAAGAGAAATGAAGAAACATTATATGCATCGATCATAAAAAAGTGGAAACAATTATGAATAAAGCTATTAATTATTAAACTTTCAATTACTGTAAAAGAACGTGAAATCCATATATATTTCTGAACACATGTTTCTGGTAATTTTTTGTACGTTTTCAGTACTTGATTGTTGATCATTTCATTTGATAGGATGAAAAACCTTCCCGCGCCGAGGTTTCAAGGCTAAAAAATGCAAAATTATGTATGAGTTGCGTTGAGTGCGTCGAGTTTATGTAAGATGAACACTTGAGCGTAGATCTTACATAAATTCAACGCCTTCAGCGCCAATCTTGAATATTTTTTGTTTAATTTAGCGTAGATCTTACATGTTTTGCGTTGAAAATAGCGTAGATCTTACACACTTTGCGTTGAATTCAGCCTAGAACTTACATAACTTCAATGCATTCAACGCCAATCTCACGTATTTTGCATTAAATTTTGCGTAGATCCTACATAATTTGCGTTGAATTTAGCGTAGAGATTGCATAAATTTGCGTTGCATTTACAGCTGATCTTACTTATTTTGCGTTGAGCTTAGATAGGTCTTGCATAATTTTGTGTTGAATTTAATGCTGATGTTACATAATTTTGCTTTTTGATTTTTTTGTGGTGAGGTGCGGGGGGGGGGGGGGGGGGGTTAGGTGAGGGATGAGGATACGTGTGAGCTGGCATAGGTTGGTTGCGGGTTACGTGAGAGGGGGTACGTGGGGGTTACGTACGTGGGGGAGTGGGTACTTGGGGAGTGGAGGTGGGGGTAGGGTACGTGGGGGATATTCTTTGGTTGGGGTGCATGGGGGTTACGTGGGGGTACGTTTGGGGAGGGGTACGTGGGGGAGGGGTTACTTGGGGGTTGGTAAGGGGGTTTGGAGGTGTACGCCGGAGGAGGGGTTTGTGCGTTGAGTAGGGTTCATAGGGGGTACGTTTGAAGGGGGAGTGTGTGTGTGTCTGTCGGTGGGGGGAGGGGTAGGTTGGGGATGGCTACGTGTAGGGGGTAAATTGGGAAAGGTACATCGGGGTGTATGTGGGGAGTACGTGGGATGGGGTCAGTGGATGATGGAATGAAGAATGCAGGCACAGTTTTTAAAAAGCAGAAACCGGTTGCGTGCAAGAGAAACCGGCAAGAGATGAGAGGCGAGAAAAGTAGAGCAAAAAATGAACAAAAATTGAATAAGATCTAAACTGAATTCAAAGCGAAGTTATGTAAGGTAAACGCTAAATTCAATGCAAAGTTATGTAAGATCTACGCTGAGAAACGCAAAAAATCTGTGAAACATGATGCTGCAGTCCGATTTGTAAAGAGTGCTGTTTCTAAGAAAAGTATGGTTCTGTGGCAAATGGTGGAAGAGGCGACAAGTGAGCAGGAGGTCAGTGGTCCGAGTCCCATACCCAGAGTTCTACTAGTTTGTTTTCTACAAAATCAAGGCTAAATTCAACGCAAAAAATTTTAGATTATCGCTAAATTCAACGCAAAATATGCAAGACCGAAGGCTGAATTCAACGCAAATTATGACAGATCTAAGCTAAATTCATCACAAAATAAGTAAAATTTACGATAAATTCAGCGCATTCAACGCAAAATTATGTTAGAAAAGTGCAGTGAGTTTTCCAAAATTGTCAACGCTAGTTACCGCTGATCTTACATAAATTTGGCAAAAATTCCTTGGTCCGGGTTTCTTAAGCAATTGTTTGATCTCCCTGTGCTGGAACAGATCTCTAAACAAGCTGAAAATTGCAGAAAAGACATGAAAAGGAGGAAGTTAGTAACTGCTTGCTATTCTATTTGGCCGCTTTTGATAAGGATGCAAAACGTGTGAATGGGCGCAAAAAAAATTTTAATATTGAAATACTGCATTGTTGTATCAAATGAAAGAGCCCGTGTATCAAAATGTCGCATAATTTTTAATATATATTGATGGAAAAGCACAAAATTTTGTTAAGACGAATCAATGAGAACATAGGAAGGTTACCATGTTATTTATATATAACCCAGGCCTCGCCTTGGCTTATGAAAAGACTTTGAAAGTCCAGTAGGGGGCCAATATTTACTATATTGCACGGTCGAGCTTCCTAGGTAAAGTCAAGCTAATATCTTTTCTTGGGTCGAAAGAAAGTCTTTTGTTGACGAGGAAAGTCCAGCTAAGGTCTTTTCATGGGTCCAACATTAGTTATTTCATAACCAACCAAGTCGAAATAAGGTCTTTTTCATGGTCCCCATTGGTCTTTTCATAAGTCTTACCAAAATGATGAGCTATCTTTTTAAAGAAATAATGCAGGTTTTTGAGGAATTTGTGGTTCTTCTGAATCCTAGAAGATGAAGGAACATACAAGCTGACTACGTTATATGGAAAATAGGACGTAAAATTTAATTGGCAAGAAACAGACTTATGGGAAGAACATTGATGGAACTATGAAAAGACTTTAATTCGACTTTGTTTGCAAACATTGTGTCGAGCTTAGGCCCAGCCCAAATTTTGGGTCGAGCTAAAGTCTTTTGGTGAAAGTTTGAGTCCAGCAAAAGTCTTTTGCAAAAAATCTGAGTCGAGCTAAAGTCCGGTAAAATCGTTTTATAGCTTAAATGTGTCGAGTATGATCTTTTCATAGTACATTTTTGTCGAGCATTGCCTTTTCATAATTCTGTACCTAGAACTGGGAAGGGTGGGTATGTGGCGATAGTAATGGGATGAAAATCAAAACAGGGATGAGCAGATCCCCCTGCCTTTTAATAAAATCAGTTTAACCTCCGTTACCCCCAATCCTCTACATAAGACTATCCTGTTATGGCCAAACATTTGACATCTAAGGCGTTATACCCCCCTATTTCCCCTCTCAAACTTTCAAGTTTTCTTATACTAGAGTTAAGGTTCAGAAAAAATAAAGACGAAATTGATGATAATTATTACAGAAGTTTTGTAGGTAACCCAAATCAGGAGATGGGGGAGACGGCAGTTTATTTTTAGAAATTGAAATTGTAAGCACTGTATATTATTTAACCTTATAAAGCATATAAAAGCAATTTTTCTCCTTGTTACCAAGGTCACACGCAGAAAAAAATATTCACTACAGCACAAAACATATAAGACTTTTTTCTGAAAACGTTTCTAACAAAGCAAAACAAACCATTTCCAACTGAAGCCTTTAAATAGTTTTAAAAGGATGGAGTTGAAAAAACAAATTTATCATTTTGAGTACAATTGACGAGCTTAAAAAAGTAACAAGTGAGGCCAAAAAACTTGAAAAAAGCTTTACCATAATACATAATAAAAAAAGTCAGTTATTAATAAGCAATCAATTAATCTTGAACTTTTAGAAAAAAGTTTTGATAGAACAGTTGGTGTAAAGTATATCTATCAAGGGTCATCACGGAGTACATGGAAGTTGTCATTTGAAAACAAACCCGGCAAATTGCCCAAAATTAGCCGCCGTTGATTCCCATAACCCAAATTGGGATTGAAGGAAGAGAAAGAAACTAAAGAAAAAAATGATTTTTTACACGAAAAATACTAAATTGCGAACTGTTTTGATGTCATGTTGGAGCTGATCATACTCCTGTTTCCTAGTGAGACGACACAAAGTCTAGTAACAATACCAATAAGTATTAGATATGGTAACTAAGAACAAAGTTTGAGTAAGGAGCATCAAAAATTGGGCTTTTATGGGTTTATCCCAATTCTATTTCTGATTTTGTTTTTTGACACGGACTCTGTTCAATTTGAGCGGATTCGCTGAGCGAATGTTGTCTCAAAATACTTTCAGCGGAATGAGGGAAGAGTGAAACTAGCCCATAGAAGTCAGAAAAATTTCACGCAAAATGTTGAACAAGCTGTGAACTAAGGCAAAGCGAAAAAGCTTTTGTCCGACGAAGTAAAACAACGGTAGCAAGACAAATGCTAACAACAATTCAGAGAATTTTTAATGGAGTAAAGAAAAAAACTAGAACTTGCAGTGGCTACGAATGAATTGGGAAACCATTTTTAAAAAAAATCAGAGCACTAAATTAAGAAAAAACCTGAAAATCAATGTTCAAAATGCCGCATGTGAACAAAAAAAGTAGAGAGAAACAAAAATTAGGCCTAAAAAATAATATGGAAGGACTGGGAAAACTTTTTAGAAAAAAATGCGATCCAAAAATCGAGAAAACATTAAAAAATCGAAGTGAAATTGCCGCATGTGAGCAAAAAACCACTAGAAAACGAATTTTTTGTTCGAACACCGTTTTTTAAGCCTACTTTAAAAGTGGAGCAGAAAATTTTTACGCCGCAAAACTATTCGCTATTTCGCTTCATTTCCTGTTTTGGCGTGATCAAAATCACTACTCAAATTTGACTTCAAAAATCATGAAAATGTGTGAAAATATCTAAAAAAAAGACTGCGCCCCAATAAAAGTCAAATTCAATGAATTGTAAACAAATCTTGAAGTACAATCCGATGAAATAGGAACTAATATACCCGACCAGCAGATCAATTGAACAATCCCAGCCAAAAGACAATCTCTAAAGTTGAGAAACTAAGATAATCAAACAATTTAAAGAAATATTCATCGAAAAAACTCTTGTAGCTTGTTACCTGAACGACAAATATAATTTTGAACATACTCAATAGCGCACGCACAAGATTTGAAAAAGATTTGCTATCCACGGAAGGTAGATAGACTCGAGAAATATGACGAACGCCTCGAAAAGAATCAAGTGCGAAATTTAATCAAAGTTTCTAAACTTTGCGGAAATAAAATATTCAAAACCATGATTTGGTCTGTGTAGTTCTGTCAAGTAAGGCCTAAAAACTTTTTGTTGACTTGTGAAGATCGTTAAACTCAGGAAATGAAAAAATTTTCAAAAAAACTAATTGTAATTTTCAAATAAAATATCTCTTGAATTCGTGATTTTAATATCTTCAGAACAATTTCATTGCCTCCAGAGACTTCCTAGTATCAATTTTACAAATTTTAAAGAGTTTCAGAGGCTCCTAAAGATCAACTAATTTGGAAAATGATACTATGTTTCAAAATTATTGAATAAAATATAAAAATTTTCCTACAAAAATTTATAAAACTCGTGTTGTTAAAATATTGATAACCATTCTATTACCTCTAGCACCTATGCGGTAACTTACTATCAAACCCTAGGGTTGAATTCTGAGGTCACAGTGCTGAAAAAATTTGCTGTTTTACTTGAAAAATTGCAAAAATTGGTGATACTATTGTACTGAAAAACCCTTTCATTGCCACTAGAAGCTATGCATTAACCTATTATCAAAACCTGGAGGAGTTTCTTCTTCACCTAGAGCTGCAAAATTTCACATTTTTCTTCGAAAATTGAAAAAAATTGTATAAAATAATATAAACTTGCTAAGTTTATGTTTGGAGTACCAAATAATATAGCTCTTAAAATGGTCAAAGAAGAGACTGTTTCTTGCAAAAGACATTTATCAACTTTTATCAACCTCACTTGTAGACCGATTCAACAAAAATTGAACAAAGACATTTTGAACAAAACACAAAAAATTGCTACCTTGAAATACGGCCCTCCCAGTAGCTTCATCAAATCAAACACTTGAAGAGCTTCTAATGAATTTTGATGCCCGCTGAGCTTTACCTGTTTACCCCTTTTGAAAGCACAAAGCCATGAAAAAGAGGCGTGAAAGCATTTTAGAAAAATGAATTAAAATAATCGGTCAAGTCCTGACGTGCAATTCAAAAAATTTTCATTGACTAAACAAAATACTAGACCTAGAATGGACTATGAGTGAATTTGGAAAAAATATTTCTGAACAATTCAGATAAAAAATTTTTAAAAAAACAGAAAATCAGTGTCAAATTGCCGCAAGTGAACAAAAAACCACTGGCAAGAAATTGAAATCTAATTTAAATAAAAACATCTAGGACTAGAGTTAACTATTAATATATTGGGAAAGCAATTGGGAAAAATATTCGATCCGAAAAATCGAAAAAAATCAGTAAAAATTAAAGTCAAATTGCCGCATATGAACAAAATACCACTATCGAGAAAGTGAATTTTTGTTCAAACACAGATTTCTCTCTCTACCTTAAATCTAGAGCGAAAAAGTTTCACGCGGCAAAACCAAGCTCTTTCTCTCTACTTCCCGTTTCGGCGTGAACAAAGTCAATACTCCAATTTGACTTAAAAATTAATGAAAATGTGTAAACAGGTGTAAAAAAGACAGCGCCCCCTATCTTTGAGTTGTTAAAAGACAGAGCACCAATACAATCCAATTCTTGGAATTTCAAAATTAGGAGCGCTATGATAGCCGGCTGGGAAGCTGAGGCGGCTATTAAAAAATGAAAAAAATTTTTGCTCTATTTAGAATCTGCGGTGAATTTTGAGAAAAAAGAAAAAAATAGACCTGTAGAAAAAGGTTGATGCCAGTCAAAAATGCAAATGACGAATTTCGAAAGAAAAAAACACGCCATTTACGGTTAGACGTCCACAATTAGTATTTTTTAACATAAAGTTGTAAGCCAATACAATGTGCATGCTTTGAAAACATTTAGTAATAACGGGCACAACAAACGTTTGAATGTCTCACAATTGTCAAGAAACCCGTATGGCATGTCTGCAATAGTGAGTTAAACAAACAAAAGTGTTCCGAAAAATCCAATAAACAAAAAAATGGTCAAAAAATCTCTAGAATAGACAAAAAGAAGCTAAACATTGTTGATTTTTAAAAAATAAAAAAACTATGCAAAAAAAGAAACGAGTCAAAATGAAAATAAAATTCAGAAAAAATAGTAAAGCCAACACAATAATTTATTGGATAAATTAGAGAAATTGCAAAGGTTGTAAATTTTTGATCAATTGAAAAAAAAATTCAGAGAGAAATAATTAGTCATAAAAACGTTTTCATTGACGCAACTCAAATTAATTCTCATTAATCCTCGAGGAACAAGTTACTGCTGGTTAACTTTCTACTAAAAGTTGCTCCGCTAAAATTGAGTTAAATTGTAGTTATCTTCCTTCTGGTCATTCGGATAAAAGACGCAAAATGTTTTTTAAAATTTTTTAGCTGATATACAAAACTTGTTTTTAAAAACTTGGTTAAAAATGGCTCTGAAGCAATTAGTTGCAAGCAATAGATAAAGTGGGTTTCAGAACAAAATTCAAAAAATAATGGGCTACATTAAAAAATCACAGGGGCCAAGAACATAAAATTGCAAAAATAAGGCTTGTTTTTGCTGATATTTTGAATCCCGGACAATGAACTTTTGTTGTCACTATAAGCGTTGACTTGTTTCTTTTTATAGATAATTCATTTTTTGCTGTTGAGATCGATAATTAATAAACTAGCGAAAATGTTTGTTAAAAGAAGGCACAATATGCCACCGATTTTTGAAAAAAGATTTACTATGATTTGATTTTTGGATATTTTCCGTTTGTACCCCCCCAGAATGTTATGCCCCCCCCTCAATTACAGCGCACGTGTCATTACAAAGTAAATTGTTATGTGGAAAAATTACACGTGCGTCTGGGGGCGCAAAAATATGAAGCCACTAAGCTGGTGAGCGCAAATGGAAAAGATCCCATTTTTTTCATGATTCGTATAAAGTAATCGGATCTTTTTCAGTTAAGCCCCCCCCCCAATAAGCTATGCAAACCCAGTTACAGAGCAAGTGCAATTACATACTAAAATATGGCACTTGCGTCTGGGGGATGCAACTACTATGCACCCACTAAGCTTGTGGGTCACAAACGTAAAAGAAAAAAGCAATAAAGGGTGCTCTTTGTTTTTGCCATTTAAAGTGACGGAAACCATTCAGTCAGATTGCCAAGAAATTTGAACATAACAAAATTTGGCCAGTTGTCACTCACTCCAACGAGGTGAAGAAAAATAATTATCCTTTAATATTCAAAATAGATTGTGTATTATTAAGCGTTCAATTAGCATACAAGTTAGATAAATGAGCGTTTAAGGTAGCCTTGCTTCATCAAAAAATTTTCTAATTTCTGAATCGACAATTGGTTTGTTACATAAATAACTCTATTTGGTGCTATTTAAGGTAAGTTGCCGTTTAATCTGAGTAAAATTTTAATTAACTACAATCTGGTTTTCTCAAAACGGATTAGTGAGTGCATGTTATTTGCACCCCACGGACACACGTGTCATAATTCTAAATAGTGGTTTACTATGTAATGACACTTGCTCTCAAACTGGGCTTGCATAATTACTCCAAGGCACAAACGAAAAATATTCCAATTCTGAAAATATACTAATAATTTTTTGGGAGAGTTTTAGAAGACAGATTATTGAGACTGCTAGAGTGCAGTTGATGTGTTTAATTTTCGGTAAATTTTATTTGCAAGGAACAAGGGTGTAAGAGTGTAAAAAGAAACGATACAAGTCATAACGGTGGAAAGAGGGTAATTTTGCAAAGAGCGTAAAAAGAGTGGACAAAAGAGTGTAATTAAAGTGTACTTTCTTATAGTACACTTTCACACTCTTTTCTCCAATAAATAACAGCGGAAAACGGATTACACCCTAATCCCCGCTAATTAGGGGTGAAATTGGGGATTGAAACCTCGGCCCGGGTTCATTACAGTTGTCTTAATATTTTTTTACGCAAACTTGTTCATAATTTCGCATAATACTTTGAGGTTCTTGAAAGTTCGTATAATCAAGGCTGAAACTTATTATTCAACTTACTATAATGTCATATCGCTTTTTCCACGCATATTCCGCTTTTTTTTAAAAAAAAAATAAGGCGTAGCACTGTCATTTGACATAGTTACCATTATTTTACAACTAATTTGCAAACTAGGAGGTCCGTATACCTTAACCAACCGCTAAGTAGCAGTAGCAAAAAATGGAAAAAAAATTCTGTATTTATCCAAAGTAACTTTAACTTAGCAAATGATCATCGAACTTCCTGGAGCAGCACCATGCAGGTAAATTTCATCCTTGTAAGTTTAATGACCTTGTTTAAGTTTGATATCAATTTTTGAAAAAACTACAATTATTCAAGAAAACTACGGTCACAATAAAATATATTTTCATCATGTTTTAGCTCCAAGACTTTTCAAAACATATAAATTACAAATTTGAAAATTCGAGAGCTTTTTGCAAAATGTCATAAATCGAGATGTATTACGTTAATCTCCAGTTTTGAAAATTGGCTGTAATTTATAGTTTCGTTTTCAAAATTTTCAACTTTATAGTCAAATCTAACTTTAATGAAATTTATAAGATTCATTTATGTAACAATCAAATTATAAAGAATCATAAGCAAATTTTCAAAATCTTTAGATTAAGAACTTCCAATCTATTCTGTTTCACCCCCCCCCCCCCCCCCCCCAAAGTGTTTTTATAACCCCCAGTTACAAATTATGTGATGTTATATGGCACGTTACTATGTAAGAAAATACCACGTGCGCCTGGGGGTCATAAAAAATTTATGCTCACTATGCTGGGGGGGGGGGCAAAACAGAATAGATCCAGAACTTTTTTTGCAAGTAGTTAAAATATTATCTTTAAAAATAAGCGGATCTTTTCCGTTTGTGCCCCTCATTTTAGTGGCTGCATATTATTTGCACCCCCAGACGCACCTGCATTATTTTTACATAGTGATTTACTATACGATGACAAGTGCTCTGTAACTGGGGGGCATAACGTCCTGGGGGGACAGGGAAGATCCAAATAAGCAAAGCAGAAGAAATAAATTGGTTACAATGAAAAAAAACTATCAAAGAAACAAAAAACAGATTTAATTTTACAGAAAAACTGTTACAGAAATATTTTGATCAAACCACTAATGATAACGAGAACGTTCCGTTGTCAAATCACACTGGAATTATGGGTCTGCAATCTACACAGAAACAACAACAGCAGCAACAATGTGTACAAAGAAAACCCCTTTAAAAATCAATTTATTTTTAATGAAAAAGAGTTGTTATCAAATCGAAAATATTCATAGTAGAGCGGCAAAAACAAAGTTGTTCAGCTAAAAAATATCGTAACTGACTAACGTCGGGCGAATTTTTCTGAAACGTCCGCGGAACAGTTTGCTTCCACAGTACCCAGATGAAGCTCAGAGATGCCAGCATGGGGGAGTGGAGTAGGGTGTGAGTGATGTGGGGGGAGTCAAGCGATTGCGGGGTAGGTTTGAGAAGGGTGGACAAAATGGGTTCGAAACCACCAGATGGGGGAGGGTGGGCTTGGGATGTGCTGGGGGTATGTGGCATTGATCGTTGATAGGGGATCAAACAATCAAGTTTAAGAACAGCACATCCAACCATGAAATTCTCACCTGAAAAAAGTTTGAAGAATTGAGTTCTTAAAAACTGGTTAGGCGTAAATCTCTAAGAGAAATTAATGCCCTCCGAAAGTTACCTGTTTGTCCAGCTAAGCCAAAAATGGAGCAGGAGTTCAAACTCGGTGATCAAGTAAGATCTTGCTACAACAGAGTCCAACAGCGCACTCAAGCAACTAGACCACAATCGGCCGTGGATGCAAAATAGCAAAAAAAACAACCTTGAGATCAATCACAAAGAAGCACATTGAAGAAGAGAAACTATTGGAATGCTATGGGTGCAACAATTACCTTATTAATTTGTTTCAATTGATATTTTGGAAAAACGCCTTACGAAAGATGGCTATTTTTGGATAAAGTGTTCAAATATGATGCACGAGTACTTAGACACGGTCTACAAAACAATTGTTCCAGATGCTAGGCTTGTAATGAAAGCATCCCATCTGGCTGGTGATTTAATGGATCCTCTCATATGCTTCTCTTGTCTTATGCTCAGTAAAAACTCCTCACATGTGTTCGGGTACAAGTGGGATCAACGACACTCTTGCCGTGAGCTAAAGTACCACCAGCTCCATCACAAAATGTTTAACGGAACGCCTGGTTTTATGTCTTGTGTCTAAATTTTTGATCCCTCTGTTCATGTAACACAATTCACCGTGGAAGCACGTTTAATACTTAGGGTTAATTGTTGTTTCAGTGGACAGAATTGGTTCGAGGACTCAATTGGTAGGTTCCCCGCAGAATTCCACGGCTAGCACAAAGTACAAAACAATCAAGTTACTTCTCACGACCCACAGTTTGGCCTTACTAGGACTCTACATGTTTGGTGATAGCCCGGGTTGAGAAATTGCGACGAAATCGAAGCAAGAACTGTCGTTTTTGGTCGACTTTTGTCAGTTTCGTCGGTTTTTTATGTAGGAAAAGTCGATTATCCACGTTTTCGTCGGTTTTGTCGGTATTTGATGTAAGAAGTGTCGATTAGCGTAGTTTTCGTCGGTATTGTCGGTTTTGGCAGTAAGAAGTGTCGATTATCGTCGTTTTTTGTCGGTATTGTCAGTCTCAATTTGTTTTAAATACAAAATAAATAGAAGAAAACTAAGTGACAAGTGGTGCAGTAGAGGAGGAGGTGGCTAGGAATATAGGGGTCCAAGGTTCGAATCCTGGCAGGGACTGTCCGGTTTGTGAGATTTTTAGAATGGCAAAAACCGACGATTCTTACGTTAAAATACCGACGAAAACCGATCAAAACGACGAAAAAAACGTAAGGGCTTTGATCGGTTTTGGCGAAGTAAAAGCGACGAAAACCGACGATTTCTTATGTTTAAATCCGAAGAATTTCTCAACACGGGAGCTCTCCTTTTTTTATTGCTGCCGCATTTATATGATCCAAGTAGCTTCTCCTTTCATTGAGACTAAAACAAACTTTTCGGTTGTCTTGTACAAGGCATTTATTACAGCTATGAAGATAGTGACCTTCTTAAATAGGATTTAGTAGCAACTCTACTCGCTCAACGCCTAAGAAAAATTTTGTTAAGCGCTAACCGTGGATAAAGTTTTCGTGTGAACTGAGAATACCATCGTTTTGCGGTTGACAAACATAACAAGTTGGCACCCAATCTTCATTGCAAACCAACTGAGCGAAATACTGGAGTACGGCAGCGTTTGACTAACCAAACCCGTTGCCACTTCTGCTAAAAACATTGCAATTTTCCTTACTTCAAGCAATCTTGCAATGAATGACCCTTCTGAAATTGGAACTAGAAGTCGCACAGGCGTAAAAAGTTTATTGAACGCTAACCGTGCTTATGTTTTCTTTGAGTGGACTGAAAGTATCATAATTTTGCATCGAGGATGAAATCAAAAAGTAAGCACCCAATCTACATGTCAAACAAGGTGAGAAAAAAGGTGAGTATGCTAGCGTTTGACCAGTGGAATTTTTGGGAGCGCTGACCGTCTTTAAAGTATTTGTGTGGACTGTTAACACCACCGTTCTGCAACGGAAAAAGACATCAAGTTAGCACCCAAGTTTCACTGCAAACCACGTGATGAAAATTTTAGTATTTCGCCAGTGTGTGACTAATAGAACCACGTTGTAATCTGTGATTATTCGGTCAATTCCCGCACCATGGAATTCAAGTTGAGGTTTGCAACCCAGTAGCAGGTTGAAATCTTTGAAAAAGTAAATATAAAGTTGAAAATCTTTAGCTTGTGCCTTACATTAAAAACGACATTTTAGCCCATGAAAAACTTGATGAAAACATCTCATTTTCACCTACCTCAGCAACCAAGTTTGTCAAACAACAAATTAACTTTCTGACCGTTTGATAACTTCAGCTTCATCAAACACTCCTCCGAATATCTTCCTACATGCTCCACTTTTTTACCGTCACGCAAAAGTTACCGTAACAACATTGGCAGCAAAGACGAGCTTGCAGAGCTTGACGAAGCTGAGCGTCACCGACCAGTATTTTGTTCAGAAAATATTCGACCTATTCTATTTCGCCCTTCCGGTGTTTTTATGAACCTCATTTACAAACTCCATGTTGTTATATAGCACGTAATTATGTAAGAAAATAGCACGTGCGTCTGGGCGTAATAAAAAAGTATGCTCACTTAGCTGCGAGGGGAGGGGCGAAACAGACTAGATCCGAATGATCAAGAACCGCAAAAAAAAACTTTGTTGACAGCAAACTCGTCAGAACGAGCTAGAATTTTCTCAGTTCTCATCCTATTGCTGAGTTAATGGTCTCATCCGTTCTTCTCATCAACTCGGGTGACTAGTGGAAATTAACTTTGTCACTAAGATTCCTATCCTGCTGGATACGCATCATAATTTTGTTTTATTTTTTTGGAGCAGACTCACGTAGAAACATATCATGAACGCAACTTCTATTTACAAGCTAAAGAACAAAACGTAATGCAGACCTCAAATTACGTTATCAACTGCGTTTCATTAAATTGGCATTTATTTTGTGCAGAAGTTCTGCGCGGCAACGATTCAAACAATTAAAGCTAAACTTCCGGAGAGAGAGAGACTTGCATATTAGATTTTTTCACTAACCAACCTCAAATATGATGAGTTTCGCCGTTTTTATCTCACTGGCTGCCGGATAATCAAGAAGAGTTGGGGATTCCTCTTCAACTGGCTCATTATTTTTGCTTTCAATATTGAACTCATCTCATCCATGGATGCTAGTTCCTTCGTAATTGAAATTGAACGGTTCATTTATTGCTTCGCGCTGTTGTATGTCTTCATTTATATGCTCAGATTTTTGTATGAACTTCATCGAAGTCTATAAAAAGCTCCGTGAGAACACTGAAAAAATGAGTGCCCTTAACATTGTCGAGTAGTGTGCACATGAACGCACCATGTGGAAGTTTAATCCGGCATTCGCGCCGCACCAATATGAAACCTGAGAGGCTGGATCTTAGTTCTAGGAGAGAATTGTATACAATACTCGGGAGAACTCGCCTCATCTATCAAACTTTGAACACCACAGTTCATACTGTTTGAACAAACGTACTTTGGGCATTCAAATACGCTTTCTAGGCATTCGAATGAGCATTGAACCTGCGTCAGCTAACGCACGCAAGCCCTGATTTGTCCAATATAAGTAAAGTGACACCTACACACGTTTTACTCGGTAACCAGAAAACCAGAAATCCTTTAGGTGTTGGCGTTTTCAAATTTAATCCTTGTAAAAAAACAGTTGTGAACAACAAATCGCGCGCAGTCGTATGCCAATGCAGTTTGGGCACGTTCGCATAAAGAGTATGTACCTTTTCTGAACCCTTGACCTAAGTGGCAAACGGCTGCCGAGCAGCAATTCGAGGTCCACGACTCAGTTTGGATATTCAATTTGGAACTATTCTTTTTTGGCCCCCTCAGCTCAGTGAGCATAATATTTTATGACCCCCAGGCGCACGTGCTTTTTTCTTACATAGTAACGTGCTATATAACAACATATGATTTGTAACTGGGGGTCGTAAAAAACAGTGGGGGTGGGTTCGAAACAGAAGAGATCCGTCAACTTCCGTTGAGATTACTAAAAATTTGGATCTATTCTTTTTCGGCCTCAAGTGTTTTTTATGACCCCCAATTACAAATTATATATTGTTATTTAGCACGTTACTATGTAAGAAAATATCACGTGCGCCTGCGGGTCATAAAAACTCTTGCTCACTAAGCTGGAGGGGGAACAGAATAGATCCGAAAAGTTGAGCAAAAATGGAACAAAAATCGAATGAGATCTAAGAAGAAAATGTACGCTCACTAAGCTGGGGGACCGAAACAGAATAGATCCAATAAATTATATTGGTTGCGCTTTTTTCAGTCCTGAAAAATTTAGGTTTGAAGGAACGTATTGTTGACAAAACCTATACCAAGTTCTGTCAAAAAACATTGGTAGATCTGCAGTTTTTGACACCATTACTATTGCCTTTTTATCGTGATGACTATAGTAAGTCCCATAAAGTTGCAACGCAAGCGAACGTTCGAAAAGCTCGGGGCATGCAAATGGGCAGTGTTTTGCTATATATCTGCATGTTTTAAATTTGAACTTTGACCTTTGAAACGTTCGATAGCGTTGCAACTTTATGGGACTGACTATATTACGCGTTTTTGTCTTGATGTGAGCTCAATTGCAGTCAAAATTATGATTGCCATGTTGAAAGATATTATTGCTTACTCTATTATGCTGAATTAATACAACAATTTTGCGTTTTACAACCTATATGCAACTTTCGTAGCAACCAACAGTCCCTTAAACCCCAAATGTTGGTCTAGGGTCTTTCCCATCATGGCCCCCTTTAGTGGTCAGATAACCTATAGCCCCCCAATCATGGTAATTATACCATAATAGGGGCTATAATTTCAAGATGGGGCAGCTATAATGGGAAAGACCCTTGGTTTATAGCACGTTATTGTTTAAAAAAATAGTTCGGGGGTGGCATAAACAATTGTATACCAAGTAGGCCAAGAACCAAAGGATCCCTCAATAGATGATGCCAATTGAAGGATTCTAAATATAAAATAACCTTGACCCTCCAAAGCAGCTACTAGGCAAAGTGGAGGGTGGTGAGGTGACAATATATCAGTTGTGTTGTGGACATAGGCTTAGTTATCATTATTACAGACCCCTCCCTCACCGATCCTGGTGGGAGTTTTCCCGATCTGCCCCTACCCCCCCCCCCTCCCCCCCTTAGTGTTCATATAACTCTTACGCCCCTCAAGCGAGCGTTCTATTTTATACATAAAAGCATGTGTGGAGGGAGGGTTGCTATAATGGGTAACGCCCATGCTTTTTCCATAACTAATAAATCAGGACTTATCTCTCTCTAGCCCTTCGGTTGACTAAATTAGGACCCTTCCTCCTCGCTCCTCCATCGTATCCATTAACATGTAAAAGACGAAACGTTGACGTTAACGAGTTTGAAAGTATATTCTGTCCCATAAAGTTGAAATAAGCGAACGTTCGAAAACGTCAAAAACAGGCAATTGAGCATCAAATTGGTCATTTGAATGTCAAGGTTTTTTCGATTAAGCTTATATAGCGTGTCCCATAAAGTTGAAATAAGCGAACGTTTCAAAAGCCACAGGTTGGAGTTCAAAGGTCAAAGTTCAAATTTAAAACATGTAGAAAAAATTGAAGAATAGAAGTTTAATGGAAAAAAACATTGCCATTCAAATGACCAATTTGATGCTCACTTGCCTGTTTTTGACGTTTTCGAACGTTCGCTTATTTCAACTTTATGGGACAGACTATATATTCATCAACTTTTTTCTACATATTTTAAATTTGAACTTTGACCTTTGAACTCTAACCTGTGGCTTTTGAGACGTTCGCTTATTTCAACTTTATGGGACACGCTATACCAAGTACGAACGCAAACGAGAAACGACTAGATGAAATAATTCTCCACGGTTGAGGTACAGGATATATCCCCCCCCCCTCGTTTGGGTTGGTAAAAAAACCCTTTGGGCGAAAGAATAGATCCAAATTAGCAATCATAACTGGCAAATCGGACCGGCCTAGGCTTAATTAAAAGTCATTTTTTACCTAAAGTGCTTCAAAAGAATATAGATCTGTCACATCATAGAACCTCATCAGGGTAGTTATACGATAAATGTCTGTTGTCATTTCGTGGGGGGGGGGGGGCTTTAATGAAAAATATTCAGATATTTTGGGGAGATCTGTTCTGTTTCGGCCCCCCCAGTCCCCCCTCCCAAAAAAAACAATCTAAGGAATGTTATGTAGCACATTACTAAGTAAAAAATAGTGCACCCATGGTGACCAATGTTATATGCCCTCTAAGCTGGGGGGGGGGGGGGGGGTTGGATGATAGGGGGGTGGGGTTGGATAATGGGGGAGGGGGGGTATTGTGAGGGGGTATGAATGATCGATGATCGTTCATTGGCCGGTACTCATTTGTGTGAGCTTTTAATGTGTGGCTGATCAAACTTTGTAGACCATGGCAAACATTGCTACAAAAAATTGTGTTCACTTTGAATTGACTTTCGATTTTGAATTCACTTTCAATTTTCGAGTCACTTATGATTTTTGAGATCGCCCACTTTTCTGATATTTCACAAGTCCATGGTAAAAAATGCGGCAAGATTTTTCTATAAGACTAACGTAATTACTCTCACTAATCGCATAAGCCAGAACTTGTAACGTAGATTTATTACAAAGACCTAATAGTTCAAATCGTATATAATTATATACTTATCGGAGATGAAATTATCAACGTAAGTACTTTCATTATTTAGAACCTGCGATTTTTGTTGTTACCCGGGTCGAGGCCGAATGGTTATCTTGTAAGAACTTACAAGTTAACCATTCGACTTGCAAGGCTCTCACAAGTTAACCATTCGACCTACAAGATACTTAAGTTAACTTTTCGCACACACACACACACACACACGCACACATACACATGCACATACACACATACACGCACACATACACATGCACATACACACATACACGCACACATACACATACACATGCACATACACACATACACGCACACATACACGCACATACACACACACACACACACACACACATCACACATACGCACTAAACCATAAATTAAACGTTGCCGGACATGAATGTAAACGATTGTTTGGAAAAAATTAGAATCTGTAAGTGTGAATTGAATTATAAAGGGTATAAAAGAAGGGCCATTATTGCGAGAAAATACCGACATATGAATTTAAAAATTCAAAGAGTGTCATTGTTTTTGAACATGATCGATCGCAAAGAAGCTAATTGAGATCTACAGTTTTTCAAATGGATCTCTCTTGAATTGATAAAATTAAAAAACATTTTGTCTACTTAGGTAAAATTGTATTATATTATCCAAACAGATCAACTAACTCCACGCGCAAGTTCTACGCCAAATGACTGAATGTTAAAGCCAATTAACCAATAAGAGTTGTGCTCGACCGGAACGAACTTGCAAGAAACTTAAAGTTAGCCATTCGACTTACAAGTTCTTACAAGTTAACCATTCGACTTAAAATTCTTACAAGTTAACCATTCGACTAAAGATTCGACTTGCAAGTTCTTACAAGTTAACCATCTTTTGCAAGAAACTTGCGAAATCTGCGAAATCTTGCGAAATCTTACAAGTTATCTTATCTTATCTTTTGCAAGAAACTTGCAAGTTCTTACAAGTTAACCATTCGGTCTCGACCCGGGGTAAAGAAACAAATTTTTGTTCTTCGGGCAAATCAAATCAAACTTACATGAAAAAATTGTTAACGTAACCGTTAATAATTTCAATTTAATGGTCAATGTTCCCCTTTTAGGGTCCTGGCGACGATGGTCGCGGTGAGTACGGTAATTTTGCTTGTGGTACTAATGGTTTTCGCTCGATACATGGATAAGAAAATGGCCGAGGACAGATATCAAATGTTAAACGGGACAACGACGGCTGAGCCAGAAGTAGAAGAAAGTTACGCTAACCAGGCTGAAAATGACTCTCGAATCCGTCGCGAAGTTGAACTTGTCGATGACGATCACACCAGTAACGACACTGACAGCAACTCTACAGATCGAGAGAAGCGAAACGCTTTTTATATTAAAGCTAAATACAGCTATGACAAAAGGAATAAGGCCGACAAGCATGAAAAACAAGGTCATCACTCTCGAGAGCGTCGCGAGGTTGAAGTTGCGGAACCTGTCGATAACGATAGCATTAGCAACGACACTGTCAGCAACTCCACAGATCGAGAGAAGCAAAAAGCTTTTTATATTAAAGCTAAATACAGCTATGACAAAAGGAATAAGGCCGACAAGCATGAAAAACAAGGTCATCACTCTCGAGAGCGTCGCGAGGTTGAAGTTGTGGAACCTGTCGATAACGACGATAGCGCCAGCAACTCGACCAGGCGGGAAAGGAGAAATGCTAATTATATTAAGGCCAAGCATACTTCTGACAAAAGGCACAAGACTAAGAAGGGCGGCGAGTAAGGGAGTTTTGTATGTCCACAACCAATTCTGCATGGAAAACTGATTCTCAAGTGAATATAGCCTTTTTATTATGCTCGTCGTATGCTTGTACACTTGAATTTGATATGCCTGGTCATTTTCGTTTTTGTATTTCGATGCTTTTAACCTGAAATTATGAGTTTGCTTTTAATGCATATTGTATAACGACTTTGTTTTTTGTCGTTGATGTGCATGCCTAATTTAAGTAACTACCGTTGAGATAATTCACGAAAATTAATAAAACTAGTTTTGTATCCTAGATCAATCGAATGAGCGATCCTAAGCGTATGTTGGTAACATTAGCACTGCAATACCTTTGCATGCATTGCCGACATTGCAGACTGAAACGATCCGATTTTGAGATCCTGCCACCCGGGTCGAGGTTTGGCGGTGAATTTTCGTAAGAAATGCGGTGAAATGCGGTGAAAAAAGATAATTTTCACCGCGTATTACTTACATCTTTTTGAGGTGAATGCGGTGAATCGCGGTGAATTATTTATTTATTTTCACCGCGTTCTCAGTATTCTTACAAAAAAGAATCGTACCCACAGGGGTTCACACCTCTGACCTCCTGCATGCCTTCCTTTGCTTAGTCCACTGTGCCAACTTTCACTTACATCATTGAAATTTCTTGTGAATATAAAAATCAGATTAAGTAAACTTTGGAAATCATAAGCGGTGAATTTTTGTAAGAAATGCGGTGAATTTCGCGGTGAATTTTGTAAGAAATGCGGTGAAATGTGGTGAATTATTTTTTTTCAACCGCATTCACCGCTTTCACCGCATTTCTTACATTAATTTGCCACAAGTTGATGCGGTGAATTTTTGTAAGAAATGCGGTGAATTTTGTGAATTTTTGTAACGCGGTGAAATGTGGTGAATTATTTATTTTCACCGCATTCACCGCAATCACCGCATTTCTTAATTACCCTAAAACCTCGACCCGGGCATGGGCACCCAGATCCTTCGGAACTTGATTTACAGCACACTAACCATGGTTAAGATAGGTTACCACGAGGGTATTAACCCATGAGTGTATATGCGGTATGAATGATGCTCAGCACAAATTTAACGTAAATTTTTCACGTGTGTAAATTTAACGTGTGTAAATTTCTCCCAAAAAATAGCCGTGATTCTCTTAGTAATAAACTCTTAGTAAATTTATGAACATTTTATGGTTTTGGAAGGTTGCCACCACATTTCTAATTTATTTCTGAATGTGTATCCAGCAATACGAACATCTACAAATCACGATTAAATGTACCACATCTTCCAGCACCCATGTCCTAGCTATCCCTATCTACCCGCTTGCTCCCTTTTTTCCTAACCACCAGCTTTCGCTATCTATGAAAAAATTGACCAAAATTGGTTAATTCTTCAGCGGAAAAATTGTCTGCCCCAGAGATGACTCGGCCCCAGAGATGAATTTTGTGTCAAACAAAAACAGATCAAATTCAAAAAATTTGGAAAGGACAAAACGATGAAATGACATTTTGAAGCTGCAAATTTGTGATATAAGACCATTTTTTAAAAAACACGATACCTTTGGCGTTTTAGGTGCTTTTTATTCGTCGCCAAGAACTAGAAGGGGTCACTATGGGATATGGGTCACAATTTTGGCCCAATAAGAGGGTTATTTATCACTCTTTTATATGCCTTGCGAATCCTCGTCCATTTCGTTTACTTTTTGGGTTGTACCCAAAGTGGTTGTACAAGAAAAACCTTATAGTCTACATTAGACGCTCTCCTAATCCAATCGCTCTGTGATCGTGTATTGGCGCTTCTATTATTTTAAAAATGACAATCTTACAAAACGTGACCGAAATCGTGCTTGATCTAGTCTTTGAGCATGGGATTCAATGGGAAGCTGAAAGAGTGGGAAGTTGAAAGAATTAATATACGTTGTTAGGGAACGTCATGTCTGTCATGCCCCAGCTCTCAGGATGTGTGGCGTAATTTGCTTCCACGTAGGCCTTCCTTAATCGAGAGTGAAATGACCTGATCGTCCACGCAGAGGCATACCGATTTTACATGTAAGTACCCTCCAGGAGGGTTTCAGTCTTTTTACAGAGCGAAATTGAATGCGTCGGCATTAACGTCAAGGGTTGAAGGTTTAGACACTTGCGCTGCCAATATTTGTTTCTAGTGCTTGTTGAGAATTGCGGGTCGAGGGTATTTGCTTCGATTGTAATGAAAATTTTGTTATCGGAGTCTGACATGATTAAAACAAACAGATTTCGAGCAGCGAGCCCGGCGGAAAACGGTTTTCTATTCGGTGACTGGCGTTAGTGAATGTAATTTAAAGTTTCTGTAGAGCTTTTAGCATTATTTGGGGTAGTAATATTAACTGCTGCATTTTCTGCCGCGAACTCCTCGTTAAATTCCACATAACGTGAATTTTCTAACATTGGGTCATCTTTATGTTGAGTTTGTAAGAATTCAGTGTAATTCATTGCGTTGATTACAAAGTGTTTTGCTCCCCATTTGATTGCATATAATTTAGATATAAAGCCGAGTAATTTTATGACCCCAGGTTACAAATTATATGTTATATAGCCCGTTACGATGTAAGAAGATAGCACGTGGGCTCATAAAAAATTTATTATCACTAAGCTGGGGGAGGCGAAACAGAATAGATCCGAATTTTTCATCATTATTCGAAATTTGGGCATTTCCCATTATAGCCCTCCCATGAAATTTTAGCCCACCATTATGAAATAATTACCATGTTTGGGTTTTATAAATTTTATTACCACTAAGCTGGGGGGCTGTAATGGGAAAATCCCCAAGGATCACGGAAAGTATAATCAACTGGCGAATTTTCGAGCCCGGTAGATGATTTATTGTAAAATCAAGCTGTAGCAGTCTATCAATCCAACATGTTTATCTGCTATTTTAAAAATCAAGTTGATCTTTGTTCAGGAATAATTGATAATGATGCTCTATGATCAGTGATGACGTGAAATGATCTACCTCAAAGTATTTGACATTTTCGATTGCCCCAACAACATCTAAAGATTCCAGATCAAAAAGGCTATTGCGTTCCTCTTTTATACTGAGAAATGGCATTGCAAACATTGTATTTTACCAACCTTTATCTTCTTGCTGCTCTAATGCTGCTCCTTGACTTTGGCGTGATTTAAAGTGTTCTTTCTGATTATCATTCCATTCAAACGACGTTTTTTTTCAGAAAGGTTTTAATGTGTGGCATATTTGTGATAGTTTCAGAGAAAAAAAAATTCCAGATATTGGACTGATCATAGGAAAGAGCGTAATTTTTTCAGATTTCGAGATGACTTTATTGCTTGAACTGCTTTTATTTTGCTGTACAGTGGTGTCATGCCCGTTGAAGTAAGTTTTCGGCTCAAAAATTTTGTTTTTTGTTTAGCAAAATGACATTCTCGTAAATATATTTGAAGATTTTCTTCGTTAAGGTTTTGGAGGCACTTTCTGACTAGGTTCATATGATCGTCATATGTTCTTTTGCTGAAAGTTAAAATGTCGCCCTGGGAACAGAAAGTTATTCTTAGTCCTATTAGTGTGTAATTAATGGCTTTCTGAGGATTTGTGGGCATATCCGTAAAATCTTGTTTTAAAGCGATGTGTGCCTGTCATTTCAGCATTTACATTGGTAATGTTCCAATGGCGTGCCGTATTAGGGTGTGAATTGAGCTGATTTTAAGCTTATTGCTGATATATTGTTATGAAATAAGCCGTGCCATTTGGAGCATTATTGCTAAATGTTTGGGAAAATGTTTGTAATAGGAAGTCAAAGTTGGGCATTTGATATTTAATTTTCTACATTGGGTAGTTTTTAACTTTTGAGTCAAGTGCTAATTTTATTGATCAATCTTTTATAGCTGTGACTGCAATTGGAGATATACACAAATTTGGTTCGAACAAATGGAGTGTTTTTCTATATGTCGTTCCCTGAACAAGTTTTCAAGTTGTTTGCTGACTTTTGTTTGCAGATGTATCGGAACATTGTCTTATGTGGCGTTACGCTCTGTTGTTTTAATGGAATTTTAATTTCACAATATGTTTCTTTTATTTTCCCAAAAACTCTTCAGCTATTACTCTTTTAATGGGGCATTGGTCTTTAAAAAATTTTTGTTTGTATTTTTAGTGGTCGTTGTGTAATACAAATTTCGGATATATCAAAAAGATCTCTTCAATAATTGGCCGGTCACTATCTGTTACTACAAGGAGTTTTGTTTTTTCGATATTCCAATCCTTAGTTCTTACCGGAGTTTCTGAACGTCCCAGCGTTTTGACTATTTCGTTTGAATAAGTTCTGAACTCGCCCGTCCTTTCTGGACCATTTTGACTCTACGTTATTGTACGTGATTAGTTTTGCCAAGAAGAGGTTTAAACTTGAACAGGCTCTGATCGAGTCTAATGGCGAAGAACAATAGTTTTTTTCCGATGGTCAATATTAAGTCCAGAGGTGTATTTTGTTTGCGAGTTGATTAGAAATCACGGTAAGATGATTGTCTTCGAACGGGTTGAAATTGGATGAGAACTTTTCATTGTAAATTTTGATGTTATTTACAGGGTTTTCGATTTCATTTTCAGTTTCAAATTTACTTACCAGTCTAGTATTGGCGTTGTTCCGAAGATCGTTAAGCGTCTTAGAAATACGTCAGCAAAAAGATTTTTCATCCCTCAATGATAACGTATAAACACTTTGCGCACTTCGACACTTGCTATTACCTCTGAGATTTTTGAAGTTATTGCCTTCGCGATTGTTTGCTACTCTTCCAAGTTTTTTAGGTTTAATGTCACGCCGCGAAATCGCTGTAGAAGTTGAACTGTTTTTCTTGCAAATTGTTTGATGCAAACCGTTGATAGGTTATGTGACCCGTCTTCTTGTTGATTGCGAGTTCTCTCTGGTTCCACTGTAGTTTTTCTCGATCGATTTCAATATCAGACATGTTAGTGATGAAACAACCCCTGATTACCTCGTATTTTCAATGGGCCTCTATTACCTTGTTTTTAAATTATTCTATATTTTATCTTTTTTTTCTGTTTCCTTGAAAACAAGATGTATCTGTGGATAGTGGTGTTTCGAGGGCGGATGAAGGCTTGCTCCAGCATTTTCCATAGTTGTCCTGTTTTTGGATTGCTGCTTTCTTCGTGGGAAAATTTTGTTGGTTAATTTTTGTCTCCCTTCTATTCCTATAGTTAAGTACTCCTCGAACTCCTTGTTAAATTCCTCATAACGTGAATTGTCCAACATTGGGTCATCTTTATGTTGATTTTGCGGTGCGAAGTCAGTGTGTTTCATTGCGTTGATTACAAAGCGTTTTGCTCCCCATTTGAATGCATATATATAGATGTCAAGCCGAGTAATTTTTATGACCCCCGGTTACAAATTATATGTTGTACAGCACGTCACGATGTAAGAAGATAGCACGTGGGCTCATAAAAAATTTATTATCACTAAGCTGGGGGAGGCGAAACAGAATAGATCCGAATTTTTCATCATTATTCGAAATTTGGTCATTTCCCATTATAGCCCTCCCATGAAATTTTAGCCCCCCATTATAAAATAATTACCAAGTTTGGGGGCTATAAATTTTATTACCACTAAGCTGGGGGGATGTAATGGGAAAATCCCCAAGGATAACGGAAAGTATAACCAACTGGCGAATTTTCGAGCCCGGTAGATGATTTATTGTAAAATCAAACTGTATCAGTCTATCAATCCAACATGCTATCTGCTATTTTAAAAATCAAGTTGATCTTTGTTCAGGAATAATTGATATTGATGCTCTATGATCAGTAATGACGTGAAATGATCTACCTCAAAGTATTTGACATTTTCGATTGCCCCAACAACACCTAAAAATTCCAGATCAAAAAGGCTATTGCGTTCCTCTTTTATACTGAGAAATGGCATTGCAAACTTTGTATTTTACCAACCTTTATCTTCTTGCTACTCTAATGCTGCTCCTGGACTTTGGCGTGATGCATTGCTTCTGAAACGAGTTAGTTTATCAACTTTGAAATGTCCGTTTTAAGTGGTCTTTGAAATTCTATTTGAAATTTCTTTATAGTGTTTTTTGATAATCATTCCATTCAAACGACGTTTTTTTTCAGTAAGGTTCTAATGTGTGGCATATTTGTGATAAATTCAGAAAAAAAATATCCAGATATTGAACTGATCATAGGAAAGAGCATAATTTTTTCAGACTTCGAGATGACTTTATTGCTTGAACTGCTTCTAATTTACTGTACATAGGTGTCATCCCCCTTGAGGTAAATTTTCTGCTCCAAAATTTAGTTTTGTGTTTAGCAAAATGACATTTTTGTAAATTAATTTGCGGATTTTCTTTATTAGAATTTTGGAGGCACTTTCTGACAAGGTTCATATGACCGTCATATGTTCTTTTGCTGAAAGTTAAAATGTCGCCCTGGGAACAGAAAGTATTTTTGGTCCTATTAGTGTGTAATTAATGGCTTTCTGAGAATTTGTGGGCATATCCGTAAAATCTTGTTTTAAAGCGATATGTGCCTGTCATATCTGCATTTACATTGGTAAAGTTCCAATGGCGTGCAGTAGTGGGGTGTGAATTGATTTGATTTTAAGCTTATTGCTGATATATTGTTGTAAAATAAGCAGTGTCATTTGCAACATTAGAGCTAAATGTTTAGGAAAATGTTTGTAATAGGAAGTCAAAGTTGGGCATTTTATAATTATTCTTCTACATTGGGTAGTTTCTAACTTTTGAGTCAAGCGCTAGTTTTGTTGATCAAAGTTTTTTAGCTGTGACTGCAATTGGAGATATACAAAATATTGGTCCGAACAAATGGAGCGTTTTTCTATGTGTCCTTCCTTCAACAAGTTTTCAAGTTGTTTTCTGACTTTTGTTTGCAGATGTATCGGAACATTTTGTCCTATGTGGCGTTATGCTCTGTAGTTTTCATGGAATTTTAATTTCACAATATGCTTTTTTTTATATTCGATGAAATTTTGTTATTCCCGCAAACTCTTCAGCTATTCCTCTTTTAATGGGGCATTGGTCTTTGACAAAATTTTCTTAAAAAATTTGTCAGAGACCACGTATAAACACTTTGCGCACTTCGGCACTTGCTAATACCTCTGAGGTTTTTTAAGTTATTGCCTTCGCGATTGTTTTCTACTCTTCCAAATTTTTTAGGTTTAAAGTCACGCCGCGAAATCGCTGTAGTAGTTGAACTGTTTTTCTTGCAAATTGTTTGATGCAAACCGTTGATAGTTTATGTGACCCGTCTTCTTGTTGATTGCGAGTTCTCTCTGATTCCACTGTAGTTTTTCTCCATCGATTTCAATATCGGACATGTTAGTGATGAAACAATCCCTGATTACCTCGTATTTTCAATGGGCCTCTAATACCTTGTTTTTGAATTATTCTTTATTTTATCTTTTTTTCTGTTTTCTTGAAAACAAGATGTATCTGTGGATAGTGGTGTTTCAAGGGCGGATGAAGGCATGCTCCAGCATTTACCATAGTTGTCTTGTTGTGGGATTGTTGCTTCCCTCGTGGGAAAAATTCTTGGTCAATTTTCATCTCCCTTCTGTTCCTATAGTTAAGTATAGATGTGAAGCACTTTCTTGACGCACATCGTTGATGGCTTTTCGCTGCACAAATTTCAAATGTTACATAAAATTTTAATTCAAATGGTTTTTTCTACTTTTTGAAAATTTTGATGGAGCCATTCATTTTCATTTCTTGAGAAGTGACATTTTGATCAACACATTCTTTATTAATTGTTGTCTAACTTTTTTAAGCATTTTTTGACAACGTTTATGTGTTTTTCCATAGTTCTGCGGCTCCTGTTGAGTAGTTCATCGGAAAAAGGACTTTGTTTGTTAATCCTATTAGAGTTGTATCAATAGCCCTTTAAAATTTGGCCGTCATATCCGTTAGTCTGTAGAATTTTGTTTTAAAGCCTTATGTAACGGACACATTGCAGCTTATAATATTTAGTTTCGGGATGTAGAATGAGCTGGATATAGGCGTACTTCATATCTTTTGCTGCAAAAAATGATGTGTTTTGCTCCGTTTTTATGCCCAAATTTTGCAAATTAATTTGCATCAGACTATCTTCTTTGGTCAATTGGTAATTTTTTTTTGCAATTTGATTTGTTAATGGAATTCAAATCGAGAGCTAATTTAATGGAGCCGTTCATTTTTAGTTTATATAAATTGGAGAAATGAAATTGTTATCAGAAGCTGCATTGAGTTTTTCAATCTGTCCAATTTCCAGTGTCTCAAACAGATCTTGTCCAATTAACGGTTGTTTTCTATTTTCCGCAATGACAAAATGGTTGTTTGCGATGCTCCAATTTTCATACTTAACTTGTGCCAATTTTCACAATCAACTTGTTCTAAATCATCTTGTCCAAGGGTTTTTACTGATTTATCAGAGGAAACTTTAATAGTACTTATGCTCTGTTACCCATTTTGCCTCCCTACAAGTATCCTTGATCTTCAATGCAAGATACAGTTTTCTTTATGATGCACTCTTATCTACAGTTTTGACACTGGTTTCATTCTTTGGTTATTATTTCTTTGCATTGCTTTTTACCATATTTTCGCAAAATTTTTCCTTATATTCTATTGTTGCACTTTTTTCCCAAAGCAAAACAGTTTCTTTTATGAAACGGTTGCCACGTTTTTGCACGGTTTCGACACTCTTTTGATTCTTTTCGCTTAGGGAAATTTACGTTGGTCTGTTGTTGACTATTTGAGTGGCAAAAACCAACAGTATTTTGAACACTGTTTTTATTTAATTGAAAAGTGCTGTTTTTTCTTTTTTTGGTTCTGTACTCTCACTTCCATATTTCTTACCATTTGCAGTATTTCTCCTGCTTCAGTTGTTTTGCGGAGCAAATGATGTTGTATTTTTTTGTCTGAGAAGTCTCTTATGATTGTTTCTTCAGTCTATGAAACAGGAATTCTCCGCTATTTTTTTGAGAGTGTGGTAGAAATGCTCTACATTTTCCATTTTTACCAGAAACAAGAGATACATATTGAAGGTGATGTTGCGGGTTCTCATGAATGCTGCTTTCATCACTGTCCGCAATTCGATTGTGGTCATATCGTTTACCACCGCGTGCGGTTCTTTGCGGTTTAAATGGCGTTCACAAAAAGGAGAAGCACTTATGATCTTAGTAATCCCATAGAAGACCACAACATAGTATTCCTGCAGCCTCCGCCTTCTGGTATTTTAACTCCAACCATTTTGTTTCCTAATCGGTTACTTCGGTTGGGTCATCAATCGGCTAGTCGTAATGGGGCTCGGGCGACAGGATTACTGCATCTGGCTTTGGATTGAGGAGAATGTCTTCAGTGATGCCCCCTTTGGTTAATATTGGAAGTTCTAGTTGTGTGCACCAATTTTTTCATCGTAGTGATGTTGATTGCCACATGAGTACTCCGGGATGCTGCTCACCGGGCCATGTGGTAAACGTTTTATGTGTACGTGAAAATTATTGTGATTTAAGGCCCGAATCAATTGGGTTAATTGTTTGTGCTGAGTGCTGCGACATTTATTAGATTTGGTTAGACTAGATGAATTAACGTGTGCTGATTCACAGAGCGAATCAATTTTAATCTAAACAAATTGTCAATCGTGGTGCACTTTAGCTAGATTACCAATTTTTTGTTTTTGCTGTGTACATTAACTACCTTACACTTCTAGTGGAAAACAGCACATATCTTTTTGCCGATGACACAAAACCTATTGGTCAAATGATTTTTTTTCTCTGAAAAATGATGTAAACAAAACCACCAAATGGTCAAAAGAAAACAATTTGGAATTAAACATTGCAAAATTGGGAGCTATATGTCTTGATGTGAGAGAGTTAGATCAGTGTTGTTTCCAGTTGTTTGCAGATGATACATATTTTACATGCAAATCTTCGGCATACGATCTTGGTATAATTATTACTAATAAGTTGAAACGGGACTGTCGCTACAGTCAACGGCTATCGAATACACAAAAATGTGTTTTTCTTAAAGAGAAACGATCGCTTCTCTGCAAATACAAGAGTAAAAGTAAGTTTATACAAAAATTAAATTTTATCAATTCCTCTTTACGCGCCAAATTTTTGGTTCTCAAATTGGTCAAACTGCAGAAAACTAGAAAAGTCAAGCGCTCAAGTGGGCTTTGGAAAAGAAATTTTTTAACGATAGTGACTACATTCAGAGCCTCATTTACCACAATTTATTGTCCATTAGTTTTTTTTGGATTGAAATGATGTTTCAATGCTGAATAGAATTTACAACTGTGACACTGCGCCAAAGCTTGATGACTGTTGGAAAGCATTCAAGGGAAATGCAGTAATTTGTCAGCAATAAAACATTTTCTGTTGGCAAACTTCAATAGGTTGCAGTCAGTCAAATTGAAAGAGTATTTTGTTTTGAGATTTGTAAAATATGCAAATGTTCTCACCCAGCAAAACGACATCTCAAATTTTGAATGGATATGTCCAACAGTGTTATCTTGGAAACAGTTGAACACACTTTCAAAGTTGAAGGCTGTGAACTTGTAGCACTATCAGTATCCTGTGGGTTGGTCCTATTTTTGTTATTACTTAACAAAGTGATTCCCGTATCGCCGGTACCAAGTAATTTATTAATAATGAAAATAATAATAATAATATTAATAATAATTTTAGAAAACATGACTTGGAATAAGTGTTTTCAACTGGTTACTTTAGAAGTTCTCGCTTTTCTGATTAACATAGCAACAGACATATAGTCCACACATCACTTATGAATGAAATTGGAATAACTAATACGTTACATCAAAGTATCAACCGACTTTTACTTTAGGGGAGTAGCCAATAATGAACAAGTTTGAATTAAAAAACACACTGAAAGGGCAAAACGAACTATAACTATAAAACGAAATTAGTAATAGAAGGATGAAACAGAATGGTAACATTGAAATCTGTTCAAGCTGAACCAAAACTGGCAAAAATCATATCACGAAGATGTTAAAAAACCTAAAATAACAGCAATTTTACATAGAGCGTGAGGAGACGATATGCTGTCTAAAGAACTGAACAACTAAAAAAGAGGTAAACAACTAAGGATCAAAATGTAAGCTGCTCTGAATT
>NC_134469.1:80442840-80644145 GCF_964194025.1 Convolutriloba macropyga | reverse complement strand
ACCGTGCTATGGTTTTAAAAATCATATAATAATAGCACTTCATAATAATAGGCTCTCGTAAAAATCATATAATAAATAAAAATCATATAATAATAGGCTCTCGGGCTTCCTTATTAAGCCAAAACTCGTTAAAGTTACCCATGTTTCGTTAATTGCACTGCGCTTAAGATGCAAATGGCATACAATTAAGATGCGATCCGCAATATCAACTCTCCAACCAATAGAGCTAGAGATCCCAGACTGGATAATAAAACTGTGTTGGACCTGCCTGGGTGAGACTGAGGGTTCTCTCTTCAACCATTGCAGAGGGCTTCAATGCGGATAGTTGGACATATCCATACATAGGTAGCAAAACTGTATACTTCATAGATAATAGAACGTTCCTATTCGACTACAGCTTTCTCAATCTAAGACTCTTTAAAAACCTAGGATCTGATTAAAACACATAAAAGATTTGGGTAGATGTTTCTTAAATAAATTACAGAAACTTTCCAAAGAGCTTTGTCAAATTCACCTAACTAATGACTTTTACAGAACGCTCGGGCAAAACAATTATTTTTTAAGCTTTTCAAGACAAACACGGATTCATAACTACCCAACTGGTTTATTGTGTTTCGCTTTGGCCAGGATCAGACACCACCTCATTCACTACGCTGAATAGCATATAAAATAGACCGTGAACAATTTGAGAAACATATGCAAGCTAGATGGGTGAAAAAGTTAGCTATTAACCACTCATCAGTAAGTTATATCAACATTAAAAATATTTTGGACGCTACAGTAAGCGTACGATCAAAACGTAAGTGCTAACTATCGGAAGGGTGCAGTTCTAGCCAACACTTCAATCGCAGTACTGGCTAACAATGTTTCGACTTCTTCGATTTTTCTAATCGTAAGGACTCATCGCTAAATGGTGTATTCAAAGCAAGAAATTGTTGGTTTATTCCCTTTCATAGACCCGACTCAGTATATTTGATTCTAAACAATACATTCGTTTGGGATCAAAACCGGAAGTCGATGTTTTCAGTAATGAGCATAAGATATCTTTGGCATCTCTGGGAATCCCAGTCACAATAAACAGCAAAATTTAGCAGATTGCAAACTAATACAAATGATACCTGTTTCAACAGAACCAACAATTTAGATATCAGAATTATGTGAAAGAACAAATTCTTTTTATCATTTTTAATTTTAATTTTTGTGGTCATATTTACGTTTAAATTTCAGCTTTAATTTTCAACAGCCTTATTTGTGTAGCGCTTTCAGAATTTTTGCTATTTCTCAAAATTTTTGTCATTAAAATGTTTTCACAAATCGAGTTTCATCAAAAATTCTTACAAAAAAATAATGGCTCTACTTTGTCTCAATTCTGCATGAATGATTCATAAAATATCAGGAGAGTGATATCTCGCATTGTTTGATCTAGAATTATATATATATATATATATATATATATATATATATATATATATACATATATATATATATATATATATAAATATTTTTATATATAAATATTTATATATATATATATAAAAATATATATATATATATATATATATATATATATATATATTCATATATATATATATATATATATATATATATTGTTCAAAAGTTATCATACTTTTCTTATGATATATTCAAATTTTTGGTATTTCGTCGAACATTGTTGGCATATTCGGGTTTAGACAGACAAAAATCCTTACATTTTTTTCTTTGGTAGCATTGATCTCCTCAGTTTTTCAACGTGAGGAATCATTGCTAAATTGTGTTTTTGAAATGTTCGAAAATGTATGTTCCTTTCCATAGAATAGACTCAAAATAAAGATTTCAAAGAAAAGATATTTTTGGGTTCAATTATGAGAAGTTTCTCTGTTCAGTTTTAGTCCTACAAAAACTTTTCTTGGGATAGATCTCCTAAAAAAATTAAAAGGCGTTGTGCCAAAAACAAACAAAAAACCGTCTATACAAGGACACACATCACAATTACTTCTTGAAAATCAGCTTTGGTCTAGCGAAGTTTATGAGAGATAAAAAAAAGAATTCATGACGCATCCTAAGTTTTAATACCGACCGATTTTTTACATCAAAATCAGAGAATTTAAAATTTGTTCTTTTTAATAAAATCTTTACACAAAATTAACCTCTTACCGAAACTAACCGTGCCATGCTTTCTAGAACACTATACTAATAGCATTTAAAAATTAGAGGCTGACAGGCTTCCTGAGTGAGCCAAAACGTGTTGAAACTACCCATGCATCGTTAATTGCACTCTGCTTAAGATGCACTCCACAAACAATTTAGATGAAAACCCCGCAAGGCAAAACTTTAGTCTATAAAACTAGAGATACCAGACAAGCTGGTACGATTGACTGGGGCCTGCTTGGTGCAGCTGCAGGTTCTCTGCTGAACCAATAATCTTTGCCTTGATCAGACACCACCCTCTCTTCGCTGATTAGAAAGAAAATCAAACTCTGAACGATTTGGGAAAACAATTACAATTGTGGTGGATAAAACGATAAAACATTTTATACGTTCAGGACACGAAAGCAAGCGTCCGATCAAAACACAAGTGCTAACTATTTGATTCATTACTGATTATCAACTTTAACTAAAAATGCCGGTGCCGTAATTTTTTTTATTCAGGTCAATGTGAAACCTATGGGCCATTCCAATGACATGCCAAGCAGCTTGAAAATAAAGTCAATTCCCAAGATTCAGTTCATACAATTGCTGATTTTGAAAGTCATCGAATGCAGGAAGCATTCAGTGGAAGAAGCTCTCAAACAGAAGAAGACGCTCTGAACGAACAGATGCAACAAACAGAAGAAGCCGTCGCTCTCCATAATCTCTATGGAGAACTTTGACTGCAAAAAAAAGGAGCTTGGTTCTATGCGCAGTGATTTTTTAGAGCAAGAGTGGACACCAGGAGAATTTGAATTTGCTGCTGAAATCTGCTCAACATCTGCTCAGTGGAATTGCAGATGATTGACAACAGAATAAAAAACAGATTACCTCATGGGTCAAACCAGCAAAAGATTGTCTCTTCTGACACCGCCTCAGCAGAATCCACCACGCTATGGATCCAAATTGTTGTCTCAGTGACAAAATGTAAACAACAAAACCAGCTCCAAAACGACGTACTTGAAAAACCTTCTATTAAAAAAGCCAAGAACTTCATACGTGAGCTTGCTGCAAGTGCGTAAATCTAATTTTTCAAACCATGGCCTGAGCTGAAATTCGCTGATCTCAGCATCTTTGTCAGTTTGGCGTCCCATCTTAAACGTTTGCTCAAGACCTATTGAATTTGTCCTTTGAGATCAGACATTACAGCGTTTGTGGTAGTTAAAACTGCCAGGGAAAAATTGACAACGCCAATGATGATTCCCTGAAATTAATATGTGAGGAAAATGAAAAAAGAACAACCCAATTTGGCAAACCTGGCAGACTGGATGAGCACATATGCAGACGTTGATGAAAATTTATCTCTGAAATACAACAAATAACAGATGTGTGTCGAATGGGAGGGTTTTCCCAAGGAGAAAAACACGCCAATACGATTACACATCAGAACTTTTTTAACTTTGCTTTTGAGTTTGCAATATTGGTCGCTGCAAAGGTTAATAGAACAGGTCTGCAGTTAACTGCTAGCCCCTGATTAGACATCAAAACTTATGTATCAACTGCTGGGAGGGAAAGGAGACGGGAATCTGCAACCCCAACAGCAACCCGCCTGGATCACAAAAGCAATGGGTTTCATTAATCAACACTGCATCGAAATGATTTCAAACTTTGTAGTGCAGTGGTATTGAAGCAGCGAGAAAGTAGATATATCAAACCAGGAACAAACCAGTCCAGTCAAGATACATTAAGAAACAGAACCACTCCAACTTTCATTCTTCAACAACAACAATTATTGCGCAATCAACAGTCAACAAAAGTAATACGATTCGAACAGTTTCAATTCTCGTAATAAAAGCAAGAAAAACAACAGTTTTCTGATCAAGATGTCGGTCAGCAGTGATGGAGACCTCAGCGTTTGGATGAAAGTTTTCCATCCATTTTCAACCGTTAACCAACAATTAAATGAATGATGAGCTACTACAACTTCCACAGGTTCATAACTAGACATGCATTTAAAATCCAGAACCTCAACTGGTAAGACCATTAGTTGGGCTACAATCAGGCTCTAATACGTTTTGAATAAAAGATGTTAGCACATTTTGACAGTGTTAGCGAAAAAGCACAGATTACATAAAACAATACTGTTTTGACTAAAATTCGAGCCCTCAAAAAGTAACACTTTCTCTGGTTTAATTACATAAGAGAGCACACAGAAATTACTGATATCATGATTCAAAATGATTCACTCCGCAGCGAGCAACCACTGATAAGCCCTACCGTGTACGCATCCTCCTTCGAACTGTTAGAGATGCCAACTTTTGCTGCAGAATTGTCGAAGATACTTTGCAGAGAGTTGGTCAGGAATCAAGTTCCCACAATTTCGTGATAACTAAATTTGAGCTTTTATAAGTGCTTCATTAAATGTTTTTCATTTTTCATTACTGGAGAACCTGGAACAACTTATGGAGTCAACGCAATGTTATTTTGGACCCTGACAAGCTGTGTTGTAACACAAGAGTACTGCACTCTATAAAGAAAAGAGCGACCAGGATAGCACACTTTTTTCAACCGTCTCAATTGGAGTAGTGCCGACACTGACAAAAACATTCTGTGTCTCTGTCAGACTACTTTTGAAGGAGTCAACATCAATCATGGTTCAACGAAAGGACACATAGAAGAGGACCAAAAACAAAAAATTGTCTTGATGGAGACAACTCCTCGCAACAGGTGAAGATATAAGATTGGACCACCTTTGCGATAAAAGGTTGCGCTACATAACGCAACAACTACTTCATTGCATGGTATCAGTGGCACGCCGTACAGAAACGACTAGAGAGAGAGAGAGAGAACAAGCTGAAGCAGCAAAAAGGGCCATTTTCGTTGATGAAAAGGAGGAGAAATGATACTTAGCAGCTGTTATTAATCAATTGAAAAAAGCTAAACTGCAAAATTATGCCTCAAAACACGAAGAAATTTCACTGAAAAACGCATTTTAAACCGGACCGAACGAATGTGCAATCTACATTGATTTTCTTCCGTTTTCCGCAGTACAATGTGGCAATAGATAACAATAGATAGAGAGGCTGTGTTCCTTAAAATCTGAATCAAAAAAGAGGACCAAATGAACTCCGTTTTCAAGGAGTTAACATAGGTTAAAAAGAACATCCAGTTAGACACGACTCATTTTTTTCTAAGGCTTGTGCAAATTTTTTCTGCAAAAGTGCGCAAGCAGAACATCCAGAAGTGTTTCCTCAATCAAAAAAAAATTTCAGCATGGTTGCATGGGTGACAAAATTCAAACATTTGCAACAAAGATAAAAACTTCACAGAACGCGAATGACCTTTGGAGAAAACCAGTGCTGCAGTGAAAAACAGAGGCGGATTTCTCAAGACGATACAAATACATGACCAAAGAAGAAATCTTAAGCCAATCAACTGATAATCGCAAAACCCAAGCTATGCTGTAAAAACTGGATCATCACATTAGAGAAAGTTTTTCCCGCGGCTGCTTCTTTGTTTGATCCCACTGGTAATCTGTTCCATTTGCAATTCTTCAATTCAGATGCATTTTGAAAAATAGTAAGGCAACCTAAATAAATGGGAACAATTGTTGTCACAGGAGTCTTACCGTAATACAGTGGCTCGATCAGCTTCATCGCTACATCAACTGGTGGGATTGTGTGAGATACAGAGGGCAATCTATGTGACGAGCAAAAAGTAGTTAACTGACAGCAACGCAATACTTAACTGGATAAAACCGAAAGATCAAAAATGGATCGACAAAAATGAGGACAACTCAAACAAAGATGACTGGTTATGGGTACCCGAGAAGTTGACCGTTAATGACCTTGCATCGAGAAGTCACCACCTTGCAAGTGTTGTAGACAACTGTTGAGGATTTTGTCGGAGATAACGACCATGCAACAGTTGTTGATCAATCTTGTGACTGAATCGACAATTGCCAGTAAGAGTACAGCTAAAACATAATTCAAATAAGGTAAAGAAAAGATCAGTGGAAAATCGTTTCAGAAGCCTTGCCAGATTTTCTTGTTGACCATGACTTGTAAAAGTCGAAATTAAACGTCGGAATTTGATCGTGGAGATGCCATTGACCACAATTCAAAGAAACCATTTTTTGAACTGAAAGCAGACTATCTATGAGCAAGAATGAAACGTTGCTGCCACTTGCTTACTTCCTTGATCGCAACGGACTCCTTTGAAATTATCTACAAAATCAGAAACTTGGATTGCCTTTTGAGAGCAAACATCAATTGACACCCCACAACAAGAGCAGAGTTGTCAAAATGAACATCGAGAGAGCACATCCCGACATTGAACAATTTCATGCAAAAAAATCTTGAAACGTTCAAGATAACCGGAATCTGCAGAGCTCTCAGAAGCTTTAGAGAAGTACTGCTTCATTTGCAGAGGTTCGTTAACAGACAATATGAAACCTAATTTGGCCTCTCTACCAGCACTCAGAATTCCGGGCCAATGTAAAATCTACCCGTTTGCGAACAAAGGAAAGGGTGTGATAGGGCCGTTTAAAATCAAAAGATTGAAAACCAAGTCGGGGATCATAAATTTAAGACTATTTACGTGCTTGGTCACGCAAACAGTACACTTGGAAGTCTGCGAGTGACTTTTTTGTTCATCCACTGTTGGCTATTTGACAATTATTATGCAGACGAGGATATCCTGAGGTAACTGTTTCAAACATCAGAAAAAAAAATTATTGGAGCCAGCGGAACATTAAAACAAATTTTTAAAAAAAAAATTACAAAAAATGGAAACTACCACATTTACTTCGGCTGTTGCGACAGAACATTCAGTGGACGTTTATTTAATCTCTCGGGCCGCACACTAGGTGGTGTTTGGGAAGGACCACGCATCCAGCCAAACAAAGCCTACGTGTTGTCATTGGAAAGCGTCGCTTAATCATTTCAGTCTTTCATGCAATTGTATTGGAGGCGCAAGGAATCCTGAATTCAAGTCCACTGGCTCGTGTTTAGTGGAATTTGATCCAAAAAAACCATCAGCACCCACATCATTTTCTAAAGTGATAACGCCACTGAACTTCAAATTTTTTCCAAGATTCCAAGGAATCACAGACCCTCTCAGACTATTAATGATCAAACTTTTTCAAAAAAATGTAACAGAATTCAACAAGTGGACAAAATGGCAGAAAGCCAATTACGTTCAGAACAAAAATGACGTTATTTGGCTCTACAAATAACTTACATCCAAAGGAAGTGGGCATATTGGCTGGATTGTCAAAGCACATGTGATTGGACAAGAATTGGCAGGAATCGTTGATATAACTGGTTTTTGGCGCAACGTCGATAAGATTGAAAGTCTTTGATATTGACGAAAATTTTTCTTGTCGAACTGATGCATAAGATTATCTCGAGCTCAGAAAGCAGTGATATCGAAATCCTGATGTCTCTTATAAATGTTCAATTTTGATCAATTATTATCATTTTTTTGCTGTTGCTTGGTGCTGTATAACCGTTTAACCACATAATCTTTTCCCTCTTTACTTAATTCAACTGTATGAAGTTCCTATTCATAATCGCAATAATGGTAAGATCTCCAACTTTGATTTTTTCTTACTTTCGATGCCAAAATCTTTTAGCTTCACTGACGTACATGATTTTCATTTTACCACATTTAATTTTGATGATAATTTCAGGTAAATATCACATCCTTGTTAACTGGTGTTTGAGAACCTTACGAGCTAATACAAGCACATACATGCTAAAAACTCGGGAAAAACAATTTTTGTGTCTCGAAGCTAATCACATTTAAAAAGAGACAACAAATCCGCAAATAAAAAGTTTTTTGCGTCCTTTTGTTTCGGTCTTTTGTATTTCGGGTCCGTATCCAATAATAATCTTTCCCCTAGTTCCTTCGCCAATCATCACATTAGAGAAAGTTTTTTTCCATGGCTGCTTCTTTGTTTGATCCCACTGGTAATCTGATCTATTTGGCAATTCTTCGATTCAGATGCATTTTGCAAAATAGTAAGGCAACCTAAACCATTGAAAACAATTGTTGTCACATTAACCTTGCCGTAAAACAGTGGCTCAATCAGTTTCATCGCTTATTAAACTGGTGGGTTTGTGTGAGATACAGAGGGCAATCTATGTGACGAGCAAAAAAATTGTGAAGTGACAGCAACGCATTATTTAACTGGGAGAAATCGAAAGATAAAAATTGGATCGACAAAAATGCGGAGAACTCCAAGAAAAATGACTGGTTATGGGTACCCGAGAAATTGAATCCTAATGACCGTGCAACCAGAAGTCACCACCGTGCAACAGTTGTAGACAGGTTTTGAGGATTTAGCCGGAGGTAACCACAATGCAACGGTTGTTGATCAATCTTGGGTCTGAATCGCCAATCGTCAGTGAGAGTACAGCTAAAACATAATCAAAATAAGGTAAAGAAAAGATCGGTGGAAAATCATTTGATAGGCCTCGTCAGAGTTTTCAGTTGGCCATGACTTTTTGGACGAAACAGTATATTTTTTAAAACAATGCACCAATTGAAGAGATTAAATAAACATGACACGTCACGTGACTTCAATGATTTCTCAGCTGGCGAAACTAAAAGTCGGTTTTTGGTCCCGGAGATGCCATTGACCACACTGCACGAAAACCATTTTTTGAACTTGAATCACACTATCTATGAGCAAGAGTGAAACATTGCCGCCCCTTGCTTACTTTCTTGATAGCGACGGACTCATTTCAAATTATCAACAAAATACGAAGCATGGAGAGCTCTAAAAAATTCTGGGGAAGTCCTGCTTCATCTGCAGAGGTCGGCAAGAAGCCAATATATAACCTAACTTTGATACTTTACCAGCACTTCGTTTATCGGACCCCTGGAAAACCTATAGGTTTATGAACAAAGGAAGGGGTCTGTTGGGGCCGTTTATATTGAAATGTCAAAAGCCAGGACAGATATAATCAATTTCTGCATCTGTAAAAGCTTGGCCATGCGAACAGTAAAGCTGGAAAACTGCGATTGCATCTCTACTGCTCATTCTCTATTGGCCATTTGGCAATTTTATGCAGACGAGTATATTCTGAGGTCATTTTTCAAACAAAATAAAACTGTACATAGGTCATTTGTGTCGCAACAGAACAGCCAATGGACGTTTATTCTACCTCTTCTGCCGCAATTAAATGCATTTGGGGAGAGATCATCCAGTAAGCTAAACAGAAGCTATTTTGTCATTGGAAGGTGCCAATTAATCTTTTCAGTCTTCATACATGTGTATTGGAAGCACAAGAAATCCTGAGTTCACGCCCACTAACACATACTGGGAGAAATCTGTACCAAAAGAACCATCAATACCATATCTTTTCCTAATGAGATGACGCCACCGAGCTTTAAATAGTTGGCAAACAAAAAAACGATTTCAGGGAGTCAGTCTCTCGGGCAATTACTGTCACGTCTTTTCAAAAAATTTGTGCCAGAATTTAACAGCTGAACAAAATGTCAGCAGTGAGTGTCACAAAATGTAGTAAAAAACCTAGGGTTTCAAGGTCCAAGATTTATTTAAAAAACAAATCTCAAATATCACCCTTTTTCTATAAATTGGATAGCAAAACCAAGAATATTGCCATTGAAAATTAGAACACGAACAAAACTTGAGAATCTTCGTAGAAAAACATTTTGAAAAGTCAGATAACAAGTGCTTTCACCAAGAATTTTGTCTGCTCAATAGCAGATTGTGTACTTAAATAAATTTGAGTTGTAAAGAACTGTTATTTATATTCCAAAAATTTCTGAGTATAGACTATTTTTTGGTATTCTTTGATAGCCAAATTTTGTGTGCCGTAAAACCGTGGCTCAAAAAGACAACTAAACTGCAAAAAAAAACAATTTTTTTGCGTCCCTTTGGTTCGGTCTTTTCTATTTGGGGTCCATATCCAATAATAATCATTCCCCTAGTTCCTTCATCAATCATCAAAATAGAGAAATTTTTTTTCCATGGCTGCTTCTTTGTTTGATCCTACTGGTAATCTGTTCCTTGTGGCAATTCTTCGATTCAGATGCATTTTGCAAAATAGTAAGGCAACCTAAACCATTGAAAACAATTGTTGTCACATTAACCTTGCCGTAAAACAGTGGCTCAATCAGGTTCATTGCTTATTAAACTGGTGGGTTTGTGTAAGATAAAGAGGGCAATTTATGTGACGAGCAAAAAAAATTGTGAAGTGACAGCAACGCATTACTTAACTGGGAGAAATTGAAAGATAAAAATTGGCTCGACAAAAATGCGGAGAACTCTAACAAGAACGACTGGTTATGGGTACCCGAGAAGTTGAATCCTAATGACCGTGCAACCAGATGTCACCACCGTGCAACAGTTGTTGACGAGTGTTGAGGATTTAGCCGGAGGTAACCACCATGCAACGGTTGTTGATCAATCTTGGGTCTGAATCGCCAATCGTCAGTAAGAGTACAGCTAAAACATATTCCAAATAAGGTAAAGACAAGATCAGTGGAAAATTATCTGATAGGCCTCGTCAGAGTTTCCAGTTGGCCATGACTTTTTGGAAGAAAAGGTATAATTTTTGCAGCAATGCACCAATTGAAGAGATTAAATAAACATGACACGTCACGTGATTTCAATGATTTCGCAGCTGGCGAAACTAAAAGTCGGATTTTGGTCCCAGAGATGCCATTGACCACACTCCACGGAAACCGTATCGTGAATTTAAATCAGACTATCTATGAGCAATAGTGAAACAATGCTGCCCCTTGCTTACTTTCTTGATAGCGACGGACTCATTTGAAATTATCAACAAAATACGAAGCATGGATTGCCTTTTGAAAGCAATCATCACTTGACAAGTTGCAACAAGAGCAGAGTTGTCAAAAAAAACATCTAGAGAGCAACTCCTGTAATTGAACATTTTCGTGCAAATATCCAAGAAACCTTCATGACCAGGAATTGATTGGAATCACGCATAGCCTTAAGAAGTTTTTGGTAAGTCCTGCTTCATCTGCAGAGGTTGGCGAGAAGACAATATATAACCTAACCTTGATTCTCTACCATCACTTCGTTTTGCGGACCCCTGGAAACTATTTATATTTGAGCAATGGAAGGGATGTGTTAGAACCGTTTAAAATTGAAAGGCCAATAGCCAAGACAGATATAATTAATTTATGCATCTGTAAGTGGTTGATCATGCGAAGATTAAAGCTGGAAGTCTGCAATTGCATCTGTTCTGCTCATTCGCTATTGGCCATTTGACAATTTTTATGCAGGCGATTATATCCTGAGGTCACTTTTTCAGACAACATAAAATTCTACATACGTCTTTTTTGGTGACTATAGCCACCCTTTCGTGTCTGAAAGTTTCACGTGGTACCACCATTGCAGCCAACATAGGTCAAGCCATGGTCAACCTGATCATTCAGTAAGCTAAACAGAATCTATTTTGTCATTGGAAGGCGCCGATTAATCTTTTCAGTCTTCCATACATGTGTATTGGAAGCACAAGAAATCCTGAGTTCACGCCCACTAACACATACCGGGAGAAATCTGTACCAAAAGAACCATCAATACCATACCTTTTCCTAATGATATTACGCCACTGAGCTTCAAAAAGTTGGCAAACAAAAAAAACGATTTCAAGGAGTCAGTCTGGTCTTGTCTTTTCAAACAATTTGTGCCAGAGTTAAACAGCTTGACAAAATGTCAGCAGTGAGTGTCACAAAATTTAATAAAAAACCTAGGGTTTCAAGGTCAAAGATTTAGTTCAAATATTGAGTTATTACCTGATTTAATGCTGACAAAAGTTTGTTAGGTGACAGAAGAGAAAATACAACTAATATTAGACAGAGCTCGGGCTTCGAGCCAAATCAACAGGACTGACATATCTTTGTTGACCCCGTTAATTTACCACGATGATAGAACAGATATTGGGTACCAACCAAAGCGAGGATTAAATTCATTCCTTTAACACCAAACCTACCATCAGAGCCAACCACTCTATTAGATCTTAATTTATTTAAACCAACTTTTCTTTACATTGATCTACTCAATGATTTACTTTCTAAATTTGCATTTTAAAAAAAAGACCACTCTCAATTAGCCAAAGCCTTAGACTGCTAAGCACAGTTGGCTACCATACAGCCGGTCAGTGTCCATTTCAGGGATAGTGACGTCATTTGGAGAAAAATTCTGGAATTTATCTCTCAGCCGGAATGATAGTTCCCTATCCCATTTCACGAAAACCAAACAATTTGATTGATGCTGCTTGATTTTAATAAAGTAGTTTTTGAGCCTATTGTTGCGAATTCTTGTTGAGAATTTTATAATGACGTAAGGTCTATTCGCAATGGTATGTAGACTACATCAAAAAACAAATCTCAAATATCACCCTTTTTCTATAAATTGGATAGTGAAACCAAGAATATTGCCATTGAAAATTAGAACACGAAAAAAATTGAGAATCTTCCAAGAAAAACATTTTGAAAAATCAGATAACAAGTGTGTTCACCAAATGTTTTGTCTGCTCAATAGCAGACTGTGTACTCAACCAAAATTGAGTTGTAAAGAACTATTATTTATAATCCAAAAATTTCTTAGTATAGACTATTTTTGATATTTTTTGATAGCCAAATTTTGTGTGTTGGCAGTTGCGTTGAGTTTTTTTAAATAGCAACGCTTGCTATAAAATTTCTTGCGCTCTCTACTGCACAGGAATCTTTGATATCACTGGCTTTTGTTGCAACGTCAATAATATCGAGAAGCCCAAACTAAGCTGTGAAAACCAGAAACTCACGTAGAAAAGTTTCTTTCAAAGGCTGTTTTTTTGTTTGATCCTAGAGGTAATTTTTCCCATTTGGCAATTCGTTTCAGATTCATTTTGCAAAATAGTCAGGCAACATAAACAATTGGGAGCAACTGTTGTCACAATAACCATACCGTAAAACTTAGTAGTTGATCGAACAGCTTCACTGCTCACTAAACTTGTGAGACCGAGAGGGCAAATGACTCAAAGGGCAAAAACTTGTGAACTAAAAACACCGCAGTACTTTACTGGATGGAATCAAAAGAACAGAAATAGCTCGATAAAAATGCACAGAACTCAAATAATGTTTACTGGTTATGGGTACACAGGCAGTTGAGTCGTGCTAACTGTGCAATCACAGTATACCACTTTTCAACAGTTGTGGACAACAGTTCAGTTGAGGATGCAACCAGAGGTCTCCACCATCCGACAGTTGTTGATCAATCATGAGAAGAAAAGAACAATAGCCAGTGAGACTATAGCTCAAACGTACTCCTCTCAATGTATAGACTAGACCAGTGAAAAACTGTTTGCAGAGCCAATCAATTTTTCAAGTTGGCCATGACCTTTGGAACGAACTGAAAAATTTTTGGAGCAATAGTCGACTGAGCTGATCAAATAAATATCACGCGGCACTTGACTTAGATAACTTCGGAGAAAGCAGAATCAGGAGCATTTTTCATCTGAAGATGCCGCCCGCAGATCACAGACCAAGGACAACAATTCTCAAACTTAAAGCAAACCATTATAATAATAAAATTTATGGCTCCTGCGTAATAGCAGTGGAAAACCTACAGTAGCCTGTTTTTAACTGCCCTTTTTATTTTTACTCCCATATTTCATTCTGATCTTTTTTGAGCCAAATTGCTCTTATTTGGTGACTATAGCCACCTTTTTGCTTCTGAAATTTTCTAGTGGTACCACATTGCAGCCAACATTGATCAAGATATGTTCAACCTGAAAATATGGTTAAAACCAGCTCCCGCCCATCTCTGAGCAAAAGTGAAATATTGCCGCCATTTGCTTTGTTTCTTGCGAGCAACGGGCTATTTGAGATTTGCGACAAAATTAGGAGCCTTGATTGCCTTTTGAGAGCAAACATCACTTGACACCCTACAACAAAAACAGAGTCGTCAAACTGAACATCGAGAGAGCACATCCCGTAATTGAACAATTTCATGCAAAAAAATCTTGAAACGTTCAAGATAACCGGAATCCGCAGAGCTCACAGAAGCTTTGGAGAAGTTCTGCTTCATTTGCAGAGGTTGGTAAACAGACAATATGAAACCTAATATGGCTTCTCTACCAGCGCTTTGCTTTCCGGGTCAATGTAAAATCTACCAGTTTGCAAACAAAGGAAAGGGTGTGATAGGGCCGTTTAAAATTGAAAGATCAAAAACCCAACCAGAGATCATAAATTTACGCCCATTTTCGTGCTTGGTCACGCAAACAGTACACCCCGGAAGTCTGCGAGTGCCTGTCTATTGTTCTTTAACTGTTGGGTATTTGACAATTTTTATGCAGACAAGGATATTCTGAGGTCACTGTTTTAAACATAAGAACACAAAATATTGGAGCCAGCGGCACAATGAAACAAAATACTCAAAAAAACTACCAACCTGAAAACGAACCGTTTACTTCGGTTGTTGCAACAGAACATTCCGTGAACGTTTATTTAACTTCTAGGGCCGCACTCTAGGTAGAGTTTGCGAAGGATCGTTCAACCAGCTAAACAAAGCCTACTTGTTTTCATTGCAATGCGTCAATTAGTCTTTTCAGTCTATCATACAATTGTATTGGAGGCACAAGGAAACCTGAACTCACGTCCACTGACTCGTGTTTGGATCAATTTGGTCCAAAAAAAACCATCAGCACCCACATCGTTTACTAAAGAGATGACGCCACTGAACTTCAAATTCTTGGCAACCAAAACATTTGATGTTCAGATAAAGATTCCAAGGAATCACATACACTCTCAGACTATTACTTGTCAAACTTTGTTCAAAACAATTGTGACAGAGTTTAACAAGTAGGAAAAATGGCAGAAATCCAATGATGATCCGAAAGAAAATGACGTTTTTTGGCTCTACAAATAATTTACATCCAAAGGAAGTCGGCACATTGGTTGGATTGTCAAAGCACATGTTATTGGACACGAATTGGCAGGAATCGTTGATATAACTTGTTTTTGGCGCAAAGTCAATAAGATTGAAAGTCGTTGATATTGACGAAGATCTTTCTTGTCAAACTGATGCATAAGATTTTCTCAAGCTCAGAAAGCAGTGATATCGAACTCCTATTGTCTCTTATAAATGTTCAATTTTGATCAATTATTATCCTTTTTTTGCTGTTGCTTGGTGCTGTAAAACCGTTTAATCACATAATCTTTTCCCTCTTTACTTAATTCAAGTGTATGGAGTTCCTATTCATAATCGCAATAATGGTAAGATCTCCAACTTTGATTTTTTTTACTTTCGATGCCAAAGTCTTTTAGCTTCACTGACGTACATGATTTTCATTTTACCACATTTAACTTTGATGATAATTTCAGATATATATCACATCCTTGTTAACTAGTATCTGAGAACCTTACGAGCTAACACAAGCACAAACATACTAATAAATTTTGGAAAATCAATTTTTGTGTCTCGAAGCTAATCACATTTAAAAAGAGACAACAAAACCGCAAAAAAACAATTTTTTTGCGTCCCTTTGGTTCGGTCTTTTCTATTTGGGGTCCATATCTAAAAATAATCATTCCCCTAGTTCCTTCATCAATCATCAAAATAGAGAAATTTTTTTTCCATGGCTGCTTCTTTGTTTGATCCTACTGGTAATCTGTTCCTTGTGGCAATTCTTCAATTCAGATGCATTTTGCAAAATAGTATGGCAACCTGCACAATTGAGAACAATTGATGTCACATGAATCTTGCCGTAAAACTGTGGCTCGATCAGGTTCATCGCTAATTAAACTGGTGGGTTTGTTTGAGATACAGGCAATCTATGTGACGAGCAAAAAATTGTGAAGTGACAGCAACGCAGTACTTAACTGGATGAAATCTAAAGATCAAAAATAGCTCAACAAAAATGCGGAGAACTCACACAAAGATGACTGGTTATGGGTACCCGAGAAGTTGAATCCTAATGACAGTTAAACTAGAAGTCACAACCGTGCAACTGTTGAAGACAGCTGTTGAGGATTTCGCCTGCGGTAACCTACATTCAACAGTTGTTTATCAACTTTGGGACTGTATTGACATTCGCCAGTGAGAGTACACCTAACACATACTCCAAATAAGGTAAAGACAAGATCAGGGAAAATCATTCGAGAAGCCTTGTCAGATTTTCCAGTTGGCCATGACTTTTTGGAAGAAACAGGACAACTTTTGCAGCAATGCAGCAATCGAAGAGATTAAGTAAACATGACACGGCACGTGTCGATGATTTCGCAGCTGACGAATTTAAAGGTCGGATTTTTCTCATGGAGATACCATTGACCACACACCACGGAAATCATTTTTCGAACTTAAAGCAGAATATCTATAAGCAAGAGATATTTTAGATTTGAGAGCAAACATTACTTGACACCAAATAACAAAAGCAGAGTTGTCAAAATGAGCATCAAGAGAGCACATCCCTTATTTGAATATTTTCGTGCAAAAAGTTCTCGAAAGGTTTATGAGAACTGTAATTCGCAGAGCTTTCGGAAGCTTTGGAGAAGTACTTCTTCATTGGCAGAGGCTGGCAAACAGACAATATGAAACCCAATTTGGCTTCTCTTCCAGCGCTTCAATTTTTGGGCAAATATAAAATCTACCCGTTTGCGAACAAGGGAAAGGGATTGACAGGGCCATTTAAAATTGAGAGATCAAAAGCCAAGTCAGAGATCATAAATTTATGCCTATTTACGTGCTTGGCCGCGGAAACAGTACACACGGAAGTCTGCGAGTGCTTTTCTTTTGTTCATTCAATGTTGGCTGTTTGACAATTGTTATGCAGACGAGGATATCTCGAGGTCACTGTTTCAGACATCAGAAAACAAATGGTTGGAACCAGCGGGAAAAGGACACACAATCAAAAAACCACAAATCTGAAAACGACCACATTTACTTCTGCTGTTGCAACAGAATATTCCGTGGACGTTTATTTAAACTCTAGGGCCGCATTTTAGCTGGAGTTTAAGAAGGATCACGCAAACAACTAAATTAAGCCTACTTGTTATAATTGGAAAGCGTCGATTAGTCTTTTGTCTTTTCAGTCTTTCATACAATTGTTTTTGAGGAACAAGGAACCCTCAATACACATCCAATGACTCGTATTGGGACCAATTCGATCCAAAAAGACCATCAGCACCCACATCATTTACTAAAGAGATGACGCCACTGAACTTCAAATTTTTGGCAAACAAAAAATTTGGTTTTCAATTAAGGATTCCAAGGGATCACAGACCCTCTCAAACTATCACTGGTCAAATTTTTTCAAAACAATTGTGACAGAATTTAACAAGTGGACAAATTGGCAGAAAGCAAATGACGATCAGAAAGAAAATGACGTTATGCGGCTCCACAAAAAATTTACATCCAAAGGAAGTCGGCACATTGGTTGGATCGTCACAGCACTTGTGATTGGACAAGAACTGGAAAGATTCTTTGATATCACTGGCTTTTGGAGCAACGTCAATAAGATCGCGAAACCCAAACTAGGCTTCTTTGGCTGCTTTTTCCCAAAACCTCCCATGGCTGGTTTTTTGTTTGATCCCAGTGGTAATTTCTCGCATTAGGCGATTCGTTTCAGATTCATTTTGCAAAATAGTCAGGCAACATAAACAATTGGGGGCCATTCTTGTCACAATAACCATACCGTAAAACTTAGCAGTTGATCGAATAGCTTCATTGCCCAGTAAACTTGTGAGACCGAGAGGGCAAATGACTCAAAGAGCAAAAACTTGTGAACTAAAAACACCGCAGTACTTTACTGGATGGAATCAAAAGAACAGAATTGGCTCGACAAAAAAGCACAGAACTCAAATAATGTTGACTGGTTATGGGTACCCGGGAAGTTGAATCGTGCTAATTGCGCAATCACAGTTTAACACTATTTAACAGTTGTGGACAACAGTTGAGGATGCAACCAGAGGTCATCGCCATCCGACAGTTGTTGATCAATAATGAGACTAAATGAACAATCGCCAGTGAGACTATAGCTCAAACATACTTATACCAATGTATAGCCTAGATCAGTGAAAAACATCTGCAGATCCATTCAGATTTTCAAGTTGGCCTTAAATTTTAGAACAAATAGGAGAATTTTTGGAGCAATACGTCGACTGAGCTGATCAAATAAACATCAAGCGGCACTTGACTTAGATAACTTCCCAGCAGACGAAATCAAGGCTCAGATTTTTCTTCTGAAGATGCCGACCGCCGATCACAAACCAAAGACAACAATTCACAAATTAAAGCAAACCGTAATAATAATAAAAAAAATTATGGTTCCTGCGTAACTGCAGTGGAACAACACTAGACCTACAGTAGCCTGTTCTCACCTGCCATTTTTCTTTTTACTCCCACATTTCAGTCTGATATTTTTTGAGCAAGATTGCTCTTTTTTGGTGACTATAGCCACCCTTTTGCGTCTGAAAGTTTCACGTGGTACCACCATTGCAGCCAACATAGGTCAAGCCATGGTCAACCTGAAGTTATAGTTAAAAACGAGCAAAGTGAAACATTGCTGCCATTTGCTTTGTTTCTTGATACCGACGGACTATTTGAGATTAGCGAGAAAGTTAGAAGCCTGGATTGCCTTTTGAGAAACAACAATTGACACCCTGCAACAAAAACAAAGTTATCAAAACGAACATCTAGAGAACACATCCCTTAATTGAACATTTTTGTGCAAATATCCAAGAAACGTTCATGTCCAGGAATTGATTGGAATCACGCATAGCTCTAAAAAGTTCTGGGGAAGTCCTGCTTCATCTGCAGAGGTCGGCAAGAAGCCAATATATAACCTAACTTTGATACTTTACCAGCACTTCGTTTATCAGACCCCTGGAAAATCTATTGGTTTATGAACAAAGGAAGGGGTCCGTTGGGGCCGTTTATTTTGAAAGGTCGAAAGCCAGGACAGATATAATCAATTTCTGCATCTGTATCAGCTTGATCATGCGAACAGTAAAGCTGGAAGTCTGCAATTGCATCTGTTCTGCTCATTCGCTATTGGCCATTTGACAATTTTTATGCAGGCGATTATATCCTGAGGTCACTTTTTCAGACAACATAAAACTCTACATACGTCTTTTTTGTCGCAACAGATCATCCAATGGACTTTCATTCAACCTCTTGTGTCGCAATTTATTGCATTTGGGGAAAGATCATCCAGTCAGCTAAAGAGATTCTATTTTGTCATTGGAAGGCGCCAATTAATCTTTTCAGTCTTCCATACATATGTATTGGAGGAACAAGAAACCCTGAGTTTACGCTCACTAACACATGCCGGGATAAATCTGTACCAAAAGAACCATCAATACCATATCTTTTTCTAATGATATTACGCCACTGAGCTTCAAAAAGTTGGCAAACAAAAAAACGATTTCAAGGAGTCAGTCTGGTCTTGTCTTTTCAAACAACTTGTGCCAGAGTTCAACAGCTTGACAAAATGTCAGCAGTGAGTGTCACAAAATGTAGTAAAAAACCTAGGGTTTCAAGGTCAAAGAATTAGTTCAAATATTGAGTTATTACCTGATTTATGGCTGACACAAGGTTGTTAGGTGACAGAAGAGAAAATAGACCTCTGATTAGACAAAGCTCGGCCTTGGAGCCTAATCAACGAAACTCGCATATTTTTGAACTCAGAGTTCGAAAACGTTCGCAAGAAAGTTTTAAATTGACAATCCTTTTTTAAATCTTGACATATATTTGTTGACCCGGTTAATTTGCCACGATGATAGAACTGATATTGGGTACCGACCAAAGCGAGGATTAAATTCATTCCTTTAACACCAAACCTACCATCAGAGCCAACCACTCTATTTGATGTTAATTCATTTAAACCAACTTTTCTTCACATTGATCTACTTAATAATTTAACTTCTAACTTTGCATTTTAAAAAAGTGCCACGCTCAATTAGCCAAAGACACAGACTGCTAAGCACGGTAGGCTACTATACAGCCGGGCAGTGATCATTTCAAGGATAGTGACGTCATTTGGAGAAAAATTCTGGAATTTATCTCTCAGCCGGAATGATAATTCCCTACTACTACTACTATCCCATTGCACGAAAACCTAATAATTTGATTGATTCAGCTTAATTTTAAAAAAGTATTTTTTGAGTCGGTTGTTGAGAAGTCTCGTTGAGAATTTTATGATGACGTTAGATCTATTCGCTATGGTAAGTAGACTACATCAAAAAAAACAAATCTCAGATATCATTCTTTTTCTATAAATATTGCGAAACTAAGAATATTGGTTTCGCAATATTTATGTACTCCCGAAAGTTGGTTTCGTACTCCCGAAAGTGAAGCAGTACTCCTGTTACACGCAAAATTTGCATTCAATTGCCTCAATCGGACATAGGCTCTGTTTCTCAAAACCCACACACAGCCCATCCAAATTGTTTGACGCCAGAACTTGATTGAAGTCCCAAAAAGAATCACTCCTGCAGATCTTATTTCTGCTTCGCTCGCTTGTGTCGAGGTTCTTTGAACTAAAGATCATACAGAATAGGATTACTCAAGATGCACGCAACGATCAAATTAAGAGGCTGGAAAATGAAAAAAAGGAATATTCTCCGCGAGTTACCTGCAGACAATGGTCACTTTCTTGACTTGGCACCAAAAAAGGAGCCTCGAATTGGCTCTTTGCTTGCTACTAAAATGGCCAGCCTTTACGTTGACAAAATCAATATTTGCAGCGGTTTGAGTTTTGTTCAGTCATTAAGCAAAAAATACACCTCTCAAATGTCCTTGAGAGGAAAAAAATCAGTCACTTATGCCTTCGACTGTGCAATTGGGGTGTTATACGCACACGGAAGTCAAGAGACACGTTCGTTAAAATACTGTAAATTTTGCTATGACGTCGAAGCCCAGCCATTACTTCAAAGAACTAGCACCATAAAATAACTAGCAAAAAAATCTCCGAAAATAGATGACACATACTCGAACAATAAAATAAATTCGGCAGAAGACAATTTTCGCACTCATGCGCCGCATTCTGATCTGTCTCAGAGGCCGCGTGGTATACAACATGTGACTGAGGTTGATATTACTTGTAGAGTTGTTGTATGGGAGGGAAGGCTAGACACCTCATTATTACAGTATAAATTCAACCCTTTGACGCGGGTCCTAGAGCCTAGCGTATTGCTGCAAGTTTAAAATACAGTGCATTCTTGCGTTAAAAACACGTTACTGTGATGTTTCATAGTGGGGGCTCACTATGGGTGGAACATACCTTCTTTTTAAATACTTCACCCAATACAACGCTTGATCAATTGATGAAAGCATTTCTTCTAAAGTGGCAGTCGGGCAGCTCGTAGGCGAGTTCGACTCCTATATACATTACGGCATGGCCCAATCAACCAAGATTGGCTTCGCCCTGCTGCCAAGCTGTATAATCTGCATGCTCGGATCTCGCTCTCGAAAGCATTTGCTGAAGAGTGGAGACTACTACCGGAATTAGAGTTTTTCAATCGCATGCCCTCCTTAGCTATTGTAAATATCCTTAGGATAAGTTTCCATAACTTTCTTAAATCGATCTCGATTGTTGCTTGTTTTTGATGTAAGATTTGATCTCTCCATTATTTCATATGTCTCGTTTTCTTGTGGGTAAGATAATTCATTTGTATTTTGCTGCTGGGCTCATAGCAAGTCAGATTATGACCCCCGAATTTCATTAAGCTGGGGGTCGGAAGCAGAGTAGATTATGCATATGATACCCTTTGCTGGTTTTTGCCTTAACTTTATATGTATACATTGTTGATTGGGCGATGCCTTAATGTATATAGGAGTCGAACTTGACTCTGAGCTGCCCGACTGCCCCTTTTAGGGGGCGGGGGGGGGGGGCGTAAAAAATCTAAGCCCAGTAAGCGGGGGGGGCAGACAGAATAGATCCGAGATTTTTGCTAGTTTTTATAGTGCTCGTTGCAGACGGCCCTGCGCCCCCGTACAGGAATAAAACTACTGTTTTCAATTTTCAAACTGCATTGTTGATATTAGATTTTAATTGCCTCTTGATATTTGTAAGCTTCCTTGGCTGCTTCTGGTCAATGGATTAAAAATTTTCACGTCGAAGAAAGTTCCGCTGAATCTAGACCTCCACAAGCCTTTTGCTTTGATGTAAACTCGAGCGTTCTCATCAGTGCTAGTAGATTTGTAGTAAAAGCTTTTGTCAGTATTGGGTAAAGTCATCAGTTCATTTTGGCATTAGGACCTTACTATATTGCTCTAATCTCGTAATTAGAGGTCTGGGCTGTCTTTACACTGTCTGGAGGGGAACAGCTTGGAGTGCAGCATCCGGCTAAGTGCTGCTCATCATCCCTTATTTTCCGACCTACATCCATTGTTGCCGGATGGTGTACACGGTCCTTTTTATATTTTTTGTTTTTTTTAGAAGATAAATCTAATCTCGTAATGATTCCTTTGTGTTTTAGACATGTTGATGACTTAATATAATGGCTCCAGCAAAAAAGGCGAATCAGCAGAGTTCCGTGGAGACAATGAAGCAGGGAAAAGTTCCTCAGGTATTTGAGCCAATTTCTACTTTCTTTGAGAAGAAAGTAAGGAATCTAGAAAAGCGTAAGGCTCGGCTTGAAGCTCTGAAAGTGTTGCAAAAAGAGGGAAAATTGACGGATAGTGGTCAGAAGCAGGCCGTTGAGAAGTATGAGGAAGTGCAAGCAACCCTCGTTTTTGCTTCGACAATCATGCAAGAACTTTTACCGGTGCTTTTGGAAATATCAAATGGCATAGAGAAGGTTGCTGTCGATAGAGAAAAAGAGAAGGATCGGCTATCAAAAAACGTCATTCGATCGGTATTAGATATACAAGATCTTTACGAACAACTCGGAGATGAAAAAGTGAGAGCTGACTTTGCCGCGGGAACTGATGAGGCATTACACCTGACGGAGGATCAACTTGCCACCATCGATTCATTATATTCAACGTCGAAACCTTCGAGATTGGACGGTGATGGAAATTTCAAGAATAAAAATGATTACAAACGTTCCCTCGATGAAAGTGTTTCCTCATGGCACAAGCTGCTACAAAAAACGGAGTCGAAAGAAAAGCCGGGAGAGATGGTACCCAGTGACATGAAAGTGCTTTTTGACTCAATCGGAGCTTCTGTTTACTTCGATGGAGCAAAAAAGAAAGTGCCCGAAGCGACACCGGTTGTACCTGAAGTAAATAACAACGAACCAACAGCGGAACTGGAAGAAATTGCCGACCAGGTGCAACCAGAGAAGCAATTAGAACCTACACCTGTTGAGAATCACGATGCAAAGACTGTTCAAGCTGATATACTGGGAAGTTTACAAGGAAGGGCTGTAAATTTCGTCCAAGATGACTTCGGAAATGAAATGCAAACTCAACTTCCGGTTGTGACATCAACCATTATGCCAACTCCCAGCGAAATAACCTTCAACGGAGTGTACCAAAACAGCTATTCAGATCTGTCGTCTAACATGGCGCCGATGTCTCTGGAAAGTGCTAATGTCCAGTCATTCAACCACTTCAATGGTAACATAATGCATGATGATCCACCAAGTAACCCAACTGTGCCACCTATCATGACCAATAACAACCTGTTTTCGTCAACTCCTCCGCAAGGAACATTCCCGGCGGCCGAAAGCTGGGCAGATGAAGCTTCAGAGCTGTTTGATAAAAACATGGGCTCAAATGGTGATAACTTTACAGAAGTTAAGCGGGGAGGCATGAACAACAGGTATACAGGCCGTCAGAATGACTACGGAAGAGGAGGGGGCGGATATCGGAACGAGTATTCCCGTGGAATGAACAGAGGTGGAAGGGGGTTCAATGATTCGCGTGGTTTCAATCGGCCTTACCGCAACGATTTCAGGGACGACCAGAACCACGGAGGAGGTAGACAGGACGGGAGTGGTGGATATTACCGAGGAGGTGGACGTGGATTTGGCGGTGGCAAGGATTTCCGATCCGGCGGACAGGGCAACCGCGGAGGTGGTGGAAGACCACAAAGAGGTGGATTCGATCGCCCGCAAATGTTCACAAGTGCTAATGCAGCGAAATAGAAGTTAAGATTTAGAAAAGAGCAATTACGGATACATCACACTTATCACTATTATACAACTTTTCTTATTGCCTAATTTTATCTTCCTGATGATTTGTCTTTGAAGCTGACGCTCTGCTTTGTTTTCGTAGACTGGGCGTTTGGAATGTTACGGTTTCCTCTGATTCATCAACAATAACAACATGTCCGAGACCTCTGTGTCATTTACGTTCAGTGGAAATACTTCAAACTGGTCAAATAAATTGATGCTTGATTTCCAAAAAAGCTGATAACGATTGGATTGACATAAAAGTTGAAGTTATCCATTCTCTTTTTGCTCTGATTTAAGCTGAGATTGAGAGTTGTCATTGTTTGTACGGATGATATCCATTTAAAGTGTCTTTAATCATTTTGGAAGCGTGTAGCCGTACTAAGACGATGGGTTTTAATTTATCCATTTTGATAACTTCTATAAATTATCTATATTCTATAGACTATTTCTAGTTTTACTGCCACTGACTTTTATTTTGGCTGTGCTGTTATTAAGTTTAAAATGTCACTTTTTGCTGTGATTAGTTTTTCGGAAGTTCAACTTTATTTAGAACTTTATTCATTCATGATTTTTTTCGTGATCTAAAATGGGCTCATTGGGAATTTCAAACAGATAAACTCACAGCCAATCCCGAATGCACGGAAGTTACCTAGTTCAAATCAAAAGTTTGCTGAATGTATTTTTAACTCAATTCAAAGTGTTTCAGCGACCGACTATAAACTACTTCTGTCCTGCTGAGAAAGAATTTTTGTGAATTCTTTTTCTTTGATTTGTTTTAAGACAATATTATTGTGTTTTTCAGAGTCCAGACGCTTAACATTTTTTTGAATTGTATAGACCTTGGGAAAAAGATTTTTGTTTACATAAAGAAAATTTAAATTGTTCTGCTCTATTTCTCAAAGTTTTGAGAAACGTTCCCGTCTCTCTCTCTCTCCTGGATTTCGAATTTGTCAAAGCAGAAATGGATTCGCGAACTTATTTATTAATTGCTTTCAAACAAAGTTTGTAGCAATTATATGCGTCAGTTATATGCGAAAATAGAATGCGTCAGTTCACTAATCCAAGATGTTGCTCTGCTTCGAAATGAAGTGGCGTTGCTTAGAAAACCAAACTTTCCATTCCTGAATGCGGCTAAAACTGGATTTCACAGATATAGAATTGACAGCTCTTCCAGCTCTCAAAGCATTCCGGGCAGCAAAAAGAAAAGCTGAAGAATTCGTTTTGGAACCTACCCAAAGAAAACTAATGCCTTCTAAGGAAGTGAAGAAGGGAACAAACACCAGTTCCTGGATTTTATCAGGTGTCAATAAGCCTCATAGGTGACGGCATATCTATGTGGGAAAACTAAGTCAGCATATCACTACAACAGAGAGGGAACAGTACTGTGCTACAAACGAGGTAGATCTTCTCCACATCCATTACATTTCTAAACCAGAGTCATTGCTTAAATCCCTCCACTGTGTCTTTTAAGTTCGATGATGAAAAAGTTGAATCACCCAAGTTCTTGCCCGAAAATGTTACATTTTCAAGATTTTATCTAAACAATACCGCATGTGAATGGCTATCTTCTTATGTGTTGATCAAAACTGACTAAAGATAAGAAGCTCATTTTTTTCAGAAAATCAGCTCAACTTTTTCTTGAAAAATGCGCGTTCAATTCGGAATAAGACAAAAGAATTAAGTGCCATTCTAGAGTTAAACGAAATTCTTATTTGTGTATGTGTTGAATCTTGGATTAGTAATACACCTGATGACAACTTTCTACTCCAACAATGTTTTCCACGCGGATTTAAGTTTTTTAATGCCCCACGAATCAATGAAAGAGGTGGAGGAATCTGCACTTTTTACAGATCTGACTTTCTATTTAAAATTTTTGATGTTTCATCTGATTATTTTGAGTGCTGTCTGATGATACTTAAAGCTGAAGGAATAACTTTACTATTAATCGCTGTTTATCGAACTCCTGGAGGTAATGTCAAATCTTTTATTGAGAACTTCACCCATTTTTTGACGAGAAAAGGTTGCTTTCCGACAGAATTTTCTGCTAGGTGATCTGAATATCTCTTCAACGATAACCAATGATGCCTCAACTCTATTGAATTTATTTATGGAAGACTTCAGCTTAGTTCGGCACGTAGAAAGCGATGCTCATAAAGGAGGGCTTCTTGATCATGTCATATCCTCACAAGTATGTTCCTTGAGGTTACAACAAATTCGTTCCTTACAACGTCAGATCATTCAGTAATTTGTTTCGTTGAACAATATATTTGTAACTAATCCTACGCAACAAACTGTTTACAGAAATTGGAAAAAATTCAACCCTGATATTCGTGTAGAAGCTCTTTTAAATTTTTTTTGAAGGAAAATCATCCCGCGGATGTTGATAGCGCTTGGAACAATTATCTAGCAGCAGAGGAAACAATCTTGGAGACTCTTATTCTGCATAAAACTAAGATCCTGACAACGCACGAATGTCCGTTTTTCGACGACGAATTGTTGAATCTGAGGAGAAAGTGTAGAAAATCAGAGCTTGCTTTCCCAAAAAACGAAGAACGTTGACTTAAAATCGTTTTTGAAATAAACACGAAGACTTATTTTCAGAAGTTTCTTCAAAAGCGTGCTACTTATATCGAAAATACACTGAAGAATGAGACTACCCGTCAGGAGTTTGCTTTATTGAAATCTCTTTCAGGCAAAGACGACTTCGTAGCAAAAATTAAAAATATTATTGCGTCAATTGATTCAGTCACTTCTCATGAAAACCAATGCTTAAGACGGAGCAGAATGAGTCTTTCAGGCAATCATCTCTGATTGACTTGGGAAAATTAATTTCCGAATCCTCTAGTAGTACGTCTCTGCTCGACAGAATCCCGACGCGTTTTGAAAACTGTTTCCTGACTCTTATCTATCCGTGCTGTTGAACCCTATAGTTTCCTTGTTAGAGCATGGAGCTTTTCCACTGGCTCTAAAAACAGCTGTTGTAAAACCATATATCAAAAATTATAATCGATTGTCAAGACTTAATTATCGATTTGATATTGTACGAATTATCGTTCAATATCAAATCTAAGCTTTATCTCAAAATTATTAGAAAGAGCTGTGTTGCAACAACTGAGAGTTCATCTTGAAGATAACAATATTTTATGCAAATTCCAAAGTGCTTATAGAAAGTTCCGTTCAATTGAAACAGCACTCCTGCAATTAACCAATGACATTTTGCTCAACTTAGAATTGAGAAAAAACACGCTTTACATTGGCTTTGATTTATCAGCCGCATTTGATGCAATTGACCATGTTATACTTCTGTGTTCTTTAAATAGTCGAAGAACTGGGCATAATGTTCTCAGCTTTATCAGGAGCTACCTTAGTAGTAGATCACAAAAAGTTTTAATTAATGGCCTTTTTTCTCGACGAAATTAGTTGAAACGGGCGTTCCTTAAGGTTCTGTTTTAGGCCCTGTTCTTTTTACTTGCTATCTGTTACCATTAGAGCTTTTATTTGTGGGGCTCCATGTTAATTATCATTTTTATGCTGCTGACACTGTTGTTTATTTTGTCTACTACAACAATGTGACTCGAAGTTTTCGATTCATTATTCTTTTTTTCTAAGTAGTTAATTGTACAGCACTTTTGAGTATGTAAATAGTGCTTAAACCAATATTATTATTATTAATAATAATATTAGTCCTGTCGGTCTTTTTTATGTGATTTTCGCTTGACCGATTTTTGTCTTACCCATTTGACTTTTCGTCCTCAAAAGCGTGATTAACAGGTAGCGCCCAGCGGCAATTAAGTGCTCTTAGAGCCTTTCAGCACAAGCGCTATTGGAGACTTATACTTATGGTGTGAAGGGCGGTTCTTAGAGGTTGAAGACACCCCCACTGCCCCCCACACTATTGCCCCCCCCCCCCCCCCCAGCGCGCTGTTGCTCTCCCCCCACTATTGCCCCCACGTGGCTACCGCCAACCGTTCGCTTAAAACACCCAAGTTTATACTAATTTTAAAATTTTTCAAGCTTTTTGAAAATGGTTGTCGTTTTTTGAGTTTTATCAGCCATAGGTGTCAAGGAACCTCTTCTAGGTTTGATAGTAGGGTACTGCATAATTTCTAGTTGTAGTGGAATGGTTTAAACAATTTAACATCACAAATTTTAGCATTTTTTTTGACAAAACGTGCAATTTTTTTTTTACAATTTTGACCTTCATTTTTCATGTTTGACGTCTTTCCAGACGCAGAGGCCAAAAAACTGCCTTATGGAATTGATAATAAGTTACAAAACGTTTTATTTGCCTTTGATTAGTTTTCAACTTTTTAATATCACAAATTTTAGCAATTTTTTTGATAAAAATTGCATTTATTTCAAGTTTTAAAATGTTTGTCGTTTTTAAGGTATTCTCCAGCATGAAGAGCCAAGGAATCTCCTAAGGTTTGTTAATAGGTTTATGTTTAGTTTCTAGATGTAATGGAACGTTTTTCAAGATTTTAGCATTACGAATTTTAGCTTTTTTTTTTACAAAACCTTCAATTTTTTCTTTTTTTTTGACATTTTTGTCATTATTCAGGTTTTTCAGCCTCAGGGCTCAGAAAACCCCCGCTAATGTTTGATAAAAATTTACTGAAAATTTTTTTTGCTATGGATTAGATTTTAACTTCTTATTATTACAAACTTATGCAATTTTTTTAAAACTTGTTTTTAAAAACAATTTCTCTCAATTTTTTTTATTTTCTGTCATTTTTTAGGTTTCTCCCGCCTCAAGTCCCAAGTATCCACCTCCTGGTTTTGATAGGGTACTGTACTGCATAGTTATTAGATGTAATAGAATGTTTTTCAAGATTTTAATATCTCGAATATATGCAATTTTTTCAAAATAGTTGCAATTTTAACTTTTTGAATCATCTTGATTATTTTAAATTTTTTCCGACAGCAGGGTCCTAGGAATCTCTGCCATGATAAAAAGCTGGTGCGTAGTTTCTAGAGTTAATATAATGGTTATCAATATTTTAATGACTCCAGCTTTAGCAATCTTTCGATAAATTTCATTTTTCAAATTTTCGGAGAACTATTACCATGTTCTTCAAAATTTATGGATCTTTATGAGCCAGTGATACTATTTAAAGCTTGTAATAGGTATACCAGATAGTCTCTTAAGATAATAAATTGGTTTTTGAGGATTTAATTTTATGAATTTAAGCAAGATTTTGTGAAAATTTTTGATTTTTCAAAATTTTGGAAAATTTTTGTCCTTTCCGGAGTTTAATGATCTTTACTGGCCAACGAAACTTTTTAAGTCTTATAGATGGATTACTTGACAAAACTCTAGAGACAAAAAATGGTTTGGAATATTTTTTTTCGCTGCCAAATCTGGAAACTTTTTAAAAAGTTTGCAATATTATGCAAATTTTTATTTGATTTATTTACTAACAAGGCTAGAAAACTAAAAGTTGCAGAGTCGAATCAAGCTAAAGCTGGTTTCACTAAACCGTGGCTAGTTACTGACGAAGCCAACCGCTCGCCAGCTACTGACGTAGCCAACCGCTCGCCGGTCGTTTGAGAGTAATTCGCCCGCCGTTAGTTGGGTATGTTTCGTGTTGGATTCACCAATTAATAGCTCTGAAAGCCACAAAATAGAAACAATCGGTCCTAAGGATCTTAGCGCCGAAAAATTCAATGAAATTCATAATATTTTGCTATTTCAACTATTCTGGTTTATATGTCTAATTGCTCTCAGACGAAGTTCGACTTTTGTCCTCAAAAAGGGGATAAAGCCAGGAGGGCATTAAGTTTTCTAAGAACTAGTCTAGTTCACTAGATCTAGCTCTTGTGTCTTCTAGGTATGCGATTCATTGAAGCAGTTTAAGTGACATGTATTTCTGATATGAAGGGTGGTTCTCGGAGACTCAACCCTTCCTTTTAATCCGCTCCACCCCTATCCCGCCTTGAATCCGTAACCCCAAACACTCGCCCCACCGGCGCTAATGACCAGTGATCGCACACAACATAAGACACAGAGAACTAGAATTAACTGACAAAAAGGGAAAGCAAGTAAAGTTTTGTTTAAAAATGCGATGTATTTCGGGAAAATGCTCCAAACGAAAAGCCTCCCGGTAACTCCTCTGGAAATAAAACCTAAAATGAATTTCTTGGTTAAATTTTGAACAAACAAAATTATTTTGAAAAGGGCAGAAAAATTATGCTGACGAAATTGTGAAAAGTTTGACTTGCTTTAATAATCAGTAATTAATCATTGTGCAAATTACACCAAAATTGATAACTTTTTCCACTTCAAGTTTTATTAGTGGTATATAGTAACCTCTAATGACGCCGTTTGAAGCCCCCTTAGTGAATGTAGTTACTCCCCCACTGACTGAAGCAGGCTGCAATAGTATAATTGATTCGAGCTCTGGCTAGTTGTTCGAGATCGATTCTTCTGAATTTAGTCGGTTATGTTTACCCTTTGTCTCCCTCTCTCAAAAATTACCTGAGGAAGAAACAACCTCTTTTCCCTTGTTTTTGGCTTTGGTTCATTAGAGTTGCCTAAGACTTTTTCACGTGCGATATTGACTTTCACAAAATTTTTCAATGATTTGGCCATTACTCCTCGATTAACTAAAAATAACTACGCTTAGTTTACAGCCTACAGCTGTAAAATGATACCCCTTGATGTTATTTCCTATAAACTCTCAATTATTCGTGTTTCTGGTTTTCTCTCTTTCCTTTTTTGCATTTGTTAAAGGTTTTATTTATGATCAAGTTCTTTCACAATTCGGATTTTTAAAATCAATTCAGTTGTTGAAATTTTCTGTTCCTACGTAGAGGCGAACGAGCTTTAATGTTCATTTTGAAAACTCGAAAAACCGTCGTCTGCGGTTTTTTAACTAAGAGGGAGCAAGAAAACTGGAAATTCAGGGAGTGAATACAGTTCGAAGAAAGTTGTTTCGGTGAACAAAATTGAAGAGTGTAGAAGAGAGAGAAAGAAGGAAAGAGGAAATAGAGAGGGAGAGAGTGAGTGAGTGGTTCAGATGTTTATGCCTTCTCTTGGAAAAAAGCGAGAAATTAGGAGAAAAAATTCGAGCGATCATTTTTTTATCACCTGCGGCCTTTTGAAGCTGTTTTTCTAAATTTGGTCTCAAAATTTTTCATATTGGACTAAAATTTTGTTTTGCTAGTTACTTGGCTAGAGTTTTTTCCTGACATTTAGAGTTTTAAACAAATTTAAAGTTTTTGTCATCTATTTTTTCTGTTTTCAGGCTTCTTGTGATTTTGACCCACTGTAGCGTTAACTCAGAATAAGAGGTATGCTTGCTTATTTTGGCTTCTCTAGAGTTATATAAGCAGTTTTATTGTCTCGGCCGCTTGAAGTAGTGTTCCTTTTGTGTGCCTTTTTGTAGAAATTAAAGAAGTGAATGATTTTTTAAATTTTTTAGGGGTTGTTTTAGTTTTCAGCTATGGCTTATTTTGTTATTAACAGCCGCCCTCATCTTCTCAGCCGGCTATTATAGCGCTCCTGTTTTTTTTACTTCGTCGAACTTTTTTTCGCTTTACGCATTTTGCCGCTTTTTCGACATTTTGCGTGAAATGTTTTTGACTTCTCTAGGCTAATTTCACTCTTCTATCATTCTGCTCAAAGTCCTTTTAAACAGCAGCTGCTCAGCAAAGCAATTCACAATGAAGAGAGTCAGTATTAAAAAAATCAAAGTCAGAAATAGAAACGGGATAAACCCATAAAGCCCATTTTTAGATGCCCGGTTTTTGAACTTTGTTCTCATAAGTTTTAGTTACTATCTATAATGCTTATTGGTATTGATGCTAGACCCTGTCACCTCTCACTGAGAGACAGGAGTATGTTCAGTTACGAAATGACATCAAAATAAATCGCACATAGAAATGTTATTATACAAAAATCAATTTTTATTGCTTCTTTCAATCCCAATAGAGTTATGGGAATCAACGGCGGCTATTTTCCGCAATCTGCCGGGTAAATTTTCAATTTAGATTATTGTTTTCTTTTCTCCGATGCTTATTGCTTTCAGATACTATTTTTTTTTGCTGGCGAAGACTACTCCGAGTGGTTTCCGAATTTTTTGTGGCTGTTTTTAGTCGCTTCTGGAGGATGTGTTTTGGAAGAATGTAAATTCAGAACGTGAAAAGATGTGTTGAAGTGAATCACTGAGAATTTAGAGGGGTTTTAGTTGATTTCTTATTGAGAAAGAGCAAGTAAAATGAGAAAATTTCACCAATGAAGTTATGTTTTTTGGATCATGTTCGGCTTTTCCAAAGCGGTTTTTTAGTTTTAATTCGGCTTTACTGGATAATTGTGTTTGTCTCAATCAACTAAACTAGAATTAGTGTATTTGGAGAACTTTTCGGTCCGACAAAAAATACTTGACAAACAGAAGCAATTCTGAGCTATTTTTGTCATTTTGACATGTGGAGTTTTTGGTTGAAGGTAGTTGTTAATGTGGCTATTTTTCGATTTAATGGATTTTGAAATGTTAAAGAAAATTGGGTTGTTTTAGTTAAATATTTATCTTTTCTGATTTTGAGCATTTCTCAAGAGCTTCGAGTTCAGTCTTTAATCTAGAGCTTTTATTTAGGTACTGCTCATAAGATTTGACACTTCAAGCTCATAGATGTCATTTTTTTACTGAAATAATTTAAATAACTATTTGCTCCCAAATGAAGTTTGTTGCAATTATATTAGTTCTTTTTTATGCAATTTTGCTTGGCCGATTTTTCGCCTGACATTTTCGACTTCTCGTGTTCAAAAATGGGGTAAACAGGTAAAGCATGGAGGACATTAGTTTCTCTTAGAGCCTTAGGGATCACTTATCTTTAAGTATGCGATTCACCGAAGCAGTTTAATAGACATTTATTCGTGATTTAGACGTCGTCCTAGAGTTTGACCAATCCCCGCTTAACGCCCTCACCCCCTCGCTATTAGAACCTTTCGGCTGACTATGCTCTAAGTATGCAGTTCACTGTGCCTGTCTTGGAGACAAATTCCTGGTGTAAAGGGCGGTTCTTAAGTTTTCAAATGAAATTTAATATTTATTTTTCCACAGTTTTCTCTGTATGAACCGTTTCTGTTGTTTTTCTATATCAGATTGTAGTCATGTTTTGATTGAGGTTTTTTTTGTATTAATACTGTGTTTAGACATCGCAAATTTTCCTCGTTTTTTTCTTGTGTTTCTCGTGTTTCTTAATTATAACTAAATGACTTTAATTTTGTCTATTGACTAAGAAATTATCTACTTCCAGTCGGCTCTCGAGTCTTCTGGCTATGCTTGTTTTTCTTTCTACGTTTTAGTACTGTGTGCAGTTCAGATAATTTCAAAAAAATACTTCAAAAACTCGCCAAGTAATGGGGTTGAACTACACTGTTTTGTTTTTTTGTAAAAAAAGCACGTAAATTCCTGAGGTGATATATAAAATAAATCATGCAGGTAGTGTATATAATTAATAAAAAAACAGAAAAAGTTATTTTTGAATTGTGAACAGCAATAATTGAAATGGTAGATAAATAGATAGATTAATAAATACATAGGTAAGAACAGCACACATCATGAACTAAATTTGAATTCACGCCACGTTAATCGGCCAAACTGAATTTGGCCTGGATCTTTCTTGAATTTTTTCTAAATAGTGAGCTTTGTGTATTTTTTAGATCGTTTCGGATCAGTTTAAGATCGTGAGATGAATCAAATTTTTTACGATTGTAGCAAGTTTGACTGCCCAGTTTAATTGTTTTTCAAGAGTTGTTATAAGATTCTGAGATAATGAGCAGAGAAGTACTGCTGGTTATTGCAGGTGACTTATAACAAGAGATTTAATAATTGTTTTCTTGAAGCTTTCAGGAACGAAGTTCCGTAATGTATAGATTGATTTTATGCCTTGTGCCATACTTCGTAAAATATTTTTTACCCCGGATTGAAAGGTGAGTTTTTATTAGTAGTAACCCCAAGATATTTTACTTCCGTTTTTTCTTTAATTTTTTGTCCATCAATTGTAACTGACATATCTTTAGATTCTTTGGAGCCAAAAACAATGAATTCCGTTTTATCAGCATTGAGCCTAAGAGAATTGCAATATAAGTAATTAACCAATTTTTTACATCCTTTTCGAGAATTTCGAGACTATCTTGAACCTTTTTTTCGGAGAGATAATGACTGTGTCATCTGCATATTGAACTATATTAGAGACTATATTGAATTGTAGGTCGTTGACGTAAATATTGAATAAAAGGGGACCGAGAACCGTACCTTGAGGAACCCCTCTGATTAATTTCAACCAGTCCGATGCTACATTGTTTACTTTAACACAGTGAAACCTATCATTAAGAAAACTTTTGATAATGTTCTTGGCTGAACCGGTAAAACCCAAGGTTTCAAGTTTTGCGAATAAATTCTCGTGGTCTATCGAATCAAACTCTTTTGATAAGAAGAGGGGGAAAGAAAAAAGGCGTTAAAGTGATTGATGTATAGTTTTATGGAATGTCAATATCACCCTTTTTAAGTAGAGGACTGTTGTGAGCAAATTTTAGTTGCGAAGGAATTTTTTCGGCTTTCAAATATTCATTAAACAGAAAAGACAACGGTTTAGCTAATTCTGGTGCGCCTAATTTAAGTGCCCAAGCAGGTAAGTTAGAAGGACCCAGTAGTTTATCTTTGTTCAAGTCAAGATGCACTTGTAGGAATTCATGGCTGGTTACAAATCTAAAAGAAATTGAGAGGAACCGAGTGGTGGTTTTCAACTTGATATTTTCTATCATTCTTAATAAATTTAGAAGCCACTAATTGATTAAAAACGTAGTTGAAGTGATTAGCAATCTTTTGTTTATTTGTTAGGAGTTTACCAAAGCTCTTTTTTAAGCAGTCGACTTTAGTTGCTTTTCTTTTGAAGTTTCTAACTTCATTAATAACATTCCATTTTTTGCGACTGCTTGAGTTACTCTCAATGAACTGTTTCTGAAACTTTTTAAAATCTCTCTGGTAGTTGGAGTTCAATTGATTTCTTGTATTGAGCAGTTTGTCAAAAATTTCATTGTCAAGTAGATCTTCTTTCTTAATTTGTAACTGTCTAGTTGTTGCGCTAACAAATGTTTGTGCTAAAGAGAAAAGGGGTTTATCGTTGCGTAATTATACTTTCTCAAAGGAGCATGAGGTCTTATTGCACTGAGAACAATTTTTTCAAAAGCTATGTATAGTGTTTCTATGTCTTTTATTGAGTAAAAAAAATTCCAATCAGTTTTTAATCGTTTTCTGAAATGTTTTTATATCTAAATTTGTCTTCACAAAAACCAACTTTGTACTAACGGTTGATTTTTTAGTGAGTGTTAAATTTAGAATCGAGAGTGTTGCCATAAAGTCAGTTTTGATCAAGGTATCAAAAACGTAAGTTTTGGTTTATTGTTATTGATCCATCCGTTATAATATAATCAATTGTTCCTTCTTTGTTTCCTATTCTAGAGGCATGTGAGCTGTTATTGATATTCAAATAGTAAGGAACAACAACTGTATGAATTTTTGAATGATCTGATTGTTCCCAATAGTTCAAATTATAGTCTCCCATTAATATTATCGGCATGTTTTGAGAAACCGCCCGATCTATTCCTCTGGCTAAGTTTTCAAGGAACTCGTTAGTAGACTTTTTTATTGGGACATTAAGAAAGATTGATCATAAATTTTTGCCTGGTTTTTAGTTGAGTAAATTGTACCCACATGCTTTCACAATTTTCATTCATGTCTTCAAAGTCCGTACGCAACTTTGCGTTCAGTGTTTTTGGTATTAGCAACATTAAACCACCTTTTTTCGCTTCGCCTCTGTCATTTCTCAAACAAGTGAAATCACTTTTCTGTATTTCAAAGTGTCAGATTTGAAATCGTTTTTAACCATGTTTCAGTGAAGCCATATATGCAATTAAGTCCGATGTCATTGACTAGATGTTTTAATTCGATGGATTTTGTATTTAAACTCCGACAGTTTAGATGTAGTATTTTTAGATAATTGGGATAGTCCCTCATGCATTTGTGAAAAATGTCACTGTATTTTTCGTATGGGCCGGGGTTCAATTCAATGTCTCCACTATAGTAGTGAAGTAATAAAAAAATAACCGCTAAAAATTGAGCAAAGAGTGGGAAGTAAAATAATTACATATTGACAACATAGATTTGAGTGCTTCTTGCCTAATAGTTTGAATCTGTTTGGAATCCGGTGGCGCGGGAGTAGGATAGACCACCAATATTTCAAACAGAGTCAACAAGAGTGTAAATATATTGAAATTATTTAGCATTTAATTTCGTACACTTTTCGACCGACAGAACATAAACAATGATTAGTATGGTTCAAAATATGAATAAGTCTGGCGAGGATTACAGAAATTTGGGTTTCTGAACGGGTTTCGAATATTGCGCATGGGTTGGGCCTGACCGTTATTGGTTGGTCCAATGTTATAAACAGCATTATTGTACATTTTACTGCTAGCATTTACTAAACCAGATGAGTTTCTTAGAAAATAACTAAGAAGAAGATTTTTAAGCATTGGTACACCACGGGAGTAATTCAGATACACATTATCGTGGAAGAATTGATTGTAGTCCTGTACATTTTCATTAGAGTTAGGAGTGTCGCGAATTATTTGGTTGAGGTTAAGCACTTGAAAACCGCTTTTTTTTTTTGAATAATTGGACATATAATTTGTAAGTAACTTCCTTATTGATGGATAACCAGTCGTTAAGGGTTAGCATTTCATCTCCATTAGAATCAGAAGTTATGTGATTGTCACAATTTGCATCCATTTCTTGTCAATGCAATCTTTTCTATCGGCCAAAAAGAAACGTATTTAGAAGGTCATGTGAAACGATTTTCAACAATAAAAGAGCAACTATTAAGAAGCTGTTTATTTCTCTGTCTGATAAGAAGCTGTTAAATGTATATTTCAGCAGCTATTAAATTTGAAAGCGTATTTGTTTTACAAAACAATTAATAGGATGTTTATCACATTATCTCTAAAATTACAACCAGCGAGAAAAATCATTAAAAAACTGCTCTTAAAAAAGTCAATAAGAATCCGTATCAATAAAGGTTGACCAATTGCGATCCTCTTAAACAATTGGTTTTTGTCGGTTGGTGGTTTTAACGAGACGAATGATGCATGCTCCCATCCAATTCATAAAGTTGGAAAACCCTATATGCAAATTGTTTGCCATTAGATTGGTAGATGTTACACGGATGGAACTATAAAACATTAATATAAATAAATCTTCACTCTTTAACCATTGATTTGATATGTCAGGCATTTTCTGCAATTTGTGAAATGCAGATGAAATGATAAGTTAGGAATTTTTAAATACTGATGTCAATGAACTATATGCGCGTGTATGTGTTTGACATTTGGTTTGCTGCTCATCTTTAAAACGTTCAACAATACTACAATGGATTTTTTTTTGTTTTTAAACAAGTAAATTGAAAATATAACCCAGGGGTTAAATATTACAAGTTTAAAATTATATAAACAAAATTAGTACAATTTTAAAAATCAAAATTAGTGGTTCCGTGTTCTAAAGGTAAAAATAACTTTTGAAGCCACCAACGTTCCTTTCCAACGGTACAAGTTTGAATTGTTGGAGCAGATGCTGTTTTAACATGCGTTTAAACTTTGAGCGTGATCTGATAGTCCGGACTTCACGCGGAAGTTTATTCCATTTTTGGTTGCTTCTTTTTTGTATTGATAGACTGCTCGACCTTAAGAGAATTAGCTGTTCAGTTCTGTTGTTTTTTCTTACTAAGACATTACCACTTAGAAAAAACTCTCAGTGCCGTGTGTTTTCAATAATGAAATATCATTCCTAAGTTTTGAAATACTCATCTGGCTTATTAAAAGTTCTGCAGGCAAAATGTCAGATTTTACTAAGAGATCTGTAGATCGCTCAAACTTTTTTCTCATATAGCAAACTTTAATACCCCAATTGATTTGCGGATTAATTCGCTGCATTGCAGAGAAATTCAAGTTCTGAAAAAATAGAGCACTGAATGTTAAATGAGAAAGGACTAGGGATTTGAATAGCATCAATCGTGCTTCCAGAGGTAACTGATAACGTAAAAGGTATATGAATCTAATCGCTGTGGCCATATTTGATAGGACTTTGTTGAGTTGTACATGAAAATTTAATTCAGAATCAATTATTATACCCAAGTATCTGCAGTGACTTTGTGGTTTAATTTCTTGTCCCCGAAAAACTATTGGATCAAAATTTTCATGTTCCTTCGAGACGCAAAGAAGTTCAGTTTTACCGGTATTCATGGTTAATTTGTTTTGCTTTAGATAATTATCTGTTTTCTCCAGTATTTCAGAAAAACATTTTTCCAGTTCGCTGACATTGTTTCTGCTAAAATGGAAACTTGTGTCATCAGCAAATTGAATTATATCGAAGTTTCCTTGTACCTTTTCTCGAAAATCATTAATATAGAGAAGAAAAACTAGTGGCCCTAAAACCGTTCCCTGTGGAACACCATGATTTGTTTCCAACCATTCTGAGTAAACATCATTTATCTGAACAAACTGCTGTCTGTTTTTAACAAATGAAGCAAATAATTCAACTGCACTCTCTGAAAAACTTTAAGCTTCAATTTTTTTGAGAAAAATTTCGTGCGATATTGAATTAAATGCTTTAGCTAGATCAATAAAAACAGCAACTGAAATTTTTAAGTTATCATAGTTTTCTTGTAATGCTTCGATTAAGTGTAAAACAGCATCTGTAGAAGACTTATGTTTTTGAAATCCAAACTGTGTACCGTTCAAAATTTTTTCTTTTTGTATAAATTCGTTAACCTGATTGAGAAGTATACGCTCAAAGAGTTTTGCAAACATTTGAGTAATTGAGATAGGCCTATAGTTCTCGCAAATTTTTACGTCCCCTTTTTTGTAGACCGGACTAATGAAAGCAATTTTTAAATTTTCCGGGAAAATATTTTGACTAATGCATTTGTTAAAAACAAATTGCAAATGTGTTCCGATTGGAAGCTTTGCTGCCTTGATTGCCCAAGCATTAAAAACTCCTGGACCCGGAGACTTATTGTTGTCGAGTGAATCGTTGGCATCATATAGTTCCTTTAGTGTAACTGTTCTGAAGCAATACTTTTCCCTAACTTCTATGCGAGAAATATTTGGAGCGCTCACATATTGTCCATTGTATAAGCCTAGTTTTTGTGAAAACTTCTATTGAGACAATTTGCAATATTAAGTTCATTTTCTACTTCTGTTTCATCGTCGACTAGTTTGTCTATAACGAGACACTCCCTTTCTTTGCCAATTCTTTTTTTAATGAAACTCCATTGTTCTTTACTTGTTGGTAGTTCTTTGAGAAAAATTGTTTGCAACACTCGTTTTGGGATGTTTTTAAACGCCTATTAACTAAATTTCTCTGATATTTGAAAATGGTATGCGCTTGCTCCGATGGGTTCTTTTTCCAGATATTGAAAAGTCTATGTTTTTTTGGCGATTTCTTCTCTCAACTCTTTTGTCAGCCAAGGTTTTTCAGCAATTTTTTTCTGATTGAAAGCTTTTTATAAGTGGGGCGTGAAACTCATGTATTGTTATAAAAAATTTTATGTTCTTTGTATTCAGCAGGTTGTCCTTGAATCGATTACCTCTGCTTTTCCAGGTGCTCTTACCGTCGAATCTCTTGTACATGCTGGGTCTTTTTTAATAGTCGCGAAGCGATAGCGGCTATTATTGGGGACATCGTGGTTTTTCTTACAATTCAAAGAATTTGAATTGTATTAGGGCGCTGTCTTTTTTTAAGATCTGTTCGCACATTTTCATGATTTTTGAAGTCAAATTGGAGTAGTGATTTTGGTCACGTCGAAACGGGAAGTGGAGCGCAAAAGCTAGTGGTTTTGCGGCGAGAAATTTTATTACTCCAATTTTAACGTAGTGAGAAAACGGTGTTTGAACAAAAATTTGCTTTCTCGCTAGTAATTTTTTGTTAACTTGCGGCATTTTCACTTTGATTTTTGCTGTTTTTTCGATTTCTTGGATGGGATTTTTTCTTAACTGTTTTCCCCAATCAATTCATAGTTCATTCTAGGCCTAGTTTTGTGAACCGAATTTCCATTTCTCGCTAGTGGTTTTTTGTTCACATGCGTCAATTTGGCATTGATTTTGTTTTTTAAAAAAATTTTTTATCTGACTTTACACTATGGTTTTCACAATTCGCTCATAGTCCGTTTTAGGTCTAGTTTTTTTTGTTTAGTCAATGAAAATTCCTTGAATTGTACGTCAGGACTTGTCCTGCTATGCTTTTTAATTTGTCGTCTTCATCGATGATTCTTACGACCTGACTTCTTCAATTGACTTGTTTAATGACTTCAGTGACTTCTACTGCTTTGCAGTTGAACTTTGTGTGCGTGTCGTCATTTCTGTCAATTGCGTGACTTACCTTACTCAAAAAAATGACTTCTGAACCCACTTATGGAACTATAATTTTAATGAACATTTACTAGTTAAAGATCAATAGTGTGCATCTAAGTAGTGCTAAACTTATATGCCCTGATTCTTGAGTAGTAGCCTTGAGTTTTTGATTTTGAATATCAATTTTGAAAAAGCTCTTTTAAAGCTGTTTTCTTAGAGACCGTTTGTGTCATAAAATTGACAGTCCGAATCTAACCCAAAAAGTCTAGTGGCCTATTAAAGGACTGGTGGTCGATCTGTCAATCTTATTTCTTTAGTTGTTTCAATTCATGGAAGGCCAAAATCGTCTATGGCGGCTATTTTCCGGCAATCTACTGGCTATGTTTCCTGTTTTTGATAGCAGTTTTATACTGTCGTTATTGTTAATAGACGTATCTTCTAGTTTTTCTTGAGAAGTTTTTTGGAAGTGCACACAGCTTAAGTTCACCTGTTTCAATGCTTTATTTCATCAAATTATTTATAGCAGCAAAGCTCAAAACGGCTTTTTTGTTATGTTTTTATGCGAAATTACTTATTGGCTGAGTTTTTGGATCAATTATTTGAATCTTACATGACGTAACTAGCTCTAAACACAAAATTCTGTAATTGTAAATTCTCAACGTTTTTAAAACGCGAGAACAACAGATTCAATTACTATGAAGAATTTTTGTTCCATTGAGGGTCATGCTGTAAAAATGTCTGATCTGGGTGATTTTTGTGGCGTGATAGCCGAGAGGTAAGGTGTGTGGTTCACACGCCAGTGATTGAGAGTTCAATCCCCTGCCTCCATGAAGCTGTCTGTGTGAGGATGAGCTCTTACTTAACCATAGCTTCAGGTGCACCATAGCCTGACCAATGTTGGCTGCAATAATGGCACCACGTGAAAGTTTCAGACGCAAAAAAAGTGGCTATAGTCACCAAAAAAAGAGCAATGCTCATAAAATGAACAGTCCAAAATGCGGGGAATAATAAGAAAAAGGGCAACTGAGAACAGTATGATGTAGGCCTAATGCTGATCCGCTGCGATCACACAGAAACTACAATTATTAATTATTATTATTATTAAATGAAAAGTCGGTAAATTAATGAAAATAATCTTTTTTTTTTCAATTGTAAATGACAGGTTTTAGCGGTATTCATATCTAATGAAAACACTATTGTATTGATAGAAGAGACTAGTATCTGTCCTGTGTTGAACTTTTTTTAAACTTTAAAAGTTTTTCCTGTTTCTCCTTCTTTCCATTCTGACGTGAAGCATGAATGTCAAATTTAATTTAGAATGCTTTTAATATTGATCTATTTTTCTCTTTGATGCAGCCCGGCGATGAAGAGAAAAAGGTGTTTCATTTTTATTTTAATTAAATTCCTTTATTATATTAAAAAAAACAGAAGAACGGTCATTTCTTAACTAGAAGAGATAGAGTGGTCAAAATTTCGTGCTAGGATCAGGGCTTAGAATGTGGTTACATTAGACAGAAAGCATGGGTCAGAAGAAAATGAAAATTCTGCAGTTCAAAAATAGATTTAACCAGTTCTTCTTTTTGTATTAGAAGGTTTCCTTAAAGTTATGATGACATTTTGCACAATGCAAGTTATTTGCACAAAGATCACTTTTTGGAAATTTGCATTTCCGAAGTATGTTGTACAGTTCGACACATTTATACGAAACTAATTTCTATTTTTCTTTTCGACAAGTTCATAAAGAAGATCTATGACTTAATTTCTTGTTGGGTTTTCATGATCAAAGTGAAATTAAAGTGATCAAAAGTGATATCCCGCACTTTGATCCTCGCCAGTCGTTCGAGTGCAATTCGCGCGATGTTAGTGGTTTATGTTTTATAAATTTAAACGAAGCTTCTGCAGCCATTATTTTTGTGTTCATTGTGATGATCATTTCAGTGCTTTTGTATGCGAGTGAATTTATTACGCCAAACAACGTAACCTGATCATGGAATCGGAAGCGAAGCTCACTGCTGGACAGTTGGAGCAAGCATTCCTCTCGAAGAAGGGTCTTCGGGGATTTTTCAACAGCTACTGCTGCGAATTTCTCACTTCCCAGTTCGCTTACCCGTTGGACACTTTGGATGCTGACAGTGGCGACACGAGATTCCGGGAACTAATTTTGGATCCTTTGGAAGCGTTCATATTTGGCGACACTTCGTTGGATGATTTTGTGTCCAGTTTTGAAAGGGAGAACCAACAGCGACCTACGAAATGCGGGCGGATATTTACAAACGGGGAGCCGCATTACTCGTGTCGCGAGTGTTCCATGGACCCGACGTGTGTGTTGTGTCGAGAGTGTTTCCAGGCGAGTGAGCACAAGACGCATAAATATCGAATTGGTACTTCAGGTGGAGGTGGATGTTGTGACTGTGGAGATGAAGAGGCTTGGAAAAAGGATCCATATTGCGACCTGCACAGGCCAAGTGAAAACACCCAGGTGTGTTATATGGCGTAAACACCTTACAGATAAGTTCTGTGGTGGTGAAAACTTACATTCGACAACTTTTTGAGACATTGTCGGAAAAATTTTTATCAGTTGTTTTGGTTTTGCTGCCAAGTGAAATAGGAAAGTCTTGCCAAGTGAAGCGGGATAATCGGGTCGAAATAGAGGGCACCAAGTCGCAGCGCGCTGTTCCCTTAGTTTTGTTAGTCGCTAGTTGCTGTCACCGGAAAAGCAGGTTCTCCCGTCTCTTACCCACTGCGTTTGCTAGCCGCTAGCGTCTCTATTCTTAAGCTAGCTAGAAACATATCCAGTCCGTTGTTTGAGAGCAATTGCTCCAAAATTTATGTGTTCTTAAACATGATAGGTGTATTATTACTATTATGTGTAATACTATTTCGTTTCCTTGGCGTCTAATAACCTGTCGCAGAACAATAATAAATATTACCACTCGGTTGTTATCAGTTTGACCCCTCTGTTAAATCCCTCTGTTAAACCCAGTAACCCCCAACACTCCCCCGTCCTCCCTCCTCCACCTGCCGATTTGAACCCCCTTCTCCTCCAGCCCTCCCAACAAACGCGCAACAAGTTTAATTAATGCAGTTCCAAGTAACATAAAATTTTGTCATCTAAACTGTCGTAGTATAGTTAAGAAACGCAACGCATTAAAGAAACTAATCTATGACACTGGGCCAAATACTATCTACGGGTGTAGTGAGACCTGGTTGACAATGGAAGATAACCACAATCTGTGGGAATTTGATTCCGAATCATTTTACATGCTTCCACGCAGATCGAGAAGTAAAAAATTACAAGCAAATAAAAAAGGCAGAGGCGTTATGTTTCTAATTCCTGAAGTTTTCATTTTCACGCTCAGAAGCGGTTTATCCACAAAAAGTTGACCTTCGAAAATACCAGGGTTGAATGCAAGACACCTTCAAAAACACCCTTTTTGTTGTACTAGCGTATAATCCACAGAAAAAGTCCTTTACCCCTTTTCTTGAGCCTTTAGCTATTTCAATAGATCAAACAGCCAGCGAAAACAAAACTTTGTTTTTCGTACAAGATTTTAACATTGGTTATCTTCATGAAAAAAGAGTAGTTAGATACAATTTTAACGCCATACAACTTAGATTCTTGCAACAGGCTAACATGCACATCTAAAAACTGGCAACAGTCTTATTGATTACTTCATTGCTGATTATTCAAGCTTAGAGCAAGCGAAATATCACATCTTTGAATCAGGCCTTAGAACCGACCACTTTTGCGACTCTTCTTATACTGGCTGAAACAATAGCAGAAAAGCGTAAATCGGTTTGAAAAAATAAATTTGATAAAGCAAATTTTTCTCAAACAGTTTTTATTACTATCTATCACTATTATCCTGGCAAACATTCGTGTTTCAAGAATTTGTTTAAAACATATACCATACCTGTTGAAACTTATACCATGCCATTTTCAGTTGCGCCCCAGTAAAACCTTACCATATACGGAGAGTCAAATCTAAGTTATCCCTCTTATCAGAAAATGTTATTGAAGAATTGTTCAAAAAACAAACAAAATGAAAATTGTTAACGACACAAGAAAACAAAAGATCTGAGGCTCGTAGAAAAATTAAAACTCTCTTGGTGGTTTTGTTACAAATCTCATTGAAAATTGAAACAGCAAATGTATTCAACTATCGGTTTTCGGAAATTGGTGACTATTTTCTAAAAAGAAAATGAACGAATCATCTTTACTTTTGAAAAGTAAAGTCAAGGGAAAGAGAAAGATCTCATTTAGATTTGTTGTCGAGCAGGAAGTACATTGTATTTTTCGATCACTTAATCGAATAATCCTCTTTGCTCCTCAACAATTCCAGCCTGGGCGCTAAAGGATGGTGCAAAGTTTCTGGTACATCTCACTATGCTTTTGAACCAGTTTTTTGTACTTTTCCATCGGAACTTAAGAAACCTTTCCTTTTCTTAAAAATGAAGAACGAGACAATCCTGGAAACTACAGGCCAATCTCTGCGGGAGCTCTCTCCAAAGTTTTTGAGAAGCCAAATAAATTCTCTTTTGAAAAAACGCTATTCCATCACTCAGGCAATTTGGTTGCAGGAGCTCATTCTCAACACAAGATGCTCTTATGTTTTTTACAGAGACTGTACGCTCCAAAATAATAACAATGGATTTGTCTCAACGGCTTTGCTAGATCTATCTAAAGCCTTCGGCTCAATCCAACATGATCTACTTTACCAGAAGCTATACTCATTGGGTTTTGAAAGGAGCTATCTTCAATTGATTCAGGCATTTACTCAACAACGATTGAAGAAAATTTTGATTGATTACATGAAATCTGATTGGATGGAAATCTACCAGGATGTCCCCCAGGGAATTGTGCTCGGACCCTTACTTTTCAATATTTACGTCAATGATTTGATTATTCACATCAATAATCAATGCAATACGAAGATGATACCTTAGTTTACCCTTCCAATATAGATCTTGACATAGCGAACAAAAAGCTTCTGGATTCTGTGGAAAAATTAGCCAGCTACTTTGATAGAAATAGTCTAAAAATGAACACATCAAAAAGAGATTCTGAAAATTATTTAACCAAATGTTCTGATCTATAACTATTAGTGGCGAAAAGTCAATAATTAAAAATGCAGTGAAACAGGAGTTTTTATCGACAAAAATCTAAACTAACAGGAAGAGGTAAAAAGTGTTATGCGAAAAATGACCTTTGCAATAAGAGAAGTTAATGCAATCAAGAGCTCTTCCAATTCATTCAAGAATTAAACTTATGAATGCACTAGTTGTTATCATTTCCACTATAGTACAGCCTTATTTATTTGCATCAAGCGTTCTCTTCTAACTTAACTTGAAACACAGTTAAACTGGGCGATAAAGTCCGGCTTCAACAGAAAATATGACTTTTCTAATGACCTAAAGTTACCAGATGAAATACTTCCACTTGAATACTTTTTGAGGATTAAAGAAGCTACGAATCTTTTCCGTTTCTGCCCTCAGCTTAGTAGGCGTATTTTGTTTTTACCCCCCAGACGCACGTGCCATATTTTTACATGATGATTTACTATGTAATGATACGTGCTCTGTAACTGGGGAGTGCATAACGTACGGGGGGGGGGGGTGCACAAAACGGAATAGAATTGAAGCTACTTACTTGCAAAAAAAAACATTTTTCGAGTAGAGCTCCAACTTTCTGAAATTAGTGGTTTCTACACTGCAGCAGCAAAAACAACATGTACAAATTTCCTCCACTTCAACGTCAAATGCAAGTCGCCTTACCGTAGGAACTGTTTTGCCAGAGCTATAGAGTCCTAGAATGACTTCATATCTAATCCAATTTGTAATAATCTTAAGTTTAAAACCGTGAAAAATAAGGGTCCATTTCTTTAAGAAGTTTTAAACTTCTCTTAACCTGTTTTATGGAAAGTTATCATGGAGTGACTTTCAATTCAGTTAAATTTGATACAATAAGTTAATTTTCTGTCCAAAACAAAAGTAATAATTTGCTATTATTACTTGCTACTATTATAGTAATAAATTGCTATTATTACCCTACACTTCCATTGGCATGATATGTATATCTGTCTTTGGAATTCAAGTGTTTTTTAACCGTCCTCCATCGCTTGTCCGCCTCCCAACGCCTGACGCCTTATCGTCCGCAAAAACGTGTAAAATAGGTCAAGCTCGGAGGGCAATAAATCGCCGGTCAGCTATTCATTGACTATCTCAGCTCTGCTAGAGCATTACTAGTTTCTAAATGTACAATTCACTAAAGGGCAGTTTGGACCCCTCCACACGCAGAACACCCCCTCCCCGCCAGCGCGCAAAATGTTACCCCCTAATGTTACTCTCCCTAAGCCTAAGCTTGTTGTTACCGGGGCTAAGCGCTCGCCGGTTGTTTAAGAGCAAGTCGCCTGACGTTAGTATTAATTTATACTTTTGACTCCAACTGATTCTTTTTCTTGTTTAAACGCTTTGCTTCATAAGCTGATACGATGTGCTGTATAACACGTTATAGGGCAATGTGACTGTAATGTTTATAGAGCCGAAGATGCTCTTAATCATTGTTATTTTGAGTTTCGTGTTGTTTGCAGGAGGGCGAGGAACTGAGAGCCTTACCGGAGAGAGTGGAGAAGCGAGTGCGGGCGGTGTTTGAGATAGTGATTGCTCAGTTTATTCACTATCTCAGTATTCACACGAGTGAGTTCGAAGAAGAGAACGTGCGAAGGGACTCCTCTGTGTACTGCACTGTTCTCTACAATGATGAGCTGCATACTTTTGAACAGGCTAGTAGCACTGTCCAGAGAATCCAAATTCGAGTCGTGATTTTAGTCTCACTGGAGTAGTAAAAGGAGCAAAAAGCTTATGGGGTGAAATTTTTAAAAACTGCTTTTAAAGGTGAGTGACAAATTGGTTCTTGAACGGGTTTTCTTCACGTGCGGCAATGTGACTTCTGTGTTCTCTTTTTTCCCGTGTTTTTTTTCATGAATGGAATTAACATATAACACTTGTTTTTTTAAACATAGTTGCATTTCTTTGATTTCCTCAATGTGTAGCTAATAGTTAATGACTAACATTATTTGATTTCAAAAAATATTAGCGAGTTTGAGTTTTGCCATTTTTTGCTGACCTTTTTATTGTCTTTTCATTTCGTCTCACAATTAGTGAATCCTCTTGGTTTTCTAAAAGTCCTGTTTGATATTTCTCAGAGATTTATGACTTTGACATTGTGTCTTCATAAAGTATTCGTGAATTTTTGAGTTTTACATTTACTTGTTATTAATAGCCGCAAAGCGATAGCTCGGGCTGTTTTTGACATTCTCTTAGTTTTCAAGACACGGCGAGGAGTATTGGTATTACACAGGTTTTTATTACTTGAATAGGAGTATTGGTATTCTCCAGGTTTTGTTTTTTTAGCTGAAGCAAGCTTCTTGACTTGAATTTTGACTTATCTGTATTCGACCTTTTCCTCGGTTTTTGAACTTGTTTTCTGTTTTACAACATTTGACTTTAACAGTAGCATAGTTAGTAATGTATAGTAACTAGGAACTGCGGGTAATATTCATAGTGAAGAGGTCATTTTGGGAATTTTTGATCCCGTATGAGTCCCGGTATTCTACTGGCTGTTTTTATCTGAATCAAGTTTATTCATGACTTGAATGATGACTTTTTTCCAAACTTTACCTCTGTTTTTGAAAGTTCTGTTTTCGAACATTGGACTCTAACAGTAGCTTAGTTTGTAATGTATAGTATTTCGGAACCGCTGATCATCTTCAAGGTGAAAATAATCATTTTGAGACGTTCTGATCACATAACAGTCTCCAACTAAGCCCAACTATCCCCGATCTTCCCCCACTTAACCCCCACCTACCTACCTACCTTCAACAATTTACACTTACCGAACCCCCTCATCTACACCCTACTAACCCCTGTGCACCTACCTACCCCCCTGAATACACCTCACCCCACCCACCCTTACCTTACCTCCCCAGAAGCTTACTCCCTCCACCTACCACACCGATTCCCACCTCCTACGCCTCACCCACATACATACGCTCAAAACAACTAACCAGATTCCTAATTAAAAATTGGTATCTACCTATGTATTGCCCTTTGTATATTTCTTTTTGGTATTTCTGACATAATTGGGGCTTCGTAAACGACTCTTTGAGTGGTTTCCGGTATTCTACTGGCTGTTTGTTTATGAATTGAATTTTGACTTTGTTTTATTCGACCGGTTACTCCGCCGTTTCTGAACTTTGGATTCTGTTTTCCGACATTGGACCGTTACCGGAGCTTAGTTTGTAATGTATGGTAGTTAGGAACTGCTGGGAATATTCAAGGTGAACTTGTGATTTTGAGTTTTTGATCCTTAACTAATCTATAGACCTCACCCCAACCTACCTACCAAACACCTACCCCCATCTCTCCTGTCTACCTACGGCCTGTACCTACACCCCGCATATCTGCCCCCCCGGGCACCCGCTTTCACGCCCCACTTACCCTACCATGCCGCACCTACCTACATCTCCCAGCTGCCTCCCCCGCACCCACGTACGTAGCGACCTAGGTAATCTGCCAAGTATATTACTTTGTTTTAGCAGTTAGCCTGATCAATAAAAGAAGCTATTGGCTTTATTGCGGTATTGGGGAACCTGTTCACATGAATGATTTTAGTTGATGGCTCAAACGATCCCCCCCATTTTATACTTTTATGAATTTCTCTCAAACGAAGTTTGTATCAATTATATTAGTGCTGTTGGTCTTTTATTGTGATTTTTCGCTTGACTGATTTTTTGTCTAATTCTTTTGACTTTTCCTCCTCAAAAGCGGGATAAACAGGTAGCGCCCGGTGGGCATTATGTACTTTTAGCGACTTTCGGCTCACTAGTCTCCAAGTATGCCATTCACTGAAACTGTTTTGGAGGCTTATATTTATGGTGTGAAAGACGGTTCCCCCACAACCAACCCCCATCAGTCCCCCTCACTTCACCCCCAATCCCCACCCCTGAACATCATTCATGCCGTAAGGGCCCGTCAGCAAAGACCCCTCCCACCGTTGCCCCACCCCCTCCCCCTCAGCCCCCCGCTGCGCTCATCTCACGCTGCTTCAATTAAGCTAAAGCTTGCCTCACTTAACCGTGGCTAGCTACTGACGAAGCGAACCGCTCGCCGGTTGTTTGAGAGCAGTTCGCCCGACGTTAGTCGGTTATGTAATTATTGTTGTTTTTGATGGCGTATTCCTTATGCCCAATAATGGCTGGCCTATTGCTTAGGCTCAGTTGGCTAGATAGTTAGTGATCTGGCTAAAATCAGTTATAATCACGTCTTGATAGATAGTCAATGCTTGTTATGACTATTTTTAATGTTTTTTTTGTTGTGATCATAATTTGTTTTGTCATGTCTTACTGCCTATCCACATGAGTAGCGGACATTATTGGACGTTTAACGGGAATTGAATCATTCTGTTTACGAGTGTCAGTTGTTGGCTGATGATTTTTACGGCTTGAACATTACTTATTAACATAACTGATTTTCATAAAATTTTTTTACCCGTATTCATTTTTTGTTCCTTCTCCTTAGCCTCATTACTGAATAGTTGAATAGTGCCATTGGTATCCCTAACAAAAGGCAACAGATTCTTTAGGTAAGATTCACTTTATTTTTATTGCTTTCTTAACCCTGATAGGATTACTTGCTTTGATAGAATAGAATTTTTTAGTTTTGACTTTGTCTTCGGTTTGTAGCTAGCAATTCTATGTACGTTTGCATAATTGTTTTTCGAAAAGAATCTCGAGATATTGATTTCTGCCTCTTCGCTGTTTTTTCAACGTGGTCTTTGGAATGACAGCTCTGATAAGCTCGGTGTGCTTTCTAGGGATGAAAGCATTTTAATTTTTTGGTTTGTGTTTTAATGACTTGAGAGCCACTAAGTGTTAATCTTCGCATTTTTTTTTTAAAAAAAATGTGCTCTGTTCGTTTTCAAATTTATTGTATGCTTGCCAGGGATTTCTTATGTGATTGATGAGCTATATGTTCGCATATTTTATGCCTTTGACAATTTTGATTCTCTAAAAGAAGAGGAAAGCGGGATGTTTTTGCAAATAATCTCTTTGTTCTCGTCTATGTACGGTTCTATGCTTTGGTGACTATCAAGGCTGTTCTGTTATTTGTTTGATTAATAGCCGCACTGCGATAGCTGGGGCTATTATTGGCCTTCTCTTGTTTTTTTTAATTCGTCGTGGCGATTTTTGTTACGACCAGATGACGTCACAACCACTTCAAATATGCTTTTTGTTCATTCGTTCATGCAATTTTAACTGAAATGCGTGCGTGACGTCATTTTTCGCTCTTAGTGGAGCGAGTTTTTTTTTTTCATTCGCGTGATTAAATTTTTGGTCACACTTGACTTACCTCACTCTCAAAAATGACTTCCCCACTTTGAAATTGACTTTTATTTACTTCAATTCAAAGAGATAAGGTCAAATGAGTGTGTGGCACTTTAAATGAAGGTTATTTGAGAGCAGCTAATGGAGAAAGCAAAAACTTATACAGATTTAGTTTTTCAAAATATAATATGTCAGCCTTCAATGAAGACGATTTTTTTGGTCTGTCTTTTTTACTGTTTTTTTGAGACTGCAGATCTACGAAGCTATTGCGGCTATTTTCTGGCAATCTGTCAGCTATGTTAAAAATTGTTGCATGACCGTTTTGCGATTTTTGTTCTAGAACATTCTTTGACTTCTTAAATGACATTTTCACGCTTGAGTTCTTCATTTTTAGTGATCTCAGTTGCTCTCTTTTTGAAATAATGCATGTTGCTAATTTAAAAGCTATAGTGAGCAAAAAAAGAACAGCGCCTCAGGGTTCGACCGATTTTTGCGCCCATAAAACTTTTCTAAGCTACGACCCCTCTAAATTAAATTGCCCCCGCCTGTCGTTCGAGAGCAAGTCATCCGACTTTAGTCTGTTTAAGAGCCGCCTCAGCTTTTCAGCCGGCTATTATAGCGCTCCTAATTTTTTATAGCTGCGATGCTGTAAGCTGAGCAGAGCTATATTGCGGTGCTGTTGGATTTTTTGTTTCGTCTGACGCTCTTTTTCGTTTTACATTTGTTCACACAGCAAAGCTGAAAAAGTCTTGTTTTTTGAATGACTTCTTCCTGTCACTAACGGCGTTTGCGCGCGTGACGTCATTTCTCATTCTCATTCTAGCAAAGGTTTTAAGATCATTTGCTTGATTAGATTGTGATCAAACGTGACTTAACACACTCAATAAAATGACTTTTGTACTTTAAAACTTAAGTTTATTTTGAATTTGTTTAAGGTCAAAGGAACTCATTTGTGCTGTAAAGGTCCCTAATAAGAGGCTTCTGCGGAATGAATTTTAACTAGCTTTATTAATTTATCGCGGAATGATTTACCTAGTTTTTTTGAGCGGCGTCGATTTTTTTTCAATTTAGATCTGTATCTGTTTCTATCTCTTATATGGCACGCAAGACTTCTTTCGCAGCTGTTCCGGCAATCTGTCGGCTATGTTTTACAATTCAAAGAATTTGAATAGTATGGGGGCGCTGTCTTTTAAGGACCTGTTCTCACATTTTCATGATTTATGAAGTCAAATTGGAAATGTGATTTCTAATGGAAATTGAATAGAGCTCTTTCATTCACAGCTGATCGGCTCTCTCTGTGCTTTCTATGGGGGGATAGTTTTTTTTAGTTGAGACTTTTAATGTATGCTTTATTAGTAGCCGCCGTCAGCCTCTCAAACGGCTATTATTTAAGCGCTCTCCTTTTTTGCAATTCAAAGAGCTTGAATTGTATTGGGGCGCTGTCTTTTTAAGATCTGTTCCTACTTTTTCATGATTTTTGAAGTCAAATTGGAGTAGTGATTTTGGTCACGCCGAAACAGCAAGTGGAGCGAAAAAGCTAGTGGTTTTGAGGCGTGAAATTTTATCACTCCAATTTCAAAGTAAAGTGAGAAAATGGTGTTTGAACGAAAATTTGCTTTCTCGCTAGTGATTTTTTGTTCACTTGCGGCAATTTCACTTTGATTTTTGCTGTTTTTTTTCGATTTGTTGGATGGGATTTTTTCTCAAAGGTTTTCCCAATCAATTCATAGTTCATTCTAGCCCTAGTTTTGTGAACCAGATTTCCATTTCTCGCTAGTGGTTTTTTGTTCACATGCGTCAATTTGGCATTAATTTTCTGTTTTTTTTTTTTTAATTTTTCAATCTGATTTTTTACGCGATGGTTTTCATAATTCACTCATAGTCCGTTCTAGGTCTAGTGTTATGTTTAGTGAATGAAAATTCTTTGAATTGATTGTCAGGACTTGTCCTGCTTTGTTTTTTTAATTCGCTTTACCTTTTGATTTACGTTTTTCGTTTCAAATAAGTCACGACTTTCACGTTTGACTTCTGAGTTACCTCATTCACTGTTTCAACTAAATGGTTTTTAAATCCATTCACTCAATGAATTTTGCATGATATTGAATACAGTCGAGATCAAAAGAGAAAAATCAAAAGAGACGGGATAAACCGATAAAGCCCGGTCAATAAGTCATTGCGAATTACGTTATCAAAGTTCCCTAGCTGACATTGGTATTAAGCTTATTAGCTTTCAGTTTAGATGCTGAATTAAGTTTAGTTTTAGCATCCAACTGAAACTGCACGCCGATTTAGAACACGTTTTGACACTAAAAAATAGGGAAAAAATGGCCAATTTATCTCCTTTTTCTTTTTTTTTTTCTGTTTCAATCCTGATGTGCATCAAGCGCGTCAACGGCGGCTATTTTCCGGCAATGTGGCGGCTACGTTATTTATATGGCTAACGCTGCAATTGAAATTTGTTTTTCTTTTTGGGGTTCTACTACTATTTTTGTTGGTTTTCTCAAAACTTAGTTTGTTCTATCTATGGCCCCATCATGTGATATAAGTTATGCTTTCCATACGCCCTTTTCTCGCTCATTTGCTTTTAACCTTATATTTTTCATTGTAAGGGATTTCCCGTTTTGATCACATCTTGTGTGCCCATGGAGCGACTTGTTATGTATTTATGGAGCTTGCTACCATGAGTGCGACTCACAAATTAAAAAGATTGTTGAAAACTTGTCTAGGTATGCAAGACTTAGGCCGAAAAGCTAAAACATATATGGCGTATCCTAGTGTCAAAAAAGGCCTTGCTCAACTCAGACTTGAGAATTTCTAATTTTAAATAGAGGGTACCTAGGCACTTCATACTTTAGCTCATTTTAAGCTCTGTTTTTGATAACTTCACAAATTTTTCAAAAAAAACAGATCCAAATGATTTTCAATCTGTCTCTAGAAGTGAGACTGATAGTTCTCCTGAGATGAAGTGAGATGATAGTTCTCCTGAGAAGAATGCTTGCATGGTTGTATGGTCACGAAAGATGGACTAGCCTTACAGATTTGAATGTCATTTTGAAGCCCGGATTTTGATAGGCGACTAGTTATCGTTGGATCAATATAGTTATCATTTATTTCCTCATTAGTTTTGAAAGGTGTAGGTCCTCCTGTAGGGTCAAATCCAAAGCACCACTAACACACACATTGACTTAAGATTAGTTGCAAGGCCTGGTATCCCCTTGCTGCAGGAAGGTTCATAGGAACTTGACGTTATCCCGCACCAATATCGGTAGGCACACATTTTAATCAGAAGTTAGCCGCAAAAAATTATGAACTTATGAAGCTGCATCTAACAAGTGAAGAGCTGACCACACTCGCTAATGAATCTGTCGAACGAAACAATGATGCTGAATTGTAAACAGAGCAAAACCACACAGAACGTCCGCATGTGACAATGAAGCTGCTCTTAAGACATCAGCAGTGCCTTCCCCTAATCTACTGAGGAGACAGTACACCTTACGCAATAGAGAAATCAAATATCAGTTTGCAAGCAGCAACAATCAGGAGACTAACACTCATGTCTCGTCCTGATCCTGACAACTCTCAACCCCTTCTGAACATTGAAGAGACGAAATAACAGGGAATTACTCTCAGGAGCACTGAGAACAATTAAAGTCGGGCAAAATTCAAGTCGATCGAGTGAAGAGAACTATGTTCGAGGACAATGGCGACATCAGAATGAGGATAGCAGAGCAGGGCAATCCCAACAACAAAGTTTTTCAACAATCAACAACCATTGAATAATTGTTACGGACCTGATAGACACTACAACAACGGCTTTAACAACAACCATACAATGGTTTCCCGAGTTCTCCAATAGACTGGATGCCTCACCAAGCACTAATGGTCCAGAACATATTCGGTTTGCCTAAGATATCACTGGTCAATGTTACATGTGATCCTCTGAAATGTTATCAGTCGTGCAGCTTATTCAAAGCAAACATTCACGAAAACACTGGCCTCTTAGATGCCAAAAAATGACATACCTCCAAAACTTAACACGTAAAGCAAGAGCATGTTGCTGCATACCTGGATCAATTATAGAAGTGGCCTAGGTCCAGACCAGAGGAACCGAACTCTTTTGTGGGCTTCGCCTCTTTCGTGAGGAGACTAGTACAAAGGTTCTGGCTTCACTACTCTGATGGTGATCTCAAGTCGTCAGGAGTTTTGAGATTGGCCAGAGATAAACTGAACGCTACCTTGATAATCAGATGGAATCTACAAGCCAAGCTTTGTAGCAACCTTACCTTACTCACGTTACTGATTAGATTGATTATACGCAGAGGCGTGCGAGGACATCTCCCCACAACGGAACCAGTGTGAACAATTCTTCTAGAAGGGGGCCAACGGATGTGTCATGTTAGCTATGCTAACAAAACCAAAACATTGGTCGATGTCTTGCATACTTTTAAAATTCAGTGTATCGCCGACAGTATTCTGTGAGGAAGTGCAACCTCTGCCCTAACTGTTCACGAGCTTACGAAAAGGGTTTCTGCCGATCAAAAACAAGGTGCCTTGTGGACAGATGCAATGGATTTCATCACTCTACACTCCATAGGACAGATGGAAGGCAGCAACGACAAAATGCACAACCAAGTGGGAATTGCAATCAAATCTCACGATACGATCTTTTCAGAAACCACACAAAAAAAACCAGTCAAACTGGTCTAAACTTACATAATGAAAACCAAAGGCAGCGGACGAGTTCGAACTACAACCAACAATGGAAACCAGAACACGTCACACAGAGGCAACTGGAATGAAAATGGTTTTCAGCCGACGGAAAAGCTGAACAACAACAAAAACAGACAGCCGATTAAGATTCAGCGCACTATCTCCCAACAGCATGCAACTACTCCGCAACAAAAACTACTTTTGCAGCAACCAACAGGAAAGTTCTTGGATCAGACCTCACATACAATTGAAAGCGATGCAGTAACTTTTCAACATAGAACTTGCATTGAGACCTACGCAGTGGTGGACGGTGGCAGTGACAACACACAAATAACACAGAAGGCTGCCGCTGCACTTTATGTTCAACAACCCAAATACATACCCTACTCTTAGCTTCACTTCATGGTGAACACTCAGTTAAAAACAGCAGATGTCATGATCGGAATAGGATCTTTGTATAGCGGTTGTCCTGTGATCAGAATCCCCGTGTACGAAGCATCAATGGTGGGGTTTCGGATGCCAAGAAATCAAAGTGAAATGTTGAATGAGATCTGCAGAGATTGTTCTCGTCTCCAGAACATATGTTTACCAACAATCAGAGACAGCTTGTTTTGAATGCTGACTAGAGCAGATGCATTCACAGCAACAGTTCCTAGAAAGTTCAAAACACTCTCTGCTTGGTTGGACAATGGAGGGTCCATTCCTCAGAGGTAAACACAGAAGAGGGTTGGCCAACCAACCAACACAAACATAGCACTTTTTAATCATATCGAGACGACAAGACGATCCAGATGAAGATCTTCTCTGGCTTTTCTTGACAATTGAAGGTGTGAACTTCATTCAGTGCTCGTTCAAGGGAAAGTCTTCGGATGAAAGAGGAGCTGTGTCCATCCTCAATGATAACATAGAAGACGTTGGTGTCAGATACGAGATTGGATTTCATGGAAGAAAGAGATCACACTCCCTAAAAGCTACTTCATGGCCAAATTTGTCACACACTTGAGAGAGCTATGAGGAAACAATCAAAAAAGATTTGGATAAAAACTACATCAACTGCAGACTCCAGTTGCAGATACTCTGTTTGGTAAATTTCTCATCACCCAGTTATAAACAAACAAAGGCCAGACAAAATCAGCAGAGTCACAAACGCTGCTTCTATATATAGAGGAGTCGCTTTTAATGATGCATTGCGGACAGGGCCGGAAGTACTTTGCAATCTGCATGGCCTTCTCCGCTTCAGACAGTACTCAGTAGCAGTCACAACGGACATCGAGGCAATTTTTTTGCATATTGGCATTCAATCACAAGACCAGGACAATCTACTTTTTTTGTGGACCGAGAATGGCACTGAGAAGATCTTCAAATACATTCGACTCATATTCGGAGCCATATGTTCACCTTGTGCAATCTTTGTTCTGCAGAATAGTGCAATTGACCACAAGCAAGAGCATCGAGAGGCAAACATATCGATCATGCAGCAGTTCTACGTGAATGATTTCATGCAGAACTACCCTTCTGAAGAGCAGGCCAGCAGAAGTGCAGAGATTAAAACTTCTGCAGGCAGGAGGGTTCATTTTGACAAAATTCCTAAGCAACAAACGAACCGCATTAGGAAATCTATTCGAAGAAGACGAGGCAGAAGTGGAATTTCAAAGGATCCTTGGTAACACATGGACCCAAAGACGGACACGTTGATTTTTGCAAAACCGAAATTTCTCTAAACAACTACTGACTCAAAGGAAGGTGCTATCAATGGCAGTTTCTCTGTTCGATCCAGTTGGACTGATTTCACCGTTTGCCATTAGAATTAGATGCATTATCCAGAAAATCTTTAAAAGAAGAAACTGGTGTCAACCAGAGTCAGAATGCTACCAAGATGAGCTGCAAGATTGGATCATGTAGTTCAGCATTACAAAACTGTAATTGGAAGCGGCAACACTTGGAGCAGAGCTAGCTGGGTTCTCTGAGAGCGAGATGAAAACAACCGTCATTTTAAAGCATTCTTTAGGAAGACAGCGCTGCTACACTTGGATGGAGCCAATCCAAGCAGAGACAGAAGATGTACATTGCCAATAGATTGACCAAAATTTACGATAATTCGAACCGTGACAACTAGACATATCATTGGAAATATGAATCCCGCTGACCACAGCACACGAGGCCCTACCCCAAAAGACATTCTAAAGCGGTGTCTTTAACCACCTGACTTTCTGAGCACACCTGAAGATTCGTGGAATTAACCCAGCAAATTAGTGTTGGGCAATACAACCATGTTGTCTCTTAAATTAGCGAATAATTTAGTCCAATGTTTGCTTCTCAGTTGCTCTCGAATGAGAAGCAATTTTTGTAAACGTGTGTGTCTTTTTATGCAAATTTTTTGCGCGACTGTTTTTCCGCTTTTCTTCTTGAATAATCTTTGAATTCTGAAGTGCCTTTTTCACGCACTTTTTGGTTTTTGGGTGAATTCATCGATTGCTCACTCCGAAATAATGTTTCTTGTTCTCAAAAGTACAATCCTTATAGCCGAGTGTTTAATGCCTCTGTCGAGGATACGGAATCGCACTCAGGAGGTTAGGGTTCGAACCCGAATTTCGTGTGTTGTTTTTGAACCCACAAAATAAAATTTTGTCTAGGCCACAGCCCCTGAATTAAATTGCCCTGCCTGTCTTTCGAGAGCAATTTTTCCGACGATAGGCCGTTTATTTTAATAGTTCACATGAATTCCCTTGGTCCGCGGGGCATTAGCTCGAATCATGGCCAAATGATTTAGTCCCAATAATAATGGTACCAATTATATAATGGATTTAAAAAAATCTGAATGAAATGATAGTGGGATGGAATAATCGGGGTGAAATGAATTGGGGGTTAAACAATTAGGGGTGAAGAGCGGGACAACGGATGCTGCTTTTAAATAATAACAGTCGTGAGATCTTTTTGTCATTTTTCGTTTAAATTTTTTAACTTTTTTCTTCAAAAATGGGATTAAAAGATAAGCGCGGAGCGCACCCCCTCTCACTTCACCCCGCCGTCGTCTGCGCAACTCAATTTCCTTAGCTTAAGCTAGCCTCACTGAGCCAGCTTTTACCAAAACGGAGTGCTGGCCAATCCATTGAGAGCACTTCGACCGACCTTAGTCGATGATGTTTATTTTCCTTGCAATCGTTTTTGTGTTTTTAGCTGTTGATTATGAGGGTGTCATAGGCAGTGGTTAAACTTATACAGCATCAAAAGTTTATGAATAAAATTGTTTATAACTGATTTTTGTGGTGATAAAGTGATAATATCTTTTAATAATCCCTATAAATTCACCCCGATTTTTAGTCTTTAATAAAATTTGGTACAATTTTTGTACAAATAGTTTTGTTGCCATTTACACAATGGTTACAACTAACATTCAAAGATTGGAATACGTAAGTTGGGTGGAATTTTGGGCTGAAACTTTGACGGGGATAAAGGCGGGGGGGGGGGGGGGGTTAAAACAAATAGAACCGTCGTTATTTACCATTACTCTGTGATGTTAATAGGTAATAGAGGCCCTGAAAAGGGCTCTGCTATGTGACAATGCTACAGCCAAGTTCTATGCAACTGCAGTCGACAGAGAGGGAAGACACCTTGTATTTAAGAGGAGTAAAGCTGAGTGTGACAAGGTCAAGAAGAAAATTGACGAGGTATGTAAGTTTCAGGTAATGTCGGCTGTAGGAGTCAAATTAAATAAATCGAGCATGCGATTTTGTTTCAAGTTTTTAATAGCCGCCCTGAGCTTCTCGATCGGCTATTATAGCGCTCCTATTTTTACGACTCGAAGAGGAGTATTGGAGAAGTCCTTTTTACAATTCAAAGAATTTGAATTGTATTGGGGCGCTGTCTTTTTACGACTCGAAGAGGAGTATTGGAGAAGTCCTTTTTACAATTCAAAGAATTTGAATTGTATTGGGGCGCTGTCTTTTTACGACTCGAAGAGGAGTCCTTTTTTTAATCAATTTTATTGGAGTGATTTTTGAAGCGGGAAATGAAACGCGTGAAAAAATTTGGAGTGATTTTGGTGCTGAACAAAAGTGAAGAGCGGAGCGAAAAGAGAGTGGTTTTTGTTCACACCGCTGGTTTTGAGAGAACGAAAAATTGATGTGTGCAAAAATTTTCTCTAAGCGAGCGAATTTTTTTGTTCACGTTCGGCTTTTAAAAGCAGTTTTTTTGCAATTTTTAATGGTTATGAGGTTTGATTATTATATTGTATTAGTTTTCGGCTTGTTTTGATAGGAATTGAAGGTTTGAAGTAGTTAAATTGAGTTTCATGCTAATTTGGAGATTTGATCAGTTTTGCTGATTTTTAGACAAAATTTAATGATTTTTTGTCTGTTTTTTTTTAAATGCTTTAAGTGGGATTTGGATAGAAGCTTGTTACTTAAGAAATATTCAGATACCAATTGAATAAAGTTCTCTTGGTATAAATAATTTTTTTCTTAGAAAAATTGACAGAAAAATTGAGAAAATTCAAAACCGTTTTTCTTTATGAAGTTTTTGTTTTTTAATCTTAGACAAGATTCTTAGCCTATTTTGACTCGCCCATTGTTTTGCGAGGTTTTTATTGCTCTAATTGCAAAGGAAATTTCTTCGGCTTTATGTTTCCTTGTACTATAAAAAACAAATTAAAAAAACTTAACTTTTTATAGTTTTTTTTGTTCAATTTGTTTTTGAATGCCGTTTCTATTCTTTTTTTTATGGCATTTGTGAATGTTCAGTGTTCACAATGGTTGTTTAGTCATAAGTATGGGCAATTTTCTCAATCGAGTTGTTTCCGGAATTCTTCCGTTTATGTTTTTTTTAACTTCGTCAAACTTTTTTTCCCTTTACCTATTTTGCCGCTTTTTCGACATTTTGCGTGAAATCTGACTTTGTAGGCTCTAGGCTAGTTTCACTCTTCTGTCATTCTGCTCAAAGTCCTCTTAAACAGCAGCTGCTCAGGAAAGCAATTCAAAATGAAGAGAGTCAGTATAAAAAAATCAAAGTCAGAAATAGAAACAGGATAAACCCATAAAGCCCAGTTTTAAATGCCCGGTACTTGAACTTTGTTCTCATAAGTTTTAGTTACTCTCTATAATGCTTATTGGTATTGATACTAGACCCAGTAAACTCTCGCTGAGAGACAGGAGTATGTTCAATTACGAAATGGCATTAAAATAAATCGCACTTAAAAATGTTTTTGTACAAAAATCAATTTTTGTTGATATTTTCTTTTCTTTCAATCCCAATAGAGTTATGGGAATCAACGGCGGCTATTTTCCAGCAATCTGCCGGGTTTGTTTATTTCATGAGAACAGGTTTTTTTAAAATGAACGTTGTGAGAAAACAATTTTGGTCATGTTCATTTATTGAAACAAATCAAACAAACGCTAATTCACAATAATGGAGTTGAATCTGTCGACATAGTTCTACTATATGAGCATTCGATTGAAAACTAACTTTCAGTCTAGCTAAATGTGTTAGACTTAAAGTGAGCCAAGAAATGCATGTTTTGTAGGATATGATTATCAAACAAAAAAAGCCTCATTTAATGAAGAAATTAGAAATTGGTCAGTCAAAGAAAACGTCTTTTTTGTTCAATATTTTAATTAATTTTAATAATTTCCAAGTTCAGTTCATTTTAAAGTTGACCAGGGGATGGCGCTGCTTTCCATTATAGAAACCCCAGAAATATACAGTCGCCCTATATTTTCCGGGAGGTATAAGCCAAATGCACAAAGCGGGGGGGGGGGTTGATATAATAGTATAACAGGAAAAGCCTAGCGACGATAGGTTTGGTTTGCACGTTTTGTTTTCTAGGGTATTACAAAAGCGTCAGTGGCCCTTTCGCGACGGAAACCTATTCACATTTTGGTCATGCGAGAGGTTCTCTTCATCATGCAAGGAATTGTTCAACGACTACTGCGGTGGCTAATCCAAGCAGCTATTAAATTGGGTAACATCTTCAAGTTGTTGCATAATTTTTTTTAAAGAACCATGTAAACTGAGAAGTACAACCGTTAGGTTAAACACTTACATGCTCACAAGTATCAAATGAACAATCATCATTGATAATATGTTTTAAAGTAATGATCCAAGAGAATCTGTTGTATATGGTCTCATACGTATAAGTAGAATTTCAATGCTCCAATTTGCCTATTGTCAGCATTTTTTCTAACTCTTTGCGTTAGTATTATTTGCGTATTTTAAATGTTAAATAATGCCATTTGTCTCAGAAAATTAGACAATTGAGTGGGTGGAATAACGCCGTGTTCGATCAGACTAGCGTCTATATAAATTCTGAACATAGTTCAATTTAAGGTTTTTTGGGGTTTAGACGTTAGTTTGACAGTAGTTGCAAATACAGAAAATTTGGTATAGATGTTAATCTGGTCGAGTGTCACGTTTAACCGACTATACGATCACTTTTATTTAAGAAAAAATGCAAAGAATACTGTCTCAATTAATTTTGGATCCTCATTAAAGCAAATTTTCCTAAATGTGAACGTGTTTAAGTGATGTGTAAATTTTCTGCTACAGGGCAATTTCGAAGAATGTTTTGTGATCTGTTACTGGAGCCAATGACTGGAGGCATGACGTTGCTCGAAGTAACTCTGTTGAATGACACCAAACTGTGGAAAAGTTAGTAAAATTGCCGCTTTTCTGTTTAGCAGTCAATTGTATTAGCTTCCTTTTCCACTTTATCCTATATCCCGATTGCCGAGACTATGATGGGAAAGATACAGCTTCTACTGATATAATTTAAGTCATGAAGTTAAAAGCTGATCATCTTTCCTAATAGCCGCGAAGCAACAGCGAGGGTGTCATTGGATTTTTTTAATAGCCGCACAGCGATAGCTGGGGCTATTATTGGCCTTCTCTTGCTTTTTTTTACAATTCAAAGAATTTGAATTGTATTGGGGCGCTGTCTTTTTTTTAAGATCTGTTCACACATTTTCATGATTTTTGAAGTCAAATTGGAGTAGTGATTTTGGTCACGCCGAAAGAGGAAGTGGAGCGAAAAAGCAAGCGAGTGGTTTTGCGACGTGAAATTTTTTCGCTCTAAATTTAAAGTAGAGTGAGAAAACGGTGTTTGGACAAAAATTCGCTTTCTCGCTTGTGGTTTTTTGTTCACATGCGGCAATTTCACTTTCATTTTTACAGTTTTTTCGGTTTTTTGGATCGGTTTTTTTTCTAAATGGTTCCAATCCATTCATAGTCCGCTCTTGGTCTAGTTTTCTGTTTAGTCAATGAAAATTCTTTGAATTGGTCGTCAGGACTTGTCCTGCTATGTTTTTTATTTCGTCGTCGCGATTTTTGTCACGACCATATGACGTCACCACCACTTCAAATCTGCTTTTTGTTCATTCGTTCATGCAATTTCAACTGAAGTGCATGTGTGACGTCATTTTTCGCTCGTAGTGGAGCGTGTTTTTTCGTTCATTCACCTGATTAAATTTTTGGCCACTCTTGACTTACCTCACTCTCAAAAATGACTTCCTCACTTTGAAATTGTCTTTTATTTACTTTAATTCAAAGAGATAAGGTCAAATTGGTGTGTGTCACTCTAAATGAAGGTTATTTGAGAGCAGCTAATAGAGGCAGCAAAAAGTTATACAGATTTTTAATCAAAATATATAACAAATCAGCCTTCAATGAAAAGACGAGTTTTTTGGTCTGTCCTTTTTACTGTTTTTGTGAGACTGCAGATCTACGAAGTTATTGCGGCTCTTTTCTGGCAATCTGCCGGCTATGTTTTTAAATTTGAATTGTATGGGGGAGCTGCTTCAGTGAGGAGTTAATTTGAAACTTATTCTGGCATACGAGTCACTATTTGGTCTCCATCGATAAATCTCAACAAATGTTCTTAATCAATCTAACATGCGAGTTTTTTGGTTTTGAAATGCGGAACTTTTGGTAACAAAAAATTTGACTATTGCTGACCGAAGGCATATCGAATTATGAAGTTATGAATTTATTGTAGTCTGAAACTTTTCGGATCGTCTAAACATCAGTCGGACTTTGGTAACCCCACGACGACGAATTTTCCCTTGTCCCTCCCGTCCCCATCAGAAGTCTGGTGAAAATGAGCAACAAAATTTTTCAATGTGCCCCGAAGTGATTAAAAGGAGGGTAGTGTAATGTCTTGCCTATCATTTTTCAGTGCGACTAAAGTGTGTTCAGTGGTGTGATATCGTATTTTTTGCTCATTTTAGTTTTGTGTTTCCGTTTTGTTTTTTAATACTCTCTTACACCGAGTATCATACTCCTAACATTTTGTAATTGACTATTTGACTTTGACTTTTTGCGAGCGTTCAGTCAGTCTTCAAGTTTTTCCGAAGACACAAATATTTTGAAGCAGTGCAATACAACTATACAATGGTAACTGTTGTCATTTCCGACTTCAATGGCATTTATTTTCAAAAACTAAAATTTTTCTATTGTTTGTTTTCTTTTTTTGTTTTCTTATCGCATAGTTTCATTGGATTAGCTTATTTTTTGATAGAAAATTTCTTCAACTTTTGGCAACGTGAGTTTTGATTTTTCTCATATTTGGATGAATGATATCGCCATGTAAAACGTGTTTTCGAGTTTTGCTTTGTTGCAGAAAGTGTTAATAAGTTTTCTACTTTTAACTTTTTTGTATTTTTAACATTTACTTTTTGTTTGTTTTAACATTTTCGTGGTAATAGGACATAGTCTGATCAATCACAGCTCTTATTGGCTATCTCTTTAGGCCTTTGTGTACCTATTCGTTGGTTTCAGTTGACCGCTAATTGTTTGTCGACTTTCTGACGTCATCTCTTTACAAATTCTGAATACGTTTTCATTGTTTCACCCGTAAGTATTGATCTTCTTGATTTCATGTTGCTTAAGCGTAAACCTGCAAGTCTTCTCGGTTTTGGTGTATGACATTCCAGAATATAATCAGGTATTTTAATTAGTAGTTTATTGTGTTTATTTTCACTCTGGTGTGTATTTTCACATTGACGCTCTATTTTCATGAAGCTTCTGTGAACTGTTGAATTTTGCGCTTAATTTTTTTCTTCCGTGTTGCGTTGCCCAAGATTAGCAGCCTTTTAAGACTATTAACCTTTTAACGCTGCATTATTTCTATTGTTTACTGTTTTAACTTGTTAGCTGATGCTTTTTACGGCTTTGACACTACTGCTTTTCATAAAGTGTTTTTTTTATATAGTTTTGTCTATTTTTTTCTTTTCTTCGTGTTAATTAGTTTCACTACTGAAGCGTCTCATCTTTTTAGGTAAAACGTAACTGAGTCTATTTGTAGGTTTTAATTTTTTATTTGCTTTTCAAACTTCTATAGAAATATTTGCTTTAAAAGAATAGAATGTTGTTTTTTTTTTGTTTTGGAGGTGTTCTTTTGTTAAGTTGTTACGAAGTCTTCTCAATGGGAGCTTTTTAATTAAGTAAAAATGATTTGATTTTTGCTTTCGGTTTAGGTCTAACAATACTAATTGACACTTGTTTACGAAAGGATCAGCATTCTTGATTTCTGCATGTTCAATGTTGATTTTGTCATTTCACTTGGTCATTCCAGTGACTGCTCTGTTGGGCTATGCGCTTTCTATTAGCGGTTAGTTTGATGTGGCTGAGATTGTGAATGTCCGTTCCTGGATAAATGACCTAGCTGCATTGATTGTGAACAGTGACGAGTGATTTTAGCTGTTTGTACATTTACTGTTCTACTGCTTCATATTCGTTGTTTTCCTGAAAAGTTGGTGTAGGACTTCCGTAGACTCATTATGTGATGGATTTTATATGTTGACATCAGATTTAATGACGTTGGCAATACTGATTTTAAATAAGGGGAAATGGGAGTTAGAAATATTATTTGTACAGTTTCGTGTGCGCTTCTATACTTGGGTAACTGTCAAGGCTGTTCTCTAATGTGTTTGTTAGTCATGGCTGACTTTTATGATTATTAATTTTATCGGTGACTTCAATTTTGTCTGTGACGTCCAGCACTCTGCAACTGAATTTGTTTGCGTTGCTTCATTTTTTACCATATTCTTTTATTAATAGCCGCCTCATCTTCTCAGCCGGCTATTATAGCGCTCCTATTTTTTTTACAATTCAAAGAATTTGAATTGTATTGGGGCGCTGTCTTTTTTTTTAAGGTCTGTTCACACATTTTCATGATTTTTGAAGTCAAATTGGAGTAGTGATTTTGGTCACGCCGAAACAGGAAATGGAGCGAAAAAGCGAGTGGTTTTGCGGCGTGAAATTTTTTCGCTCTAATTTTAAAGTAGAGTGAGAATACGGTGTTTGAACAAAAATTCGCTTTATCGGTAGTGGTTTTTTGTTCACATGCGGCAATTTCACTTTGATTTTTACTGTTTTTTCGATTTTTTGGATCGGATTTTTTTCTAAATGGTTTTTCCAAACCATTCATAGTCCGTTCTAGGTCTAGTTTTCTGTTTTGTCAATGAAAATTCTTTGAATTGTACGTCAGGACTTGTCCTGCTATGTTTTTTTACTTTGTCGAATAAAAAAATTTTTCGCTTTACCTCATTTTGCCGCTTTTTCAACATTTTGCGTGATATCTTTTTGACTTCTCTAGACTAGTTTCTCTCTTCGCTCATTCTGCTAAAAGTGATTTTGAACATCAGTTGCTCAGCAAAGCAATTCAAAATGAACAGAGTCAGTATAAAGAATTGAAGTCAGAAGTAGAAACGGGATAAACCCATAAAGCCCAATTTTAGATGCCCGCTATTTGAACGTCGTTACTATAAGTCTTAGTTACCACCTCTAATGCCTATTGGTATTGATAGTAGCCCCTGTAGCCTCTCTCTAAGAAACAGAAGTACGTTATCTTCAACTACGAAATGCCATCAAAATAAATCGGACTTAAAAAATGTTTTTGTACAAAAATCTTTTTTTTTTCAATATCTTCTGTTATTTCAATCCCAATCATGCTTATTGGAATCAACGGCGGCTATTTTCCGGCAATCTGCCGGGTATGTTTGGTGTTTGTCAGCCGTGTGATTAAGTTTTTTATAGTTGAGCTTACCTGACGAACCTCACTCGATAGAATGACTTCTGTATTCACTTTTAAAATCTAAATTAAGAATTGAAGTCTAATTGAAATTGAATAGAGGTAATCCAAGATTTATAATTGTAAGGCTATGTTCCGTGAAAATAAGGTCGTAATTTGAAATCTGGATCTCCCATTTGAAATTGTACTTTTGTCTTTAGTCTTTAACTAGAGGGCCTAAACTGTCTGTTTAGCGGCTCTTGCCCGACAATCTGCCGGCTATGTTTGTTATTTTTGATGTTGCCATTATTTTCGAGCGGAATATTGTTACAGGTGTTCGATCTGACTGGCATGGACTCTTGATCAAGACGTTCTTGATTGACTACGACCACAAGCGACAATTTGCAATATATTTCATGAAGGTATGGATGCCTACTTTATGACAATTTTGGTAATCCTGACTGAAGCACGCAACAATAAGTTATTCAAGTCAGTGGAACTCAAATAAATCAAATTTTTACCCGGTCGATGAATAGTTGGGTATTCGGTTGTTTTCTGACCAAAGAGGATTATCAAGTAAATATTTGGCGGCCTCATGTTTATCAAGCACTTATTTGGCTTTCACAAATCGAAGACAGTTCATGGTTTTCTTTCGCCGTATTTGAAACAGGAAGTGAAATGCGTGAAAACAGTGTTTAGGTCAAATTGTTAAAGAAACCTAAAGAGCAGAGGAAAGAAGAATGAGTAGGTTTCTGTCGCTTTTTTGAGAGAGAGCGAGAAGAGTAGGCGCAAGAAGAATTGTAGCAAAGCGAGCAAATTTTTTCGATCTTGTGCGCCTTTTTCAGAGCAGTTTTTTAATTTTAACTAACATTGTTTCAGTCAAAGGAATTTCTATTATTAATAGCTGCACAGCGATAGCTGGGGCTATTATTGGCCTTCTCTTGGTTTTTTACAATTCAAAGAATTGTATTGGGGCGCTGTCTTTTAACGACTCGAAGAGGAGTATTGGAGAAGTCATTTTTTTAATCAACTTTATTGGAGTGATTTTTGAAACGCGTGAAAAAATTTGGAGTGATTTTGGTGCTGAACAAAAGTGAAGAGCGGAGAGAAAAGAGAGTGGTTTTTGTTCATACCGCTGTTTTTGAGAGACGAGAAATTGATGTGTAAAAAAATTTCTCTAAGCGAGCGAAATTTTTTTGTTCACGTGCGGCATTTTAAAGCAGTTTTTTTTTCATTTATTTTCGTTAAGAGGTTTGGTTATGATTTTGTTTTAATTTTAGGCTGGTTTCGGTAGTGGTTTGAAGGTTTCTGGAAAATCATATGAATTTTTTGATAATTCGGAGATTTTTAATGTATTTTGCTGATTTTCGGGCCAATTTTAGCGTTTTTTTGAAGATTTTGTTTTACTGGCTCAAATGGGTATTGAAGAAACCCCTTCTACTTGAGCAATATTATGATAACAATTGGTTACAGTTTTGTGGATAAGAATCATTTTTTTGTTGAGAAATATGACAAAAAAATGGCGAAAATTGGAACTATTTTTCTAAACTTTTTTGCTGTTTTTCGTTTTTTTTCTGGCCTAGTTTTTCGTTTAAGTTTCTTGGCCTATTATGACTTGCCTATTGTTTTGCGAGCATCTAGATAACCTATTGGCTGATGGGCATTTTCCTTTGGATTTATATGCTTTTGAAATTTTAAAAAATTTGATAACTTTTTCCAGTTTTTTCAGTGAAAGTTGTTTTTAAGAGCTTTCTTAAAGTAGTTTTCTTAAAGTCGCTTTCTTATGGTTTAGCTTAATGTGTTTTGTCAAAATTCACATAAGTGATTTTAGTAATTACTAGTTGTTTTGATGAAGTTTTTTTGGCAGAGAAAGTTTTTTCGTGATCTCAATTTATAACAAAATTTGATCAGATTTTTTATCATATTTTGACAGATTTGATTTTATTGTCTTTTCTTTGTTTCGTGGTTTTGGTTCAAGATAATCATAAATTAGTGAAGGCACGTTTTGTTTGATGAGTAGTTGGATTGCGTTTAATTGGATTCCCACTTCGAGTCGTTTCCGGAATTTCTTCCGGCTATGTTTCTTTTTAAGATCTTTTCACACATTTTCATGATTTTTGAAGTCAAATTGGAGTAGTGATTTTGGTTACGCCGAAACAGGAAATGGAGCGAAAAAGCGAGTGGTTTTGCGGCGTGAAATTTTGTCGCTCTAAATTTAAAGTAGAGTGAGAAAGCGGTTTTTGAACAAAAATTCGCTTTCTCGCTAGTGGTTTTTTTGTTCACATGCGGCAATTTCACTTTGATTTTTACTGTTTTTTCGATTTTTTGGATCTTTTTTTAAAATGGTTTTCCCAATCCATTCACAGCTCATTCTAGGCCAAGTTTTTTGTATGAATTAAATTTTCATTTCTCGCTAGTGGTTTTTTTGTTCACATGCGGCATTTTGACATTGTTTTTTTTCTTATTTTTGATCGGATTTTTTAAAATGGTTTTCTCAATTCACTCATAGTCCATTCTAGGTCTATTTTTTCTGTTTATTCAATGAAAATTCTTTGAATTGTACTTCAGGACTTGTCCTGCTATGTTTTTTTATTTCGTCATGATTTTTGTTACGACCATATGACGTCACAGCCACTTTTTGTTCATGCGTTCATGCAATTTCAACTGAATTGCATGTGTGACGTCATTTTTTGCTCTTAGTGGAGCGAGTTTTTTTTCATGCGCGTGATTAAGTTTTGGTCACACTTGACTTACCTCACTCTCAAAAATGACTTCCTCAGTTTGAAATTGACTTTTATTTACTTTAATTCAAAGAGATAAGTTCAAATGGGTGTGTGTCACTCTAAATGGAGGTTATTTGAGATCAACTAATAGAGGCAGCAATAACTGAAACAGATTTTTAATCAAAATGTAACTGATCAGCCTTCAATGAAAAGACTGATTTTTTTGTTCTGTCTTTTTTTACTGTTTCTTTTATACTGCCGATCTGAGAATCTATAGCGGCTTTTTTCTGGCAATCTGCCAGCTGTTTAATCTAAACTAGTAATAGTGCGTTTGAGCGTAATAGAAGCGTTTTCGACTATCTGAATTTTAGCTATTGTTCCTCTACCTTGCTTCTCCCCTTTTGCCGTATTTTAAGCTTGTTATAGCAGTTTTGTGTTCTTGTTCATTTTTTTACTCTCATTTGAGGAGCTTTCTGGTTGAAATTTGAGTTTTGTTGTTGAAATTATGTTTTAGTAGTGTTGGTTGTCTTTCATTTTCAGTGATATTTTTTTTGAATTGTTTTTGTTAGCGAAATTTGAGTTAACTGGAGCTTTTCGCTGTTCTTTTTCTTTAACAATTTTTAGATCAAGATTTTAAGATCCATTCCATATTTGACTTAAAATAAATTGTACAAATTTCTATATTCAGTTTTTTTGGAGTTCTCTAATTGTTCAATCTTTCTCTAAGTAATGGTGGGTGACTTATCTAGGATAAGATGAGATAAGCTTTTTCTCGAAATGATGTTAGGCAAAATGCATTTTAGCGTTTTTTGGAGAATCTTATTAAATTATATGTTGTTGATTTTGTTTTTGTTAACTAAATTTGAGTTAATTGGAGTTTTTTGCTGTTCTTTTTCGTGATCAATTTTTAGATCAAGATTTCAAGATCCATTCCATATTTGACTTCAACTAAAATTGTACAAATTTCTACTTTCAGTTTTTGTGGAGTTTTCTAATTTTTCAATATTTCTCTAATTAATGGTGGGTGACTTATCTATGATAAGATGAGATAAGCTTTTTCTTAATAGCCGCACAGCGATAGCTGGGCTATTATTGGCCCTCTCTTGGTTTTTTATTTCGTCTTCATGATTTTTGTTACGACCATATGACGTCACAGTCACTTTTTGTTCATTCGTTCATGCAACTTCAACTGAATTGCATGTATGACGTCATTTTTTGCTCTTAGTGGAGCGAGTTTGTTGTTCATGCGCGTGATTAATTTTTTGGTCACACTTGACTCGCCTCACTCTCAAAAATGACTTGCTCACTTTGAAATTGACTTTTATTTACTTTAATTCAAAGAGATAAGGTCAAATGGGTGTGTGTCACTCTAAATGGAGGTTATTTGAGATCAGCTAATAGAGGCAGCACTAACTGAAACAGATTTTTAATCAAAATGTAACTGATCAGCCTTCAATGAAAAGACTGATTTTTTTGTTCTGTCTTTTTTTACTGTTTTTTTTATACTGCCGATCTAAGAATCTATAGCGGCTTTTTTCTGGCAATCTGCCAGCTGTTTAATCTAAACTAGTAATAGTGCGTTTGAGCGTAATAGAAGCGTTTTCGACTATCTGAATTTTAGCTATTGTTCCTCTCCCTTGCTTCTCCCCTTTTTGCAGTGTTTTGAGCTTGTTATAGCTGTTTTGTGTTCTTGTTCATTTTTAAATCTCATTTGAGGAGTTTTCTGGTTGAAATTTGAGTTTTGTTGTTGAAATTATGTCTATTAGTGTTGGCTGTTTTTCATTTTCAGTGATTTTTTTGAATTGTTTTTGTTAACGAAATTTGAGTTAACTGGAGCTTTTCGCGGTTCTTTTTCTTTAACAATTTTTAGATCAAGATTTTAAGATCCATTCCATATCTGACTTAAAATAAATTGTACAAATTTCTATATTCAGTTTTTTGGAGTTCTCTATTTGTTCAATCTTTCTCTAAGTAATGGTGGGTGACTTATCTAGGATAAGATGAGATAAGCTTTTTCTCGAAATGATGTTAGGCAAAATGCATTTTAGCGTTTTTTAGAGAATTTTATTAAATTATATATTGTTGATTTTGTTTTTGTTAACGAAATTTGAGTTAATTGGAGTTTTTTGCTGTTCTTTTTCGTGATCAATTTTTAGATCAAGATTTCAAGATCCATTCCATATTTGACTTCAACTAAAATTGTACAAATTTCTACTTTCAGTTTTTTGGAGTTTTCTTATTGTTCAATATTTCTCTAAGTAATGGTGGGTGACCTATCTATGATAAGATGAGATAAGCTTTTTCTTAATAGCCTCTCAGCGATAGCTGGGGCTATTATTGGCCCTCTCTTGTTTTTTTTATTTCGTCTTCATGATTTTTGTTACGACCATCTGACGTCACAGCCACTTTTTGATCTTTCGTTCATGCAACTTCAACTGAATTGCATGTTTGACGTCATTTTTTGCTCTTAGTGGAGCGAGTTTTTTTGTTCATGCGCGTGATTAATTTTTTGGTCACACTTGACTTGCCTCACTCTCAAAAATGACTTGCTCACTTTGAAATTGACTTTTATTTACTTTAATTCAAAGAGATAATGTCAAATGGGTGTGTGTCACTCTAAATGAAGGTTATTTGAGATAAACTAATAAAGGCAGCAATAACTGAAACAAATTTTTAATTAAAATGTAACTGATCAGCCTTCAATTAAAAGACTGATGTTTTTGGTCTGTCTTTTTTTACTGTTTTTTTATACTGCCGATCTAAGAATCTATTGCGGCTATTTTCTGGCAATCTGCCAGCTGTTTAATCTAAACTAGTAATAGTGTGTTTGAGCGTAATAGAAGCGTTTTCGACCATTCGAATTTTAGCTAGAATTCCTCTCACTTGCTTCTCCCCTTTTTGCCTTGTTTTAAGCTTGTTATAGCAGTTTTGTGTTCTTGTTCATTTTCAAATCTCATTTGGGGAGTTTTGTTGTTGAAATTATGTTCTAGTAGTGTTGGCTGTCTTTCATTTTCAGTGATTTTATTTTTGAATTGATTTTGTTAACGAATTTTGAGTTAACTGGAGCTTTTCGCTGTTCTTTTTCTTTAACAATTTTTAGATCAAGATTTTAAGATGCATTCCATATTTGACTTAAAATAAATTGTACAAATTTCTATTTTCAGTTTTTTTGGAGTTTTGCAAGGGTGGGTGACTTATCTAGGATAAGATGAGATAAGCTTTTTCTCGAAATAATGTTAGGCAAAATGCTTTTTTAGAGAATTTTATTAAATTATATATTGTTGATTTTGTTTTTGTTAACGAAATTTGAGTTAATTGGAGTTTTTTGCTGTTCTTTTTCGTGATCAATTTTTAGATCAAGATTTCAAGATCCATTCCATATTTGACTTCAACTAAAATTGTACAAATTTCTACTTTCAGTTTTTTTGGAGTTTTCTTATTGTTCAATATTTCTCTAAGTAATGGTGGGTGACCTATCTATGATAAGATGAGATAAGCTTTTTCTTAATAGCCTCTCAGCGATAGCTGGGGCTATTATTGGCCCTCTCTTGTTTTTTTTATTTCGTCTTCATGATTTTTGTTACGACCATCTGACGTCACAGCCACTTTTTGATCTTTCGTTCATGCAACTTCAACTGAATTGCATGTTTGACGTCATTTTTTGCTCTTAGTGGAGCGAGTTTTTTTGTTCATGCGCGTGATTAATTTTTTGGTCACACTTGACTTGCCTCACTCTCAAAAATGACTTCCTCACTTTGAAATTGACTTTTATTTACTTTAATTCAAAGAGATAAGGTCAAATGGGTGTGTGTCACTCTAAATGAAGGTTATTTGAGATAAACTAATAAAGGCAGCAATAACTGAAACAAATTTTTAATTAAAATGTAACTGATCAGCCTTCAATTAAAAGACTGATGTTTTTGGTGTGTCTTTTTTTACTGTTTTTTTATACTGCCGATCTAAGAATCTATTGCGGCTATTTTCTGGCAATCTGCCAGCTGTTTAATCTAAACTAGTAATAGTGCGTTTGAGCGTAATAGAAGCGTTTTCGACCATTCGAATTTTAGCTAGAATTCCTCTCACTTGCTTCTCCCCTTTTTGCCTTGTTTTAAGCTTGTTATAGCAGTTTTGTGTTCTTGTTCATTTTCAAATCTCATTTGGGGAGTTTTGTTGTTGAATTTATGTTCTAGTAGTGTTGGCTGTCTTTCATTTTCAGTGATTTTATTTTTGAATTGTTTTTGTTAACGAATTTTGAGTTAACTGGAGCTTTTCGCTGTTCTTTTTCTTTAACAATTTTTAGATCAAGATTTTAAGATGCATTCCATATTTGACTTAAAATAAATTGTACAAATTTTTATTTTCAGTTTTTTTGGAGTTTTGTAAGGGTGGGTGACTTATCTAGGATAAGATGAGATAAGCTTTTTCTCGAAATGATGTTAGGCAAAATGCATTTTAGCGTTTTTTGGAGAATCTTATTAAATTATATATTGTTGATTTTGTTTTTGTTAACGAAATTTGAGTTAATTGGAGCTTTTCGCTGTTCTTTTTCTTGATCAATTTTTAGATCAAGATTTAAGATCCATTCCATATTTAATTTAAAATAAATTGTACAAATTTCTATTTTCAGTTTTTTTTGGAGTTTTCTAATTGTTCAATATTTCTCTAAGTAATGGTGGGTGACTTATCTAGGATAAGATGAGATAAGCTTTTTCTCGAAATGATGTTAGGCAAATTGCATTTTTGCGTTTTTTAGAGAATTTTATTAAATTATATATTGTTGATTTTCTCCATCATCTTCCGCTTTCCTGTTTTCCTTTTGTGAACGGGTTTAATTAGATGATTTGTCAATAAGTATCATTTTGATTCAAACTACATGTATTACATGGTCACTTGTTCTTTTACAATGACCCAGGTTTGTTTGCAGTAGCATTTTTTGTCAGTTATTTTTAATTGCTCTTGAACGAAGTTCATGGCAATTATTGTGAACGTGTGTGTCTTTTTTTTGCAAAATTTCTGCTTGACGGTTTTTACTTTTCGAGTGACTTTTACGCCCTTGACTTTTTGCGTTTCGCGTGATCTAAAATTCTCTCAATCACAATTTCGAGTTCAATTGGCGGCAATTTAATACTAAAAGTCAATTGAAAAGTGCGCCGAAACTGCTGTCATTTTTACTTAATTTTTTAATAGTGGTATATGTAAACCTAAACCTCTAATGTGGTTATTTGTAACCCCCTATTGAACTTCTTAGGCCTATTTAGGCCCCCCTCCGCCCGACTGAAGCAGGTTGCAATTCTTGCGACGTTTAGTCAGTTATGTTTAAAGTAATGTTTTTCAGATATTATATCACTTTTTTTCAGTAATATTCTCTTGATATTTTTCCCGTAATTCAAATTGTTCAAATTATTTAGTACAATTATCTAGCAGGTGCATTGACTCTGAGAGGATAGTTTATTTTATACTTCGAGTCATTTCCGTAGTTCTTCCGGCTATGTTTTTTTTTCAAAATATGTTCACACTTCTTTTGACGTTTTCTTCTCAATGGGAAATCAAATTGGAGTCACCCCACTGGAGTAGTGACGGAGCGAAACTGATTGTTTTTAAGGCGTGTTTTTTAAAGTGAAGTGAAAAATGGTGTTTCAACATTTTTCGGTGCATTTTTACGTGCGGCAATTTGATTTCTGTTTTTGCTGTTTTTCTGTTCCTTTCTGTACAAATACTTCCAACGGGCAATACGTTTGCTCTAGTAATGCATAGTTGAGCTTTAAACCAATCAAAAGGCAACTTAAAAAACTTAAAAAGGCAACTTAAAACTTAAAAACTTAAAAACAATTTAACTGATAAAGCACGAGGAACGGGCAAAACACAAAAACTCTGTTGTATAAAAAAAGGGACTCGGGGTCATTGAAACTGTTCGATACATACTATTTTTTTCGAATTTGAAGTATACCTCAGTGTAACACACTTAGTAGCTGTAAATATTTCCGCAGAGGACAAAGTTCCATCAAAAAGAAAAAGCTTGCAAACTACTGTTTGACTTATACCCTTAACTGGTGTTGAGGTTATAAAAACCATTAGTTGAATAAAAATGTGGAGAGAATGACTTTGGCCCCACTAGAAAGCACCACAGCCTGTCACTTTTGTGATAAAGTCGCGAAAAAAGCTAACGCTAACACTATTTTTTTATTACCAATTGCCGTGGTTTAAAACCATTGACGCAATACTGAAATCTTAGTAGACGGTAAACTGTGTCTCATTAGAAGGCATGCCAGACGTGTATTACTGGCATTCAATGATTCGATAACGAAGATCTTAAAATGCGGTGAATTCTATAAACTCACTGATATGTCAAAATTAGAAAAACCATTAGCTCATAAGCTAAGCATCAACGAATTCAAATAATTAAAACTATGCTCCATCGGGACTCAAGTATTATCTTATAACATTCGTGAAGGAATCAGATTACAAAGACAAAAATTGTTAAATTTTTTAAAACTGTTGTACTGCTCCACTGTAGCAATATAAGACAAAATTAGCGCATTGAAACCTTTCTTTTCCGCTGTATTTGCAACCTCGGTGTGATTAAAGTCACAACTTTGCCGGTCCTCTCATTGAAATAAAAACAAGGAGACTCGTTAATGTGCGTTTGCACATGATGTTCCGACCCGCGCTCATCTACATTTTTGACTTAACTGTCTTTTGACTTACATTTTTGACAAAGAGATAATAAAAATTAGATGCTTGAGTTTGAAAAGATCGTTACACAACCAAACTAATAATTTAATTAGATAATGCCATGCCCCATTACAACGAGATCTGCTGTTAAAAAGAGTACGAGAAAAAACAATCGAGAAAAAAGAGTATTCAAAAAAAATCACAGCAAAAACTCGTATCTAAATTATAAAGCACCTAGTAACAACGTCAAATTACAATCAGACAAAACCCTAACTACACAAATTTACTTCTTCCTAACTACACATCAGATGGGATTTTTCCTTAATGATACTCGGTAACAAGTCGGCGAAAAGAAGAAATAATGAGGCAAAATTCAAAAATAAACCAAAATTTTTCAAACCAAGTAATATCAAGTCTTAAAAATCATTAGCTTTTAACAAAATAAGTCTTGATAAATTTACTCAAAAGTCATAATGAAACCGATAGGATCTGTCTTTGTGTAGACTAAGCCATAGGAACGGACTAAAGATGAAGAAAAACTCAAGAAAATTACGAACATTAAATTACAAACCTTGCGAAAACACAAATTAGTGAAGCCATTAAAATCATTAGCTATTATCTGAATAATATATTTATTTGCAATTTCTAGTTGAACCAATTCAGCTAAAATTGTTCTGAATGAATAAATAAGTTCAATTGGGCCACATTTGAAAATCATTGGGATCTGTTATTACGCGATTGTGCTAAAGGAAGAGAAAAAGAAACAAATACACCACTCACATAACCTTTTATGAAAACGCATAGTGTCCTACAAACAAAAGATCAGTTACGTCGTAATATCAGTAAACATGTTAATTTTTAAAATGCACAGAATTGTATGGGACCCCTCAATGATGAGATCAAGTTACGAAAAGAACAACAAAAGCTGAAAAAATTGAAAAATCTAAATTTTAAAAATATAATAAATTTTAGGACTATTCGGTATCAATTGACTGCTTTGGGAAAAATCTTTCATTCATACATCAAATATAAGCTTATGAGACCGGTCAGCATTTTACGGCTACATAAAGCATAAAAGAAACAAGCAAAAACAGCAAATTCAAAAAAAAAGTGAGCGAGAAAGGTGTCGAAGCCATTAAAAAATGAATTTTTCTGTAAAAAGCCTTCTACTTTCCTTTAATTTTACAAATTGGATTCTTCTGTTTAACATCTTGTCTCCAATAAATCAACAAACATGAACAAATACATTAAAATCACAAAAGTTTTGAGAAAACCATAGTATCAACGCCATTAAATTCAATAGCTGTCAATGGAAGCTAAAAAATACGCTTAATTATTTCTCGACGAGACGGCAAGGATGTTTGTCATTCGTAAGTTGTCGAAAAGTCATTACAATAAGTCATTGACTATGAAAACAAAGACAAAGACAGCAAAATCCAAAATTTTGGTAGAAAATCACGAGAAGAAAGTGTCGAAGCCATTTAAAACAGATCTTTGCTCTGAAAACTGTGTGTTTGATCCATCGAACTTTTTCTATTAGCCAATGCAATCAATATTGAGATAATGTGTTTAGATGCCAAAAGGTGCCATAATTACGAAAAAAATATCCAAAAATTTAAACTAAATTTATGAAAACCCGTGCATCGATGTCATAACACCAATAGTTACAGAATAAAAACCTTAACTAGATTAGTTTTTGCTGATGCAGAAAGGAAGGGGGTCCGGTCATTACTGAGACCGACTTACAGTTCACGAAAATAAGATTAAGATCGATTAAGGTTTAAAAAAATTCCCAAAAGTCTCAACAGCCATTAGAATCCATAGCTTTCAACGGAAGTCAATAAATACGCTCAGTTATCCCTAGATTGGAGGACAAGGATATTTCTCATGCAAGGGTAATCAATAAGACATCACGATAAGTCTTAGGACTATAGAAACAACAACAAATACAGGCAAAACCAAAAATTCCGTAGAAAAGTGCGCGAAGAAAGCGTCGAAGCCATTAAAAACATAAGCATTTCTCTGAAAACTTTATCCATGATCCATTGAACGTCTTCTCTAAGCCAATTGGAGATATCAATTTCAGGAAAATGTGATAAGATTTCAAGAGAAACCAATAATACAAAAATATCCAATCTTTTTTTTTAATTTGAAATCTTGTGGCATTGAAGCGATATAACAAATAATTAGAAGATGAAAGCGCTAACCAGATTAATATTGGTTGAAGTAGCAAGAAAGTGGGTCCTGTCATTACTGTGATTGACTACAACTCATGAAATTTAAATAATGATCGATTAATGTTAAAAAGATTATAAAGATTTCTCCAAAAACCATTTTTGAAGTCTTAACAGCCATTAGCTGTCCACTCAAAGTTCTATTTAGATTCTCTAAATGCTCATCAAGTAACCTTTTGCACCTTGAGTCAATGAGTCTTTGCCATTGGACTCCAAAAACTTAGTGAAGCCTCAAGAAGAGAATCAAAATTTCGGTTGAAATTAAGGAAACTCAGAGCCGAAGCCAAAGAAAAACACGAGCGATTCCTTGAAAACGAATTTCTTTTGTTCGTTGGGCTAGATCAGACTGTAAATCAGGTTTGTCGTTAACGGAACTTCGATATGACAAGTAAGAAGTCTCTAGGGGACTTAAGAAAACAAAGAAATATGAAAAGTTCTCTAAAAAAGAGCTCTGAAATAGAAATTGATTTTTTTAATAGGAAACTTCCCTATGAGCCAAGAACTAGTTTTTTATCGCCTTTTGTCTATTAGGAACTCAAAATTGATTCGCTTTTTTGCGTGAAATGTAATTTTGAATTAATATTTCCTAATAAAAAAGACCTTAATGATCAAAATCATACCAAATATCTCGAGTTCACACAAAACTTATCAAAACCTCAATAACTCCTCGAAAAAGACGAAATTCAAAAAAATCTTATAGTTTCGAATTCTACGCTGGACGAGCTTATAATGATACCACTCACATTTCTCTACGATGAATATATCGATCGGCCTAAATTGTCTGAACAAAAAAAACCCATTTGAGTATATAGTTCCTCCCCCCACAAGTGGGGTCGGAACAATTAGAAAGTGAAAAAAGTGTGAGAGATTTTGAGAACAACAGCGTCCCATTGCAATTTGGTTCTGTTCGGTTTTTGAGACCATCGATGAGAGGTTATCGCGTAGCAGCTTTTGATGATTGTTTTTTCTGCGCGAAGAAATGAAAATTTAGATAAATTGTGTGCGAAAGGGTGAAAGTTCGATAACCCTTTTATAAGCAAAATTTTTTACCAATTGTACTGATCGATTTCACCATTTTGGATTTGGAACCACGTTTATATATGTCGATCGAGTACAGATCTCTGAACAAAGAGTTCCGCTTAGGTAAAGTCCCACCCCCCACCCAACCCCACCCCCAATATTGGGATCGGAACAAAAAGACTCACTACAATAGGCAGAACTGATTTTACTCGGAACAGCGATTTATAATTTGTTCAAGGCAATTTACATGTTGAATTGTAGCTATCCATGAGTCTGTTTCATGGTCTACAAACAAGCGCAAATTTTCTGGGACTCATTTTTTGTTTTTTTTTTTACATAGCAATTAATAATGATTCACAATGATTGAGGTTAAATGGTAAAATAATTAGTTTATTTTGCAGCACTATAGTCAAATAATTGAGGACTACGCGAATGATGAGCATCATCACAACTTCTCGGTGTCATCCATGACAGTCCAGATCTTCACAGTCCCATCAATAGCACGCTATCTCGTGTTCCAGTGCGGAGCACTCAGAACTACCCTGGCCACTTTCATTGAGGCTTTCACTACGCCCAAAGGTATGTAAAGAATTTAAGATTATCACACTATCATTTTTTACCATTTTGGCATTGGAGAGGTCATGCATGAATATTGAAGAATCGGTATGGGCACGTACTACAAGAAGATTAGAAGAGCAAAAATGTAATAACGTGTGCATAAAGAGCTCCAGTCGCTCATCATACTTAACTAAAGAAGTGAAGCCTTGAGGAATAAGAAAGAACGAGATCAGATGTTATTGGTGTTAGGGGGTCGAAGCGGGGGCAAAGAGTGTGAAAATGGGCCGGAATTGGATTCGAACCAGCATCTCTTACTTGCAACCTTAGTGTGCTAACCATTACCCCAAGTGGCCTTAAGCCTTTGAACTTTGGAATCTCTCGTAACCCGTTCTCTCCTTCTTTTTCGTTCCTCAAGGCTTCAGTTCTCTAGCCAAGTGTACGTTGAACAAGTAGAGCCGCTTGTCAAGTTTCTCTTATGCTCAATTTACATTAGGTTGTTCTCTCTCTCAGCCTTCTAACAATTGGAAATATCCAAGTTCGAATGCTCAAGACCAGCTGGAATCATGGTCTATCAAACAAGGCTTGCAAGTAAGAGATGGTGTTTAAAATCCGGTACTGGTCCATTTTTAAATTAGAAGCGCCTGTTTTGACTTTCCTATCGAATAAAGTGAAGTTAATCTGCTAACTCAAATATATTGGGATGTATTTTTTAGAGGTTTAGATTTCGAGAACCTTGTTCTCTCATGTACGTAATTATGAGCTTAACCTGATTGTCATTCAGTTTACTCGACGCAAATTCAAAGTGAACATGAATGAGCGACTGTTTGTCAGTGGCAGATAAAAAGTACCCAAAACGAGGCGTCTTATTGTCGCATATGCAACTGTCCCCGTTAGATGACTTTCTCGAATTACTTTTCGATTGGTTCTATTTGCAAGGCCTGTTTTCAGGAGAGGGGCAGTTCAATTTCGACATGAAATCGCTCAAAAGCAAGTTCTACAATTACCACTACTGCGCCTTCCATATAGGGTAGGTAATTGTGTGTTCGCATTTTTTGTCCACCTTAATGAAACTACATTCTATACTAAAACCCTCTGTCATAACCTACTCACCCAAAACTTTTCCTTCCTTTTTCGGAACCGAACCTTGACGTCAATTGAAGACAACTATTCATTTTTGAGAGGAGTATTGAGGAGCGTTGTAAGCTGAATGACAATCACTTTTAATACAAAAGGCACAACTGTATCCTTCACCTAACCACCCCATCCCCTCCCTCCATGCACCCACCGCCTGAAGATAATTATGAACAAATTATTCTGCGTGAACAAATTATTGCCTTTTGTGAACTCAGGGGAGTGGAGAAGGAAACAGTTCATAAAAAGCTTTAATGGTTGAAGGCATTTGGATTTCAGGTTCGGTTCCGAGTGTAATCATTAAGCGTGCTCTCTCCTCATTTGTTCATGCCCAATCTGGTGCTAATAGCCCATCATCTTCCTCCGCTTTATCGGTGGTACCGGGGTCTGTGTCTCCCATACAGATTCAGAATGCGACTGGGGGCAACACTGTTGTGATAAGCTGCGGCAAGCTCAAGTTGTCTAACATGAAATACGTATCGTGGGATGTGGTGGACATTGCACGGGATGACGTTGAGTCAGTTGCCTAAATTTAATGATATGCACATTAATTGTTGATTATTAATTGCTCTTGAACAAAGTTTGTGGCAATTATTTGTACTGTGTTGGTTTTTTTAATTGATCTTGAACGAAGTTCATAGCAACTATTGTAAACGTGTGTGTCTTTTTATGCAAATTTTTCGCTTGACAATTTTGAGCTTTTCTTCTAGAACATTGTGTTGATTTTTTTACGACGCGATTCTTTTTGACTTCTGTTTTTGAAGGTTGGGCAATAACATGTACTGATTAATAGCCGCCGTCAGCTTCTCGACTACTATTATTTAGGTGCTCTCCTTCTTTCCACTTCAAAGAATTTAAATAGTTTTGGGGCGCTCTCCTTTTACGACTCGAAGAGTATTGGAGAAGTATCTTTTTCAATTTTTTTATTGGAGTGAATTTTGAAGCTGACAATGAAACGCGTGAAAAAATTTCTTAGGTGTTGAACAAAATTGAAGAGTGGAGCGAAAAGAGAATGGTTTTCTGTTCATAGTGCCGTTTTCGAGAGCGCTAAATTGCGGTATGAAAAAAATTTCCCTAAGCGAACAAAAAAGTGCGGCATTGTCATGTATTGTTTCTTAGGGGCGTAGGATGTTAGGCGAAAAATCGATTAGGTGAACATTTAAAGGTGGAAATTAGGCAAAAATTTTGGACAAACAAAAAGTCGACATTAGGCGAAAAACAGCAATATGAACACAGAATCACTTAGTGGAGCGAGTTTTATCATATGTTTGAGTTTTTGGTCACACGTGACTTACTCAACTCAAAAGTTGATTCCTCACTCAAATTGACTGCAAGGAGATAAGTTCAAGTGCTTGTCACTAATTGAAGGTTATCTAAAGGCAGTTAATAGAAGCAGCCGTTAGTGATCCAGATTCTTGATCAAAATAGAGCTTCTCGGCATTCAATGAAAAGCAGAAATTTTCTTGGTCTATTTTTGTTTCGTTTTTTTGAGACTGTAGCTCTCCGAAGCTATCGCGGCTGTTCTCTGAGAATCTCAGCTATAATCTGAATTAATATTGTTATTTTGTATGACCTGAGGTGTTCTGCCAGCAGATACTAGCTTTTTTAAAAGCTCGTTTTCCGGCGAAGTCAACTTCGAGTCGTTTTCGGAATTCTTCCGGCTGCTTTTTTGATTATATGCTCACATATTTTAATGATTTTGAAGTCAAACTGGAGAAATGACTTTGGTCACTCCGAAACAGGAAGTGCAGTGAAAAAGCAAGTGACTTTGTTGCGTAAAGTTTTTTTCCAATTTGAAAGTGGAGTGAGAAAACGGAAAATTGCTTTTCTCGATTGTGATTTTTTGGCCACATTTTGGATTTCGATAATTTGTTGAACTTTTTGATCGGATTTTTTTGAGTCCTCACCTGAGTTTTTTTCAAGTTTGCTTTTCTAAGTCGGACGTTTTTCACTTTCTTTCGCAATCCAGTTATTGTCCATTCTAGGGTTTGTCCATTTTGTGAAGTCAATGACAGTCCTTTAAATTGTGTCAGGGTTTGTCCTGCTATGTTTTTTAATTTCCTTTAGCTTTTGATCACGTTTTCTGTATGTTAAAAAGTCACGATTCTCACATTTAACTCGCGAATTACCACGTTCATTGTTTCAACAGAATGGATTTGAAATTCTATTACGCAATGTAGTGAATATGGCCTGTATCAAAGAGCAAAATCAAAATAAATGGGATAAACCGATAAAGCCCGGTAGTTAAGTCATTGTGCGTTAGGTTGTCAAATTTCATTAAAGCGATTGCTAGTTGAGTTTATTAATCTTTATAGCTTTTATTTTAGAAGCTGAATTTATGATTTTAGAAACTAACTGAAACTCCACAAAAAATTAGAGCATTTTTTGATTCATAGAATCGATTTCCGTTAATTTCTCTCTTCTTTTACTGTTTCAATTGCGTCAATTTGGTGGCCTTGTTTATTTCGTTTTCGCACATTAGCTAGCAATCATTGTTATTAATTGCTCTTGTAGAGAAGCCTATTTTGTAAACGTGTGTCTATGCAAAATTTTCGCTTGACCGTTTTGACTTTTCGAGTGACTTTTACGCCCTTGACTTTTTTGTGTTTTGCGTAATCTAAAATTCTCTCTCAATCACAATTACAAGCAGCTGGACTGAATTGGCGGAAATTTAATTTTAAAAGTCAAATGAAAATTGCGCCGAAACTGCCGCCATTTCACTTTAAATGTTAATACTGGTATATGTTTACCTCTAATGTGGTTATTTGAAGCCCACTCTTGAACTTCTGGGTCCCATTTAGGCTCCCCCTCCCTCTCACCGACTGAAGCAGGCTGCAATTGATTAGAGCTCCCACTAGTCGTTCGAGAGCAATTCTTCCGACGTTTAGTCGGTTATGTTAATTAAATGGAAAAGTCATTTTTAGAAGTTTTTGGAGTTTAACGGTTCCCTTGCAACCAACCCCCGGCTCTCCCACCTTACCTCTTCTCACAGCCCAAAAATTTGAGTATCTGATTTGGAAAACCTGATCAGTAATGTTGGAGCTCAGCTAGTCTCTTCGTAAGCGTTTCGCCAAAACTGAGGAGTGCAAAATGTGAACCACTTTTTCACCATTGCATTTTGAAAACCTGTTCGGTATTATTAGAGCTCTGTCAGCCATTTAGCTTACTTTTCGCGAAAACTGAGGAGGAGTGATTTTAATATACGTTTGTGTTAACCGAAACAGCACTGTATCTAGCTCCGATCCAATCAAATCAAAGCGCTTTTAAAATTGTTCCTAATTGCTCTCAAACCAAGTTTAGCAATTAATTAACTGCTGTCTGTCTTTTTATGCGATTTTTCGTCTGACCCGTTTGATTTTTTTGTCACCGAGATTGGGATAAACAGGTAGTGCCCAGTAAACATTGAAAGTTCTTGGAGCTTTTCAGCTCACTTGTCTCCAAGTATGCGATTCACAGAAACTGTTTTGGACACATTTACGTATAGGGTGAAGGGTGGTTCTTAGAGGTTGACGAACACCCACAACGTCCCTCAATTAACCCAACCCCCCCCCCCCCCCCCCCAATCTCAACCCCTGCACATTGTTCAAGCCGTAAGGTCCCCGTGCAGCCAAAGACCCCCTATCACTGTTGGCCCACCTCCTCCCCCATCTGTTGCTCGGTGCACCTCCCGCTGCGCTCACCTCCCGCCCCTCCAATTAAGCTAAAGCTAGCCTGACTAGCTACTGACAAAGCCAACCGCTCGTCGGTCGTTTGAGAGCAATTAAAAGTGATAAGTAAAATATTTCTAACTTTCAGTGTCAACCGAGGTTATGAATCAATGGCGACTATTTTTTGACAATATGCCGGGTATGATTGTTTAGTTGCTCTCGAACGGAGAGTTGCTGTGACGGTTACGATTATTTAGTTGCTCTCCAGCAATCAGTATAATCGTGTATGACTTTTTAATAACTGCCGTCAGCCTCTCATCGGCTATTATTTAGGCGCTCTTTTTTTAAAAAAAATTCGCGTTACTTTTTGGTCACGTTTTTCGTATTACATAAATCGCGACTTTCACCTTTGGCTCGTGACTTACCTCAGTCACTGTTTCAACGGAGTGGATGTTAAAATCTTCCATTCATTCATTTACGCAGTGTAGTGAATACGTTCAATGTCAAAAGAGCAAAATCAAAAATGGGATAAACCCATAAAGCCCGGTCAATTCGTCAGAGTGCATTAGGTTATCAAGCTTCATTAGAGCCATTTCTAGCTGAGAATAGTGTTAACCTTAACAGCTTTCAGTTTAAAACCTGAATAAAGTGTATTTTTAGAATCTAACTGAAACTGGACGCCAAATTAGAACACTATTTACACTTTAGAAAACTCTGTCTATTTTTTAAAACTTTTTTTCTGTTTTAACCTGTATGTACGTCAAGCGCGTCAAATTCGGCTATTTTTGGGCAGTTTGCTGGCTATATTATTTTTATGCAAAATTTTTGCTTGAGCGTTTTGCTTGATCGTTGTAACTAGGCTTTCCGTCTTCAAAAATGGGAGATTAGCCTACTTGTGCTTTATCTGGCTGTAACCGACGCCACGCCCTCTCTTGTCTTTTCGGAGCAATTAGTCCTACGGTAGTGGATCATGATATTTTTCTACAACTATGGAGTACAAATTTTGATGTCAAAATGCCGGCTTTTTGTTTTCAACAAGGAGAAACATATGACGGTTATTTGGACAAAACATGTTTTTTTGTTTTTAAGAAAATGGTATTTAAAATTGATATTTTGTGTTTTCTATATGCTAATTGTACGAACAAACCTTGATATTTTTGGCTACCAAAGTTGTGAGAATTCGTTCAAAACTGTCAATATGCTGAATGGGGGGTTACATATTAGGCGAACATTAAAAGAGCCCTTTAGGCGAAAGTTTTCTTTCAAAACTAGTTGAACATTGGGTGAAAAACGCGCGGGGCTTTTCAGAGCGTAATTACTTGTACACCCAGACTCGGAGTAACTACTTAAAAGTTAAAGAAACTTTGTTTTCAGACAATCCACTAATATTATTAATTTCTTTAACTGACAAAAATGAATGAAAACATTAAGTTTGAAATTTTTCCATCCAAAAGATGGCGGATTTAATTTGGTTCTTCACAACGGATTTCTGTATAAAGAAAAACAATTAATCAAAAACGGGTATTTACTTCGATGCGTAAATGATGGTTGCCCAAGTCGACTTGCAACAAATTTTGAAAAAAGCAAATTATACGAAATCCATCGGAACATTGCCACAACCCGGAGTTTGAATATATTGCCTACAAAAAATTTAGGCAACAATTTTTAGGCGCGATTAAAAATGATCCCTTAAAAAAGTTTATGAACGTTTTGACAAATTTAAAACTTCTAAGACATTTCTTCCAGTATTTCATACTATTCGAAGTGGCCTTCTTAAACGTAGGCGAAAACTTTTGCCCGCAGTACCAAAAATTTGGACGAAGTTTTTTTTCCGGAAATTATGCAAAACTTCAAAAATTTTCTTCAACAAGAACGAGGAATTTTTATATTTACATCTAAAAAATTCTTATATTACAAAGTTATTCTTTGCGATTGAACTTTTAAGACCGCACCAAAATTTTTTAATCAAATTCATACAGTTTTGCTGGTACTTCGGATAGGAAAATACCGGTTTTGTGGGCTTTATTTTCTAAAAAAATTGAACATTATTGCTTATTTATATGCACTATCAAGGAAAAATGTCAAAGAGCTTATTGAAAAGAATTTTTACCAAAAATGATTTTGAGTGATTATGAAACTGGATTTATGCCAGCAATTATGACTACGTTGATCATTATGGTTGTTATCTCACTAAATTTTGGGTATAAAGCTGTTATTCTACTTCAGCTTTATACCCAAAATTTCAAGTTCTTGGTTTAATTGTAGCTTACAAATACAGCAAACTTTTCAATGTTTTTCCGCAAAAATTTGATTGTTGCCTCCTGGAAACCTTATTACTTACTATAACTCTTTCAAGAACTCCAGTTCATGCCGCGGGGTTTTTGACAAGTCGCCTAGCTTCTAAAATGTTTCTTGATTACTTTGAACTTTTTCATTTAAAAATTGACGTAATGATGTGGAAATTATACGAAATCCATCGGAACATTGCCTCAACCCTGACTTTGAATATATTGCCTACGGAAAATTTAGGCAACAATTGTTTTGTGCGATTAAAAATGATCCCTATAAAAGTGCGAAATTTTTATGACAAACATTTTGACAAATTTAAAACTTCTAATGCATTTCTTCCAGTATTTCATACTATTCGAAGTGGCCTTCTTAAACATAGGCGAAGGTTTTTGCCCCCCAGTACCAAGAAATTAAAAATTTGGACGACGTTTTTTTCCGGAAATTATGCAAAACTTCAGATAATCGAGATTTTCAACAAGAACTAGGAATTGTTATATTTACAACTGAAAAATTCTTTTATTACCGAAGAGCCAAATTATTCTTTGCGATGGAACTTTTAAGACCGCCCCAAAATCTTTTAATCAATTTCATATAGTTTTGCTGTTCCTTCGGATAGGAAAATACCGGTTTTATGGGCTTTATTTTCTGACCAAGTCTGAACGTTATCGCTTATTTATATGCATTATCAAGCAAAAAAATGTCAAGAGTTTGTTGAACAGAATTTTCTTAACCAAACATGATTTCGAGTGATTTTGAAACTGGATTTATGCCAGCATTTATAGCTACGCTGATGATTATGGTTGTTATCTCAATTCTACTACAGCTTTATACCCAAAATTTCAAATTCTTGGTTTATTTGTAGCTTACAAATACAGCAAACTTTTCAAACTATTTTTACTCAAAAATTTGATTTTTGCCTCCTGGAAACGTTACTACTTCCTATAACTTTTTCAAGAACCCCGGTTTATGCCGCATGGTTTTTGACAAGTCGCCTAGCTTCTTAAATGTTTCTTGAGTACTTTAAAATTTTTTGATTTAAAAAAATGTAATGATGTGGAATTTCTACAATCTTTAAGAACCAAAAAGGTTGCGAAAGTTGGCAATCTTCTTGGAATCGAAAAATAGCGCAAAACTATCCTCCTATTCGAATATTTTTTCAGGAATTGAACCAAAAACAAGAAAAATTATACTATGAGCAAGGATTAATCAATTTATTAAAGTATTGGAACAGCGTTGGTGTTATTTGTCAAAACTTGGAATAAGTTTGCTAATTCTGTTTTCATATTACTGTTTCGCCTAGTGTCGACTTTTTGTTTGTTGAAAATTTTTGCCGAATTTCCGCGATTACGTACAACTAATACTATACCGACGTTTAAGAGTGCCGAAAGTGAAACAAGAAGTCTTTCTGTGAATTCAAGAGCATCTAAAGTAAGTTTTAAAAATTTCAGGGTACGCTATGCACATGTTCGGTTGTGATAGATTCATATCAAGTCCCGTGGGCCGGTGAGGCATGGCCATTGTCAGCAATTACTACTGTTTACTTAATGTTTGTCTTTCTGCACTTTTCTTATACTAATAAACAATAAGTTATATAAGAATGCCAAAATTGGTTCTCGATTTTGATTGGCCGATAATTTTTTGCGTCATCTCCGTAAAATTACATGATTGGTTAAGAAATTTATCAAGATAAATTTTGAATAAATTTCCGGTACTCTTATAATTGTCATAGTATTACTTCGACATAGTTGTACGTCACCAAATTCCGCAATTTAAATGTTCGCCTGATCGAGTTTACGCCTAATATCCTAAGCCCCATGCTGAATAAAGCTTTTTGTTGCGGAAATTTGTGGTTAAGTGTTTTACTTTTCTGTCGGGAGTTATTTCAATTGTATGGCTACCATATGTTGTTTTTGTATTTGCTTTCAAATAAAGCGGTTTTGTCTTTTGTTTTATTTTTCTGTGTTTGTTGGTTGCTCTCGAAAGAAGTTTGAAGCATTTATGATAAACTTGCGGGTTCTTAATTGCTCTCAAACCAAGTTTAGCAATTGTATAACTCCTGTCGGTCTTTTTTATGCGATTTTTCGCTTGACCGATTTTTCGTCTGACGCTTTTTGACTTTTCGTCCTCAAAAACAGGATAAACAGATAGCGCCAGTGGGCATTAAGTGCGCTTAGAGCCTTTCAGATCTGTTTCAGCTCAAACTGTTTTGGAGACTTATACTTGTGGTGTGAAGGGCTGTTCTTAGAGGATCAAGACACCCTCACTGTTGACCCCCCACTATTGCCCCCAGCGCCCCCACCACATTGTTGCGCCCCACTGATGCCTCCCCTCACTCCCCATCAGCCCCCCGGTGCACCACTCATCCCCCATCACCCGCCCCCGTGGTTACTGACGAACAACCGATCGCTAAAAACTCAATCGATCGCTATTTTTCACAATTTTTTTCAAGCTTTTTGAAAAAATTTGTAATTTTTGGAGTTCTTTTAGTCCTAGGTGTCAAATAACCTCCTCTAGAGTTACTGGATAGTTTCTAGTGGCAGTGGAATGGTTTCAACATTTTAACATCAAGAACTTTATCATTTTTTGACAAAACGTGAAATATTTTTCAATTTTTTTGACATTTATATTTGTTATTCACGTTTTTCCAGACTCAGGGGCAAGGAAACGTCCTTAAGGATCTACTGATAAATTACTGAAAAAAAATTATTTGCCATGGAATAGCTTGCAATTTTTTAATATGGCAAATTTTAGCGATTTTTTTAAATAAAACTTGCCTTTTTTCAAGTTTTTTGAAAATGTTTGTCGGTTTTTAGATTTCTCCAGCCTCAAGAGCCGAGGAAACTCGTTTAGGGTTTGAAAATAGGTTACTAAAAGTATGTTTTCTAAAAGTAATAGAATGTTTTTCAAGATTTCAACGTCACGAATTTTAGCATTTTGTTGACAAAATTTGCAATGTTTTTCAATTTTGATATTTAGTCATTGTTCAGGTTTTTGAGCCTCAGCGGTCAGAAAACCTCGGTTAGGGTTTGATAACAAGTTACTGGTACGTTTATCTTGGCCATGGAATAATTTTAAACTTTTTAATATCACAAATTTTAACAAAAATTTAGTTCTTTCAAGTCTTTTCAACTTTTCTTGTCCTTTTTTAGGTTTCTCCAGCATCAAGAGGCACATATTCTCTAGCGTTATATTACCGAATAGCTTCTAGATTTAATAGAATGTTTTTCAAGATTTTAATATGAGGAATTTTTCAAAATATTTGCTTTTTTTTAAGTTCTTTGAATCTTGAATTTTTATCATTTTTTTCCGGCACAAGGGTCCTAGTGACCTCCTCCAAGTTTTAATGATAAGCTATCGCAAATTTTCTAAAATTAATGAAGTGATTATCTATATTTTAATGACTCCAGATTTAGCAATTTTTGTGATAAAATTTAATTTTTTTTCAAATTTAAAAATTTGTATCATGTTCCAAGTGTATGAATCTTTATGAGCGAGTGAAACTGTTTAAAGCTTAAAATAGGGATACTGTATAATCTCTTAAGACGGTGAAATTGTTTTGAACGTTTTAATATCTTGAATTTTTGCAAGATTTTGTTAAGGTTTGCGATTGTTTTCAAAATTTTTGAATATTTTTTCCTTTTCTTGGTTTAACGATCATTACTTGCCAAAAAGCTTTTCAAGTCTTGCAGACGAGTTACTTGAAATTACTCCAGAGACAGAAATTAGTTTTGAACATTTTCACTCTGAAATCTGGAAGCTTTTCTTTTAAATTTTGCAATTTTTTGCAATTTTTTAAAATATCAGATTATTTGATTTATTTACTAACAAGGCTAGAAAAACTAAAAGTTGCGGAGTCGAATCAAGCTAAGACTAGCCTCACTAAACTGTGTCTAGCTTCTGACAAAGCCAACCACTCGCCGGTCGTTTGAGAGCAATTCGACCGACGTTAGTCGGTTACTTTTTTTTGTTATTGTAAAAATGTAAGCCTCTCAGTAGCTCCCTTAAAGCTTTAGTAAACTACGTGTACGGTACAGCGAAGCTACTGGGGAACGTTTGAGGAGTCGGATGTTATTGACCACCACCCTCCTTTTATTGTTTCTCCAGTTTTTCTCACTTTGAAGTTAGATGTGAGCTGAAGTATCTAACTACTAACGAAGCCAGCCGCTTGTGAGTTCTTTGAGAGCAATTCGTCCGACGTTAGTCGGTTATGTTTTGTATAGTTTCAGCCAGCGTTGGACTTATAAGTTGGTAGGTTTTAACAATGGCTAGCTTAAATTCATTTTGTTTGTTAGATATTTACTCCAGTTTGGACCCGACACATGGGATGAAGAGCAAAGAAACGTGTTTCTGAGTGCATTCACGCTCTTGGCCGAGTTCCTCAGTGCCATGGAAGTTAGTCTAATCTCGATTCCTCCTCTTATAATTTTAAGTGGCAAATATCAGATCGGATTTTTTGGGATCTATTCTGTTTTGCCACCCCCCGCACTTTTGTGAGCGTATATTTTTTACGCCTACCCCCCAGGAGCACGTGCTATTTTCTTACGTAGTAACGTGCTATATAACAACGTAAAATTTGTAACGGGGGGGGGGGGCGTGCGTAAAAAAACATGGGGGGGGGCAAAACAGAATATATCCGTTTTTCGTTTTCCGTGCTCAGATTTTAAAAGCCTGTGTATGCAAACAAATGAGCATTTTTACATTGATAATTGACTGCGTAGATTTCGAAAATGTGGGACCAGCCATTATAAATGATATACGGGGGGGGGGGGGGTGGGGGTGGGGTGGGGTGGGGTGATTTAGTAGTTTTATAGTTTCAATGCTATTGAATTTTGTACTGCGTTAGGAAAATAAGATGCCAGCAGGGATGGATAAATTGTTTTGTCGGGCTTAATTTGCAATGCCCATCTCTTTTCCTGAAGTAGCTCCGATCTAAGCCCTCACCTCATGTTATTTGTCAGCTATTTGTGTGAAGTTAGCCGAGTATGTTTTAGAACTTGGTGTCAGTAAAGAGAGAGGTGAAACATCACATCGAAGTGGAGCCAGAATGGGAACCTGCGATGCGATTGCAAATAACCCTGGATCGAATTCTCTCTCGAATCACACAGATTGCCTCAACTGATGCCATACTTCTGGAACGATCCATAGCCACTGTAGCTGCAATCATGGCCAGAGAAAGGTCCTCCAAAGTGCTGTTGGAAGAGAAGGTCCTTTTTGGTATCCAGACCAACTGTATTGTGAATCCAGTAGAATCCCATTCTATCTCAATACACCTTCAGTTAAATCGTATGCTGGCGGCACTCGCTTCGAACGCCTGTCACGTTTTTCCAAAGGTCTGTTTTGATTGGTCCACGAAGCTTCGAAATCTCCTTGGGAGTGTTACGACTACAAGATTGATGGAACCGTGTCTACGCGTGGTTGTCCTGGCAGCGCAAGTTCTTTACGCCAATATGTGGAAACGAAACGGGTTTTCATTGCTAAATCAAGTCCATTTGTATCACAGAGTGTCCGGCCGAGTTCACATGTACAATCAAGACATAGCGATGCTTCAATTATGTGCATGCATGTGTTCTTCGATGAACGATTTCCTTATAAATGTGTTGAACAAGTTCCACTCAAAACTGCTGGACTGGTTTGAAACCAGACAAGAAGCGCGAAAATCTCTAGAAGACTCTTCTAAGACGTATTTGACTCTCATCGAAGAGTTTCTCTATCTCATAATCGTAATTTTGTCTGAGAGACATCTGGTGCTGGCTCAGAGTAGTGACTTGAATGCTAACATCCAATACGAGCTTCTCCATTTGCTATTGCTTGGAATCTGCTCTCATTCAGAAATTGTCAAGAAAGTCACATTGGTAAGTGATATATTTGTTTATGAAACATAGTTTACCTCTCCGCCGACACGTTTTATAAATTGCTCTCGAACAAAGTTTGAGGAAATTATTTTAAACATGTATTTTTTATGCAAAATTTTTGCTTGACTGTTTTTGCGCTTTTGTTCTAGAACATTCTTCTCAAGTGCCTTTTTCACGCTTCAATTCTTCATTTTTGAGTGATCTTAATTGCTATCATTGTTTGTTGCTAATATAAAACGATTGCTCCTATTAAAAATTTCCTAAGCTACACCCTCTCTAAAGTCAATTACCCACGCCTGTCGTTCGAGAGCATTCAACCGACGTTAGTGCTTCTTCGCCGCTTCGTAAAAATTATACAGCAATGACTTTTATTTGATTCTCCCTTTTATTCGTACGGTCAGTCAAACTTGGCTAGAAAGATGACACCTTGAGGAAGAAGAAGGAACAAATGAATGGGTTTTAAGAGATGCCCAAGTTCATGAGCTTGAGAGCAGTTGGTGTAATTAATTGCTCTCAAACGAAGTTTGTAGCAATTATATTAGTCCTGTTGGTCTTTCTTTTTTATGCGATTTTTCGCTTGACCGATTTTTCGTCTGACGCTTTTGACTTTTCGTCCTCAAAAACGGGATAAACAGGTAGCGCCCAGCGGGCATTAAGTGCTCTTAGAGCCTTTCAGCTCTGTTTCACAGCTCAAACTTTTTGGAGACTCTCAAACGACCGCTCACCGGTCGTTTGAGAGCAATTCGCCCGACGTTAGTCGGTTATGTTTAATTTTGTGATACATACGTGAAAGTTAGATCCTATTTCGAATATTGTACTGGGTCCATTTTGCAACAGTTCCACCTGGTTAAAGCTTCTCAACGGCTCAATTTTTTTATTGTTACAAAGTTGTGAAGAAATCGGTTGGCAGAAACGACTGAATAAAAAGTAGGATAAGCTGCAATTTTGAAGGTTAAAAATCTGGTCCGAATTTCCTGGGCGTTGCCTCTTGTGGGCAACAAAATGTGAGGTATTGAACTGATTTTTAGACAGAAGAGATTCAAGAGATTGATGAGAATCTGCATGTGATTGCCAGCTTCAGTGTCCAGAAGAAGAAATTTGAGCCGAAAGAGGAAGCTGTGGCTGGTATGTTTAACCCTATGTGCTACCATCTGTCGAAGGCCGAGCTCGCCACCATCGAGGAAAAGATGCTCAAGGAAAGAAAGGATGCAAAGCTACCTGAATGTATGTAATACCTCTTCTTGGTTCGACCCTTACCGTTAGCTGCGAGCGAAGCTTGTTGAATTGTAATATAGACAATGTATAGTATTGTTCTACCCGGAGTTATGTGGTAGAAATATGATTCGACGATTTATTTTCTGGGGGGGGGGGGGGGGAGGTGGTGAAGGTTGGGGTGAAAAAGAATGGTCCAGATCGCCGGAGGGTGAAAAAGAATGGTCCAGACCGCCTGGATGCACGGTCTGGACCATTCTTTTTGTGCCTGATATTTGACAGTAATTTTTATGCAGGCTGATGAGAATTTGTTGAGGTTCTACAGTTGCATCCCGAGAAGTGGATGTCTCCAAAAAATAATTTTGGTTTTTCTCGGTGTGAACTGTTTTTTGTTCTTCTTACCGACAGACTACGGCCCCATTATTGATTTTGACCTTTATAATGCTTTGTATTAATAGAAACGGCTAGTTATCAGGCTATTCAAACCATTATCAGTACAGAAACACGCATGAGTTTGTTCACGAAAACCACGTATCTATTCTGTCCCCCCCCCCCCCCACGAGCTCAGTCGGCGTATAATAGTTGTAACAAACCTATACACCTGAGGCCACTTTTTGGCGCATTTTAACCAAACATGTTCGATCATGCACGTGGATGTAATGTTCTTGGCAATTCTTCCCTGTATGTTAGGGTTGTTGCCTGAATATGTAAAAGACTTACCTCAACTCCTTTTTGAAATACAGGTGCCTTCTTTTTTATGGGTTATTTAATCAAACTCCGCGGCTCGACGGTGATCATGTCTCTTGACCGTTATTTATCGACTCGCCGGAGATGAAAACTATATTTTTTTTATTGAAGGACAGCTTGGAACTATTATGTTCTTATTACTTGTGAGAGAATTAAAAAAAATGAATTAATAAAGCAATGATAATAACAAACAATAAATTATTAATAACAAACACCTAAAGAATTAAAGACAACATTCTGTTTTAAGTCACCGCAATGTTTTATAAATGGACTTGTTTAGAAGTGCTACGCCATCAGCATCTTCTGCATACATCTGTTTGTGTTGTCTTGATGTCTAAATTATTGCAGCAAAAGCAGGAATAGAAGAAAGTCATTGCAATCTCCTATTAGAGCTGTTATGGTCGCAAGAAGCTCCTGCGCGGAGCAGTCGAAGTTTATTTTACCTCCTCGTCATTATTACGTGAGACACCAACCGGGGTGGAGTTGGGCAGCTATCCCCTATTAGAGCTGTTATTGTGACAATAAGCTCCTGCGCGTAGCAGTCGCAGGTTGTTGTTACTTCTTGAGACAATAACAGCTCTAATAGGGGATAGCTGCCCTACTCCACCTCAGTTGGTGTCACAAGAAATATTGACGAGGAGACAAAACAACATGCAAACTGCTCCGCGCAAGAGCTTCTTGCAACAATAACGGCTCTAATAGATTACAATTACTTCTTTTTCTATTCCGGCTTTTGCTGTAATATTTAGATGTGAAGACAATACATAGATGCATGCAGAAGATGCAGATGGAGTAGCAGTTTTAAACAGGTCCATTTATAAAACCTTAACCGTCAATAGACATGATAACCGTCGAGCTGCGGAGTTTGAGTAAATAACCCATAAAAAATAATGTACCTCTCTATTTCAAAAAGGAGATGATTTTTTTTTACATATTCGGGCAACAATCCTAACATAAAGGAAATAATTGCCAAGAACTTTTCATTCCCGGGCATGATCGAACTTGTTTGGGTAAAATGTGTCAAAAAGTGGCCTCAGGTGTATAAGTTTGTTACTACTTATAACTTTTATGCCCCCAGGTGCACGTGCCATTTTTTGCTCAGTAGCGTGCTATATAACGAAACATAAATTAATTGCGGATAAGAAACACTGGGGGAGGGGGAACGAAACATAATCAGTTAAGAACTTAACAATACTGTGTATTGAACCCGATGTGAACTGACTTTAGATATATCTCCACCAACACTGCAGCCGATGAAACCAGAACTGAGAGGCATATTGTGCATATTCGATAGTGATGTTTTCTTCTTTATCCTTCACTCTCTACTCAGACAGGCTCTTCTCATGTCCGATCGTTTCTACTCTGAGAACATCGTGCATTATTCTGTTTACTTAATCGCCATGGGCCTTAATGAAGAAGCTGACCAAATCAAGAGAGACTTCGATCCTAATGACAAAGGGCCACAACTTGATTTTGCCCAAAAATGCTTCGGATTTACCGGTTCGTCTGGTCGAGATCAACCGAACTCGGCGGGGGATAATATTGGGTTTTATCTGCAAGAGTTGTTGAAAACTGACGGCCGGGTTGACAACTACAAACCTCTAATTCAACATGTAATCGAGAAACAACGGGCTGTTTGTGCTATGCGGGCCAAAATGAATGAAAGCGAGGCCACTGTTTCGCCCATGGATTGTGATCAACCCTTGTCGACAGTAAGTGCTAACAGCTCAGGGGTGGAGAACAGTGCAGAGAAGAACAGAAAACGACAGCGGGAATTGGCGAGAAAGACACGGGAGTTAGCCATGGCTCAGATGAAAAGTGCTCAAGTTGCCTTCAAGATGATGCATTCAGAACAGCTGGACGAGATAGCGACTGCAGATCCGAAAGAACAACTAGAAGAGTAAGATTTCAAGGAACTGTTCCTCCTCCTCTTAACTCCCCCCCCCATCTCACCACAACCACCCGAATTTTGCTAACATTATGATAGGGTTTTTGTTCAGTTGCTTTCGTCTGATCTGTTCTGTTTGGCACCCACAGCTTAGTGGGCATAAATCTTTTTACGCCCCAGGCGCACGTACGATATTTTACATGGTAACGTGCTATATAACAACACATAAACTGTAATTCGGGGCATAAAAAAGGGGGGCAGAATAGATCGCTTCTGCCAAGCCAGGCGTCTGTAGTAGCTCAACTTTTTTCAAAAATGGCGAAAGTGCTGTAAATCATTATCGCAGGAAAAACAGATTCAGTAAACATTTCCTCCATTTTTAGATGCACGTTTTCTTCAGCTTGAAATTGATGATAAAAAGGTTACTAAACAAAAAGCACCACAACATTGAGTTTGTTCCTTCATATGATTAGGTCGAATTATATGACGTATTTTGAAAAATTCCCTTGCAAACTTTAAAGTGATAGGTCTCTGCATTGCCGGCTTCTATTGAAATATTTTCCAGTACGCAGTGCCAGATTTCGAAACTTGTAAAGATCTTGTTTTAAGCAACGTCATGAGATTCTGCTGAAGTCACTTCGAAATTCTGTTATACATCCTGAACCGCTACGAGGTATTCGGTGAATGCCGAATTTGCTCACTGACTTGGTCGTAGTCGCTTATCGTAACTTAATATGAAATTGCAATACAGGTACAAATCTAACACTTCCATCGTTCTCCTCGGAAGCGGTTGCAGTGAACTCAGTCTGCCCAAGCCAATGACAGAAGCATGTTTGGTGTGTAAATCCGAGGAGTTGCAAGAGGATCCATCGCCCAGATCTCCATCAACATCCGGAACTCACGACTCTCCGAACAACTTATTATCAAAGAAGCTTCGTGATGACAAATCTACCGTAGATTCATCATCTACAGCAGAGGAATCAACGGATAACTTTATGGCTCAAATTGTATTCATACAGAAGACTACAATATTCTCACAGTCCAATGATCCCTCCATCAAGTTGCCAACTGGCGATGAGTTGGATAAGTATGACCCTGTGCCACATATGGCTACATGTCCCTGGGGGTCTCTGGTCAGCTCATGTGGACACCATTTGCATATTGGATGTTGGCAGAAGTGAGCAATTGTATCATAAATGTACTACTATTCAGTAATTTTTGTCGAACAATTTGCATTAAATTTTTTGCCGTTGTTTTGTTCTGAGGGCGTAATCTGCAACGTTTATGACGCATTTTTGAAGTAAATTTTTTGATACATAAATGAAATATTACGCTGAAATTATGAAAATTGTAAACTTCATTTCGATATCGCGAGAAATATCTATTGGCGCCTTGGCAAGCATTTATTCACCTTGATAAAGTATTTCTAAAATTTTGCTGCTTGTTCAACATTACCGAAGTTTGACCAGTTCTCAAAAAAATTCAGTACTCTGGTTGGCATTTTTTTCAGAAAGTGTCTGAGTACTCTCGCTTAAAATTTGTAGCAATCGTATCAGTCCTGGTGCGATTTCCTGTGGTAGTTTTTATGCGATTTTTTTGCGTGAACTATTTTGTCCTCAAAAACGGGATAAACAGGTAGCACCTGCAGAGCATTAAGTCGGTTATATTTAACTTTTCGTCTTCTAAGCGCAGCAATTCATCGGAACTGCTGAGAACACATAAAACCATGTTGTAAAAGCGCAGTTTTAGTAGAGGGCAATCTCTTTCCATCCCTAACTCCGCAAACTTAACCACTCCCCCACAAGTCACCTCCTAATGATTACTGCTAGCCTTCCTAAGCCCAAGATTTATGCTACCCAAGTATGTCGTTGGAGGACAATCGCCGCACGTTAGTGCATCATGTTTAATCAGAATTCTGGAATCATAAACCTCACGGTTGATCTAAAATTTCTGCTGATGAGTTTCTAAACAATGTTTTGTCATAGTTTTTGATTATGTGTAGTTTGTTGCTCGTGAACAAAGTGTTAAGCAATAATTGAAAACTAATAATTGACAAATAAAATTTGTCTTCTTCATTCCGTCGATTTCACTGCTCTCGAGTGAATTTTTTAAACAACTGATACAATTAATAGTCACCGTCAGCCTCTCAAACGGCTATTATTTAGGAGCTCTCCGTTTTTACAACTCAAAGAATTTGAGTTGTATTGGGGCGCTGTATTCTTAAGATCTGTTCACACATTTTCATGCTTTTTGAAGTCAAATTGGAGTAGTGATTTTGGTCGCGCCGAAACAGGAAGTGGAATTTTCACTTCGATGTTTACTGTTTTTTTTCGATTTTTGGGATCGGATTTTTTTCTAAATGGTTTTCCCAATTCATCCGTAGTTCATTCTAGGCATAGTTTTTTTGAACCATATTTTTCTTTTGCTTTATCTTTCGATCACGTTTTTCGTTTTACATAAGTCACAACTTTCACGTTTGACTGCTGACTTACCTCACTCACTGTTTTAGCTGAATCGTTTTTAAATCCATTCACTCAATGAATCACGCAAGATAGTGTATACAGTCAAGGTCAAAAGAGCAAAATCAAAAGAGACGGTGTAAACCGATAAAGCGGGGTCATTAAGTCATTGAAAATTAGATTATCAAAGTTCATTAGTGTTTGCTAGCTGACATTGGTATTCAGCTTGTTATTTTCCAGTTTAGAAGCTGAATTAAGTATTGTTTCAGAATCCGACCGAAACTGCACGCGGAATTAGAACACTTTTTGACACTGAAAAAAATAGAAATTTTCAAATTATCTGTTTTTTTCTTTTTCTGTTCCGATCCCGATGTGCATCAAGCGCGTCAACGGCGGCTATTTTTCGGCAACTTGCGAGCTATGTTTCAGAGCTGCCGAAAAAAAGCTTACAATCCACTAAGAGGAGTAATTAATATTCCACGAATTTGTCATCTTGGAGATCACGGGTTCAAACACTTGTATGGTCGGAAAGTTTTAACCATAAAAATTCTCTAGCCTACACTACCACTGAATTAAGTTTGTAAAATTGTTTGTACAATTCTTCTGCGTTAGATTTTATGCGTGAGTTTTTTTAAGATTTTGATTTGTGTTTAATAGCCGCACAGCGATGGCTGGGGCTATTATTGGCCTTCTCTTGGTTTTTTACAATTCAAAGAATTTGAATTGCATTGGGGCGCTGTCTTTTTTTAAAATCTGTTCACACATTTTTATGATTTTTGAAGTGAAATTGGACTAGTGATTTTGGTCACGCCGAAACAGGAAATGGAGCGAAAAAGCGAGTGGTTTTGCGGCCTTAATTTTTTTTGCTCTAATTTTAAAGTAGAGTGAGAAAACGGTGTTTGAACAAAAGTTCGCTTTCTCGCTAGTGGTTTTTTGTTCACATGCGGAAATTTCACTTTACCGTTTTTTTTTTTCGATTTTTGGTTCGGATTTTTTTTCAATGCTTTTCCCTATCTATTCATAGTTCATTCTAGGCCAAGTTTTTTGTTAGAATCAATTTTACATTTCTCGCTAGTGTTTTTTTGTTCTCGCTAGCGGCATTTTTACATTGATTTTCTGTTGTTTATCTGATTTTTTGAGAAATGGTTTTCCCAATTCATTCATAGTCCGTTCTATGTCTAGTTTTTTGTTTAGTCATCGAAAATTCTTTGAATTGTACGTCAGGATTTGTCCTTCTATGTTTGTTATTTCGTCAACATTTATCTTACGACCATCATGTCACAACCACTTCAAATCTGCTTTTTGTTCATTCGTTCATGCAATTTCAACTGAAGTGCGTGCGTGACTGTCATTTATTGCTCTTAGTGGAGCGAGTTTTTTTGTTCATGCGCGTGATTAAATTTTTGGTCACACTTGACTTACATCACTCACAAAAATGACTTCCTCACTTTGAAATTGACTTTTATGTACTCTAATTCAAAGAGATAAGGTCAAATGGGTGTGTGTCACTCTAATTGAAGGTTATTAGATAGCAGCTAAAAGAGGCAGCAATATCATACAGATTCTGAATCAAAATATAGCCTCTCAGCCTTCAGTGAAGAGACTAAATTTTTTGGTCTGTCTTTTTTCTGTTTTTTTTTAGACTGCAGATCTACGAAGCTATTGCGGCTATTTTCTGGCAATCTGCCAGCTATGTTTTTGTAGTCTATTGAGCTGTCTATCTTTTTGGTTATTACGGATTGACCAAAAACAGTACTAGAGATACTGGATCGCATAAATGGGACGTTGTGATTTGTCGAGATTTTTTGAGGAAATATTTTTTTGATATTGTTGTTCTATTTCTCCTTATTAAGTTTTTCTTCACTTTTTCTCATTTTTGTTTGTATCTTGATTTCTAATATAGAGGTGGCGCTAATTCAATACAAATAGTGTCACGCGGTCTGTTCAAAGTAATTCATCCAATTCAGGAATCTTTTGGCTTTTTAATTCTTTGTCGCTATCAATCCTAGGTGTGACCGTTCGATCAGGCTCCAAGATGTGAAATAGCGCACTGTTTCTTTAACTTATACCTTGACGTATTTGCTACTGTCTTTGGTATGAGTTTTGGTAGATGTCACCTAAACTGGGCAATTTTATAGCTCTGTACCTGTTAAACTTTAGCGATTGGTTTTGATTCAAAACTAAGGATTGAATTTGAAGTCTTAGTTTCGAATTTTTGGTAGCAGAATTGTCTGTGGTCTGGATAACCTTCTTTAATTAGGACTGTTGATTTCGCAGAAATTGCCTGACATTGTGAGAGCAATGTTTTCTGTCCAAGGTCCATGAAATTAATCGTAAGTTTTTGCACTGTTGATGTTTAATGGCTCTCAAACAAAGTTTGTAGCTATCGTGTTAGTCGTTGGTTCTTCTTAATGCGATTTTCTGCTTGTTCTTTTTTTCGGTGGATGCTTCCCAGTTTCGACTTCAAAAACGAAAAAAAAGGTTATCCCAATAGGCATTGAGTCAATGAGAGCACACATTCATGTGAGTAAAAGACAGCTTTGGGCGGCTCGGACTCTATCATTCCACTGCCTCTCTATCTCGGGTACCTCCCACTTCTCTAGATACCCCCAAGGCACCCCCACTAAGCCCAAACTCGCTACTACCGAAGCCAACTGCACACTGGTCGGTTGAGAGCAATTTGTCCAACGTTAGTCGGTTATGTTTAATTGCACTCGAGGCGATTTGCACTTGAGGCGATTATTGTAAACCTGTCTTTTTTATCGAAAATTTTTGCGTTACCATTTTTGCGCTTTTGTTCTAGAACATTCTTTGACTTCTGGCTTGTCTTCATTTTTGAGTGATGTGATTTTCTGTTATTCGAATATAAAGTTTGTTGCTAAAGTAAAGGCGATTCTATGATAGAAAATCCCAAGGGCCTGATGGTCGTGTGGTTACTGCTTTCGAGAAATGTGGAGGTTGGGGGTTCGAATCGCTCCCGAATCGGACATGCACATATAAAAGAGAATTTATCTAAGCTACAGCCCCTGAATTAAATTGTGCCGCCTGTCCTTCGAGAGCAATTGGTCCGACGTTAGTCGGTTTATGTCTGTGTTTATAATAGCTATGAATTGAAATTTGATGCAATTATACTAGTCCTGTCGTTTTTAATGCATTTTTGTCGCTCGATTGATATTTCCGTCTGACGCTTTTGACTTTTCGTTCACAAAAACGGGATTAACAGGTAAAGCCCAGAGGGAGTTTACTGGCTGACCAGCTCTCATAGAGTCTTACGCCTAGTCTCTAAGTTTTGTGGAGACAATTTCATAGCGTGAAGGGCGGTTCTTTTACCCCGCTCAGTCACCTCACCCCACCCAACCCTCACACTTCCACCGTCTACACTCTGCACCGTTTATTTGATCCCCCTTTCATCGAGCCCTCCCACCAACCGTACCTGCCCCCATCGCTTGACCCCCATCCTCTAATGCTAGCATACCTAAACCCAAGTCAGCTGGTTACTAACGAAACCAACCGCTCGCCGGTCATTTGAGAGCAATTAGTCTGTCATGTTCAGATGTCTCACTATATTGAGAGACGTATTGCTTAATAAAAATTATCGTTTTCTCTTACTGTTTTCTGGTACTTTTTATGTCTTACAACTTCTTTTTGACTTCATCAAGTGAAAAATTTAATTTGCAAATTTCCTTACAAAAGTAAAGATTCCAACCTTTAAGATGCGTTCTTTCTGGCGTTAAAACTAATACAGTTTCAACTGAGTTTTGTTGCTTGTCCACATGTTAATGCTGTAGGTCTAATTTGTAATGCTAATCCTAATTTGGTATAGTGTTCAAGACATGCAAAGTTTAATTTACACCGCCGATCTAAACAGAGGATTGTCGTCCAACGTTTTAATTTTTAGGTATTTCAATAATCTGGTTGCAGAGGAGCAAAGTCGGCAAGGCATCCGTCGCCTGGCAGGTGGCAAAGCTATTGGCTACATCCTAGAGAAGGGTGAGTTCCTCTGCCCCATGTGCGGGGCACTGGGCAATGCTTTAGTACCAACAGTGCAGCCCAACATCTTCGAGCCTTATACTCGAATATCTTCAGTTCATTCTGAACAACCAACTTCACCCAATGACGTACAATATTACTTCAATTTATTGCATGAGTTTTCAAATTACGGAGGAACGCGAAGCGATACAATGAGTGATACGAGTCTGTTTGAGAAAATGGTTGGCAGAGGAATACAGAAAGCGCCCCCATTTCCCCAAAACGTGGCTAAAATTCTGGAGAACTGTGCCGAACAAGTTTACATCAAAGGCCTTGAGGTTAATCCGGACTCTAATAATCCGAGGATCCCGGTGGTCTTGTGGAATTCAATTGCAACTACAGTGCTTGTTCAGGGTAGGTATTCACTGGCTTAGGTATTCATCGATCGGATTGCATAATTCAACGTATTATTAGTTCTCTATTGAAAATCTATTAGAAATATTGCGCAACTGGTAAAGTGACGTCTAAGCTGAAATTTTGCATTTAAAATAGCATTATTGTATGTGAAATTTAGAATTGTTGGGTAATTTTTCAGATTAGATTTTTTGGCACAGAAAAGGTTGATGCGAACGATTTGTTCCAAAGTATTTGATTGTCGGTTGGGACATTTTTGATAAGTTCATTTTTCTTATTTCAGAATACTGCTGTAGATTCTCTCAAAAGCCCTTGTTCGCACAGTCTATGAAGCAGGTACGTAGCTTTTAATTTTCGACTATATCACAACTTTTCATTATGTACGACTAATTGAGCGAAAAATAGAGAAATAGAGCTATCGGAATTTTGTTTGATCTAAACCAAGGGAATATCAATCATGGTGTGTCTACTTTCCCTAGATCGAGACAGTGTTCAACTGCTCTCGAACGAAGTTTGAAGCAATTATTGTAAACGTGCTTGCTTTTTTATGCAAATTTTTTGCGTGACTCGTTATGTTTTATAAATCTTTTAATCACAACGTCGGGCAGTAGGGACAATGGCGGCGATTGTCGAACCCCCATTTAACGGGGTTTTTCCTCCCATAGAATATAATCTGGGCTACATCCCCCTCTGAATTAAATTGCCCCGCCTGTCGTTTTAGAGCAATTTGCCCGGCGTTAGTCGGTTGTTTTGGTCCGTTGACTGCTGTTTTAGAACATTAGACTTTAACATTAGCAGCTGATTTTCTAGTATGTAGTTATTAATAGCCGCCGTCAGCCTCTCAAATGGCTATTTTTTAGGCTTTCTCCTTTTTTACAGTTCAAAGAATTGGGGCTCTGTATTGGAGCTCTTTTTTTAAGATCTGTTCACACATTTTGATGATTTTTGAAGTCTACTTGGAGTAGTGATTTTGGTCACGCCGAAACATGAAGTGGTGCGAAAAAGCGAGTGGTTTTGCGGCGTGAAATTTTTCGCTCTAATTTTAAAGTTGTTCACATGCGGCAATTTCACTTTGATTTTTACTGTTTTTTCAATTTTTTGGATCGAATTTTTTGTAAATGTTTTTCCTATCCATTTATATTCATTCTATGACTAAGTTTTTTTAAACCAAACTTATTTTATTCGAAAATGGTTTTTTGTTCACATGGGGCATTTTGACATTGATTTACAGCTTTTGATCCGTTTTTTGGAATTGGTCTTCCCAATTCACTCATAGTCCGATCTAGGTCTTGTTTTTGTTTAGTCAATGAAAATTCTTTGAATTGTACGTCAGGACTTGTCCTGCTGTTTTTTTAAATTCGCTTTACCTTTTGATCACGTTTTTCGTTTTAAATAAATCAGGATTTTCACGTTTGACTTCTGGCTTACTTTTCACACACTGTTTCAACTGAATGAATTGTAAATTCTTTCAGGCTTTGAATTACGCAATATAGTGAATACGGTCAATGTCAAAAGAACAAAATCAAAAGAGCAAAATCAAAAGAAACGGGATAGTTCGATAAAGTAATAGTGCATTAGGTTATCAAAGTTTATTAGAGCGATTGCTAGCTGATATTAGTATCAAGATTAATACCCTTCAGTTTAGAAGCTTAAGTAAGTATAAGTTTAGATTCTAACTGAAACTGCACATTGAATTGGAACAATTTGAGTTTTTTTGAAAAAAAAGTCCAATTCTGTCTCTTCTTTTTTGTTTTTCTGTTTTAATCCCGATGTGCGTCTAGCGCGTCAACGGCTGCTATTTTCCAGCAATCTGCCTACAATGTTTAGGAATTGATGGTTGAATTAAAGGTCAAAAGGTAATTTTGATACGTTTTTACTCCAAAACAGTCCCTTGTTCCTCTTCGAACTGCAGAAAACCCCACCACATACCCCAGGCCTACACACACCCTTGAGTTATAAGCTATGTCTGCATCTTTAGTACTTTCCTTTCTCTATTTTTGTTGGGCAATTAATTTTTTGTCGTTTCTTTTGTTTGATTTTCTTTTTTTAGAGAATATTTTGTATGATTTCTTGATTCGTTTCCAGGGTTCGACCGGCTATATCTTTCTAACAGTAGGCTGGGTTTTCAATATATAGTAATTAAGAAACTGCTGACCTTACTGCTTAGATCGTAAGGTCTTTAAGAAGTTGTCTCAACATATCGGTCACTGTCCTATTCAAACTACAGACCCCCACCGACCAACCAACCCTCGCAGCCCCAAAGTCATGACCCCTCCCACAAGCTAGCCCCCACCGCCACCGGCAACTGCATGCCCCACAGCCTTACTCCTCCCCTTCAACTTCAACTACCTACACCACCTCACCTACCCCTCTGCTGACTAGACTCAAAGTATCCGGTTCACGGAAATTGTTTTGGAACCTTATACTTAATAGTGTGAAGGACTGTTCTTAGAAGTTGACCCCCCCCCCCCCTCCTACAACCCTCCCCCCATCAGCCCCTCTCACCCCCCCCCCAATCCCATCCCTGCGCATCGTTCAGGCCGTAAGGGCGCGTGAGCAAAGACTCCCTCCCACTGTTGCCCCCCCCCCTCGCTGCGCTCGCCTCACGCCCCTTTAATTAAGCTAAAGCTAACCTCACTAAACCGTGTATCTACTGACAAAACCAAGCGTTCGCCGGTCGTTTGAGAGGAGTTCGCCCGACGTTAGTCGGTTATGTTGATAAAATTAATTCTTTTTGGTTTTTCTTCTATGATATTTCTCATTTAGATTAGGTTTTTTTATGGATATTAGACGATTCTTCGAGTCGTTTACGGTAATCTAATGGCTGTTTTTTTTAAAATTCGTTTTACTTTTTGATAAAGTCTTTCGTTTTATTTAAGTCACGACTTCCACGTTTGGTTTCTAACTTACCTCACTCAATTTCCCGCAAAAACTTTCCAGGTCAAAAAGTGGAATCAAAAGGAACGGGATAAACCAATAAAACCCGGGCACTAAGAACTCTTGTTCGAAGACTTAGTGTATTAGTCCTACAACTAAGAGGCTTAATTTACCATTTTATGGTATCTACTGAAACTGCGGATCACATGTGAACACTTTTTGCTCAGAAAATTTAGGTTGTCGCCAAAGTTCCTTTAATTTTCTCTGACTGTTTCCATCCCAACCTCGGTGAGTGTGGTCAAAGTGGGTTTTTTCCGGCATTCTGCCGGCTATATTTAATAAATTAGGTTGCGTGTTAGCGCTCAATCCATTTATCGGTCACCTTCGCGAGTTGTTAGCTAATTATTTTTGATTTACGTTATATTTGAGCAATGTATTTTTGTAACTTTTAGAAATACCTCGACTCCTTATGTCGAAATATGATGCTGATTCCGAAACTGAATGTGCACTATTTGGATGCATGCAAGAAACACCTCATCAATCTCTTCCAGAAGATCTTTCTCAACTTCAGAGCTTCTGCCTTTCTCTACGAATACGATCTGTTTTATTACATGGTAAGAGACTGTTTTCTCCCCTCTGAGGAACTAAGTTTTCGTTTTCAATATCATATGTGAACAAACAACTGCTTAGTTTTTTTCATCGAAAAGGATATCCTATCAAAAGGTAGGACTATCAAGTATATCTTGTATAGAACCTTCTAAAAGTGTAAAGTTTTACATAAATAATGTCATAATCTAGTCGGTGGTGGTGGTGCTGTCGGCCGGATCATTTCCATGGTAAGTGTCAGTTTCGTGGATTTTGACCTTCTATCAGCTAGAAATGGCTAAAAGTTATAAACCGTAGGATACTGTCTTTTTGGGCTAATAGTGAGGCTATGGCTCCAGAAGGGTAGCATTTATCAGCCTCTCGGATTTTCGTGTCCGTTTATAAAACAAGAAAAGCAAAAAAATGTACAATTTTGTTTTCCAATAACTCAACAATAAAATAACTCAACTGTCCAATATAAGATGAAAGCTGACTGTAATCGACAATAATTTGGTAAGCGAGCTGAATTTTTCTGTTCACGTGCGGCTTTCTCAGCTGTTTTTTAGTTTAAGTTGTTAATTTTAGTTTTTGACCATTGTAATCAATTGTGGAATTTTTGTATAAAATTTTGAGCTTTTAATTGTCGATTTGCCATTTTAGAAGACTTTTAGCGGCTTTTGTAATATTTCTAGTATATTTTAATATCTTCAGTGATTGTCTTTAAAGCGGGAGTTAGTTTTTTTCGTAGTATACGGAACTTACATGGAAACCCATTTGAGGGGAACCAAATACATTTTTGGTTGAGAAAATTGTTTAGTTTAAGGCTATTTGTCATTTATTGTTTTCCTTTATTTTCTGATATTTTCTCCAATTTTTTGAATTTTTTCTTTTCAGATGTTTCTTGTTAATAGCCGCCCTCATCTTCTCAGCCGGCTATTATAGCGCTCCTACTTTTTTTTTACTTCGTCGAACTTTTTTTTTCGCTTTACCAATTTTGCTGCTTTTTCGACATTTTGCGTAAAATCTTTTCGACTTCTCTAAGCTTATTTCACTCTTCTGTAATTCTGCTCAAAGTCCTTTTAAACAGCAGCTGCTCAGCAAAGCAATTCAAAATGAAGAGTCGGTATAATCTCGAGAAAGTCTAGCAGAAGCCGTAGACCTAGACCAGAAAAATTACGAATCAAAGCTTTTCAACTCTCGAAATTCTCAAGCCATATGCAAGTATTTTAAAAGCCTACGAAAAGGACCAGCAGTTCCGCCACAGGTTAAATGGAACAAAGATGTAGCAAACTGTGATGCTGAAAAAGCCTCTCTTTTTAATAAATATTTCGGTTTAGTTTTCACCGTCTCATTGGTCATCAAAAACAGTTTGAATGAAAATAAAATTTTGAACAACTTTACTGTGACGGACGAAGCAATAGTCGAAGTTCTTGGGTCATTAGACGTATCAAAATGATGTGCGCCTGATAACTTGCCTGCAGTTGTCCTCAGGAACTGCGCAAAAGAACTTACGAAGTCCATCTTTGAGTTAGTCAGAAATTTTAGGCGCCTCGGAACCTATCATAGTGCATGAAAAATAGGAGCAGTTAACCCATTTTTTAAGAAAAAAAGGATCGAAAGCAGATGTGGTAAATTATCGTCCTGTAACACTATTATGCATTGTCTCGAAAGTTCTAGAAAAATTTTTGTATGGCTCGATTGTCAATTTTTTCAAAGGACTCATAACTGATTCACAGTACGGTTTTCGTGAAAGAAGATCACTTATTCTTCAAATGATTACCTACTTAGATAAGATATACAAATTCTGTTCTGAGAACAGTCGAGAAAATAGCTCATTTCTCTTTGACTCTTCCAAAGCTTTCGACCAAATTGATCATGGAATACTCTTACGTAAGATCAATTGCATTGGAATAGGTGGCAAGCTGTTCAAGATTTTAAAGTGTTGCCTGAGCGACAGACTGCAATACGTGAAAATTGGAAATCTAAAATCGAAGCATTCGCCGGTCACCTCGGGTGTACCTCAGGGCTCAACACTTGGGCCCCTACTTTTTCTTATTTTCATTAATGACTTGCCTGAAACTGTTTTCAACTCCTAAGTCTTTCTTTTTGCTGACGATCTCAAATTATCATATAATGAAAATCTTGGAAACGCACACGGAATCAAACACGATCTAGATTCAATATTGCGCTGGAGTTAAGAAAACAACATGAGCTTCAATCTATCAAAATGTCAGTACATAAATTTCAATATCAAGTCGAGATTAAGTCCGGTATTGGGTCAATGATCGCTGGAACAATCAAGAACTGTGGAGGACCTTGGAATCACTATGAACGACAGTCTCACTTAGAAGGAACATGTAGAATTGCGGACTCGTAAAGCCAAAAAATTCTTCCAAATTAAAAGAAACACATCAAATCTCCTGAAGGTTACTGAAAAACTAAATCTTTAAGAGTACGCTTATTCCAATCTCAATCAATGGATCTAACTGTTATAAGCCTTCAAAATCTGACATGCGACTCCTTGAAAAATCTCAAGAAAAAGTATTTTTTCAAGAAAAAAAACCTTAATTATTGCGAACGACTAAGATACCTGAACTTAATACCTCTCAACTATTACATCTTGCTAACAGATCTTCTCTTGCTACCGAAATTGGTGAACAATTATTATGCGTTCAGGATAACCGAGCATATTAATATTGTGCAAAGACGGTCAAGTTTTTGGTTTGTGTTGCCTGAAATCAAAACAGAATTTCAGCGGTCAAATTTTTTCTATCGAACCACATATAGAGCAAATATCATTGATTCAAATGTTAAATTCTTTATGTTAAATTCTTTAACTGTAGCCTCTCATTATTAATAATGATAATAATAATAATAATAATAATAATAATAATAATAATAATAATAATAATAATAATAATAATAATAATAATAATAATAATAATAATAATAATAATAATAATCAAAGTCAGAAATAGAAACGGGATAAACCCATAAAGCCCATTTTTAGATGCCTGTTACTTGAAATTTGTTCTCAATAGTTTTAGTTACTATCTATAATGCTTATTGGTATTGATACTAGACCCTGTAGCCTCTCATTGAGAAACAGGAGTATGTTCAATATGCTTTTCTTTCAATCCCAGTAGAGTTGATATTTTCTTTTCTTACAATCCCAGTAGAGTTATGGGAATCAACGGCGGCTATTTTCCGGCAATCTGCCGGGTATGTTTAAATTGCTTATTTGGATCCGTATTCAGTTGCGGGTTATGGAGAGAGCTTTGATCATTTGATGGGCCAGTATTTTTTGAAATAATTGAAGTAATTAATTGTTCTCGAACGAAGTTTTTTGACGCAATTATTGTAAACTTGTGTCTTCTTTTGTGAAAAATTTTTGCTCGACCATTTTGCGCTTTTGTTCTAGAACATTCTTGGACTTTTTAGTGACTTGTTTACGCCTCTCCAAGATCTTTGATTGTATTGCACTCACGATTAAGGATAGTTTTTCGGTAAAGCAAAAGCGATTGTAGCTTGAAACAGGGACTTATAGCCGAGTGGTGGGACTTATAGCCTGGTACTCTGGAGGTCGCAGGTTGGAATCTGACCCTGGGTGGATATTTTTGAGCTCATAAACAAAATGTTTTGTATGCTATAGCCATTGAGTTAAATTGCCCCGACTTTCGTCTGGAGGAGCAATTTGTCCGAAGTTCGTTATTCAGTTCATGTCTGTTTATTAGCCGCGCTCATCTTCTCAGCCGGCTATTATAGCGCTCCTATTTTTTTTTTACTGCATCGAACTTTTTTTCGGTTTGCCCATTTTGCCGCTTTTTCGATATTTTGCGTGAAATCTTTTTGACTTCTCTAGGATAGTTTCACTCTTTTTGCATTCTGCTCAAAGTCTTTTTAAACGGCAGCTGCTCAGCAAATCATTTCAAAATGAAGAGAGTCAATATAAAAAAAATCAAAGTCAGAAATAGAAATGGGATAAACCCATAAAGCCCATTTTCAGATGCCCGGTACTTTAACTTTGTTCTCATAATTTTTAGTTACTATCTATAATGCTTATTGGTATTGATACCAGACCCTGTAGCCTCTCATTGAGAGACAGGTGTATGTTCAATATTCTTTTCTTTCAATCCCAGTAGAGTTGATATTTTCTTTTCTTTCAATCCCAGTAGAGTTATGGGAATCAACGGCGGCTTTTTTCCGGCAATCTGCCGGGTATGTTTAAGTTGCTTATTTGGATCCGTATTCAGTTGCGGGTTATGGAGAGAGCTTTGATCATTTGATGGGCCAGTATTTTTTGAAATAATTGAAGTAATTAATTGTTCTCGAACGAATTTTTTTGAATCAATTATTGTAAACATGTGTGTCTTTTTTTTGAAAAATATTTGCTCGACGATTTTGCGCTTTTGTTCTAGAACATTCTTGGACTTTTTGAGTGACTTGTTTACGCCTCTCCAAGATCTTTGATTGTATTGCGCTCACGATTAAGGATAGTTTTTCGGTAAAGCAAAAGCGATTGTAGCTTGAAACAGGGACTTATAGCCGAGTGGTGGGACTTATAGCCTGGGACTCTGGAGGTCGCAGGTTGGAATCCGACCCTGGGTGGATATTTTTGAGCTCATAAACAAAATGTTTTGTATGCTATAGCCATTGAGTTAAATTGCCCCGACTTTCGTCTGGAGGAGCAATTTGTCCGAAGTTCGTTATTCAGTTCATGTCTGTTTATTAGCCGCGCTCATCTTCTCAGCCGGCTATTATAGCGCTCCTATTTTTTTACTGCATCGAACTTTTCGCTTTGCCCATTTTGCCGCTTTTTCGATATTTTGCGTGAAATCTTTTTGACTTCTCTAGGATAGTTTCACTCTTTTTGCATTCTGCTCAAAGTCTTTTTAAACGGCAGCTGCTCAGCAAATCAATTCAAAATGAAGAGAGTCAGTATAAAAAAATCAAAGTCAGAAATAGAAATGGGATAAACCCATAAAGCCCATTTTTAGATGCCCGGTACTTTAACTTTGTTCTCAATAGTTTTAATTACTATCTATAATGCTTATTGGTATTGATACTAGACCCTGTAGCCTCTCATTGAGAAACAGGAGTATGTTCGATATGCTTTTCTTTCAATCCCAGTAGAGTTGATATTTTCTTTTCTTTCAATCCCAGTAGAGTTATGGGAATCAACGGCGGCTTTTTTCCGGCAATCTGCCGGGCATGTTTAAATTGCCTATTTGGATCCGTATTCAGTTGCGGGTTATGGAGAGAGCTTTGATCATTTGATGGGCCAGTATCTTTTGAAATAATTGAAGTAATTAATTGTTCTCGAACGAATTTTTTTGAATCAATTATTGTAAACATGTGTGTCTTCTTTTTTGAAAAATTTTTGCTCGACCATTTTGCGCTTTTGTTCTAGAACATTCTTGGACTTTTTGAGTGACTTGTTTACCCCTCTCCAAGATCTTTGATTGTATTGCACTCACGATTAACGATAGTTTTTCGGTAAAGCAAAAGCGATTGTAGCTTGAAACAGTGACTTATAGCCGAGTGGTGGGACTTATAGCCTGGGACTCTGGAGGTCGCAGGTTGGAATCCGACCCTGGGTGGATATTTTTGAGCTCATAAACAAAACGTTTTGTATGCTATAGCCATTGAGTTAAATTGCCCAGACTTTCGTCTGGAGGAGCAATTTGTCCGAAGTTCGTTATTCAGTTCATGTCTGTTTATTAGCCGCGCTCATCTTCTCAGCCGGCTATTATAGCGCTCCTATTTTTTTTGCATCAAACTTTTTTTCGCTTTGCCCTTTTTGCCGCTTTTTCGATATTTTGCGTGAAATCTTTTTGACTTCTCTAGGATAGTTTCACTCTTTTTGCATTCTGCTCAAAGTCTTTTTAAACGGCAGCTGCTCAGCAAATCAATTCAAAATGAAGAGAGTCAGTATAAAAAAATCAAAGTCAGAAATAGAAATGGGATAAACCCATAAAGCCCATTTTTAGATGCCCGGTACTTTAACTTTGTTCTCATAATTTTTAGTTACTATCTATAATGCTTATTGGTATTGATACTAGACCCTGTAGCCTCTCATTGAGAGACAGGTGTATGTTCAGTATTCTTTTCTTTCAATCCCAGTAGAGTTGATATTTTCTTTTCTTTCAATCCCAGTAGAGTTATGGGAATCAACGGCGGCTATTTTCCGGCAATCTGCCGGGTATGTTTAAATTGCTTATTTGGATCCGTATTCAGTTGCGGGTTATGGAGAGAGCTTTGATCATTTGATGGGCCAGTATTTTTTGAAATAATAGAAGTAATTAATTGTTCTCGAACGAAGTTTTTTGACGCAATTATTGTAAACATGTGTCTTCTTTTGTGAAAAATTTTTGCTCGACCATTTTGCGCTTTTGTTCTAGAACATTCTTGGACTTTTTAGTGACTTGTTTACGCCTCTCCAAGATCTTTGATTGTATTGCGCTCACGATTAAGGATAGTTTTTCGGTAAAGCAAAAGCGATTGTAGCTTGAAACAGGGACTTATAGCCGAGTGGTGGGACTTATAGCCTGGGACTCTGGAGGTCGCAGGTTGGAATCCGACCCTGGGTGGATATTTTTGAGCTCATAAACAAAATGTTTTGTATGCTATAGCCATTGAGTTAAATTGCCCCGACTTTCGTCTGGAGGAGCAATTTGTCCGAAGTTCGTTATTCAGTTCATGTCTGTTTATTAGCCGCGCTCATCTTCTCAGCCGGCTATTATAGCGCTCCTATTTTTTTTACTGCATCGAACTTTTTTTCGCTTTGCCCATTTTGCCGCCTTTTCGATATTTTGCGTGAAATCTTTTTGACTTCTCTAGGATAGTTTCACTCTTTTTGCATTCTGCTCAAAGTCTTTTTAAACGGCAGCTGCTCAGCAAATCAATTCAAAATGAAGAGAGTCAGTATAAATAAAATTAATGTCAAATAGAAATGGGATAAACCCATAAAGCCCAATTTTAGATGCCCGCTATTTGAACGTCGTTCCTATATGTCTTAGTTACCATCTCTTATGCTTATTGGTATTGATATTAGACCCTGTAGCCTCTCACTGAGAGACAGGAGCACGTCCAACTACGAAATGACATCAAAGTAAATTGCACTTAAAAATGTTTGTTATACAAAAATCAATTATTGTTGATATTTTTTTTTCTTTCAATCCCAATAGAGTTATGGGAATCAACGACGGCTATTTTCCGGCAATCTGCCGGGTATGTTTTTTATTGAATTATACCTTCTTTTTTTAGGCTTTTGTTTTTAATAGACGCCGTTAGCCTCTCGAATGGCTATTTATTAGGCGCTCTCCTTTTTTTTAAATTTGCCTTACCTTTTGGTCACGTTTTTCGTTTTACATAAGTCACGACTTTCACGTTTGACTTCTGACTTACCTCACTCACTGTTTCAACTGAATGTTTTTTAAATACATTCACCCAATAGGTTGACTTCTGCGCTCACTTTTTAAAGTGAGGATAAATTGAAATGAGATATTCCAAGGACAGATTTTGATTAGGGTTTTTAATTAATTAAAATTAATTGTTTTTAATGTTTCAATTTAATGCTAACACTTCTCATTACATTGACATCACTTCTTTTCAAGAAGACCAGTGAGATTTTAATATCTAAGTTTTATTTTTTCACTTAGTTTTTACAGTCACAGCTGATTGGCTCTCTGTGTTTTTTATGGGAGACAGTTTCTTGTGGCTGAGACTTTCAATGTATGTATGTTTTGTTAATAACCGCCGTCAGCCTCTCAAACGGCTATTAATTAGACGGTCTCCTTTTTACAATTCAAAGAAAATGAATTGTATTGGGGAGCTGTTCAATTGCTCTTGAACGAAGTTCATAGCAATTATTGTAAACGTGTGTGTCTTTTTTATGCAAATTTTTCGCTTGACAGTTTAGCGCTTTTTTTCTAGAACATTCTTTGACTTCTCAAGTAACTTTTTCACGCTTTCGTTCTTCATTTTCGAGTGATCTCTATTGCTCCGAAGTAAAGCTATTATAAAATCGGTTGCAGAGTAGCGGAGGTAAGTGATTTGTAGCGCAGTGGTTAGTGCTTGTGGCTGTGGACCGGGAGGTCAGTCGTTGGAATCACGTCGGGGGAGAGGTTTTTTGACCCATAAAGAATTAAATTGCCTCGCCTGTCGTTCAAGAGCAATTCTTCCAACATTTGTCGGTTTATGTTTTAAGATCTGTTCACTCATTTTCATGATTTTTTGAATTGGAGGTGTGATTTTGGTCACGCCGAAACAGGACGTGGAGCGGAAAAACGAGTGGTTTTGCGCTCTCCTTTTTTAAAAATTCGCTTTACCTTTTGATCACGTTTTTCATTTTACATAATTCACGACTTTAACATTTGACTTCTGACTTGCCTCAGTCACTCACTGTTTCAACTGAATGATTTTAAAATCCATTCACTCAGTGAATTAGTCAAGATGGTGGATACAGTCAAGGTCAAGAGTGCAAAATCAAATTTTTATATTGTTCATAAGTTTATGGTTGATCTGAACGATTTTCAACAGGTCAGTTTATTGTAGTTGAATTGGAGTCAAAACTTGGGAGATTTATCCGAAAAAATGACTATTCCACAATTTTGTTTTCTTATGTATTTGACCTTTTTTAATTACGTAACAAATAAGTAGATAGTTGGGTGTGGTCGGGTTCAGGTTTTACTTCGAGTTGGTTGCCGAGTCTTCTGGCGATATTTTCTTGAGCTGATGCAAATTTGTTCATGAGGAGGGTGAACTTGGGCTTTTGTGTTTGTGAACATTGACTTCTGTTTTAGAACTTTGATTTCAGTTTTCGAACATTTGGATTTTAACAGTAGATTAGTTTTTTACTGGTAGTATTTAGCAACTGCTGGTAATATTCAAGGTCGAAATGTCATTTTGGTAAGTTTCTTTCCGTAACAGTCCCTCCCCCTATCCAAACTACAGATACCTCAACCTACAATCTAACCCACGCCCGTCTACCTGACCCCCCTTCCGCAAGCGGGCTACCTTCCTACCCCCTCGTGCACCCTCCTGCACCTCATTTCACCCGTAACGCAACACGTTCGATACAATTTTGTCTGTATTTTTTCAAGCCTCTGATTTTATTATGCACTTTTTTGTTTCTTCTTTCTCTTTGATATTTCGGATCTTTTTCGTTTGTGCCCCCAGTACGTTATGCGCCTCCAATTACAGAGCACGTGCCATTACATAGTAAATCATTGTGTAAAAATATGGCATGTGCGTCTGGGGGGTGCAAATAATATGCGCCAACTAAGTTGGCGGGGAACAAACGGAAAAGAAGATCCGATATTTCTGGTCGAGGTAAGCTGAGTTTAGAAATTATTTTGCGTTACTCAGGTGTTCTACCGGTAATGTTTGTCTGCCACTTTTGGCTTGACTGGTTTTTCGTCTAACTCTGCCTTTTCGAGTGACTTTTGCAACGCTTGCTTTTCTGATTTTGCTTGATCTAAATTGCTCTCATTCAGAAATTAATCCTCTAAATTGATTCGAGGCTGTTTTTACAACTAGAGAATCATAAAAAGTGCGCCAGGGTTGTTTTTCTTTTATCAATTTAATTTTATAATAAGCTATACTACGATCATTTCTACCCCCCCCCCCCCGCCATTGACATTATACCCCATCACTGGCTGAATTGACGCCCCCCAATTGAACCCTGCCTGTCGTTTGAGAAAAATTCAAGTGTCGTTATGTTTAATAATAGCCGCCATCAGTCTCTCAAACGACTATTGTTTAGGTGCTCTCCTTTTTTAAATTTTCGCAATACTTTTTGATCATTTTTTTTTTGTTTTACATAATTCACCATTTTCACGTTTGACTTCTGACTTACTTTACTCACTGTTTCAACTGAATGGAATTTAAATTCTTCTGAGCATCGAATTACGTAATTTAGTGGATACGGTCAATGTCAAAAGAGCAAAATCAAAAGAAACGAGATAAACCGATAAAGCCCGGTCATTAAGTCTTTTTGATTTAGGGGATCTATTCTGTTTCGGCCCCCGCAGTGTTTTATACGCCCCCAGTTACAAATTATATGTTGTTATATAGCACGTTCCTATGTAAAAATAGCACGTGCGCCTTGGGGCGTAAAAATATAAGCCCACTAAGCTGGGGGGCCAAAAAAGAATAGATCCGAATTAGGTTATTAAAGTTCATTAGAGTGATTGCTACCTGATATTAGTATTGAGCTTAATACCCTTCAGTTTAGAAGCTGAAGTAAGTCTAGGTTTAGAATCTAACTGAAACTGCACCCTGAATTTGAACAATTTTTGAAACTTGGAAAATTTTTTGGATTTCTATCTCTTGTGTTTAATGGCCGCCCTCATCTTCTCAGCCGGCTATTATAGCGCTCCTATTTTTTTTACAATTCAAAGAATTTGAATTTTATTAGGCGCTGTCTTTTTTTAAGATCTGTTCACACATTTTCATGATTTTTGAAGTCAAATTGGAGTAGTGATTTTGGTCACGCCGAAACAGTAAGTGGAGCGAAAAAGCGAGTGGTTTTTCGGCGTGAAATTTTTCACTCTAAATTTAAAGTAGAGTGAGAAAACGGTGTTTGAACAAAAATTCGCTTTCTCGCTAGTGGTTTTTCGTTCTTATGCGGCAATTTCACTTTGATTTTTACTGTTTTTTTCGATTTTTTGGATCGGATTTTTTTCTAAATAGTTTTTCCAATCCATTCATAGTCCGGTCTAGGTCTATTTTTCTGTTTAGTCAATGAAAATTCTTTGAATTTTATTTACTGTACGTCAGGACTTGTCCTGCTTTTTTTTACTTCGTCGAACTTTTTTTCGCTTTACCCATTTTGCCGCTTTTTCGACATTTTGCGTGAAATCTGCGTGACTTCTCTAGGCTAGTTTCACTCTTCTGTCATTCTGCTCAAAGTCCTTTTAAACAGCAGCTGCTCAGCAAAGCACTTCAAAATGAAGAGAGTCAGTATAAAAAAATCAAAGTCAGAAATAGAAAGGGGATAAACCCTTAATGCCCATTTTAGATGCCCGGTACTTGAACTTTGTTCTCAAGGTTTGTTTTTATCTTGAGTAGTAGAAACTTGAACTGGGTTCGAGATAAATTTTTTCAGGTCTACATTGCAAGTTCTCTACATCTGATGACTGTGAACCACCCAGATGATGTGATGCTACCCGCCTGCAATATGTTCATGCGGCAGATAATCTACAAATTTATACTCATTCACTTTATCAACCTGCATGTGGCCCAAGTGTTGTTGAAAATGGCACAAGATATTGCCTCCAAGGACGATCAACCCATGGCTGTTGATGATGGTTAGCATTCGGTCATGATAAACCTTGATAAGATAGACCTTATAGCCTTCTGAAAATTGAAGCTTCGATTCTGGTTTAGCCCCCCTTATTAATAGCCGCCCTCATCTTCTCAGCCGGCTATTATAGCGCTCCTATTTTTTGAATTGTATTGGTGCGCTGTGTTTTTTTTAAGATGTGTTCACACATTTTTCAATGACTTTGATCTTTCAAAACGGGATAAACAGGTAAAGCCCAGAGGGCATTAAGTTTCATTAGAGGCCCAATGTGGGCTTTAGTAGTCCTTCAAGTGCTTCAAGTGGTGCAGCTGCTGGGATGGCATTAATTTAAGGCTAAAAGGTCATTTTTAGGAGTTTTAGGGCTCAAAATGGTGCAATTTTTCATGTTTTTTGTGATTTTTAATAGCCGCCCTCATCTTCTCAGCCGGCTATTATAGCGCTCCTATTTTTTTTTACTTCGTCGAATAAAAAAAAGTTTCGCTTTACCTCATTTTGCCGCCTTTTCAACATTTTGCGTGAAATCTTTTTGACTTCTCTAGGCTAGTTTCTCTCTTCTCTCATTCTGCTAAAAGTGATTTTGAACATCAGTTGCTCAGCAAAGCAATTCTAAATGAACAGAGTCAGTATAAAAAATTGAAGTCAGAAATAGAAACGGGATAAACCCATAAAGCCCTATTTTAGATGCCCGCTATTTGAACGTCGTTCCTATAAATATTAGTTACCTCTCTCTAATGCTTATTGTTATTGATAGTAGCCCCTGTAGCCTCTCTCTAAGAAACAGAAGTATGTTCAACTACGAAATGCCATCAAAATAAATTGGACTTAAAAAAATGTTTTTGCACAAAAATCTTTTTTTTTTTTCAATATATTCTGTGATTTCAATCCCAATCATGATTATTGGAATCATTGGCGGCTATTTTCCGGCAATCTGCCGGGTATGTTTTGTTTTGATTAGTCTTAGGTTGAAGCATTTAAAAGTTGATGAAGGCCTTTTACGAGACAAAATTGCTCGTTATGACCATTTTATGAGCTATATATTTAGGTACTACAAACATAAACACGCAAAATGATACTAATTTTTGCAATTTTTTTTTGAAGGTTTTTCAGGTTTTTTTTGAAAATTTTTGTCATGTTTCGAGTTTTTTTAGCCCTAGGTGTCAAGAAACCTCCTCTAGGTCTTAATAAAGGGTTTGATGATAGATTACTGCATAGTTTCTATTGGTAATGGAATGGTTTTCGATTTTTTGCCATCATGAATTTTAGCATTTTTTTCATATTTTTTGACATTTATTGTCATTATTCAAGTTGTTTGAGTCCCAGGGTCCAGCAAACCTCATCAGGGATTGAATAATGAAGTACTGAAAAATTCTCAGTTGCAATGGAATAGGTTTCAACTTTTGAGTATCACAAATTCTTTGCAATTTTTTATTGACAAAATTCGCTTTTTTTCCAGGTTTTTGAAACTTTTTGTCATTTTTTTTCAGTTTTTCCAGCTTCATGGACCAGGCAATCTCCTATGAGGTTTGTTAATAGAACACTCCATAGTTTCTAGTAACATTGGAATGATTTTTAACATTTTAATGTCTCGAATTTTAGCCTTTTTTTGATAAAATCTGCAATTTTTTTAAGGCTTCATAAAGTTTTTGTCAGTTTTTGATGTTTGTCCATTCTCAAGTGCGAGAAAGCATATTCCACGTTCTGATAAAAATTTACTGCATATTTTTTACCTTCAATGGATTTGTTTTCAACAAAATAACCTTTCTACTTTTAGAAGTTTTTTGATTAAATTTGCATTTTTTTCACGTTTTTTCAAGATTTTTTATTTTTTTCTTGCCTCCGTAGCCACGTAACCTCATCCAGGGTTTCACAGTATGTTATTAATTAGTTGCTAGGGTGCAAGTGCATGGCGTTCGACGTTTTAAAAGAAAGAATTCCTATTTTTTGATATTTGAAATTTTTTCTAAAATTTTTTGCCTATCGATCTATGAGCCAATGAGTTTTTTAAATTTCGGAATTGGGTTACTGGATAGCCTCTAGAGACACAGAAATGATCTTGAAGATATTTTTATCACGATTTTTAGCAACATTTCCTTATAAATTGCAATTGATTTTCCAGTTAATCGGTCTTCAAGTGCCAATGAATTTTTTTCAGGTCTTGCAGATATAATACTGGAGCGGTTTCAGAAACAAAAATTGGTTTTGAATTTATTTTTGAAATAGATTTTTTAAAGAGAAAAAATATTGCCTTAGGTTTGAAAGCCTCAAGAGTTTTAGCAATGACTATATTTTTGTTTAGTTTTGATTCTTTTAGTTTCTCAATTTTTTGATGATTTTGTGTTCTGGTTGGCATTGTTCAATTGATCTGCTGGTCAGTTAGAGTACGTCTGAGTTTTTGATTCAATTCTTTGAATTGTCTTTAGGACTTGTCCTGCTATGTTTTTTACTTCGTCGAATAAAAAAATGTTTCGCTTTACCTCATTTTGCCGCCTTTTCAACATTTTGCGTGAAATCTTTTTGACTTCTCTAGGCTAGTTTCTCTCTTCTCTCATTCTGCTAATATTTATTTTGAACATCAGAGTTGCTCAGCAAAGCAATTCAAAATGAACAGAGCCCAAAATGAACAGATGAAGCCCAATTTTAGATGCCCGCTATTTGAACATCGTTCCTATAAGTCTTAGTTACCATATCCAATGCTTATTGGTATTGATAGTAACCCTGTAGCCTCTCTCTAAGCAAGAGAAGTATGTTCAACTACGAAATGCCATCAAAATAAATCGGACTTAATAAATGTTTTTGTACAGAAAATCTTTTTTTTTCAATATCTTCTATTTTTCAATCCTAATCATGCTTATTGGAATCAACGGCGGCTATTTTCGGCAGTCTGCCGGGTATGTTTTTTATGGCCTAACATGTGCACCTGGATAGAGTAAACGTTAGAATACTCCTAGCTGAATTGCGTGATGAATGTTTTTATCATAAAACTCACTTCACTCTCTAAATGACTTTTAGCACTTATGTGAATGTGACTTCATTTTAATCTGAACTTTTTCAAAGTCAACAATCACTATAAAATGAAGGCTGTCACTAATAAACCATCGCAACTAAAATCTAATGAGCATTATTTTTTCAAAACATGGTTTCTAAATAACTTTTTATCTAAAACGAACTCCTTGAACTCAGATCCGTGTCTGTTTCTATCTAGATTTTACGGCCCGCAAGTCTAGTCGCGGCTATTTTGGCCTTTTGCCGGCAATATTGTTATAATGGTAGACGATAGTAGGTTAATCTGTTACAGAGCTCGAGTTTTGCGCAAGATATTCTGTTTGACTTTTACCGTACTCCTCTACTCGATTTACTCCTATTTATTGAATTATTTTTAATTTTGCTCTGGAACACATTTTGAAGCAATTATTGTAATCTTGGTGACTTTATATGCAATTTTTTTGCTTTGACGTTTTCACTTTTTGAGTGACTTTATGTTATCTTTTTACTTTTGCGTGATCTGAATTGCTCTCATATAGAGTTTCAAGCGGCTGAACTCAAATGGCAGCGTTTTTCCTCTAAAGTCAAATTAAAAACGCGACAAAATTGATCTTCAAATTTTCACTAAATTCCACTGTTTGTCTATAGGCTCTCATAACGTCTTTTGAAGCCCATTAATAAAGTTTTTGCCCCGCTACTACTACCATACTCGACGGTTGAACCAAGTTAGAATGGAATTGAGCCTCCGTCCGTTGGTTGAGAGTAGTTGTCGGTTATCTATGTTTTATATCCAGTTTTCAATAGGTACTGGGTTCCTCAAGCATACAATAAACAATGCAAACTGGGTAGGAGAGCTGAAAACCTACTGTTTATCTCTCAGCCATTTAGTGAGCGAAGATAAAAACTACCGAACAATTTGTTCGTTTTTTAATTGCTCTCTCTCGAACCAAGTTTGAAGCAATTATTTTAAATGTGCGTCTTTTTTATACATTTCAACGTTTTTGTGCCTTTGTTCTGGAACATTCTTTGACTTCTTGACTGAGCTCTTCACGATTAAGAGTGCGAAAGATTTAACTAGTCCTTAAGTGTAAGTTTCACTGAAACATTGTGAGTCAGTATGTCATGGTGTAAATGGCCATTTTTGTAGGTTTAGAGAATAGTTTCCATTGTAAAGCTATTAAAGTTCGGGAAACTGCAGCTCGACGTATTGAAATAAGAAAATAATGGTTTATTTTTTTTTATTAGAAGTCAAATTGGTCCTACAAGAAATTGGGTATGGAAAAACTTTGGTTGTGCGCAATTGAAATCGCGAAAATATGATTTCATTTTCTAATGATAAAGGTATATGAATTTGTAAACCATTTTGGAAAAGACGGACGTTTTAACTAGTGGTAATAATATTTGAACCTAATAATAATGTACGCTTTTGTTGCGATTTTTTTTTCGTTTTGGTTGAATGACCCCTCTAGCATTAAAAGAAAAAAGTAATCTTTTTTCAAAAGTTTATCAAGTTTGCGAGAAATTGACCTTTAAACTGATATCATGAGGCTTTGAATTAGGAAAAAATTTTTAAATTGCTCTCGATTGAAGTTTGAAGCAAATATTGTAAACGTTTGTCTTTTATGGAAAAATTTTTGCTTTACCATTTTTTGCGCTTTTATTCTAGATGTTCTTTGAATTCTCAAGGGAGGTTTTCACGCTTCTAGTCATCATTTTTGAGTGATCTCAATTGCGCTCATTCCTAAATGAAGTTTGCTGTTAATGCAAAGGTGGATGTAGCTTTATACAGGGCATAATAGCCCAGTGTTGAAAGCTATTAGGCTAGGACTCCGGAGGTCGCGTGGTCGAGTCCCACCCTGTTGGATGCTTTTGCACTCATAAAAAAATTTGTCCAAACTACACCCCTTGAATTAAATTGCCACGGCGTGTCGTTCGAGAGACATTTGTCCGATGTTAATCGGTTTTTGTTCGCATTAACGTTTATTATCTCGAGTATCATATTTGTCGTGTTTAATCGCTCTCAAACGAAATTTGTGCAATTATATTAGTCCTGTGATCTTTTATACACATTTTTTAAAGCCTTACCAACTTTTTTGTCTGGCCCTTTTGACATTTCGTGCTCATGAACGAGATATATAGGTAGCGACCGGAGGGTATTAAGTTCTCGGATCTTTTCCGTATGCGCATGGTGTGAAGGGTAGTTCTTGACCCCCCTCAAATTCATGGTGAGGAGTTTTACCCCCTCAGTTAAACCGCCCGCCCACCCACCCAACACACACACACACACATACTTCACGCCACTCCCTACCCCTCCACCTCATGCCACCCGTAAAACAGCACGCCCCCAGGCTCACCCCACGCCCACTTAATTAAGCTAAAACTAGCCTTCTTAAACTGCAGCTGCTGACGAAGCCAACTGCTCGTCACTCGTTTGAGAGCTTTGTGTTCATGCACACTTCCGATCATTTTACGCTGCTTACAATTGGATGCAAACATTCTACAAGCTTTTTAAAATTTTCGAAAGCTTCACTGTCACTGAGTTAAGCATACATTTTTAATTGCTCTTGAACGTAGTTCATAGCAATTATTGTAAACGTGTGTGTCTTTTTTATGCAAAATTTTCGCTTGACGGTTTTGACTTTTCGAGTGACTTTTACGCCCTTGACTTTTTGCGTTTCGCGTGATCTAAAATTCTCTCTCAATCACAATTTCAAGCAGCTGATCTAAATTGGCGGCAATTTAATACTAAAAGTCAAAGGAAAAGTGCGCCGAAACTGGTCATTTTTTATCATAATAGTGATATATGTTAACCTCTAATGTGGTTATTTGAAGCCCACTATAGAACTTCTTAGTCCGATTTAGGCTCCCCCCCCCCCCCGACTGAAGCAGGATACAATTGATTAGAGCTCCCACTAGTCGTTCAAGAGCAATTCTTCCGACGTTTAGTCGGTTATGTTTAATTTTGATTTTGCTAGCTAATTGTGGTTCCTTTCTTCTAAATTTCAGTGTTGACTAAATAACTGGCTCTTTCTAGACGACACGGAGCATGAAGGCGCTGGCTGCACTAATGAACTGACTGTTTTGGATGTGTTCAACCTTCTAATTGCCCGATGTGGAGTGAAGCTTCCATCGGGTGCTGTAACCCTGTCAAAATTACTGTCAAGATTGGAAGTGTGTCTGGTCCCATGGCTTAGAAGCGCTGCTCTCTTTTTCAAAGCCTTCCTCATGGCTGGTCCTGTGTCAAAGAAGTTAGAAGATGGTACGTTGCTATGAGTTTTTTCTACTAGAACTTTTCCCCATTAACTATCATGGCTCAGCTATGCGGACTGATTTAATTTTCACAATAAATCTTCTGGTCTAAAGTGAGCCCTAATTCTGAATTAATGTCAATTAATTTGAGCTCTCGTCGTGTGGCCTGGGAGCCATTTATCTTTTTTGACCATCGATAGTTTCATCTTCTCTCGAACGAAAGTTGAAGCAATCATTGTTTTGCATCAAAAATTCGATTTTGAACGTTTTGAATTGTCTTTGGTCTTTTTCATAGCCGCCTCAGCTTCTCAGCCGGCTATTATAGCGCTCCTAATTTTTACAATTCAAAGAATTTAAGTTGTATTGGGGCTGTCTTTAAAGATCTGTTCACACATTTTCATGATTTTTGAAGTCAAATTGGAGTAGTGATTTTGGTCACGCCGAAACAGGAAGTGGAGCGAAAAAGCGAGTGGTTTTGCGTTGTGAAATTTTTTCGCTCTAAATTTAAAGTAGAGTGGGAAAACGGTGTTTTAACAAAAATTCGCTTTCTCGCTAGTGGTTTTTCGTTCTTATGCGGCAATTTCACTTTGATTTTTACTGTTTTTTTCGATTTTTTGGATCGGATTTTTTTCTAAATAGTTTTTCCAATCCATTCATAGTCCGGTCTAGGTCTATTTTTCTGTTTAGTTTTGGAGTAGTGATTTGGTTACGCCGAAACAGGTAGTGGAGCGAAAAAGCGAGTGGTTTTGCGGTGTAAAATTTTTTCGGTTGTGATTTTTTGTTCACATGCGGCAATTTCACTCTGATTTTTTACTGTTTTTTCAATTTTTTTGGATTGGATTTGTTTCTAAATGGTTTTCCCAATCCATTCATCGTTCATTCTAGCCCTACTTTTTTGTTTGAACCAAACTGTGATTTCTCGCTAAAGGTTTTTTGTTTTCATGCGGCATTTTGACCTTTATTTTTTGTTTTTTTTTTTAAATTTCTGATTTTTTTTAGAAAAAGTTCAAAATTCACTTTTAGTTTGTTCTAGGTCTAGTTTTTTGTTTACTCAATGAAAATTCTTTGAATTGTACGTCAGGAGTTGTCCTGTTATGTTTTTTTTTACTTCGTCGAATAAAAATTTGTTGCTTTACCTTTGTTCACAGCTTGTTAAACATTTTGCGTGAAATCTTTTGGACTTCTCTAGGCTAGTTTCACTCTTCTCGCATTCTGCTAAAGGTGTTTTTAGACAGCAGTTGCTTAGCAAAGCAATTCAAAATGAACAGAATCAGTATCCAAAACGAAATCAGAAATAGAAACGGGATAAACTCATAGAGCCCAGCTTTAGACGCTCGTTACTCGGAACTTTGTTCTTATAATTCTTAGTTACCCTCTCCAGTGCTTATTGGTTTTAATACTAGCTCCTGTGTCGTCTCACTCTGAAACAGTAGAATATTCAATTACTAAATGTCATCAAAATAGTTTGTACTTTAAATTTTTTTTTACAAATCATTTTTTTTTAATAGCCGCCTCATCTTCTCAGCCGGCTATTATAGCGCTCCTATTTTTTTTTACTTCGTCGAATAAAAAAATTTTCGCTTTACCTCATTTTGCCGCTTTTTCAACATTTTGCGTGATATCTTTTTGACTTCTCTAGGCTAGTTTCTCTCTTCTCTCATTCTGCTAAAAGTGATTTTGAACATCAGTTGCTCAGCAAAGCAATTCAAAATGAACAGAGTCAGTATAAAAAATTGAAATCAGAAGTAGAACTGGGATAAACCCATAAAGCCCAATTTTAGATGCCCGCTATTTGAACGTCGTTCCTATAAGTCTTAGTTACCATCTCTAATGCTTATTGGTATTGATAGTAGCCCATGTAGCCTCTCTCTAAGAAACAGAAGTACGTTATCTTCAACTACGAAATGCCATCAAAATAATTTTTTTTTCAATATCTTCTATTCTTTCAATCCCAATCATGCTTATTGGAATCAACGGCGGCTATTTTCCGGCAATCTGCCGGGTATGTTTCATTATTTTCTCATCTTTCAATCCCAATCGTGGTTATGGGAATGAACGACAATCTGCGGGGTATGTTTTAGTGTTCGTTGGTTCTTGAGTAGCAAAATCTTGCATCGCTTAACTTGATAGCAGTATGTGGAGCGTTAGATTCTAGCCTCACGACTGAATAGGTTCAGAAATTGGATCCCTGGCTTAAATGAAAGCTGTTATTAATTGCTCCAGAACGAAGTTCATAGCAATTATTGTAAATGTGAGTGTCTTTTTTGATGCAAATCTTTCGCTTGACAATTTTGCGCTTTTCTTCTAGAACATTCTTTGAGTTCTCAAGTGACATTTTTACGCTTTCGTTCATCATTTTTGAGTGATCTCTATTGCTCTCACTCCGAAGTAAAGTTGTTGCTAATATATATTCGGTTGCAGTACAGCAAAACTAAGTGACTTACAGCGCAGTTGGGAATGCCGGTTGCTGTGGATCGGGAGGTTAGTGGTTCGAATCCCGTTGGGGCAGGGTTTTTCGCACCCATGAGGAAAAATTAATTTATTCTACAGACCCTGAATTAAATTGCCTCGCCTGTCGTTCAAGAGCAATTCTTCCGACATTTGTCAGTTTAATTCAATAGATTTGACTAATTGGTTTGTGTTTAATAGCCGCCGTCAGCCTCTCAGCGGCTATTATTTAGACGCTCTTCTCTTTTTAATTCGCTTTACTTTTTGATCACGTCATTCGTTTTTACATGAGTCACAATTTTGTTCCTTCAATTTTGAGTTTAATTTCTTTGACATTTAATTACACAATGTAGTGAATTATGTCAGTGTCAAAAGAGCAAAATCAAAAGAGACGGGATAAACCGATATAGCGCGGTCATTGTCATAATGCATTAGGTTATCTAAGTGTTTGCTAGCTGTTATTCGTATTAAGTTTATTAGCTTTCAGTTGATTCAGTTACATAAGCTGAAGTAAGTATAATTTTAGAATCTATCTGAAACTGCACACCAAATTAGAACACTTTTTGACACTGAAAAAAAAAACAGAAAAAAATTCGCGGTCAGTTTGTCTCTTCTCTTTCTGTTTCAATCCCTATGTGCAGCAAGCGCGTCAACGGTGGCTATTTTCTGGCAATCTACCGGCTGTGTTCTAACGTTATCATCCGAATTTTTCATTTGGTTTTAAAATGTCAGTGAAAATCCGTCGTCATTTGTTTGAGAGTAGTTCTTGTTCTCCCTACGGGGGTCTCTTTTTGACAATCCGTTTTTTTTAACGCCCTATTATTTCGCCCCGACTTTAATCTTTTCTATAATTGGCACTATTACCAAAAGTGAGAAACTCATTTGGCCATGTCTCAGTGAGTAGTGGATAAAACAAGGGATTCAACCACCAGTAAAATTTGTCCCTTTTTCCTAACGCTAATTGCGCATGTCGAATCGGGCCAAATTTTACTGTTTGTTGAATCCCTTGTTTTGTCCACTACTATATATTAGCTCTAAATTCAATAAAAAATCAATTAAAATCAAAAATAAAAACAAAAAATCAAAGCAAAATTTACATTTCACTCTTCAAGAGTGATTCACTCTTATTCGAAGTGATCCCCAGTAGAAAAGATCGCTCTTTTTCGCTCTTAAAGAGTGAATCCCTATTTTTGATATATTTTAATTTTTTTTATACTTTTTATTTCACGTTATCTATACTTTTCAATAAATTTATATTTTCTTTCATTTTTTCTATATTTATTCCATTATTAATAAGAAATGATACAAAATTATAGTATTTACATGAACAACTATCAGTGAAACTGCTTCGCAGATCCTCTGTTTGGTTAATAACTAAAGGACTTACAGCTCTAGCACTTTGCCAACTAGGATTAATTGTTTTATCCGCGAAGCGGTTACACCGATCAGTTTTATTTCTACTAAATCCTCTAGTCAATTCTATATCTCGATATTGTTTCTTTACATGAGCCCGTATACCATCATATCTCACAACAGAAGTACAATATGGGCAATTAACTTTAGCTGAAGTACAACTTCTACATGTATACTTACCCTCATCAAAATTATTTAGTGGTTTTATATAATTACACTTATTACAACATCTAGTTAATACTTCTGAGCTGGGGTTAAGGTCAGGGTTAGGGATAAGGTTAGGGTTAGGGTTAGGGATAAGGTTAGGGTTAGGGTTGGGGTTAGGATCTGAGTTAGAGCTATAGTCATAGATAGAACCAGAACCAGAACTAGAGCTAAAACTGGGGTTAGAACTAGAGTTAGAATTAGGGTTAGAACTAGAACTAGGGTTAGAACTAGAATTAGAATTAGAACTAGGGTTAGAACTAGAATTAGAACTAGAACTAGATTCATTTTTTTAAGAAGAACCCCATGGGGAAAAATCATTAGCACAAATACCACTTAAAATGTTATATTACCACACATACATTTATCAGTTTTATCTTTATGAAATGATTCATAATGATATTTTAAAACAGCAATGTTTCCACATTTATAGTTACACTCTAAACATTGTAAAAGCATTTTTAATAGATAAAATTATGTTCGTGGTTTACCAAACTTCTCAACGAAGTTGTTTTGCAAATTCGCAGATAATATTAGCTATGCTGTAGAATCGGTGTACAAACTTTGTGGATCAGTGAAACTGCTTCGCAGATATTATTTAGCCATGATTTCAAGTAAATCTTTAGTATTATATTTAGATGTGATACACTCTGCTAAATATTTATTTCCTAAAGTATTGAGTGTATTAGTTTTACATCTCTTATCTAAGATCAAATCAAGGTCTAATTCTTTTTTATCTTTAACAAAATTTATAATCTCTTCTCTAAATTCTTCATTATTTATATATAGTTTGTTTAAAAACTTTTTAAAAACTTTCCTCCCTTTCTATTCAAAATTCCCATCTCTTCATTGAAGAAGTCACAGTTACACTGATCAGTATAACTGCTTCCCTGATCAGTATAACTGCTTCGTGTTTCACCTACCAACTCTTCTCTAAATCCAACATTAACTAATGTATTTACTCTACTCAACATTGTGCGTGCTCCCATTGCTACAGTTCCAGCATTTCTTGATATTGAATCAGGATAAAAACAATTAAATGTAAATAAACCTGTGCCTATAATTCCACCAATATTTGATAAATTTTTAATACCCTTTCCCTTAATCATCTCTTTTGTTAAAACATCATTCTGAATTTTAATATTATTTAAAGTAAGAAGTTTATTAAAATAAAACTGATAATTATCATGATTAATAACATTTCTATCTGTTGCATTAATCATTAGTGGTTTCATATATGCTATAAGTTTATATCTTCTCTTTCTAAATCATCTTTTAAACTAAGAGCTTTTAAATCAAGGAAACCAACTCTTGAATCATATATCATTGTTCTGTTACTACTAATAATAATAAAAGTATTTTCCTTTTTATTATATTTAATTATACCATAACGAAGTTCATCTGACATTCCATCTGTACAATTATAATAGTTACTATTTACTTCACTAATTATTTTTTTGAAGTCATGTTCACATTTATATATCTCATTAAAGTTTTTAAATAGGTCAGGTCCATTATAAGTTGTTAAATAAATAGTATCACAACTCATTCTTGCTGTATTAATTATTTGAGCTGGTTTATGACACTTTACAATCATTTGAATATTATAATGTCTACCTTCAGTAAAATAATAACCTATATCCTTATTTAACCTATCACCCATATCATCAAGTACTATTACACAATTTTGAAATTTATGCATATTATTTTTTGTGATCATATTTATATCACATTTATTAAACCCAGTATAACGCTTATTAGACTCAGGATCTATGCAGTCTCTGTCATCTTTACAAACTATAACTATGGACCTTTGGTCTTGATCTTGAACTTGATCGGTGTAACCGCTTCGCGGATCTTGATCTTGAACTTGATCCTGAACTTGATCTTGAACTTGATCTTGATCTTGAACTTGATGTTGAACTTGATCTTGAACTTGATCTTGAACTTGATCATGGTCTTAGTATAACTTTAAGTATTGTCTAATAAAATATGTTTTACCCGTTCCAGTTCCACCATAAACAATAGTATGTAGTGGTGACTTTTCATATTCAAATCTAACTAGACTCCTATTCATAAATCCACCAAAGCTTTCTTCTGGTTTTGTATATTTACTTGGTCTTGAATCATATATTATATAACAAATTCCAATTATAATAATAAAAATAAAAACTGCACTACCTGTTTCCATTTTTATATAATAAATATAGATTTGATTTAGATTTAGATTTAGACTTATAATTAGACTTAGATTTAATAAATTTATTATATAAACATGCTCATCCTAACTTTTGAGGAATTCAATAATAAATTTAGTATTGATAACAATGCTATGAGTGATATCAGAATAAAAGATAAAGGTAAAGATATAAGTCTAACACCAATTGAGATTGTAATGAGAGATCAAACTCCAGATAGTATCAGGGACTCTAACTTCATTATTATTGTAAATCTACATCCAACTGAAGGTTCACATTGGGTTTTAGTTATAAGAAGAGAAGGTGGTCCAACCTATTGCTTTGATAGTTTTGGTGTAGAAACTCCACCTTTATTTTTAGAAGAATATGTTGATCTAGGCTCTAATGAGAAAATACCACAATATGATGAATCTTATTGTGGTGCTTATTGTTTATACATGATCTATCTTATTGATAGAGGATTTAGAATTAAAAGTGCTTTGAATATTCTAGTTAATCAATGTAAATATCCAGGAATATATAATGAGTGTTCTTGTTTAAGTTGTAGTAGAGGTGGTGATAAAGATAAGGATAATGTTAATGATAATGTTAATGATCTACGAAGTAGCTTTGCTAATAATGATAATAATAATGTTAATGATAACGATAATGTTAATGATAAGGATAATGTTAATGATAATGATCTACGAAGTAGCTTTGCTAGTAATGATAATGATACTGATAATGATAGAGATAATTTTATATATCTACTTGATGAAAAATATCAAAGGAGTAAATCTAATAGGAATAGCAATAGTAATAGCATTAGTAATGGTGAAACATGGACGAAGTCCCATAGTCCTACTAATAATATCCATGAAGCGGTTTCACCGATATCTGTAAACATAAATTATGATCTATATTCATGGTTAAATGATGATGATATAATTACTGAAGCCGCATTCCCAGATAACTTTAGATGTATAATATCTGGTCCTAGTGAATGTGGTAAGACATTCTTATTGAAAAAACTAATTCTAGCTAGTATATACTTTGATAAGCTATACATCATTGGGCCTACTGGTGATCAGTACCATGGTTTAGAATGAATAAACCCAAAAGCAGATGTTGAATTTATTAAAGATATAAAAGATTTACCATCTCCTGATAAACTACCCAAAGACTTAAAGAAACTAACGATATTTGATGATGTTAGAGCCAAAGAACCAGTTATTAATGAATACTTTTGTAGAGGTAGACATAATACTGTAATATGATATATCTTAATCAAAACCTGTTCTCTCTGGATAGGCAGAGTGTTAGAGAGAACTGTAATCTATTTATTTTATTTGAACAGAGAGGTAAAGTCCTCATATCTATATATCAAGATTTCTTTAATAATGTTGAACTTAGTTATAATGATTTTGCTAATATATGTAATAAGGTATGGAAAGAGCCTTATTATTATATTGTCATTGATATAACTAAAAATAAAATTATTAATGGTAAACTAAGAATAAATTGGGATCGGAGAGTTTTGTAGTTTAGTTTAAGTGTAAGTCTAAGTACAAGTATCAGGGAACCTGCTTCGCAAATAAGTGTAAGTGTAAATCAGATCAACGAAGTTGTTAACATAGATGTAAAGTAAAACTTAATACATCACCATGAAAGTCTATAGGTCTTCCATGCTCATCTTTAATATGAATTTCAATATATTCTATTTTATCTTTAGTTACATTTTGATATAAGATATTAGTTGGTATAATATTTATCAAGTAATCTGGTGGTTAAGTTAGATTAAAAGTATATAGTATGTCTGTATCTTTACCATTATCTTTAGCACCAGATATCACATTACAATGAATGTTAATAGTACTAAAACCCATAATATCAATAATTTTCTGAGATTTATATCTACCTTTTTTATAAATTATTTTTCTAAATCCTAGTAATGAGGCTAGTGAGTTTTCTATATCAAAGCTGAGTGCTCCTTGTTTTATTTCCATTAAACCTTTCATCGTATTCTTATCAGGTTCTATTATAACATTACCATCAGTTTCTTCTTTTATTAATTCTGCTATGTCAGTTAACTCATATGCTCCCGGTGTAATAGTTGAATATAGCAACGGGATTCCTTTATAATTATGATTAAGTATAGATGTAATGTTTGGGCTTGAGGTAGAGATAGGGTAAAGGTTAGGGGCAGAGCTAAGAGCCCGAGGTAAAGCTTCATCATCTTCTATAACAGTACTAGCATATAAGAATTGATTATGTCTTCTATTCACATTAAACAGTGAATTTTAAACAGATAATCTAATTAAACCTAATTTTATTGTATTAAGTATAGGTTCACTAAAGTGAAACTTTTCTGTTGGTTTTATCATTCTAAAGTTAAGTGTATGCTCTTCTTTAGTTTTAGTTAAAGCTTCGTTTATATTTTGTAGTTCATATAAAATCAAGTTGTCTGTCTTTTTTTATCTAATAAAAATGGACTTTAATTTGGATACAACTTATGGTTATAATAATGATATACATAAAATTAAGATTAAAAAATATAAACCTAATAATCTAGCAACAATGAATACGGTTAATACCAATATTATTATCTTACTCAATAGAGAAGAGAATCACTTAAATTTGCGTGATTCATATCTAGAGATAGAGTTTGTTGTATCAGATGATGGTGGTGGTATATTTGCTAATGATGCTAATATTAGAATAGTTAATTATGGTATGATGGCATTGTTCAGTTCAATTAAGCTTGAAACTAGTGGTGGCAGGACTATTGAATATATAGATCATTGTCATCCTAATCTATTGATGTATAAGTTATTAACTAGTACTGGTGATGAATATGAGAGTGGTTTTGTTAGAAATCAGGGCAATAGAGATAGTCAACTTAAAGTTGACCATATTGCTGCACAACGAGGACATAGGTATATGATGATTAAGATGAGTGATCTATTTGGTTTCGTAAATGATTTAGAAAAGATTATATATGGTTTAGGATTTAAACTAATATTAAAGAGGAATAATAATGATAGAGCTCTATATAGAGTTAATGCTAATCCTGGTGCAGTTGCCAATGATGGTAATATAGAAATTAGAGATATATCATGGTGTGTACCTAGTATTGATCCTAGTAATGATAATAGAATTATTGTGCAGAAAGGATTAAATAAAAAGAATAATGAAGACTTTAGTTATTATGAAAGAAAGACATTTTATAAGAATGTACCCAATGCTACTAACTTCTTGTTTGATCTAGGTATGGAAAGTGGTATGGAAAGACCGCAATATATAATAGTTGGTTTTGAAAATAATAATGTTAATCAACAAACTCATGATGCAAGTACATTTGATGTAATGAATGTTACTGAATGTTATTGTAAGATTGGTAGTGAGTTTTATCCCGAGGATAGAATGAATAATAATTATGGGACCAATAATTATAATGAGGCTTTTAAAGAGATTGTTAGCTTTAATAAAGATTATAATGGGCTACCACATAATATAAAGCCATATATAAATCATAGAACATTCAAGAGTAGTTATAGAATATATGTATTTGATACTCGATATCAAAGTGATCATATAGGTCCACAACCAATACAACTTAATTTTAAATTTAGTGCTGCAGTTGCAGATGTTATATGTCATGCATTAGTATTAACTAGGAGGGTTATTATTGTGAAAAGTGATGGTAATAAGATGGTTGATATTATATCATAGTTATAATTTAAGTCATAGATATAATTTAAGTCATAGATATAATTATAATTTTAGATATAACTCTAGCGATAATTATAATTTTAGATATAACTCTAGTGATAATTATAATTATAGTATAATATATAGTTATTGTTATAAGTATATACTTATACTTATACATAACCTTATACTTATACTTATAGCTAGTCAGCTCTAATTGTTACTCTTGTTAATACCTATTTATTTCTTATTAGTATTAACTAATCCTTTAGCAAAAATAATGTCTAATTTCTTTATTCTCTAGAGCCAAACCTCCAGCTTCAAGCTTAATCTTAGGCTTAGGTCTAACCTTGGGTTTAGGCTCAGTCTTCGAGATTCGCTCGCGGGTGGAACCCGTAGGTTTAGGCTTAATAACAACAAAGGGATTATACTTTTTAACTTCCATTATTTTTTATATATAGAAATGAGTCTTTTAAATAAGTTCAAAACTAATTCATATTGTGTTGGAGGTAGACATTATAGTGGTACTGTGAATATAAGAGGAGCTATCACTTCAAAGGGTACTAAAATGTTAAAAGGTAATTGTGTTTTATGTAGAAGGAATAAATCAATGACAGTATCTGATGCAACAATAGAAGCAGAGGGATTGAAAGATTTCTTTAAAAGTGTTGGTAAAGCTACGGTTAATTTTGGAAAGAAAGTTGCTGATAATCCAGTAAGAGCATTAGAAACAGCAAGTAAAATAGGAAGTGCAGCTGCATCTAGAAACCCTAGAGCTGCTTTATCAGCCACACCTGATTTAATTAAATTTGCAACTACTGGTGAAGGTATAAAAGTAGTACAAAAAGGAAGAGGGTTATACTTAGGTACAAAGAAAAGATAATTATTTGATTATGATTATGATTATTTTTGTATTTTTGTTTATGATTATGTTTATGATTATGATTATGATTATATCCATGATTATATCCATGATTATATTATGTTTATGATTATGATTATAGCTATGATTATGATTATATATTTATCGATAAATATTAATACTAATATTTTTATTACTAAAAACATTGTTATTACTAAGCACTAATATCTTTAATTTAAAAAAATACTCAGCTTGTTTTTCTTATTCTTCTTATAATCCTCATATACCTTAACTAATTCATTATACTCATCATTATCTATTTTATTATCATTCATTGATTTAGTATATAGTCTATTAAACTTGTCGCTAAACTGTTTACTTAAAATATACATTTGTGAATACTTTATAATTTTTTTCTAATTTTAGTATAAATTGTTTTTGATAATGAACCACAAACAGTTGCTGTAGCAAAAGCTGTTGGTATAGAATAAGCTAATCCTATACTTGCTAATGCAACTGATGTTGTTGTTGTTGCAGTTGCTATAGATGATAATACTATTTCTGTTATCTCAGCTACGTTAATATAATTATTATATCTGCTTAGCTTCTTATTATAGTTATTAGTTTCAGTTTCATAATAATTTCTAATATCTTTTATAATGTTAATATTGTTGTTAAATTTATTATTAGCTTGAATCTTTTCGTTTATCAATCTTTCTGATACTGATGATAAATCTGGATATAGTAATCTCTCACTCGGTGCTGTTGGATTTGTCATTGCTTTGCTTATTTTCATTAGTAAAAATTCTTTCTATTTCTTTAATTATATCTTCTTGATTAAAACTATAATGCATCTCAAGTCTGTCTTTCTCTTTATTATCAAGTAACTTACTTTGTAAAAGTATTGCAATTATATATTGTACTATAACACCTCTAAGAGGTTTATCTCAGACCGTTAGTAAACATTTCATCTAAGTGTATGATAGTTATATTCTGATTAAATTTATTATTAACAAATTCTTGCTTTAATTGATTATATTTAGAGATAGTATCTGCAGCAACTTTATTACAAAACTTAACAGTATTTCTGACTTCATTTGTTGATTCAATAAACTCATTAATTAGTTCTTCATTAACTTGTGTTTCATTTAGTTGTGATGTTTTAGTTCTAACTTTATCAAAGTCACCCTTTCTTAGTTTAGTTATGTTTCTACTTAAAATGTCTATTTTATTAGAAGAGGATAATAAGTTATTGTCACAATACTCTTTATTAACAACATCTTTTTCATCTGTGGGAGGATGAACATTTGTAATTTTATAGGTATCCTTCATGTTAATATTATTATTATCTTCTAGGAATAACCCACGAGCCTTACTCAGTGTTAAGTTGTTTGTTGATGTTGATGTTGATTTATGTTTAGCTTGATTGAATCTATTTCTTGTCATTATTTAATTTAAGAAATATATTTAATGATTCTAAAACTTTATTATTAGATTCAAAATCAAACTCAGATTTTAATAATTCCTGTTCGTAATATTTGTCTTCTATTATCTCACCATTAATATCTCCTATTTTATAAGTTGGTGGTTGTGTTTTTAGAACTTCATTAACTTTAAACAATTCTCTATTCCAATTAGAAGTGTAACCTTTAGAGAAGATATTACGTTTATCTACATTTCTAACATATTCACCAACGTTATGTTTAGGTTTAATATTCTTAAAACTAAAAGTGTATTTAACTTTATCAGGATTGTTAGAAGCGTCAACTGGTGTCATATTAATTGTTTAGTGAATGGTATTGTTATATGTTACAACAGCATCATTTAATATATTTACCCAATTACCATCGCCATTGATGAACATTGGTTTATTTATTATGTGTAATAATGTTCTATTAAATCTCTCTATAAACACAGCCTTTAAATAACTATAAGTAGAATATAGCTCTATCCCTGAAGCGGCTTTGCCGGCTCCATATTCTTTAAGTAAAGATTTAAATGTTTTATTGTAAAACTCACTACCTCTATCTACCCATAACTTTTCTGGTTTTCTAGGTTCAGGGCCACCTTTTGGATGTTCGCTTAATTCTATTTTAAAACCATTAGTTATAGATAAACCAGATTTATTCTTGAATGGAATAGCCCCTGCATATTTTGTGAATATATCTATAACTGTTAATATAAACTTATAATTATTATTGTATTTACTTAGAGATGACTTATGACTTAAATCAACTGACCATGTTTCATCTTTATATAATGGTATTATTGTTTGTCTTCTAAACTTTGTTATTCGAGGACTCAATACTTCTTTAGCTAGTTGTTGTTGTTGTTGTTGTTTTTCTATCGTTTTATTTATGGACATAGTCATCTGCGAAGCAGGTTCCCTGATAGCTTCGCTCATTTACCATAATTAAAAACAAAATTATCTAGTTGGTCTTGGTTAGTAATATTCATAGATAATAGTTGCTTAGATATATCTAGCATTTCATCATGTAATCCATCATGACCAGCTTTTGTTTCTAGTATTAGTAATTCTAGTGTTTCTATTAAGTTATTTGGGTCTGGGTTGCTATTTAATCCCCTACCATATACATCATCTTTTGCCCCCATTATACGTTTTATTGTTCTATATCTAGCACTTTTCTTATCCCCCTTTCCTAAATCATATCTAATATCAAATAAAAACCTTTTAATTTTGTTTTCATCTTTCTCAACCTTATCATCATATGTTACATTTGATTTAGTAAGAAAATCAGTAAACCCTTCTGAAAACTCATATACATTATCCCTAACTAAAAATGCACCCTGCTCTAGAGTTATATCAACACCATTCATTTTATATCTCCTACTAGGTAAATCTACGAGCTCTAATTTTAATTGAGGATTCGTTTGAGCCCTCATGTCATGAAGAAGTTTGGCTGTTTTTGTATCAACATAAACTGGTGCTATATCTTGAGTCCCCTTTAACGTTTCACCAATCTTGGAAGCAGTTTCATTAAACTGGGAACCAGCTTGCTCGATCATCTTAGTTTGTTTATCTAACTCCTGATTTTGCCAATCTCTTGCTCTTAATGTTTGTTCACCTAATGCTAGATTCCGTTCAGTGTTTTCATTTATCTGCGAAGCAGTTTCACTGATAGTTTTAGTTAAAGGATCGAATAACTCTTCTATTTCACCATAATATTCTTGTTGTTTTATTTTATCTTCTAATCTATTTCTTCTGTTTTGTTTTTCTAGATTATTTAATTCTATAAGTTTATCTAGTTTAGTCATTTTATATGTAATGAAAAATTATAATAAGAGTAAAAAATGGATAATGAAAACAGCTTCTCTCTTAATCTAAAAAGATGTTTAGCTTGTAAAAGACGTTGTAATACTATAGATGAGTTTTTTGATCATATTAAGGAAACAAATCATGATGATTTAATAATTTCAACTTATTCTAAATATGTAGAGGGGGCTAAGAAGATAACAAAATTTCTAGAATATAAAAATATAATAGCTGGAGCTACACTATAAGAATACAATCATGGGAGACACTATGGAAAAATATATGGCTCAGATAATGATTTATAATATACTAACTACCAACCATATGGATGTAATGAATGAATTAGGTCTATAATTATTTGTTATAAAAATTAACAAAGCTCATTATATAATATAATAGCAACTTCAATTAACTTTCTATCATCATTAATGGTTATTTCTAGAATATTATTAACCAGTAGGTCTTTGTCTCCATCCAATGATGCTTGGTGGATCTTTTTTATTAAATCTCTTTGGAATAGATATAGATTCTCATCATGAGGATAGCTTCTAATATTATTTACATAAAATCTTTTATCATCAAATGTGTTTAGACTTATCTTTCTTGTTTTTGTTGTTGTCATGTTATCACCAACTTTTTGTATTCTACATTCATCTACTGTTCTCTGTGTATTATTCATTAATGCATCATAATAATCTGTGCCTAGCATTATTATGCTTCTTCATTCCTTTTTCTTTAGTGTTTTTAGGATAATTTTTGAAGCTATATGTTTTGGGGGACAATGCTATAAATTCCTCAATAATCCTACTTCCCAGCTCGTGCTTAAACTTGCCGGGGACTTTATTATTAGTTTTTATAGGTATGTCTATATTACTTAAGTCCATATGCTCATCACTAACTTTACCTTCACTATAACTTAATACGAAACTGTCCGTATCCATATAGTGAAGTGTTAGATCTTTGAGGGATGGTTGTAGAATATTATAGAATACATCATACATGTTTAATTTACTTATTTCTAAGATAGTAACACCTACATATACTGGAGAATCATATTCTATTTTTTTCTTTATATATTCTATTTGGCTATAATCTTTATATCTAGTTATATTCTTAAATGTTGGTTTACTTACACTTTTCATTATCTTTTCTTGATCATGCAAGAACTTGCTTTGAAAGTGTAGAGGATTCATGCACATTCTTCCATATATTGAGTTATTCATTAATTTCCTTACATCCTTTTCTGCTTCAGTTTTAGCTGTTGCTCTTTTATTTGTATTGTTTTGTATATAATCGCTACATATATAATCTTGTGTAAATTTAATTACTCTGTATTTTTGTTACTTTTACTCCCATCTTAACATAGAACTTTAACATCCTATAATGAACCATATATTCTGTTTTGTTGTTTTGGTCTAAGATTAATTTCTCTGATCTTGCCTTGCCTCCATCTCTTTCTCTGTAACCTAATTCTTTATCATTTATCTTTCTCTTATTAGGCTTTAGAGCTAACTGTTCTGTTCTCTCTTTACATTCATTAGTATAATCAATATCACAAACTATATAGTAACCATGATCACTACCATCTGGAGTATTCAATATTACATCTAGAGTAGTAGTAGTAGTAATAAACTCAAAATCCTTATAAGGTAACTTTTGCATCATTGCATAACCATATAGGTTGTTTGCGTCTATGTACCATATCTTTCTATTAATAACTTTATCATTAGTATTAGTATTAGTATTAGTACTAGTATTAGTATTAGTATTAGTATTATCATTAATATTAGCATTAGTATTAGTATTACTAATATTTATATATCTATCTCGCATTATTCCACATATACCACCTCTCTTTGCTCCAACAAAATCATCTAGCGTTTGTTTATCTTGTAATGTATCTAATGTTACACCGCTTGACATTAACCAACAATCAAAACTATAACCTGGGAGACTTACATAGTGTAGGGGATTGAGCTTGAATTCTTTCATGCTTAGTTTAACATATTCATTCATGCAATAGTCTAAAACAGTTTTATGACTGTTTTCATTATTAAAGTTATCTACTTCTTCTTGTGTTGGTAATTTATTATGTAGTGAGGATTTGAAGTCTTCTATTTTTAGATTACCTATAGCTTCTTGGTAGGTAGCTTTGCTACTATACGACTTGGTCGTGGTTCTCAATGGCTCTAAACCAAAGTATTCATATGGATATAATGTTTTAGTTTTACATCCGTATATCTTTGCCATTTGATCTAGAGTCGTAAATAAGAAGTTATAACTGTCTAAGAATTTGAGACAACCAATGATAAACATCTTAGATTTACCAGCAGCTAGTGGTATGTTATCCACTTTTCTTTTATCATTATTCTGTTTGAAGAGTTCACTGTATAGTAGGTTGAAATCATAGCCAGAGCCATTATGGAATATTACTGGAATGAAGTTTTGTTGTTTGTATCTTAGATTACATATTTTACATGCTGGTCCTCTATATTTACCAGTTTCATGACAATGATCTCTTACTTTATTAATACATATTTTGCTGCAGATATGACAAGTGTTATTAGTTTAATGATATAATTTATCTTCTTCTGTGAATATCATCTTTTCATTAAGTTTGAAATTATTCTCAGTTTCTATTTCTAACAGATCTCTAGCAAATCTTTTGATGCAGCCTAGACCGAAGTAGTGCTTGAAGTTACCTTGCCAGGTGTGACCCACAGCTATTGGAATATGTTCAGCTATTACATATTTACAGTCATTAGTTGTGACATCGGTAATGCAACATTCTATATCGGCAGTTATAATATTTTTTTTATTCTGACGTTTGTGTTCATTTATAAAAGTAATATGTTTTTTCTTAGGACAAACAATCTCTGGTTTGGATGAGTTGTTGCATTCGTGTTTATCATATTTAATTTGTGAGTTAAACCAATAGGTACACCTATCGCAGTAATAATATTTAATGTTGTTTTTATTTGGTCGTTCTAACAAGGTTTCTATACTTTTTATTAGGGCACAGTGTTCTATTTGACCATTACTCCAAACTAGTATTCTTACATCTTTTCTATCTTTTTTAAAATCATCCACTTGTTTAAACAATTCTATTTTACCATTACCACAAGGTGTGTATACCCAAATATTAATATTATACAATTTCTGTATTCTTATTATATAATCAAAATCATCTTCATGTTGTTGTCTTGGTTCAATTAGTTTATCTACATATTTACTTTCTCGAGTTGCATGGTGTGGGGCGGGATGTAGCCAAGCAGTAATAGTTAGTTGTAAGCAGTTGTATTTATAACTACGTATATTTAATATCGATTTAGAGTTTTTGAGATCTGGAGGTAAATCTATATAACTACCAATAGATGCTTTAGTTGGTTCAATGTTTAACTGAATACTTCTTATTCCAAGAAACTCAAAATCATAACCATAACCTTCATATATTTCCTTTTCGAAATCTAGCCACCGATTGAAGTCACCATATTCTTATATTGCATTATTGTTAATATAATCAGTGTTGAAAAATATTTTAGTAGTTTTAACTTCTTCTTTGGTTCTCTTCTTATAATCACATTCAGCCGTGATCTTATATTTAAATCTCTTAACTTTACGAAATTGGTAACAGTTTTTAATTTCTTCTAAAGAGTAATTAGTTGCTTCATCTATATCTTCAATGTAATTTCCACCTTTATCTGTAGTATAAAACTCTCTCATGTTCTGACTTGAGTTTATATCGAAGTCTTCTGTGTTTTCTAGATACATGCGATTGTGACTATATGAATGAGTAGTTAGAGCTACTTTACTTCTAAATTCTTCATGACATTCTTTACATATAAACCTAATCTTAGAATAGATATTGTTTTCAGTTTCAGTTTCTGATTTAGATTCTGTTTTAGTTTTAGCCCTAGTTTTAATGATATTATCATCTTCATCCAAATTATACACCCTCTCCGAGATTTCCTCTTCTTCAGACTCAAACATTTTCTCCAATAGTTTCTTATGTTTGAGATCGTATGATTGATGCCTGTATAAAGCCTTCTTTGATTCAAAGGATAAATTACAGACATCACAGAAGTTTATGAGATTAGTATTTGTTGACTGAGACATGATGTATTTTTTTAGGGAAATAATGAAAAAATAATTTTTCGAAAAATGAAAATGAAATGCGATAAGTGTATAAATAAACCTTGGAAAGAATGTTGTAATAATTGTAAAGAATTAGAATATTCCTGTTGTGTATGTAAAAATATGGTTAAGGTTAAAGATTATATAGAACATTTGGGATATCATTATTCTGATCCTGATCAATATCTAACGTGTAGTATGTGTAATGTTTATAAACATATATCATTATATAGATTTAGAAATAGGAAATGTAGACTATGTATTTATCTTCATAGATATAGATATGGTCACACTAAAAATCAATTCAGAGAGCATGTTTACAAGTATAATATTTAAGAAGACATAGAAAAACACTAATCACTGTGTTTCCACGGATCTCAGTGTTTTTGACTGTGCTATTATTTTTCGCTTTCTTTCATATTTAGCAACCGCTAATAGTATAAGAAGTCAACAAGCTTGATTTAACATCGCATTACACTGCTTAGCAGATCGAATGAAAAGTGCATTTCATGCTAAAATGGCCGCCGCCATTGACAAAGAAAGCCACCACCACTAACAGAATGAAAACAAGTGAAAATTTCGAATATAAGATACCCTTAAAAATTAGCTAGTAAAGTGAGTATTTATTAAAATCTTTATTTAATTTTTAATAGATTATACAAATCATTCAATTTAATAGAAGGATTTAATTATTATTTTACTTTACAACATGTAATTACTTGGGAAATGATAACTAATTTTAAGTTAAAAATCATGTCAGAATATTCTAGAAAAAAGAATGTTCTAGAATAATTCTCCACGGCACGGACCTTTACTCTCCACGGCACTTTTTTGCTATTCATCATGAGTTTCACTTCACTACAAAAACTGTAAAATGATACATTAATATTGTTCAGTCAGCTTAATATTAGACTTCAGTCAGCCTAATAATTAAAATTAAGTGTTCAAGCATTCTGTAGTTGCACCCTCCCCCACAGTTGCCGTTAAGAAAGGTCGAGCAGTACTGCCGTAGCGTGGTAAAGGCGAGTCAACCTTTTATCAAGACCTCCCAAGACTCGGCTCAAAAATGTAACCAGGTACATAGAATCACTCAGTTAAACATCATAGATCAATCGTTTCCTGGTTAAAGTCAAAAATTTTAAAGAAACTTGTTTCTTATTATCCAATTCTAAGCAATTTTGAGTTATTTTCAGTCCATCCGATTCTATTGAAAAAAAACTTTGTGAGATGATTAACCTGATTTATTTCAGTATAGTTTGGCATATTAGATATGAAATTAGGCTTAAATCTAGCTTTGAGAACTTTTGGATATTAGTGTATGAATTGCATAAATTATACTAGCTATGTACATTTTTGTACACAATTGTGCGCGTAGTATGTATTTATAGTGGTGAATATAGTTGTGGATAAAACAAGGGATTCAACAAACAGTAAAATTTGGCCCGATTCGACATGCGCGATTAGCGTTAGGAGAATGGGACAAATTTTACTGGTGGTTGAATCCCTTGTTTTATCCACTACTTCAGTGACCCGTGGGGCTTCCTATGAATCTTGCACAACGGAGCGTGGAATTAAGTTATCCGATTAATTGCAAGAAGACCTGCATGTAATGCCGACTGCTATTTTGTATATTATGCGGGGTTAACAATGAATCGAGGTGAATACATGTAGAACCCTTCCTCCGTTGGTCGAGTTATTTGTTAATCGTTTTTGACCGCAAAGCGGTAGCTATTATTGGTTTTCTCTTGGTTTTTACAATTCAAAGGTTTGGATTTGTATTTGTGCGCTGCTTTCTTAATTGCTCACTGAAAAGTTTGTAGCAATTTTATTAGTCATGTGGTCTTTTTTGCAATTTGTGGCTTGAGCGATTTTTTATCTGACCTCGTGGACTTTTCGTCCTCAAAAACTAGATAGGCTGGTAACGCCCGGAGGGCAGTGAAGTCTCTTAGAGCCTTTCGGGTTACTAGGCTCTAAGTATGCGATTCAACTCACGAGACATAAATTTATGATGTGAAGGGCGGTTCCTGAGTTTGAACACCCCCCTTCACTTCCCCCCATTGACGTTAGTCGGTTATAATTTTAAGATGTGTTCACACTTTCTTCGGCTATTTGATGTCAATGAAAGTTTTTGAAAGTTAATGAAAGTTTTTTAAGTGGATTGAAATTGGTGTTTAATCAGACTTTGGTTTTTGAAAGCATTTTTTCCATATATGGAAATTTGACTTCATGCTGCTTCTTCCTGATTTTGTTTACTAATCATTCAAAAGTTCATACTTTTATAATGTGTGTTATAAGTGTTTCATATTTTTAGGAGTTTTTTGAATTCATCAAAGGGCAACTATAGAATGTTATAGAAGCTTTTGAATGGGTATAGTTGATATCTAATGGTTTCAACTACAAAATGATTGTCACAACTTTTTAAAAATATATATCAGTTGTGATCTTACCCAGTCTTCGAGTTCTTTTTCTTGTCCTCTCACTCAGTATGATTACTGACAGGTTTGAATTAATCTCTTGTGAGGTATGATTGAAAATGTTAAATGGTTCCAATTGACATCTAACTTTTTGAACGACTTTGATATTAGTTTGTTTCGAAAATATAGATTGTTTTGTGCTCTTATTTGTTGTCCGGCGGCTTACCTCTCCTTAATGAAGGGTCCCCTGCCTCTATAGTGAAGCATTGTTTTTTCTAGTTTGATTTTTTCATTTGTAATTTGTCTCATTTTGACAGTATTTTTTGATTTTTTAGCGTGTTTGTTAATATTTGGTTTCTAGTCTCTTAATCTCGGTACTGACAGATTTCATTGCTTCCTCTAAACGATTCGAGAGTATATCTATTATATGATTTTAGTTTGTAGCTAATGTTCTTTTCTGTGAAACTATTCGTTTTCAAAAAATTCTCATCAAATAGTTTTATGTTGCCCTCATCTGTTGTTAGTTTTTTACATTATGCATTGGTTTTACTTTAACTTTTGTGTGCTCTCTAATAAGCAGCTGGTTTTAGCCTCAATTTTGGATGTTCTAATAAAATATTTTATGCCACTTATTCACTAAGAGTTTGTTGCAGTTCGAAGTGTTGAAGTGGAAGTTTTTTTGTTTATTTTCGTGTCCAGAGGCATTTGCTATGTTGAGTCTTAAACGTTTTTCTTAAACGGAATTTGACAGTTAGGTTTTCAGTTGGTTTAATTCTTGCGATTTTAGTTCAGGACGTGTAGTGCTATGTTTCTTTTGTGATTTTTGATTGAAATCTTGAACACGAAACAAAATGAGCATGGGACGTCACTACGATTACTTGAAATCTGATTTTTCGTTCGCTCCAGGCAATTTGATTGAATTTTAGTGACGTCTTTGTTCACTCTTAGCGGAACATATTTTGTGTTCATTCGGGCGATCAAATTATTGTTCACGCGTAACTTACCTACTCTCAAAAATGACTTCCTCTCACTAAGCGACTTAAAGCGATTTTTTCAAGGATATAAGGTCAAGTGAGTGTGTTTCATTCTAATTGAAATTCATTTAGGAGCAGCTAATAGAAACAGCGATATGTTATCCAGATTTTAATCAAAATATTTCTCAATTAAATTTTTTTTTAATTTATCTTTTTGAAACTACAGATCTTTGAAGCTATCAAGGCTATTCTCTGGAAATCTACCTGCTATTTGATTTAAATGCGCATTAATAATTGCTTGTAAACGGAGTTTATCAATTAGATAAGTCCTGTTGGTCTATCGTTTTATGCGTACCGAGTTTCCGCCTTTTTTTGTCTGACCATTAGACGTTTCTTCCTCAAATATGGGATAAACAGCTAAAGCCCGGAGGGCATTAGGTCGCTGAGCAGGTGGCTTACATCTTTAGTATTCTCTAAGTACAAACCCGACGATGCGCAGAAGACACAGAATCATGATAAGGGGCATACTGCGAGAGTATGACGCGAGTTCTCATTTTTTTTACAATTCAAAGAATATGAATTGTATTGGGGCGCTCTCTTTTACGACTCGAAGAGGATTATTGTTAGAGCGTATTTTCGGATCTTCAATTGTGTTGGATTGTATCAGAAACAGGAAGTGAAATGCGTGAAAAAGTGTTTAGGTCAAATTGCTGAGGATCAGAGAGAATATAGTGGTGTTCTGTCCATGCCATATTTTTAAGAGCGAGAAGAGTAGGTGTGAAAAAATTTTCGTCAAGCGATCAATTTTTTTCGATCACATGTGGAATTTTCAAAGCAGTTTTTTAGTTTAAACTCCTTTTTTTCCTGTCAAAAATTTTTCGTTTACCCAAACTAGTAATATTGCGTTTAAAAGCTTTTTTGACCATCTGCCTTTCACGCCCTTTAAGCAGTTTTGTATTCTTTGAATTTTTAAAGCATTTGGGGAGTTCTGTGGTTCACATTAGCTGTTCTAGTGATTTTGGATTGCTTTTTATTTAATTGCTGTTGATTCTGAGTTGTTTTTTAAAGATAATAGTAAATTTTTGCTAATTTTGTGTTTTTTTTCAAAACTTTTGAACGTTTTTGCTCATTTTAAGCTTCTCTTTCTGTCAATTGAAGTCGTTTATGAGAACTAACCGAGTCGAAAGGTTTTTGCCAATAGTTGTTTTGGAGCAGCAATTCGTGATGAAATTTTCATCAGATTCTTTATCAGTTATTGTTGTCGGGTAATTTTACATTGCTAATTTGCCAGTTATTGTTTTAAATTGATTCGCATGATCAATTGTGAGGTTCATTATGCCAGTTAGGATAGTCAGTTTTTTTTGCTCTGAGTCGTTTCCGGAAGTCTTCCGGTTATGTTTTTTATCACACTTTTTCATGACTTTGGAAGTATTTTTGGAGCACTGATTTTGGTCACGCCGAAACATGAAGTGGAGCGAAAAAGGAGTCGTTTTGCGGCTTAAAATTTTTCGCTCGAATTTTAGAGAGCAGTGAGAAAATGGTGTTTGAACAAAAATTTGCTTTCTTGCTAGTTGTTTTTGTTCATATGCAGAATTTTGACATTGGTTATTACTGTTTTCTTTTAATTTTTTGATCTGATTTTTTTTCGAAATGGTTTCTCTATTTCATTTGTAGTCTGTTGTGGGTCTAGTTTTTTTGTTAATTCAATGACATTTCTTTGAATTGTACGTCAGGACTTGTCCTGCTGTGTTTTTTCATTTCGCTTTATCTTTTGATCACGTTTTTCGTTTTACATATGTCACAATTCTCACGCTTGACTTCTGACTTATTTGAATGCATTTTGACTGAATCGATTTTCAATACTTTCACGTATTGAATTACGTAATATAGTGAATACCGTCAATTGAAAAAATTCAAAAGCAAGAGAAACGGGCTAAACCAATAAAGCCCGGTCATTAAGTCATATTCAATTAGGTTATCAAAGCTCCTGAAAACTATTGCTAGCTGGCGTTAGTATTATGCTTAGCCTTCAGTTTAGAAGCTGAATAAGGTGTACTTTTAGAATCTAACTGAATATGCCGAGTTTACACACCCAATAAGAACAGTTTGACACTTCGAAAAATTCTGTCAGTTTCTCTCTTAGTTTTTTTCTTTATCTGCCTTAATACCAAGGTGCGTCAAGCGGTTCAATGGTGGCTACTTTCCGGCAATTTGCCGGGTATGTTTCTAAATTTGCGTGTTCCAATTGTTCCATTCGTGACTACGCCAAAGTGGTCTTTTTGCATTTCTGGCTTACATCTTGGATCTTTTCTGTTTTTGCCCCCCCCCCCGCACGTCCATTTGCACCCCCCACTTTTACATATTATAGCATATTTCACATAAACAGAAAAGATTTCACATTTTGACCGGTTCGAGGTTTTTCAAGGATATAAGGTCAAGTGAGTGTGTTTCATTCTAATTGAAATTTATTTTGGTGCAGCTAATAGAAACAGCGATATCTTATCCAGATTTTAATCAAATATCTCTCAATTAAAATTATTTTTAGTTTATCTTTTTGAAACCGCATTAATATTTGCTTGTAAACGGAGTTTATCAATTAGATAAATACTGTTGGTCTATCGTTATGCGTACCGAGTTTCCGCCTTTTTTTGTCTGACCATTAGACGTTTCTTCCTCAAATATGGGATAAACAGCTAAAGCCCGGAGGGCATTAGGTCGCTGAGCAGGTGGCTTACATCTTTAGTATTCTCTAAGTACAAACCCGACGATGCGCAGAAGACACAGAATCATGATGAGGAGCATACTGCGAGAGTATGACGCGAGTTCTCATTTTTTTTTACAATTCAAAGAATATGAATTGTATTGGGGCGCTCTCTTTTACGACTCGAAGAGGATTATTGGTAGAGCGTATTTTCTGATCTTCAATTGTGTTGGATTGTATCAGAAACAGGAAGTGAAATGCGTGAAAACAAAGTGTTTAGGTCAAATTGCTGAGGATCAGAGAGAATATAGTGGTGTTCTGTCCATGCCATATTTTTAAGAGCGAGAAGAGTAGGTGTGAAAAAATTTTCGTCAATTGATCAATTTTTTTCGATCACATGTGGAATCTTCAAAGCAGGTTTTCTTTTTTTCCTGTCAAAAATTTTTCGTTTACCCAAACTAGTAATATTGCGTTTAAAAGTTTTTTTGACCATCTGCCTTTCACGCCCTTTAAGCAGTTTTGTATTCTTTAATTTTTTAAAGCATTTGGGGAGTTCTGTGGTTCACATTAGCTGTTCTAGTGGTTTTGGATTGCTTTTGATTTAATTGCTGTTGATTCTGAGTTGTTTTAAAGATAATAGTAAATTTAAGCAACTTTTGGCCTATTTTTGTATTTTGAAAAACTTTTTTTGAACGTTTTCGCTCATTTTAAGCTTCTCTTTCTGTCAATTGAAGTCGTTTATTCAATGAGAACTAACCGTGTCGAAAGGTTTTTGCCTTTATCAGTTATTGTTTTCGGGTAATTTTACATTGCTAATTTGCCATTTATTGTTTTAAATTGATTCGCATAATCAATTGTGAGGTTCATTGTGCCAGTTAGGGTAGTCAGTTTTTTGCTCTGAGTCGTTTCCGGAAGTCTTCCGGTTATGTTTTTAAATATCACACATTTTCATGATTTTGGAAGTATATTTGGAGCACTGATTTTGGTCACGCCGAAACATGAAGTGGAGCCAAAAAGGAGTCGTTTTGGGGCTTAAAATTTTTTCGCTCGAATTTTAGAGAACATTGAGAAAATGGTTTTTGAACAAAAATTCGCTTTCTCGCTAGTTGTTTTTGTTCATATGCGGAATTTTGACATTGGTTATTGCTGGTTTTTTTTTTTCATTTTTTGATCTGATTTTTTTGAAATGGTTTCTCCATTTCATTTGTTATCCGCTATAGGTCTAGTTTTTTGTTTAATCAATGACATTTCTTTGAATTGTACGTCAGGACTTGTCCTGCTGTGTTTTTTCAGTTCGCTTTATCTTTTGATCACGTTTTCCGTTTTACATATGTCACGATTCTCACGCTTGACTTCTGACTTATTTGAATGCATTTTGACTGAATCGATTTTAAATACTTTCACGTATTGAATTACGTAATATAGTGAATACCGTCAATTGAAAAAATTCAAAATCAAGAGAACGGGCTAAACCGATAAAGCCCGGTCATTAAGTCATTTGCACCCCCCACTTTTACATGTTATAGCATATTGTTTGCATTTCATAAACTTACATATACAATTATGCACAAACCTCATATACAAATTAATGATGCAGCGAAGTTTTAAATTTAACACATTTAAAGTAAATTCAACTTTGCTTATAACATAGGCAGACAAATGCGTATTTTAACTATTTTCGCTCTTATCTTTCATAGGATTGGTTTTATGGTACTAATTTTTTTGACAACCGGAAACAAAATTCCATCCAATCGTCTACCGATACCGGCAATTTTTGTGACTAAATTGAAGGATCTCTAAGGATGAAAAAGTGTATATTTGGGAGGGGGTGCAAGTGCAAAAAGACTGGATATAGAGGACTGGGGGGGGGGGGGGGGGGCAAAACGGAAAAGATTTCACATTTTGACCGGTTCGAGGTTTCCGACGAATGCCAGATTTTCTTTCTGACTTCATTATAGAGTCACGTAACTCATATTGGTAACATCGCACTGATCATGATACTGAGTAAATAGGGCGTTCTTCAAGAACCGCGTAGCCAATCGAGATGCAAGTCACTGCTGAAAATATATCGACTGTAAAAATTAAGAGTCGATGTTGCTTAGATGACAACAATATGGAGCTGTTATGTCAGTACTTGGGCATCCCTTTCAACCTGGAGGAGTTGCTGAAACCTCTGGAGATGTCTTTACTCAACTCCACCCCTCTCACTCCCTTCATCTCCAGGTGAGCTCAATCCTCAGTTCCAACCCACCCCCCCCCCCCCTCCCGTTTTAGACATGTTAAAGTGTATGACGGCTTTCAACTATTTACAAACACATACGAACAATAAGCATTAACCAAAATACAAATTTTTGCAGCTTTTTGTTGACAATAATGGAAAAGATCCCAAAATTGATAGACAACTTCTGCTGGCTAACATTATATCTATAGTTGCCAATTTTTATGCTTTGAATCATCACCGCGGAAATTAATTATAGACTTTCTTTACTTCGATCCGATATTGCGATAATGGGTGACATTTAAACAGGAGTATGAGTTTAAACTTATTTGAACAATATTTTAATCCAAGGGAATTTGAGAGTATGATTATTACTTGTAAATAACTTAAAATTGCAGTGATTTAAGACAAAAATTCCGCCCAACGTGGGGCTCGAACCCACGACCCTGGGATTAAGAGTCCCATGCTCTACCGACTGAGCTAGCCGGGCTTGTTTTGCGTTGTCCTCAAGGCTTATTATTGTGGAGCCGAGCTGAGAGAATTTAAACAGTTTAAACCCTTATTCAACAGTTACTGTCCACTAGTTTAGTTACGAACAATTAATAATTAGTTCTAACTTTGGGGAGGCCAGTAGAGCCGATCGGGCGCAGAGCAGAATGTCATAAAATTGAATATAAAACCGAATTTTCCCCGTCTGATTGGTTGATCTTGAACACATTTCTTTGAAGGCAGCTTTTTTGTGTGAAAGATACTTACAAAATAGCGTAACGAAAGTCGCAAGCTCCTCTAACTTCATTTCTCTCAATATCTGACGACCTGCCCCCCCCCCCCCCCAAAAGTAAATAGTGGTCATATTACCGTAATGGGGCCATGATGGCAAAGACCCCGATTTTCAACAGCCAATACCCGATTTTCGGTATTAGAAATTTGTATTATAGAATGTGCGAGGCAATGCGATATGAGCTGGCAATGAATACACAAGTGGTGAATGTGAGTTACCCTCTGGAGCCAATGCAGCTCATCTCTCTCCCTCGCGACTACACTCACCTCATCAACCAGCCCATGAAAATGTGTCCCACCACAAACTCTGTCATGAGGTAGGAGATCATTTCCCATATTGTACTCCCCGCATCCTGTTTGCGCGAATAATTGTTGTTTTTAGCAGCATTGTGTGTCTATTAAGAAGTCTATTATTAAAGCTCCAGCCTTTTTGATTTTCATTTTTTTAGAGATTGAAATTTTATCAGTTAAATCTTTACAATTGAAGCACTTCAAATGCTGGCCAATGAGAAAAATAAGAAACGGATCAGTTAGAATTTAGTAATGGATTTGTAATTTTTTGGACCTCACGGAGGGCGCTAGTGAAAATGACAGACTACCAAAATATAAGAAATTTTACTGCTGGCCAATCACAGTTGAGAAAAAAGGAATGTTGGCTGATTGCTCAACAAATTCTCCATATTTAATAGCCGCCCTCATCTCAGCCGGCTATTATAGCGCTCCTATTTTTTTACAATTCAAAGAATTTGAATTTTATTGGGCGCTGTCTTTTTTTAAGATCTGTTCATACATTTTCATGATTTTTGAAGTCAAATTGGAGTAGTGATTTTGGTCACGCCGAAACAGGAAGTGGAGCGAAAAAGCGAGTGGTTTTGCGGCGTGAAATTATTTTGCTCTAAATTTAAAGTAGAGTGAGAAAACGGTGTTTGAACAAAAATTCGCTTTCTCGCTAGTGGTTTTTTGTTCACATGCGGCAATTTCGCTTTGATTTTTTCTGTTTTTAATAGCCGCCCTCATCTTCTCAGCCGGCTATTATAGCGCTCCTATTTTTTTTTTACTTCGTCGAATAAAAAAATGTTTCGCTTTACCTCATTTTGCCGCCTTTTCAACATTTTGCGTGAAATCTTTTTGACTTCTCTAGGCTAGTTTCTCTCTTCTCTCATTCTGCTAAAAGTGATGTTGAACATCAGTTGCTCAGCAAAGCAATTCAAAATGAACAGAGTCAGTATAAAAAATTGAAGTCAGAAATAGAAACGGGATGAACCCATAAAGCCCAGTTTTAGATGCCCGCTATTTGAACGTCGTTCCTATAAGTCTTAGTTACCATCTCCTATGCTTATTGGTATTGATAGTAGCCCCTGTAGCCTCTCTCTAAGAAACAGAAGTATGTTCAACTACGAAATGCCATCAAAATAAATCGGAATTAAAAAAATGTTTTAGTACAAAATTTTTTTTTTCAATATCTTCTGTTATTTCAATCCCAATCATGCTTATTGGAATCAACGGCGGCTATTTTCCGGCAATCTGCCGGGTATGTTTTCGATTTTTTGGATCAGATTTTCTTCTAAATGGTTTTCCCATTCCATTCATAGTCCTTTCTAGGTCTAGTTTTTTGTTTAGTCAATGAAAATTCTTTGAATTGTACGTCAGGACTTGTCCTGATATGTTTTTTTACTTCGTCGAATAAAAAAATGTTTCGCTTTACCTCATTTGCCGCTTGTTCAACATTTTGCGTGATATCTTTTTGACTTCTCTAGGCTAGTTTCTCTCTTCTCTCATTCTGCTAAAAGTGATTTTGAACATCAGTTGCTCAGCAAAGCAATTCAAAATGAACAGAGTCAGAATAAAAAATTGAAGTTAGAAATAGAAACGGGATAAACCCATAAAGCCCAGTTTTAGATGCCCGCTATTTGAACGTCGTTCCTATAAGTCTTAGTTACCATCTCCTATGCTTATTGGTATTGATAGTAGCCCCTGTAGCCTCTCTCTAAGAAACAGAAGTATGTTCAACTACGAAATGCCATCAAATTAAATTGGACTTAAAAAATATTTTTGTACAAAAATCTTTTTTCAATATATTCTATTCTTTCAATCCCAATCATGCTTATTGGAATCAACGGCGGCTATTTTCCGGCTATCTGCCGGGTATGTTTTAAAATAGAATATGCGTGTTAACGTAAAATTGCTAGAAATCAAATGTGAACCATCAAAACAACAACCAAAAGTAGTGCAATGCTTCAAATGCCAAGCATATGGTCACATAGCAGCAAACTGCGATAACATGCAAAGGTTCTAAAAATGCGGTGGACACCACCACGTCAAAGACTGCAACCAAAATGAACCTTGCTGCGCAAATTGCATTGAAAAGCATAGCGCTGCCTATAAAGGCTGCCAAAAGTATAAAGAAGCAAAACTAAAAGCACACGCTGCGTCATATGCAGAGGCCCTCACAAATAAACCAGAGAACAAAGGCAAAGAACGAGCACAAAAAATAGCAAGTGATGCTCAAACACAAATCGAAAACAACCTCAAAAGTATGCTAACGAGTCTTTTTACAAACTCGAAAGCAAAATAGAACAGATAACAAAAATTGCAAATGAGCGACTTCGATTCGACCTCCAGAGCCAAATTGATCAATTAAACATAAACCTACAAAATACAATCAAAATAAACGAAAGAACGAGAGAAAATATTAGGAAAACAATCATGGAGAACATCACAAAAGTGCTATGTGAAATTTTAAGAGACAACAAAATAACAGTAGATGAAGTGAAAATGAGACAAAAACTAAATAAACTTAATGACAACAGAACTAAAAACAAGAACACTCAGCAATAAGAGAAACAACAAATTGAAATAAGTTAAAAATCAGAACCGTTTAAAACAAGAAACAAATGATTGAAAAACAAAAATTACAAGAAAACACTAATAGTCACGCAACTAAATTGTCGCGGACTAAATAAAAATAAAATAGAAATATTAAATATACTGAAAAACCTCAAGCTGACATAGCTTGCCTAAATGAAACCCACTTAGGAAAGAAAAATCACCCAAACTTAGAAGGCTATGCCCTAGCAGGAAACACTAAATACAGCCGTTTAGGATCTGCAATCTACATCAAACATCGAATAAATTACGAACTTATTGAAACGAAAACATGTAAATCAGAGAGCAAACTAACACAAGAATGTATTACTATAAAAACACTTGGACTCTACATAACAGACATCTATGTATCACCACATTTAGAAATAAGAATGGACCTAATCACAAAAATAGCAAACAACGAAGCCCACTTAATTACTGGTGAAATTAATATAAAACACCCAATGTTTGGAGTCAATGACCTAACCACCAACAGAACGGGAAAAATAATTGAACAATGGTTTGATGAGGAAAACTACATAATACTAAATAATTATGATTGCACACACAAAGATGGTGGAACACTAGATGTACACCTAGCCAACTCTAAACTCACAAGCTTATTTGATAATTTTTATGTCTTCAACGAAAGTCCTAGTGATCACTACCCAACGGTTAGCACCTATAACATAGACAAACCAATCGAGTCAATAAAAAAGTTAACTGGGAAAAGTACAGAAATCATATCTTGCAAAACTCAGATGACCTAGACAGGAGAATAACTAACAAAATAGACTTAGAAAAAAACATAGACAGGATTACACAAAAAATTCAAACTGCATACAAGGAGAGCATATACATGAATAAACACATAGCTACAAACTAAATTAAAAGTTTTTTAACTTGTACTTAAATTACAAATTAAAAAACTGACAAGAGAAAAGCACAAACTAGAGAGAAAAAGGAACAAACGGAGAAGAAACGACGAAAGAAACACAACCCAACACCAAATTATATGCAACAAGATCAACATACTAACAAAAGAATTAAAGAGAATAAATAAAGAAAACACAACAAGACAGCAAATGAAACTAATTGACAAATTAAACCAAGCAAAGAAAGGTAATAACTTTTGGAAAGCTGCAAAAATATTACTTAACCAAAACCAGAAAAACAACGAACAATTACCAATGAAAAATCAGGAAGCTGCAGATGCTTTCGCTGAAAATTTAAAAACAACAATTGAAACAAACGAATCAAAAACACATGAGGGAAAAGATCACGAGAAAATTGTCTCACTGAAAATAAGGAACAAACTTTAAGACAATTAAACTAAATGAAGATGAAAGGAAACACACAGAAGTAAAACCTGCAACTCTCAAAAATATATTAGGAAATCGTAAAAATACTGCACCAGGACATGACGGAATAAGGTATCAAATGATAAAACAATTACCATTAGAAATAATAGAAAACCTAGCACAAACAATTCAAACATCAATACAGTTAGGACATGTACCAGCGCAATGGAAAACTACAACCGTTACAATGACACCAAAAATAGGAAAAGACCACAAAACGCTGGACAAAAGGATACAGACCATTATCATTAACATCTTGACTTGGAAAACTGTGCGGAAGCATTGTAAACGAAAGCTTGGTAAATCACTGTGAAAAACTAAACCCGTTCGGTGATCAACAAAGTGCCTACAGATCTGTTAGATGCACAACAGATAATCTTCTAACGCTAACAGAAAAAGCAACAACAAGCTTTAAATGGAAAGGTGCCACAGCTGCTGCCTTCTTAGATGTAGAGCAAGCTTTTGCCTCAGTATGGCACTTATATAAGCAAATTCAGACTAACACACCATGGTGGATCACAAAATGGACTAGCAGCTTCCTAAGTAACAGAAAAATCAAAGTAAAATACAATCAAGCAATTTCCAAAAGCTTTACACCCGAAGCAGGGGTCCCCCAAGGGAGCATTATAAGCCCAATCTTGTTCAATATGTATGTAAGAAAACCAAAATGTAAAGATACATCAATTTCACAATATGCAGATGGCGTCGCTATATACTACACACATGAAAAACAAGAAATAGCTACTAAACACTTACAAATCGGAATCAAACAATTAGAAAAATGGTGCGACAAATGGAAAATACTCACGCGGGAAAAACCATATACACCATCTTCACTAGACAAATACTGAAATAAAATCTAAGACTAAGTTTAGGGTCAGAATATGTCAACGTCAATAAAGAGGTAAAATTTCTTGGACTTGATCTCAATTATAAATTGACGTGGACAAATCATGTAAACAAAATAGTCGCAAAAATGCAACAAAGAATCAATATGCTAAGACACCTAAAAGCAAAAAACAAAATCTAATATTATTATGTACCTTTTTAACACAATGGTAATACCACTATACATGTATGCAAATGCAGCCTGGGCAAATGTAACGAAAAGCGATCTCAACAAGATAAAAAGAGAACAAATTAAAGCCATAAGACTTGCCTATAACCTACCAATGTGGACAAGCGTAGATGAACTACATCAAATAGGAAATTTAGAAATAGTAAGCAGAACAATCCAAAAATTTAGTTAGGAATACCTTGCAAGGGCTATAAAACGAAATAAAGAAATTAAAAACATAACAGAAAAAGATTTAATAAATTGGAGCTAGATCAAAATGTTTCTAACTCCTTTGCAAAACATTTTATAAAGGAAAAAAGAAAAGAATTAGAAGTACAGGGCAGAAAGGGAAAACCAAAAAACTAACGCAAAAATGTAAAACAAAGGTGGATGCGGATGTCTTGGGTTATGACTCGAGACGTTAGCAGAAGCCATCCAAAGTGAAAAAGAATAAAAAGAAACGAGCATAAGGATAAAAACAAAATTGGGGCAAAATTCAAAACAAGGGTGGATGCGGATGTCTTGGGGTATGACTCGAGGCGTTAGCTGAAGCCATTCACAGTGAAAAAGAATAAAAACAAACAAAATTAGGACAAAATTCAAAACAAAGGTGGATGCGGATGTCTTGGGGTATGACTCGAGGCGTTAGCTGAAGCCATCAAAATAGTAGCAAGTTTCCTAAAAATCTAAAACAAAGAGGAAAAATCTAAAATTAAAGCAAATAAAGCTGGATGCGAACGTCTTGGGTTATGACTCGAGACGTTAGCTGAAGCCATCGAAATTGAAAAAGAATGAAAAGAAACAAGCATAAGGATAAAAACAAAATTAGGGCAAAATCCAAAACAAAAGTGGATGCGGATGTCTTGGGGTATGACTCGAGACGTTAGCTGAAGCCATCCAAAGTGAAAAAGAATAAAAAGAAATGAGCATAACGATAAAAACAAAATTAGGGCAAAATTCAAAACAAAGGTGGATGCGGATGTCTTGGGGTATGACTCGAGGCGTTAGCTGAAGCCATTCAAAGTGAAAAAGAATAAAAACAAAAAAATAAGGACAAAATTCAAAACAAAGGTGGACGAGGATGTCTTGGGGTATGGCTCGAGGCGTTAGCTGATGCCATTCAAAGTGAAAAAGTATAAAAACAATTAATATTAGGGCAAAATTCAAAATACACTGCCCGGGCCAAAAACAATTTTTTGCATGTATGGTTGTTATGTGTTTGCATCTGTGTATGTATGCCTGGTATGCCTGGATGCCTAACGCGCGTATATGTGTATATATGTATATGTAAATGCATTTTCAGCTCCCGACATTTGTCTTCAGATGCCCACTAACCAAAGAACCGATGCAAACCACATCAGAAAGATCAGTGTGGGAGACTAGACTGATCACGGGAATCAGTCTAGGTCTTGAAGCTGATCTAACTCCAGGGTACCAGCAAGGGAGGGCAGCATGATTGTTGAAATCATGCTGAGGCCTTGATGCTGGCCCCACACTCTAACTCCGGGGTGCCAGTAAGGGAGGGCAGCATGATTGTGGGAATCATGCTCAAGCCTTGATACTGGCCCCACACTCTAACTCTGGGGCACCAGTAAGGGAGGGCAGCATGATCGTGGGAATCATGCTGATGCCTTGATACTGGCCCCACACTCTGTTCCCGGTCGGGAACAGCCACTCATCCCCGCAAGGGCGAAAATGACCGCCTCAAAAAGAGGCATAAACCACAAACTTTCCGTACTCTCAGTGCACAAGCCGACTGCTCGTCCTCTGAAAGGGAGGGCTGGCTGTTGGTGGTGCACTGAGGGTGCCTCTCTTTTTCTTTCTCTGTCTAAAGACTTTCTCATTACTGTTTTCCATTCACTATAAACATCAAAACCAATGACAAGTCACCGTACTTTCAGCGCACAAGCCGGCTGCTGGTCCTCTGAAAGGGGGGACTGGCTGCCGGTGGTGCGCTGAGGGTGTCTCTCTTCTTTCCTTCTTCTTTCTCTCTTTTCCTTCCTTCTTCTCTAAAGACTCTACTCCTTCACTCTCTCCTCTACTCCCTCTCTCTCAAACTTCCTCTGAAACTCATTTCCTGTCATACCCACGCCCTCTCCATCCTTCCACAAAAACATAACAAAGACCCAAGAAATTCCACAACCAAGCATTCCATTCAAACCAATCTCCCTGCCTTCATCCTCCAGACGAGTACTCAATATAAATCACAAGAAACCAACGAAATTACCAAAACCAAATGCAAACCAAAGTGAAAGCGCGTTTTAAAAGGTGGTGTAAACTACCACCTGACAAATCCTAATTAGCAGTTCGCTGCTAATTGAACACATTCGATTAGCGACTAGCGTAAAATTGCTCAGAAATCACGATAAGCCGAAATAGAATAATTATACTTTTTTGGGGGAAACCTCTCACGTTCAGTTGTGATAGATTCATATCAAATCCGACGGGCCGCTGAGGTATGGACATGGCCCGCGAGGCATGGCCAGATGCGGTAAAAAATATAATCTAGCATTAGACTATATCCAATTTAGGCTAATTGAACGCATAAAGGTGCAGTGCTTTAAATTTCTCAACCAATCACATTCGTTGAAATTTCTACATTTTGGTACGTCTATTTGTTAAGACGTCACCCTCACGGAGCTTACTAAAATGAAATTTTTGCAAGCCAAAGTACAAAATGGATTTATTGCATACTTTAATCGTCATAGAAATCTTCTTTTCTTTTGCTCAAAAGGTTTGAATTACAAGAACGAAAGTTTAGGTGAACCATAACAGGTTTTTTGATACTCCAATATCTAATTGTGACTTTGATATTCGCAAAATTTAGAAATCAATGCATAGCTTTTTTTGTGTACCATTATAGTTCTGAACAATTTTAATAGGGAGTGCCGTAATCACATAATCAAGTCCCCCCTCGCTATTGTGAAACCACCCTACAGTCCTATTTACTGATCAAATCCATTGTTTTGGAGTAGATACCCAGCAATTTGTATGGTGTGTGGAGAAGTGATCTGCTCTGGCTCTTACTGTTGCCAAGTGGCGGACACAACGGCCAACGTGATCAAAGGTGCCTCAATGCAACACGTGGAGAAGTGTACAGGCTCGTCTGGGATGTTCTTGCGTCCCCTGGAGTGTAAAGTGATGCTGATCAGTGCCAGTGGAAAGGGTTGTTTCTTCGGGGCACCCTACGTGGACGAGTACGGCGAAACTGACAGTGGTCTCAAGTAAGGAATACTAAACCAAGTTGTTTAATTTTTTTGCTGAATACTGGCGAAGTGACCAACTTGTTTGCGCCCGATGAGCGAAATTCTGGAAGTAATTTCTCTTATTTTCATTTTTGGTTTAAATTATTTTTTGGAAGTTTTCTGTTTACTACTCTATGGTTGATTAGTTTTACGAATAGATGTATTCAGATGTAAATGACGCCATCAATTGGTTTACTTCATTGATTAATAGCCGCATCAGTTTCTCAGCGGGCTATTATAGCGCTCCTATTTTTTTTACAATTCAGTTCTTAGTTTAACATCTGTAATGCTTATTGGCATTGATACTAGCATCTGTGTTGTCTCGCTGCGAAACAGGAGTATGCTCAGCTCCAAAATGACATCAAAATAGTTTCATTAGTTTTTTCTCTTCTTTCAATCCCAATCTTGGTTATGGGAATCAACGGTGGCTATTTTCCAGCAATCTGCCGGGTATGTTTACTACATCCAGGTGTTTTTCTGAATGCGAGATTGGGTTAATTACCCTGATTATACAGTAATTGGGATTATAGGTTTTAGTTGCAAGAAGATGAGGAGTCTATAATCAGAACGCTCATTACATAGAATATAGAAAATCACGGTCTGATGTCTTCTTGTACTGCAGTACGTGCGCTTGGGGGTGTAAATAACAGAACACCGTAGTCTTTACCATAATAGCAGGGAAAATAAAATTATAGCCTCCATTATGGTATGTTAATGGTAAGGGCAGGCTATAATGGGAAACGTACAAATTAATAATGCATTTACTGCTAGGGGCGGACGAGGGCACAAGGGCCGAATAGATTATGGAACAATTTGAAAGCAACGTTCCTACGATAAGCACAGCTTTCCAAATTAGGGATTTAATTTAATGGTAGTAGATGTGTAGTATTGGCACTGCACACAGATTTTTACGACTCGAAGACGAGTATTGGTATTCTACAGGTTTTTAAAGCTCAAGCAAGTTTGTTCATGACTCATGACTTGAAATTTTTACTTTTGTTTTCGAACATTGGACTTTAACACTAGGTATTTTCTAATATGTAATTAGGAACTGCTCGTAATACGTAAGGTCCAAAATGGGCGGCGTTATCTTCCCATAAGTCGTTCCTCCCTGTCCAAACTACACATAGCTCCGCCCCCTCCCCACCCCCACCTCACCCCCATTAAAAGTGAAAAGGTCGATTTTTTGCTCCCTCGGAGCCCAATTTTTCATGTTTTTTGTCATGAGTATTTGCATGGGAATTAAATCACTAAGCCCTTTACTTGCGTATTTTTGTGATGTATGTTTTGGTTATGCAAATTTAAACACCAAATTTTTTCGAACTAGCCAGTATTTTCTAATATATAGTGATTAGCAACTGCTCGTATTTTTTTTCAATTTTTTTGGAAAATGTTTTGTTCGCTTTTCGAGTCTTCGAACTTAAGGGGTCAATGAAATTTTCCTGAGGCTTCAAGATTGGTTAGTAAATAGTTTTTAGAGAAAAAAATTGTTTTCAAGATATTAATATCGAAAAATTTTCTGTTTTCAGTTTTTAAAAATCCGGATCTTTTCTGTTTCGCCCCTCGATTACAATTTATGTGAAGATATACAGTACGTTACTATGTAAAATATAGCACGTGCACCGGGAGGGGGTGAGAGCGTAAAAGCTATATGCTCACTAAGCTGCTAGGGGGACAGAATAGATCCCAAAGTCTGTCATTTTTTGTCGTTGAATATTTTGTTCTTCAGGGGCAGATAAAAAGTTTTTAAGGGCATGAAAGTGGGTTGTTGGATAGTTTCTAGAGACAACACAATGGTTTTGAAGATATTAACATTACAAGTTTGCGACTTTTCAAAAAATTTAGCATTTCAAATTTTTTCAAATTTTCTATCATTTTTTAATAGCCGCGAAGCGATAGCGGCTATTATTGGGAACATCATAGTTTTTTTAATTCGTCGTCTGCATCGATGATTCTTACGACCTGACTTCTTGGAATTGACTTTTCCAATGACTTCTGTGATTTCTACTGCTTTGCAGTTAAAATTTGTGTTCGTGACGTCATTTCTGCTTTTAGGTCAATTGCGTGACTTACCTCACTCAAAAAATGACTTCTGAACTCACTTATGGAACTTTAAATGTTGTGAACATTTACTACTTAATAGTGTGCATCTAAGTAGTGCCAAACTTATATACCCTAATTATCGATTATTAGTCTTGAGTTTTCGATTTTGAATATTAATTTTGAAAAAGCTCCTAGGGTTTTTTCCTTATAGACCGTATGTGTTATCAAATTGACAGTCCGAATATAACCCAAAAACTCTAGTATTCTATTAAAGGACTGGTGGTCGATCTGTCTATCTTATTCGTTTAGTTGTTTCAATTCATGGAAGGCCACAAGCGTCTATCGCGGCTGTTTTCCAGCAATCTGCCGGCTTTGTTTAATTTTATATCTCGATTTTTAGCAACTTGTAATGAAAACTTTTTTCTTTTTGGAAAGTGTTTTCCAAGTTTTCCGATCTTCAGGGGCCAATAAACTTTTTTCAATGCGTATATATTGTATAATGGGTTTTTTAAATGGATAAAATTTGGTTTTAAGGATAATAAGTTCGAGAATTTTAGTATTGCTATTGCTTTGCTTTCCAAGTTGTTGATTCTGGTTGTCTGTTTGTTTGGCATCGTTCCATTGGTCTGGTAAACACTCTTTGTTTCAACGAAATGAGTTAGAAATTGATTCAGTAAGTTTTTCCAAATATTTTGCACCGTCGCAGAAAGCGAAATCAAAAATTGATCCAATTGAGCCCGGCCATCCAGACTTAATGTTTGACTTGGATTCTGAACTTTGACTTGAGTACATCAAGTAATCAGTGTTCCAGAGTACTTTGCTAGCTGATTTTGGTATTAAGTTATTGTCCTCTTATTTAGAGGCTGAATTATTTATTCAATCTATTGGCACTGCGAACCACATTAAAACACTTTTTTGACAAAATTAGGCTGTCGTTATTTTTTTTGTTTCAAGCGCAACGGTCAGTTGGGTAAACGGCGGATATGTTTTGGTTTCAATCTCAATCGGAGTCGTGGGAATCAACGGCAGATATTTTGCTGCAAACTGACGGGTATTTAAGTGCTCTCAAACAAATTGTCAACTATATTAGTCCTGTTCGTCTTTTTTAATAGCAGCGTCAACAATTCCAGGCAGCTATTATTGCGCTCCTATTTTTTTTAATCATCTAACAGATTTTTGTTTCGTCTCACCCTGACTTCTTGGAATTGACTTTTTTCAATGACTTCAGTGACTTCTACTACTTTGCAGTTAAAATTTGTGGTCGTGACGTCATTTCTGCTTTTAGGTCAATTGCTTGACTTACCTCACCCAAAAAATGACTTCTGAACTCACTTATGGAAGATTTACTAATTAAAGGTCAATAGTGTGCATCTAAATAGTGCCAAACTTATATGCCCTAATTCCTTAGTATTAGAGTCTGGTCAATCTGTATCTAATTTCTTTAGTTGTTTCAATTCATGGTTGGCCACAAGCGTCTATCGCGGCTATTTTCCGGCAATCTGCCGGCTATGTTTGCAATTTTTTGTGCTACCGACTTTTAGTTTTCTCATCCTCAAAATTGGGGATGTGTAAAGCCCGGAGGGCATTAAGTCGCTGAGCAGTTATTGTAGAGCCTGACGTATTATTAGTTCTTTAATTTGGGATTCAGTGAAACGGTTGAGGAGACATAAATTTAGGGTGTGAAAGCGGTTAAAGTTTGACCCCCACCCCACCCGCGCGCGCACGCACTCCACCTTTCTTACTCTCCTTCATCCACCCCATCTATCTCATTGTACCACTTGCCAGAGTAGTTTGAGCGCGATTCCCCGGACTTCGCACAACCGACGGTTTTAGTCGGCTATGTTATAAAATACCAGATTTAAATGGTGATAATCCGCCGGGGGGACTGAATTGATCTCTGAAAGTTTTGTTTTGTGTGTAGACGTGGCAACCCAATGTACCTAAATGATGAGATGCTGGACAACTTGAAGCGTATGTGGTACTCGCAGAGCATCTCAGAAACAGTCAGCCGACAGCTAATGAACTCCAGTTTCCGCATGCTCGCTTTCGACTGGAACGAGATGTGATCACACACATGTTACGCTGCCATTCTAAATCTTCCCAATCTTAGCAGATCTCGTTTAAACTCACACACGCGCGTTTATATATTGCCGATAAAAATGCAGAATTGAAGACGGAATTCAACGTGATGAACACTTGCTCTTGAGATAGTAGATTAGTCAGCTTGAAATAGCCTATTGCTAACATACCTGAACTTTTAACATACCCACAATTTTAAGGTGCTTTCATTATTAAGATTATTCTGCTAACATTTGATATTTTTCAAAATAACGGCTGGATTCTCATCTGAGGTAATTGATCATAGACAGCAAGTCGCTCGCTTTAGTGTGTAGCTAGTTGCTGATGTGAATTTAAAATTCAATATTTGCTCTTTTTCCATAAAAGAATGACTTGAATTTCGTAGCTGGATGTTGGAGTTCAATTCAAAAAAAATTGACATGGACCCCTCTAAAAAGGGCAACCCTGTGTGGGGTCTTGAATGACAAATGGTTTTGGAAGCAACCTATAGCAGAGGCAATAGGGTCTCATCGGCTTTGCTTAGGTATCGCCGCGCATTGGGTAAAATTTGTAATTTATTGCCTTTTATATTTCACTTTGTGGTTGGAGAAATTTTGGTGGGAATCTCCACTTATTAATAGCTGCGCTACCGATAGCTGAGCGGAGCTTCTTTCTGGCGTAAACTAATTTCTTTCGGTTAAGAGGTTTGAATGGGCTATAGTAATATTTTAAGATTGTTTTGATGTTTTTAAGTGCTACCAAAAAATTGTCATGTTAGTAATTCTATTAGTCCTATTGTGCAATTTTTCGTACTGCCGATGTTTGATCTGATCGATTTTTTTGTCTGATCAGTTGACATTGGCATTAAGTTTCTCTGAGAGCCTTACGGTTTTTAATTTTTAAGCTTGCGATTCACCAAAATTTGAGGAGACAAATTCATGGAGCGTGGAGCTTATTTAATCAACACCTGGTGCGATAATAGCGGTTAAATAAACTGCCAGTGTAATAAATTTTAATGCCCGATCGACACTGGAAAAACACTTCATCATTAGACTACGAGTTTATCACACTCTTTTATCGCCACTGATAGTAAGTAAACAGTGACGATCAAAGAGTGGTGATAAACTCGTAGTCTAATGATGAAAACAGTTTGATAAACTTGTAGTCTAACGTTTGCATTGTTGCTGCAATGTGGTATAATTTTGACTGTTCAATTTTGAAATGATTTCAACAGGTGTTGGTTAAAAAAATTACCACACGGTTGTCATCGCCCTCGAAGTTATCATAACACCTCGGCATCGCCTCGGAGTTCGATAAATTCTCGGTGGCGATAACAACCGTGATAACAACTGATAACCCCCCCATCCCTCCACTACCTAATCCTCCACTACCTAATTTCACCGGTAATCCCGCACGATCGACCTCCGCTCTTTTCTGAGCCCCAACTACCTAGTGATGAAGTCAACAACTGGACAGTCGTTTGAGAGCAATTCGATGCTGTTGTTGGACATTTTTTTAAATTAAATTTTTCTATTTTTAATTAGCTGGTTTTGGAAAGATTTCCTCAAAAAATGAAGATTTGTGTTGTTTGCGGAATTCTTCCGGTTAGATTTTTTAACGTGTTTTCCCGTTCTCTTCTGACAGGATGTAAAGTGATATGCCGGAACTGCAAGCAAGTGTGAAAACGAAAATCAGCCGAAGAAACGCACAAGGAAATAGCAAGGTATTTTTTTCATTAATTCTGAAAAAGCTAGATATTTCTGCGTTGAAAAAGTTTTGCCTATAGTATGTTTTGCCTTCTCAATTTTTGAACCAATAATTGTACGTTTGGAGGCAGTTTTGATCGCTGGAATTCAAATAATAGACTTAAATGCAATTTCAAGCTTCTTGTGACATTGGCCGTTTTATACACTTTTTTAAAACGTTTTTACATCTTTTTGAAGTTTAAATTGTGATTTACCTAATATTTTTGGTATCATTGTACAATTGGTAATTTTTCGGGGAAATGAAATCCGGGTACTTTTGTGGAATTTTTTTTCCATTGACAATTTTGATAAGGGGAATTAATGGGTTTTAATCAGAGTTTTGCTAATTTTTTCCAATTCAAGTTTTTCACCCATTTTTGAGTGTTTCTCAATACTCCGTCTTGTTAAGTCCTCTATTTGGCAAAGTTCTATTAATTTTGCGTGCGTGTCGGATCTGGATATGTCTCTCACTGATCGAACAGCGGAGGTTCGTTGCAAAATTTTGAATTTCGGTTGCTTCAATTCTGTTCTCAGTTTCCACTCTGCTATTTTTTGCTTTGCTTTCAATCATTTAATTATGATTTATTGGTCAAAAATCAACTGCACTACATGCTCAGTGCTGAAAAATCTCATTTGCTTTCAAATGAGAGCAGCTGGAATATATTTATTGATTCCATTTTGCCGCTAATGTGTTTTGACTTTAAGTTTTTTAAAAACTGTTTTCGTGACCTGTGTGTTGTCTTTGGTACGCGATCCCTGGGTTAACAGAAGTCTGCGTACGCTTTTTATTAAGTTTTACTTTTGTGGTCCAAAGATTTTTAATTGCTCTCAAACGAAGTTTGTACCAATTGTATTAGTCTTCAAATATATTCGTCTGACTCATTTGACTTTTCGTCCTCAAAAATGGGATAGCGCCCAGCGGGAGTATAGTTCTCTTAGATAGAACGTTTCAGCGCGCTAGTCTTCAAGTATGTGATTCACAGAAACTGTTTTGGAGACATACTTAGGGTGTAACGGCGGTCCTTAGAGGTTGACAACCCCGCCCCCCACAACCCCCCTCCCCCGTCAGCCCCCTCTCACTTCACACCCCCACCCCCAATCTGCTCTCCTGCACATCATTCAAGATGTAAGGGCCCCGTGCAGCCGAAAAACACTACGACCGTTGCAACCTCCCACCCCCAGGGTTGCGTCATCCCCCCCCCCCCATTAGCACCCCGGTGCACTCCACCCCTCCGCCCGCTGCGCTCACCTCACGCCCCTTCAATTAAGCTAGCCACTGACGAACACAACCGCTCGCTGGTAGTTTGAGAGCAAGTCGACCGATGTTAGTTTATTAGTGGGTTTTAGTGACTATCATGACACTTTTTATTTTAAGAACTGTGAAATTTGAATTTTTGAAAGACTTCATTGTCCTAAATAGCTGCTGATAAAACTCACGTAGAAGTTTCAAAATTCCTGTTCTCCGCAAATCCAAGCTCTACAACGCCAAATTTTCCTACACGTTTTCCAGATATCAGCATTGATTTCAGCACTGTAAGCATGGTCGCGCTAAAAAATGACTAAGCGTGCAATGGAGGCAAATACTTAAGTTTTGAGTGGTGTTTTTTTCTCGTTTGTCTTTTCTTTGTGTAATCTGTGTTTTAGTTCATCTATCAGTTATTTACGCTTTTTGAGCAAAAAAGATTGCACTGCATCCTCAGTTTGGACAGGTCTTGTTGCTACTCTTTCGCAACTAAGCTGAATTTTTCAACTGATCCCCATTGTGGCTAACATTTTTCGACTTGTAAACTATTTTAAAATAAATTAACCATTTTGTTCTTTGTTGAGCGATCCCTTGATGTAAAAATATTACTTGTTTTACAACAGTTAAGTGTTAGTTTTATGGGCTATTGTTTTGATTTTGGTTTTCAATGACTACAATGGTACTTTTTGTCAAAGACCTCCGTAAAATTCTAACTTTAGTTGTCTCTCATTTCTATTATACAAAGGTGTTGAGATGACTGTTCAACTTCATGTAATGTAATTGTTTACTTAATACACGGTAATTGGGATTAGCGACTTTCGCATCACTTTTTTTAAAAAAAAAGAATATGAGTTTTGAATATTTATCCATCTTGTTTTTGATATGTGCACAATGAGCTACCAAAAAGTTTGTTTTCTGGTTTTTGTTGTATACGTTTTGTTGAATATCGAAGGATACTTTTCTAATGAGGCTGATAATCAGATTTAATCTTCAATAATTTTTGCGTTTTGCGATTCAGAGGTTTTCTTGCTACACTGTTTTATGTCGTCAAGATATTTGTTAGAACCAAATAACGTCACCGCTCTCTCAAAACCTTTAAATCTGCTTTTTAGCCATTCTTTCGCGAAATTACATCTATTTGTGTGTGTTACGTTGCTTCACTTTTATTGCAGCGAGTTTTGCGTTTGCATTAATAAATTGTTGGGCTTAGAATAGTCCTTATAGAATGAAGATGGTACTCGAAAGTCAGTCGCTTTTTCAGAACTGGTAAAAATTGGATTTTAATGGCTAAGCTCTGAAATGAGGTCGGACTCAAGTCCAGGCCTGCATAATTAATTTATGGAAAAATCACCTGATAATTTTAACACTCACTGAATCATCTTCAAGGCCAGAAAGTTCGTTCTAATTCGGCTTTGCAAGTTATTCACCGAAAGAGGCAATATTCATGAAACAAAAATTATTGTTTGAAGTGACAGGGATGAAATCCCGAGTTGAGAAAAAAGCGACTGACGTCATCAGAGTCACAATCTATACTTACATCGCAGCATGTGCCACTTAGCGTGATTTGAGCACTGTCAGCATGATTACGCCAAGTTACTAGGCGTGCATTGGCGAGACATACTAATATTTTGAAAGATAATTCTCTCTTATTTTCTCTTTAAAACAGAAATGATGACTACACGGATTTGTTAATTTGGTATTCGGAATCTTGGTACGTTACGAGTTCTTGACTTTCGACGAACTTGAATACAAAAACAACTCAACCTGAAGTCACGATTCAGTACACAACATTTAGAATCTGAAACAATATAGTAAGTCATGTGTTAAAAGATGCAGAACTTCAATTTAAAGCTTCAAGGTGAGCCATATCTCTTCTACATCCCACGAGAACATTTTGTAGAATGGGTCATTTTTTTAGAGAAAAAATTTAACTATAATTTTATTTGTTGAAAAATGTGGAAAGAGAGTCAGTTCGAAAAATACGAGCGAGAAATGATGCATGGTCCATTAACTTGCACAAGAAGTCTTTTAATTTTTGGATAAACTTATTTTACTTTGGAAATCAGAGAAAAAATACAGCGAAAAGTTTGTCCGATTTTTTTTGAAGATACTGAAAAGTACTTGAAGAAACACCACGCAATATTTTGAAACAAGTGACCTCTCATGCTTTGCGGTTCAGTTCGATTATGTTCAAGCACAAATTTGATTTCCTTATTTGTTTTGATTGATTGATGACTTCTGATTTATTTTGAATTGTAAAATTTACGGGTTTTATGTTTTACCCACTTTTGCAACCTAGCAATTCATTGCAATCTGGAAATCTCTTGTGAATAAGTAGTAAACAAATCCTTTGACTGGAAAATAAAGGTTTCAGGGATTAAGCCAGAAATTCCAAACAAACAAGAGCAAATATCTTAATTGTTTGGATGGAAAAACGACTAAAATGTGTAGGTTGCAGTGATGAGACCTTTGCCAAACAACGTAATATTAAGCTTAATCGCTCTCAACCCTGGCTGAGAAAGTTGAATCGGTTGTGAACTGTTTTGGTAGCCTACAGGAACTACAGGATCTTACAACTTTTTTTACTCGACTTTAAGGGATGTTTTAATAGCCCGACGCGGAGAAGGAACGGATAATCCTAAACAAGCAGTTACTCTTTATATGGTTTATGGGATTTGAATTTGACATCAATATTGTATGCAATCTTCACAGCTTGAACACAAAACTCAAGAGCCGAGCGGAATTACTCTCAATTACGTTGCCCGTACTCTCACTTCAAACAAACATAATTTTGCTTCAATGAATAAAGATAGTTGAAAACGAATAAATCCATATAGGAACTGTGGACATAACTGTAATGTCAAAAATCCTGGATTCTAATCATGTGAAGCATTGACCCGGATTTGCTCAATTTTGATTTTATCAGGAACATTTTTGCTGGCATTTGCACATTTTCCAATTTTGCCGTGATAGCAACTTAACGTGCTGAGAATTTTTTTTAGGAAATGGGCGAATTAAAAAAACTCGTCCGTCATCTGATGAACATTTTGCAGTTTCTCTGAAATGCTTTCTGTTTTTTATATGAACTTAAGCCACAATTTTCTGGAAGAACTTCAACATTTTGGTATTATTTCTTCAATTGTCCGTATGTGCTGATTTTTGTTGCGCAATTGGGCAAATATTCAACAACATTTGGAACTTTCGTGTGAAGCAGAACTTTAGTTGCTGGATGTCGAAATTCGAATTGTTATCGATTATTTTGTTTAATTAGGAAGCTGCCACATCAAGTAGTTTTCTAGTAAAATATATTGGTTCAATCTGATTTTCATCACATTTTTTTCATCAGAGAATTGTTTCTGTGTTAGCTATTACAATTTGTTTTTAAAAATGGTATCTCAGGCTGATTTTAAATAGCTTGCTTTTGAATAGCGTGCAACTAGAGAAAACCACGAAAAAAGTTTTAAAAAATAAAACTTCTGAAAGCGTAACCTCAGTTAAGGACAAATAGATGGTTAGAGCTCAGCAGAGTTTCATCTGAAAACATTTAGTAGAAGTTCATTTGAACATCCACAGTTTATTCAGACACCCACTGTTCGTTTTCGCGTATCATTTTATCATATCAAACCGGGTCCCAGTATCAGTTATATCTTTTCCCTTTGTACCCCTCTCAACTTAGAAGGAGCATATTTTTTGCACCCGCCCGACAGCACGTGCCACTTTTTACATAATGATTTACTAACTAATGGAACCATCTCTGTAAAACGGGGTGCATTACCTTTGGGGGATGCCAACAAGATGCCAGTTGTCGCTCACAATCTTAAATCATTCATGGTCTAACGCAATGACAATAGTAAAGTCCGATGCAGCACTATACGGAAAAAATGAGGAAACTCCTCATTTGAAAAATTTGTAGATTTTTCTAAATTATTTTTTGTTTTTTAAGGCACTTTAGCCACATTTTTGTAGGTACTTTGAGAATTTGAGAATAATCTTTATTTCATTGTATGTACCTGCTTTTTTGCAGAATTAAGCAAAAAGTCTGCAAAAGTTGCAACTTTGCTGTGAAGTCGAATTTAATTTGGCATATGTCGAAATGCAATAAGATACGCTTGTATAATCACCAAGCTCCCACATAGAGTTAAGAAATCACAAGGTGATAACAAATATTGCAGAAAAATAAAACTCAACAATCTCAACCCGCGAAGCGAAAGACCTCACGAAAGACCCCGCATACAAACGATTCACGCAAAAATTAAAAACATTGTATCAAAACTTGGCCCCGATTCCGCTGAGATTAAAACGTCAACTAATACATCAACAGTCAAGGAACCTGGCAAGCGTTATATATAGGTTAATTATTCTTTAGACATTCATTCTTTGTTTTGGGGAAACGTTGTACGGGATCAAACTATTTTTTCTTAGAGTCAGTACTCCCCACGCGTAATCATAATTTGATCATTTGTTCAGGGATTGCAATCTACAGGTATTAGTCCTGTTATTTTTACGTCTACTCGATAAAACGTGCAAATTTATTTTCTGAGCTCTAAATCAAAGTCAAGTTTTGCTAAGCGAGTGTTGCTAAATATTTTGTGTATGTGCAAAGAATTCCCTAACCAAATAAGTGAGCTTGGCCAGCAGGAGCCAGCTCCCAAGCTTCGTGACTCCAGCTTTTTGTAGTGCTACATCAACAGCAATGAATAAAAAGAAAACCGGCATTAGACCTATTACTGTGGTGCAGTTATTCGGCGCCTTGTTGCCAAGTGCATTGCAAAAGAAGAAGCCATCGAGGCAGTTGAGTTGTTTGGTGCAAAGCAGTTGGAAGTGGCTGTCAAGGGAGGTGCTGAGATCATAGTGCACGCCAAAAAAATAACGTTCGAAAGAATGAAGAGACAAAAGTGGGGGCATACTCCGAATTGATTTCAGAAACGCATTTAATTCGGTGAAGCGCAGTAATTTCCTCGGCTCAACAAAAGTATTGATGCCTAGTATAAAGTCAATTGCATCCTTTTGCTACGCGAAGCATAGTGATTTCTTCTTCAATAGCTCAACTGTTGACAGTCAGTCAGGAGTGCAACAAGGTGATTCACTGGGTCCACTTTTGTTTTCACTGGCCATCTGGCCTCTTATTGACAAAATTGAATGCGAATTACCAAATTTCTTGCAACATTGCTGGCATGTCAATGACGGAATTGTTGCAGGAACCGAGATCGAACTTTGTAAAGCGTTAAAATTTCTCTCGGAATCAGGAGAAAGTTTTGGTTTAGAACTCAGGAAGGATAAGTGCGAGCTATGGTCAAAAGAAAGCATGAGGAAAGTTGACAGTTTGATCAAGAGGAACTGTGTAGATGGAATTGATATATTAGGAGCTGCTATAGGATCTGATGCTTTTTCCCTCTGGTTTACTCAAACGCGTTAAAAAATTAGAGGAACTTCTAAACCATTTAGCATATGTAGACGATCTTCAATGTGTTCTTGTTGTTTTGAGTTTTTTCGTTGGTGCTCCCAAAATGGTCTACACTTTGCGATGCAATAATCCTTCGGAAGAATCAAATAGAATCCTTCGAAAGTTTGATGCGGTTCAGCCTACATTCTTTGAAGCTATTCGTGGTGTTTTGATGTCAGACACCTCTTGGGACCAAGCATGCCTTCCAAAAAATAAAACCGGTGGAAGAAAAAGGCGATCAGCAAATCAAGTTCAGGCTGCATGCGTCGGTTCTGTTTTTTCAATCCTTTGTTCTTGTAGAAAAATTAACAGGCCATAATGCAACTGAAGACATCTCGTTTGCCAAGGCAATTGACGAATTGAGCGAAATTGCGACGACATATCCCTCTCAAAGAAAAATTCAGGATGAACTTGATCACTCAGCCTTCGAAAACTTGTTAAGAAAACAAAGTACTATAAGAGAAAAAGCTCTTTTGCAATCTCTCTCTCTCTCTCTCTCTCTCTCTACCACAGGCTGGTGCCTGGTTATCCGCAGGCCCATTCCAACTCTGGGACTACACCTCTCTTTCAATGAGTTCCGTGTTGCTCTCAAATATCGACTGGGTGTAAAATTGTACGAGAACGAGAGAAAAAGTCCTTTTCGTAAATCTGGAGCTCTAGATGTAACAGGCGACCATGCGGTGTCATGTCATTGTAGGGGTGATATGATCTCTCGTCATGATCGTGTACAAGACAAAACTATATCAGCTTGCTAAGGGGCTCTTTTGTCTCCTATCTGTGAACAGATAAGTTTATTATCCGAAAATAACTCCAGACCGAGCGATATTTTCTTACCTGTTTGGAATGCCCGTCAGCCAGCAGCTTTAGACGTTACTGTCACATCTCCCTTGCAGTTAAGCCTCATTATGAATGCGTCGGCGAAGAGTGGTTTTGCAATGTCAGCTACTGAGGACAGGAAGTAGGAACAGTACGCCCAGGTGTAGTGAAGTCGGAATTTATTTCATACCTCTGGCTTTCGAAACGTTTGGAGGATGTGGCACGGTTGTACCTTAGTAAGTTCAAATTATTTCGTTTAAGGACCAATTCTGTTTAAGTTTGTCTTTGCCTAATCAAAAGTCAGTGTTCACCTATTATAAGTTTACCTCCGACTAAGAAGTCAAGTTTTCAGTTGTTCACAAAACCCACTTTCATCATCCTGTCATTCGCTTAACTTTCATCAATGAATTCAGTTGCTTTTTTTTACTCTGTTTTCCAATAAGGAGAATACTATTGTATTCGAGGAGGATTTCCAAGACAGATAAAACACGGTTGTATTTATTTGTAGCTCAATTGCTAAAACAAACTAAAAGTGGTAATCCCACAAATTAGTAAAAGCTTGGATTCGCACCTCGAATCCCCCTCTACAAACTTTAAGGGGATTTGTGGTCCAGATACGTATCTCCACAGTTAAGAATATCACATGGCGCAGTCAGCAACCAAAGACCGTGCACTTCTTGGAATCGAACCCTTTTGGGAGAAACCGACACTAGAACCACCTTTGCGATGGGACCGCTGGCAGATCATGTTGAAGTTGGCTATCATGGTAAAAGAGGGTATTTCGATTGACATTCTACTCGCAGATCCCCCAGACATGGTCATCCTACCCCCTGAACCTATATACGAGGATAATGTTGAAAACAGCACAACGAGCAAACGCGATCGAAAAATTAGAAACGAGCAACTGAAGAACTCGTGGCTAAATCGTTGTCAGAAAATAGAACTCGTAGGTATATTGTGTTGGGAAAAACCCTAGAAATTTTGTGATAACAAACCGGTCTCGCTAACGTATCTCAGTCTGGGAATGGAGGGTAGACGAAAATTTGGTTCCCAGGAACCGAATATCCAGATTGATCGGGTTACAACAAAGGACCTTTGGGAAAGTCTTGATAGAGTGTTTACGAAACAACGAAACATCACCTTTGATTGGTATACTTTTCTCACCAGGAAGCAACTGAAGGGAGAACCTGTGGAAAAATTCTACGGTTGCCTTCGGGAACTGTCATTGAATTGCGATTTAGGAAGCCATGAGGAGTCAATCATTCGTGACGTCTTCATAGCAAACATGCAAGAGGGTGAAATCCAAAAAGAATTGCTAAAAGAATTAAGAACAGCGAAAAAAGCGCTTGAAATTGCCATGAACATTGATATGGGAATACAAAATCAACTAAAAATATCTGGGACCTCAGCTCAGACAACTACGAACGAGATCACAAGTGCATCAGTGAACAATGTACAAGGATCTTGGAATAGGTCACGTCCATCAACTAACCAATTTTTTAGGCGAACAACTTGTCTAAGCTGTGGCTATTGATAGTCAGCCTCACAAAGACAAAATTGCCCTGCCCGTGGAAAGACTTGTAAAAATTGTGGAATTGGTAACCATTTCGCCAAAGTCTGCCGAAAACCTAAACACCCATATAAACCGAAACCCCGAGTGAATAATGTAGATGATTCTGTTTCTGAGGCGGCCACAGTGGGTACTTCAGCAACAGCAGCCGAGCAAGTCAACAATATAGATAGACTACTTCAAAAGCAAGGTATTTACGACGCAAACTATGACTCAGATTATGACGACTATGATGACAATTGTGTTGCGACGATTTCAATTAAAAGCGACACTCGAGAAGTGGAACCCATGAACTTAGACATTTGTGTCGGGAATACGAAGACAAAAGCACTGGTGGATTCGGGGAGCATGTGCACGATTATCAATAAAGTCTCGCAAAGACTGTCGTGTCAGAATGCAAAGACAGCCATTGGGTACAGTCACCAGAGATGAATGATCTAAAAACTTTCTCTAATGATATAATCAAGGTCGTTGGAGGGATTAATACATCAATCCAAGGTAATGATTGGATAGCTATGGGTGTTGATGTAACAGTGGTGGAAGATGGTCATAGACCCATCATTGGACCAGATCTCTTCTCAAAGCTAGGCTTTTCTCTTACACAGTTGAAACAAGTTGCAAATATTAATCAAAACCAATGTTTAATCAAGCAGCAGATTGCATTTGATTTTCCAGGTCTCATCACAAGAATCGTTAATACTTTAAAACACTCAGTCAAATCCACATTCCACAAAAAATTCACACATACATATCAAAAAGTTCGTCGAGTCCCAATTAACTTACAACCACTAGTTAATGCAGAATTTAAAAAAATTACTTGTCGATAAACACATTATAAAATTAAACAGTTGCTTCGATAAAAGCTCTATTTCTCCTATAGTAACCACAGTAAAAAAAATAAAACAGTTAAACTGGCTTTAGACTCAAAAATTTTAAATAAATCTATCCATCAAAATGAATATCAAATGCCGAATATGGATAATTGAAATGACACGATTCAACAAAATTTAAACACAAACGCATCACAGGAGACAGCATATTTCTCTACCTTGGATTTGAAGTACGCATACAGTCAATTTAATTTAGACCCGGAGATGGCCCGGCATTGCAACTTAAAAATTATCAGCAGTGAGGGAAATGGTACATATCGTTTTATTACCGGTTTCTACGGTTTAACTGATATGCCAGCGGCATTCCAAATGTAATGGACTATACTTTAGTTGGATTTCAAAATACTCATTGTTACTTGGATGATATTATAATAGTTAGTCGCGGTTCTAAAGAAGAACATTTAAAGTTATTCTACAAATGTTTAAAAAAATTGGATGAGGATAATTTAAGAATAAATTTATCTAAATGTCATTTTGCAAAAACTGAAATTGAATGGTTAGGACACAAATTTACTCATTCAGGAATTGCACCGCTTGAATCAAAAACAGCAGCAATTTTATCTCTATCAGCACCTAAAACTCTAAAACAATTACGATCATTCCTAGGCTCTGTCCACTAATTAGGAAATTTCATTCCTAATTTATCACAATTATGTCATCCATTTCAGCCATTACCTAAAATGAATACAAAATTTGTCTGGAATGACGAACTTGAAACTCACTCCCATGCAATTAAGAATAAAGTAGCAAATGAGACAGAAATAAACATTATAATCCGCACTTGGAAACGCGGATCAAATGCGACGCATCCAGAGCGGGTTTAGGAGCAGCATTAGAACAACACTCGCCGATAGGTTGTAATACAGTTGCATTCACGTCTCGTTTCCTCAATCCAAACGAGGAACGCTACAATGTCAATAAACTAGAATTATTAGGGGTTGTACGGTCCGTAGAATACTTTAAATATTATTTATTTGGCAAATCATTCACAATCATCACGTATCATTGAGCACTACTTTCAATTATGAAGAAACACTGGTCCAACAAATCTTACAATAGTCGCTTAACTCGCTGGGTAGATTGCCTTTTACTTTTTGATTTTAACATTGAACAGATACCGGGTGCAAAAATTGGGATGGTTGACTATATTTTCGGCGGTAAACTCAACAAGATCGTCAATTGAGGCTCATAACTCAACCAACTTAGAGTTATCATGGAGGAGGTATTCGAGAATGACTTAACCCAATTATTCACAAAAGGATTCTTGGCTGTATTGACTAGCAAAGATGCGGTTCTTAAAGAGGTGCGTGATTGCGTTCTGCAAAAAGACCCCCAACGATGTAGAGAAGTGAATCCCTACATGTTTTCATACTGGAGGGACCTCCACGTGCGATCGGGTTGCGTTTGCATTGATGAACGTGTGGCAATCCCACACTCGATACAAGATGCATTTCTGGAAAGCCTTCACCTCACACACCCCAGCCGTTGTGGTATGATAAACCTCGGACAGTACGCGTTCGGACCGTACATGCATCGCGAAATCCTGGACAAGGCTGCTCAGTGCAAGCCTTGTACTGATATTGGTAAGAATCTTGAAACAGTTGTTCCGGCGTCAAAACGGAAGCCATTGTTAAATTGTTCAGAACCTAATGAAGAAATACAAATTGATCTCGGAGGGCCCATCACGAATGAAAAAGATCAAGATACTCATTTTCTTGGATGTATTGACCGTTTTTCCAAATATCCGACCGTAGAAGTATTTGAAAAAGCAAACGGACCAAATGTAATTAATTTTTTCGGTGAATACATTTACATACACGGTGTTCAACGAAATATTAGATTAGATCAAGCACGTTGTTTAATATGTTATAAAGTAAAGAATTTCTGCAAACAGCACAATATTAACATAATCACTGCCCCCGCTAATGACCATAGAGCTATTTGATTAGTGGAGTGTTTGATACAAATAATTAAAAGACGTTTAAGCTGCATGAAATTAGATAGTAGAAATAAAACGTTCACAATCAAAGAAGCAATAAAGTCAATAGTATATCAATTGCGTATATGCAAACAAAAGACCGCAAATGTAACACCTTTCCAAGCACATTTTGGAAGAAAGCCAAACACACCGTTAAGCAAAATTAGTACAATACCAAAGTCATCTAATTTATCATATGAAAGCATTCTTCACCACTAATCAGATGCCGATACCGTCCCTGTGGAAGATTATCTTGACGACAACGGATGGGTGAGTGGTGATCGTAGCAATATCCTCATAGAAGAGGCTATGCAAAAGGCGCAGGTGGATTCAGGACGTCGGTACAATGGAGAGCATAATAAATCAGTTTCTCGGTTTATTATACATGGAAAACTTAATAACCCGATACCGCGGTCCAAAAAATCGTTAGACCTGAAATTGGCGCGCAAAGTGACAAAAAGATCGAAGAGGGACCTCCGTGGCTTGTGGGAAATATTGGCTCCGGGTAGTACTGTAGAGCGTACATCGGATACCACAACCGTAATTAAAGAACCTGGTGTCCCCGAAGTACGAGTGCGCACTAGCGACATAGCGAAGTTTGGCAATCGCGTTGAACATAACACGGATATTTGGCAATATGCCCAACGACGCCCCCTTCCTTATGAGAAAACGACAGAGGAAAAATTTTATCCGCATATGAAGGACCTCAAAAAGAACTACCGCGGGGAAATAAAGGTTGGCCACAGACTGACACAATCTGATGCCGCCTCCGGAGTTTCATCGGCTAATAATAACATCTCCAAGGCGATTTCATCACGAAAACCCAAAAAGCCTCAAGCAGGAGGATACCGTTCGCGACAATTTTCTACCGCACTCAATGCGTCCAATGCCTCTTCAGTTGCTGCGCCGTCGGCCGCATCATCAACTGCTTCTCCCACTACATCCAAGTCCAAGAGAAATCGCAGAGCACCAGATTATTTTGGATTTGAAAGTTCTGTTTGCTTTGTTCTTGACGACTCTGCTGCCCCTGCACCCAAACGATCAAAGACAGCAAACCCGGTCATTGAGACCATTATTCAAGAAGAGGCGTCACAATCTCCAGTAGTGGAGACCTCCTTTGATCTCCCGATAGTGAGTCCGCCTGCACCCCCTCCTCTCCTGTTGCGACATGGTCACCTGAAGATTACGAGTATGAAGATTATGCTAGAGAGGTTAGCATGAGCGTCTTCGACGCCGAAAATCAAATTTAAACTCAATTCCAAAACTTTCAACTGTTGCATTCATTTAATTTAAATTGTGAGTTATTAAATCTAATCTGGATTCGTGCTACAATTGCAAACATTTTCTGTTGACATTGAATATTTATTTGTAGCTGTCCCTCCTTTACTGCCATTCAAATAAACTTTGGTTCTGTAGCTGTTCAACATAGTTATTTAATTTATCGGATTCGCACCACAATTGTGCTTTAATTTATGTTGTATGTTTCCAAGTGAATGTAAATGTGAAGGAATTACAATATGTTTAATTCATTAGCATATGTCTCTCAATTCCACTGCAATTATCTGTTAGTTGCTCTTATTATCTACTATTTATAGTAACCAGTACATATGTTAATATTATTCTAATTTTTATACTGTTGCAGTCTAAAATTTCTTTGGAGCCGAGGATATGTGGTACGATTGTACCTTATTAAGTTCAAATTATTTCATGTAAGTACCAATTCTGTTTAAGTTTGTCCTTGCCTAATCAAAAGTCAGTGGTCACCTATTTTAAGTTTACCTCCGACTAAGAAGTCAGGTTTTCAGTTGTTCACATAAACCACTTTCATCATCCTGTCATTCCCTTAACTTTCATCATTGAATTCAGTTGCTTTTATTCTACTCTGTTTTCCATTAAGAAGAATACTATTGTTTGCGAGGAGGATTTCCACGACAGATAAAACACGGTTGTATTTGTAGCTCAATTGCTAAAACAAACTAAAAGTGGTAATCCCACAAATTAGTGAAAGCTTGGATTCGCACCTCAAATCCCAATCTACAAAATTTAAGGGGTTTTGTGGCTCAGATGCGTATCTCCACAGTTAATAATATCACAGAGGATATTCAGAGACAGTTCGTAAGACCATCAAACAAATCGCTACTCTGGTTGATAACAGAAGTTTGGAGCCGGCGGGGTTGTCGGTAGCCTTCAGTAGGTTATCTCAATCAGTCTCTGTTCCAGCTATTCGGGGGTCTGCAATCATGCTCCTTGCAAAGGATGCGAGATAATAGACAAATATGAAACGGGAGCAAATCTTTGAATCCTTGTTCTAGAAGTTAGGAGGCGAGTCTGCCTTGAGAAGTGTGTCATCCATGAGCGGGGACAACCCATACCGATAAGTATTTTACTCACCCAATTAGTAGGGAGCTCAAAATTTAATGGTTTATCATACGAGATGTAACTCAATGGAGGGTTAAATGTGATTGCCCAGAAAAAGAAGTTTTACGTCTAAGATTTTTTTAAAGAAAGAAGCGAGTGTGATTGCGTCGGTACTTCGTGTTGAGCTCGTGATAATAACAATGATCGTTTAGGAACCAAGATTTTCTAATTTAAGTTTTTGATCTTCAAAAAAAATTTAAAAAAGTTTGTGAACGGATACGCATTGAAAATGGACCAGTAAAATTTGATTCTGTATCCGCCACCTAAGTAGTTATTGGCATATTTAGAGAGGCCAATAAATTTACTCAAATTTGTGACCGAGTTCTTTTTTTAAATCCCTATAAATGGGCGAAAGCGTAAAAACCGGTTTGCGCTTTTTAACACCTTTGACCCTCTATTACCATACAGGGCGGCTCGGTAATATGCGATCGCACATAAGGTTCCGACCCCGCTCATCCACAATTTTGGCTTAATTATCTACCAAATGAGGAACAGGTAGAAAAACCCAAAAATTCAAGTACTTTTCAAAAAAATTCGTGTATGAACGAAAACATAGCCTCCAAAGCAAATAACTCAGTGGACTAAAAACTGATGCAATAGATTGATGAGATATACCAATATTAAGAAGGCGAGTCAAGACGAACAGCAAAATCAAACATCAACAACAAACATTACTTACATCAAAAACTTTGGGTCCGTTTTAAAAAACAAAACTCATTAACAAAGTCAAAATAGCGTCAGATAAAACAGAAACAAAACAAAATACTTGAAATTTGCCAAAAAAATATGGGACGAGTCAATAACAAGGCTTGGTAACAATTAGACAATAAGGAACAAAAACTGTAAAGTTTAAAAACCCGCTTGTTTTAAAAAACAATTAATTTCAAAGTAATGAAAACCATTAGAAACCAACTAAAATATGCTTTTGGTTTAAAATTACCAATTTTTCTATAGCAGCAAATAAAGAATAGTTGCTATTCAATTCTTTATGCGGTTAAAAAAGAACAACAAATAGACAACAAACAAATATTCAACTAAAATTTGCCAGAAAACACTTTCGAAGCCGTAAAGCCATACTTTGGCCCTCATAAAATGTTTGATTGCACATTCTTCAAACACCGATAATAAAATATGCGACCTCTCATTAATGAAACTAGGTCAAAAATAGACATAAAAAGGTAAAAAAAAAGGCTAAATTAAATAATAATTTTTTTTCAAATTTTTTTTTCCAAAAACATGAAAGCAATTAATTACAAAATGAGTTAATTAAATAGGATTGTTTATTCTTTAAAGGAATCCTTTGAGACCTTCAATTATCCAGAACGTCTTAAGTATACAAAAACCGTCAAATCTGACAAAATCAAAAAATTAGTTTACTTTTTTTTGTGAAAAACCCGTTTCCAAGCCAGTAATTTCATAACAATTTCTTTTATTACATTAAATTCTCTGACTCCAATCTTTTTTGAAACCTTTTCTCGAAAACAATAATATCATAATTGTCATTCTTGACAATAAATGAACAAAATTGCGAAGTTGAAGTGTTTTCTTTTTATTTTGGAAAACAACTGTTTTCAAGCTCATGAGAGCCATCAACTATCTTCTAATATCAGAATTTTGGTTCATCTATTCATTCAAAGTCAAAAGAAACCGGATCATTGTTCAGTAAATTAGGTCCGACTAAAAAGACAAAGTAAAAACGACAGTTTAAAAACAAAATTTAAAAATTTCAATTAAAATTTTCGAGAAAGTATTGTCGAAGCTGCAAAAAACCATAACCTTTATCTTTAAAAATTTTAATGCTATCAAATTTGCCTTATGTTGAACGCCAATAATGTGATATTTGAATGGTCAATTAGGTGATAAGGTGAAAAATCTAGAAAACATGAAAATGGAATAATACCAAAAAATAAAAGAATTGTGAAATCTAGTAGTATCATAGCCATAAAACCTTAACTAAAAACGTAAAACCGCGATAGAGATTGAGTTCAAATTTGGCAGCAAGATGAAGCAATCTTTCATTGCTGAGACTAAGCTACAAGTTGACCAAATTAAAAGAAAAATGGAGGCAAAGTTCAATCAGCAATTTTTTATTTAAAAATCAAATTTTTTAAAAGTCAAAACGACCATAAGTTTTCAAGCAATATAACAGATAAATTAATTTGGAGTTAACTAGGAAGCCAAATGTACCTACCACTACTGAGCTTTGAATTGAAATGTTCTGTTATCTAATTAATATAAAATTTTCAAATTAGATCAATGTTTTAATAAAAAAAGACCGACTGATTACAATCCTAATTATTTTTGGATTGTAACAGTCCAAGAATGCACCAAAACTAGCCCTGCTAATAATGCTTGTCCTTCAAGACTATTTAATTTTTCGAATGTCATGCATATAGATATTTTGTTAGTTAAAAAGTCAAAAATAAATGCTGCGTTTTTGATAATCAGCGAATAAATTAGCAAAAACGTCAAAGCTTTAATTACAGAGCACTCGCAACGGAAGTTGGAGTAGAAATATCCTCCTGTTGAGTCTACAAAGATTGTGTTAGTGGTGTTAGTGTGTTAGTGGGTGCCCACTTCTTGCAAATTTAATCTGTATTTTGTCTTTTTATTTAAAATATATTTTGTCTTTTAAAATAAAATCAACAACATTTTCTTGAAAAATTCAAACAAATTTTAGCAAAACTTTAATCAAAATTGCGAAAAAGGTGAACAAAATCAACGGAATTCACACTATTTCCTCAAAAGTTTAAACCTCGATAACTCTCTGTAAAAATAAGAAAATCAAAAAAAATTTTGAATGCCATATTCTACGCTGGACAAGCTTTCTAATGATACCAGTCACAATTCTGTACGATGAATATATCGATCGGCCAAAACTGTCTGAACAAAAAAAACAGTTTTGAGTATATAGTTCCTCCCCCCTCAAGGAGGTTCGAAACAATATCGCACACGAAAAAACCCATGTCGCAGCTGTAGACAGCCTTGGAAGTTGGACTGGAGAAGTCAGGCCCAGCATTAGGAAAACCTTGCCTCATTTATGGCCCAAAAATTAACATAGTCAGGCTCCAACTCTCAATGTCCGTTAAAAGCTTGAATGCACCAAGACTTCTCTGAACTGGTAAGTCAAGAACACGTACCGTTTGATTTCGATTTCCGAAGAATTATAACACAACACATGAAAAATGAAGGCGAAATCCAATAAATTTCTAATTAAAGGTCAACTCAGGAATTAAAAGGTTTCTAATGATGGTCACAAAATAGTTTTATATCACCTATGGTCATCACAGTAAAATGACAGCAATGGGTAAAGAAGGATTTGGCTCAAAGTTTTTAAAAATTCGATCCAGAAAAACAATAACTAAATACAATGACAATTTAGTAGATTACACCGCAGAAGACTTAATTGAAATTAATACAAGAAAAACAGCAGTTTGTCTACTTTTTCAACGCTTAAAGTAAGTTTAAAATGCACCCGTAGGCACCATTGTACATGCAATTAGCAATTTGACAAGCACCTTCAGGTTCAAAACCAGGTTCAATGGAATAAGAGAAATATCTTCGGATTTTCAAAAAGTAATGGACCACACACCTGTGGGACTCAAGAATACTCAATTTTTTTCATTATAAAGTTGTCGTAGTAAATCACGGTGCTGTTGAAGAAGATTTCAAAATAGTCTATCTAATTCTAAAAAAATGAGATGGCGTTAAATTTTCTGTAAAATTTGTTTGGCAAAGTGTACTTTCTTTCATTAAAAAATCGATGATATTTTAATCATTGAGGTCACTCTTAGGATCTGGTCATCACCTAAGTAATTTTATCCCTAATTGTTTTGGCTATCTCTTGTCACCAATTTTGTCATAAGTTAAAGCAAGGTTCATTGGGACCGTTGAGTATGATCAACATTTTGCATAAATTGTGCATGATACTGTAAAGGCACTGTAATTGCACCTTGGAAACGAGATTCCTTTGCTATGCTTCCCGAGCAGAATAATTTGCTGCAATAGAACAACAAACAGACAAAGTACGAAAAATAGTTGCCTTCGCATCGCGTTTCCTCAATACAAATGCAGAGAGGTATCAACGAGCTTGAGCTGTAAGGCTTGGTTTTGGAGTTTGAATATTTTAAGTACTACTTATTTGTAAAACTTTTCGTATTTTTGACAGATCGTAGAGCACTAACATCAATAATGTGACAACATCGTTCAAATGAATCATATAAGAGAAAGTTTTCACGCTGCATTGTTGGACTATAACCTCAAGACTTCGATATGAATCCCACTCGGGGTGCAAAAACGGGACGTGTAGATTTTATTTTACCCCTAACTAATTGAAAAGCAAAATTAACAAACAAATGCGACTAGGAATTAGTAGTTGAAACTATTTCACTCATTCGCGACCTATTTGCAGACTTACTTCCAAGTCCAAATCATTCTACACTAAACACCGCGACTCCTAAATACTTTATTGAATTGAATTAAGTTCCTTGAAAACAGTTTACAATTAATAACTATAAACGTTTTCAGGAGGTACGTCAGATAAGCTTTACAGCTCGTTTAGGTGACGTCCCTTTTGAAAAACTCATCAATTAAATTAAATTAAATTAATTCAATTAAATTAACACCCACTCTCTATTCACAATAGAGATGCAAAAAATAAACATTCCAAACATCCTTCTGAATTTATTAGTAGCTACAATAGTAACTCGCATTTTGCCTTCATTCACTCCGCAAATCAATTGCTTCTTAATAATTCAGTTTTCGCCCCACAAATCTTATCATCCAAACAAACACACAGAATGACAGATATCAAACTGATTATCACGTCAGCATCAGAAGCAGTTTTCAGTTAGCACCAATCACAACAAAAAATGCAACTTGCAAAACAGAACCATCAGAGGGATAAGGAAGATGCGATCTAGAAAGACCTAGAAAGTTCTAGAAAGAAAGGCCATCAACGACCATGAAGATCAAATTAAAAATCCATTAGTTAATGCACTCGATCATTCCTTTTAGTGGGACTTACGCATAAAGTTTGGGTATTTGTAATTCAATTAAAAAATCGGTTCTTGACTATCTCTACTGATCATGGAAGCTAGAAATTGGACTAATATAACTATCAAAATATGCATGGTGGGTTTAAATTTGTGGCGATATCATAAACGAGCCATTGAAAACCCTCATGTGCAACAATTGCCGCGAATCTAAAACCAATAATTTCCACCTTGCAATGGCAACCACATATACAGCCGAACGAAGAAATACCAAAACAAATTTGGGTCCGCTTTGACGAAAATGGACATAAAATTTGTTTTCTCGCATAGAAATGTCAATTTTTATTACTAATTTGCCAAAAAGACTATCGCAACCCATTCATGGAAAAAACTGAAATGCTGAAAAAGAAAATATGCAAAAAAGCCATTGACCGTTGACGGTGACTTTCAGTTGTAACCTTCAGCGGAACAATATCACTATTTTCTTTTATATTTATAAAAGCAGTTTTCATATAACAACTTCAAACTCATTTCACTGATAAAACCCTAATTATTTTCAGCCCTATTTATTTTACCCTCTATTAATTCGCCCGACTTATGCTCCTCTCTGTCTGTGATATCTCTGACTGTAGAGATATAATTTTGTGTCACTAATCCACTTAGATTTAGTTGAATGGATTCGAGGCGCGAATCCAACTTTTACTGAAATAGTGGATTACCACTTTTAGAATTAGTAGCAATCGTGTTGCGAATGCAGACCAAATTACTGAGAGTGGATTTCCTTCTCAAATCCAATAGGACTTCGACTAATGCAAAACAGACTAGATTGAATGCAACTTAATTCAGTAACAAGATTCAAGAGAATGAATAATAATCAAAAGTGGGCGATGTGAACAATATGAAATATTGACTTATGAAATATATATGAAATATTGACTCGGCGGTAAAATACTTGTATAATGAAATGATGACTTTTAGTCTGACAAGGACAAGAATAAATTATTTAGTACAACTTGATGAATATGAACTAAGATAAGGTACAACCGTACCACATATCCTGGGCTGAGCAAAATTTGAAACTGCACAGTGAAAAATTTATGATAATATTAACATATGTACTGGTTACTATAAATAATAAAGATTATGAGCAACAACAGACAAGTGGGTGATGAACATTGGAAAAGTGGCTCGAATGTTGAAATAAATTAGAACAATGTAAACGGTTAAACATTTCCCGTAAAATGTATGCGTGCAACTTAAATTAAAGCACATTCGCAATGCGAATCCAGCAAAAGTATAACATCGAAGACATGGCTATATTAGCAACATCAAATTTAACAAAGAATATCCAACACGAACACAAATTTAAGGTAAACACTAAACATAAAATGAGTGGAAAAGTAATACCATTCCACATTTAACTCAACGATTACAAGATTGAAATTTAGACAATTGAACAAATAATGATGAAGTTTAATTAGTTTTGATTTAAATTTGATTTTCGGCATCAAAGACGCTCATACTTATCTCCCGTGCATAATCGTCATAATCATACTCCACGGGTGACCATGTTCCCACTGGAGGGGGTGCAGGGGGGCTCACCACTTGCAATTCATAGTCCGTATCAGGAACGGGAGGTTGTGCTGCTTCTTCTTGTATAATAGTTTCTATTACAGGATTTGCGGATATTTGTTTTTTAGATACGGGAGCAGCTGAATCGTCACTCAAGGAACACACCGAACTTTCGAATCCGTAATAGTCAGGCCCGCGGCGATTACGTTTAGTATGTGAAGTTGATGGAGAGGCAACTGATGATGTTGCAGAGGAGGCAGCAACTGATGATGCATTAGAGGTGTTCAGTGTGGTAGATGTAGTTCGGGAACGTTTGCCTCCTGCTTGTGGTTTTCGGGGTTTTCTAGACGCCATCGCTTTCGAGATGTTGCTGTTTGCAGACGAGACTCCCGATGCTGCATCAGACTGATTGGGGCGATGACGGATTTTAATTTCTCCGCGAAATTTTTTCTTCAACTCTTTGGTGTGTTGCGCGATCTTTTCCTCGGTCGTTTTTTCATACGGCAAAGGTCGGCGTTTTGCATACTCCCATGAATCAGTATTGCGTTCGGCACGAGTGCCGAACTTAGCAATATCGCTATTGCGTACACTGACTTCCGGTACTCCTGGCTCTTTAATGACTGTAGTTGTGTTGGAAGTACGGACCACTGTACTGCCGGGGGCCAGAGTTTCCCAGAGTCCGCGAAGATCTCGTTTCGAGCGCTTCATTACCTTCCGGGCCAACTTTAGGTCAAGTGATTGCTCTGTCCGCGGGATTGGGTTGTTCAATTTTGGGTGCAGAATGAAGCGGGAGACAGTCTTGTTGTGATCGCCATTGTAGCGACGACCCGCGTCTACCTGAGCCCTCTGCATGGCCTCGTCAATCAAAATGTCACTGCGATCACCCGTTACCCATCCATTTTCGTCTACGTAGTCTTCAACCGGGACAGTATCAGCGTCGACACTGGTGATGAGATCTGGAAAATCAAAAGAGATCTGCTTCTTGATTGGACATTGATTTTGATCAATATTAGCAACTTGTTTCAATTGTATAACAGAAAGGCCTAGCTTTGGAAATAGATCTCGTCCAACGATGGGTCGGTGACCATCTTCCACAACAGTTACATCAATGCCCGTGGCTATCCAGTCATTACACTTTATTGATGTTTTGATTACACCTACAATCTTGATTATATCATTTGAAAAGGTTTTCAAATCATGTATTTCGGGTGACTCCACCCAATAGCTTTCGTTGCAATCTGACACCACTGTGTCTGCCAGACTTTTGTTGACAATAGTGCATACGCTGCCCGAATCCACCAATGCTTTTGTGTATGTATTTCCAACACAAATGTCTAAATTTACAGGTTCTACCTCACGTGTGTCGTTTTTGATGGAAATAGCAGCTACACAGTTATCGTTATGGTCATCGTAATCAGAATCATAATTGGCGTCGTAAATACTTTTCTGCTGTAGAAGTTTGCTGATATTGTTAACTTGTTCTGCCGCCGTTGTTGAGGTACCTACTGAAGCCGCCTCAGAAACCGAGTCATCTACATAGTTTACTCTAGGTTTCGGTTTACTAGGTTGTTTTGATTTGCGACAAACTTTTGCAAAGTGATTAGCGATTCCACAATTTTTACAAGATTTTCCACGTGCAGGGCAAATTTGTCTATGGGAGGGAGTCCAGCCATAGCCACAATTTCGGCAAATCGTAGGTTTGACAAATTGATTTTGTCGGTGCTCGGGTTCTATTCCACGATCCTTGGACACTATTTATTGATTGACTTGAAATTTCTTTTGTAGTGTTGGGAATGGAAGTTCCAGAAATTTTCAATTGCTTTTGTATTCCCATTTCAATGTTCATTGCCACCTCTAGAGTTTTTTTAGCCGTCCGTGTCTCTTTGAGTAGTTCCCGTTGAATTTCACCATCTTGCATATTAGCAAGAAAGACATCTCGGATGATCGATTCTTCGTGACATCCCAAATCGCAGTTTAGAGACAACTCTCTAAGGCACCCGTAGAACTTTTCCACAGGATCTCTTTTCATTTGTTTCCGAGTGAGGAACGTGTATCGATCAAATGTGATATTTCTTTGCTTCGTGAATACACCATCAAGGCAATCCCAAAGGATTCTTGTTGTCACTCTATCTATCTGGATATTCGGTTCTTGTGAACCGAATATTCGTCTCCCTTCTATTCCCAAGCTGAGGTATATTAGAGAGACTGCTTTACTATCGCAGTACTTCCAAGGTTTTTCTCCACATAGTATGCCAACAAGTTCTATTTTTTGACATCTATTGAGCCACGAATTTTTTAGTTGCTCGTTTCTAGTACGTCGGTCTCGTTCACTTTGAGCTGTGCTATTTTCGACATCAGCTTCGTAAATGGGTTTTGGAGGTAGAGTGAGAGACTTTGTCCGGAGGATCGTCAAGGAGAGTGTCAATTGATATTCCTTCTTTAGCCATGGTAGGCAGTTTTAACATAATCTGCCATCTCTCCCATCGCAATGGAGGTTCAAGTGTTGGTTTGTCCCAAAAGGGTTCGATTCCCAAGAGTGCACGTTCTTTAGTTGCTGACTGCGCCATGTGATATCTCTGACTGTAGAGATATAATTTTGTGTCACTAATCCACTTAGATTTAGTTGAATGGATTCGAGGCGCGAATCCAACTTTTACTGAAATAGTGGATTACCACTTTTAGAATTAGTAGCAATCGTGTTGCGAATGCAGACCAAATTACTGAGAGTGGATTTCCTTCTCAAATCCAATAGGACTTCGACTAATGCAAAACAGACTAGATTGAATGCAACTTAATTCAGTAACAAGATTCAAGAGAATGAATAATAATCAAAAGTGGGCGATGTGAACAATATGAAATATTGACTTTTTAGTCGGCGGTAAAATACTTGTATAATGAAATGATGACTTTTAGTCTGACAAGGACAAGAATAAATTATTTAGTACAACTTAATGAATATGAACTAAAATAAGGTACAACCGTACCACACTATCATTTGACTTATCCCTCTGTCAATTAACAACTTTATCATTTTACACCAATTTTTTTCTTTGAAATAGAATTACGACCATTGAATTAGTAAAATAATCACTTGGCCGAGCCTCGCAGGCCAAGGCAATGCGTCATTGGCCAGTGGGACTTGCACAACCGAACATGGGATTAAGTTATCCACTTAATTATGACAAAATATATGTCTTTAATGTCAATTGCTAATTTGTGTGATGAAAGGATAGAGGAGTTAAATGTTAGAGGGATTAAATGATATGGGATTAAGATATGTGGGGATAAATGGATTGGGATGATAAAAAGTAGAAAATTTACCAACATTGAAAAATTTAGAGTCAAAAATTCTTTCAATAATGCAAACTTAAATTTCAAAAATTCACTTTTCCTATTTGATGAAATCAAACATTCAAGATTTATGTCTGTTTCTTAGGAAAAATAGAAGTTATCTATTTTTTTTTAAAATGGCGTTTAACTATTTTCCTTATAAAAATCATCCTCCGTGTATTATAACTTTCTCTTTCATCACGGCTTTAAATTAAAGAAAACAATCAACGCTTGTTCACGAACCTCAACTGGATGTGTAAATATTGATACCTCTTTTTGCGAAAAAACACAAAAGATGAGAATTTTTGTAGTAATTTTTTTTGTAAATTATAGTAAAAATAATTGTTTTCTGGACGCAAAGGTAGAAGAAGTCGGATCGTTGTAGTTTTTAAATTGTTCAGACATTAATATAATGTTTTTAAACCAATAAAATAATATATTTTACCATTCATTCTTCATATTATAAGAAAATTTGGTGTTCTGTTTTTTAATTTATTGCGCTTAGACTGATATATTCGTGCATCTAACCTGTTGGTCAAGTACTATTGTGCTAAAGTATATCACAGAAGGGGTAAAATCCTCTGATAGATACCAAACGGGGGGCAACTCCTGAAATGATCCAAAATATAACGTAATAGGCAGCGTAGCTTACCAACTATATGTCATTTTAATGGTTTATTCAGCTTCTGTTTGAACTTACTGTTTTCGATCATTTTATTAGATTAAATATAGGCATAGAAAGAAAACTTTACGCGGAATTGTCTTCACTTCTTGAACCTGAAGATTGCAGTGATAGAAGTGCAATCAATGAGATGTAAAAGTTCAAGCGAACCAATAGACTCATTTGACAATGAACATTAAAAAAAATCGCATATAATTAAAATAATGTGGTGTATTAAATTGGTTTCCATACAACGAGCCCATAACTTAACTTATTTTGTGAAAAGGAGCCTATTAGATTATGTGAATGCTGTAAAGAATTTCTGCTAACAAATTAAATATCAAAAAAATGTTATTTAAAATCTTTTTTGGCCTCTTTCAAACAAGTAGCTAGCAACTAACAAACATGCTGAAAAAGTGGGAAAAAGCGGGCTACCAACCACTCAGCGCCATTGCGCACTCGTTGTTGTTCCACCATTTTTTCCACTAATACAGTATGGGATATATCCACTACTACAGTATTGGATACGTACACTACTACATAAACACATTACTCTAGTTCCCTTTATCTGCGAAGCAGTTCCACTGATATATTTTTCAAAAATACCATTCCTGGTTTGATTTATTGCAATCGACTGATATCGAGTTAAGCTGGTTATTATACATTATCAGAAGGATAGTTCGGGTTCTATCCTCACTGTCTTCAGTGGACGTATCCGTGATATAGTGTAACTAGTGAGAAAATGTAAAAAGCACGTTAAACCAAGTTACAGAAATAAAATGAGAAAAACCAGCGAAGCTTTAGTAAAGTAAGTAATTTGCGCTAATCTTTCATCTTTATGTCCTCCTGTAGTTAATAACTAAAATTTTTTTAATATACATAATCTCTGAACTGATTGCTATTATCACCAAATCTTTATCTATTGGGATAGATAAAGATTAAAAGTTTGAAGATCTAAACCGAAATTAAGAAGTTTGTTTCTAATTTTACACATACTACATGTTAAATACATATATATATATATATATATATATATATAATATATATATATATATATACATATATATATATATATATATATATATATATATATATATATATATATATATATTACATATATATATATATATATAATATATATATATATATATATATATATATATATATATATATATATATATATAAATATGGATTATTGTATTCTTGTGATAAATGTCCACAAAATAATCTTTTACCTTTACTATTTCGTTACATATATAGCAAGAGGATTCAATTTCTTTACAATCATCTGAACATTATTTCCATGTTTTGTTTTTTGCTGTTAATAGATTTCATTTTTTTGAAAAATTATTGTTTTTTTTTCAGTATAACGTACAGCAGTCTCATTCAACCAATTATTATCTAAAATTAGAGCTCTAATTCCTTTTATAGCTAAAATTATATATATTTTCAAAAAAACAAACATATGAACAATAAGAAATGTATAAGCATGCATAGGCACGAAAATTTGGCATTGCTAGGCCTACAGAATGCTTACTCATATGCTTATTCATGATGAGAGCTTTTTTTAAAAAAAAATACATAATTTTAAAAAAATTAATAATTTCTACTAATTTATAAATATCTATGCCATTAGAATCAAGTTTTTGAAATAAATTAAAATACTAACATGAGCAGTTAGTATTAATAGAAACTAAATTAATATCAGAACCTAATTTATTATGATCAGAAACTAAATGATCTTTATGATCAGAAACTAAAATACAATAGTAACCAGAAACCAATTTATTATCAGAGACCAAACTGTTATGATCAGGGGAACTGCTTTCCTGATGAGAATCTATTTTTTACTTTTTATCAGAAACTAAATTGTTATACAATCCTTTACGAAAACTTTGATTTGGATGTTGTTATATATATCAACTCTCAATCCATCTAAATATCACACAGAACTGCATTATTCATAGTTAGTTTAACTGCATTACTTTCGTTTCACATATACTTATTTTTGTCAAAATTTTGTTTGTGATTTATAAACCTTACAGTTTTTACACAGTCTAGTAGATAAACATTTTAGAGAGGATAAATTGGTTAAGGTCTTTTTAAATTCCTGTATTTTAATGTCAGCATCTTAATTAGTCATTGTTAAACCTCTAGTATTTGCTTCATCTCTAGTCTTTGCTAAATCTCTAGTCTTTGCTATATCTGCAGTCTTTTTGATTGTTACATTATTATTGTTATTAATATTATTTTTTTATTATTATTTTTATTTATATAATTATTATTGTCATTATTGTTATTATTGTTATTATTATTATTATTTATAATATATTATTATCAATAATAACATTATTATTATTATTAATATTATTATTATTATTATTATTATTATTATTATTATTATCATTATTATTATGGTTATTATTATTATTTTTATTGTTATTTTGTTATTATCATTATTATTTTTATTATTATTATTTTTGTCATTATTATTGAAGTTATTATTGTTATCATTAATATTATTGTTATTTTTTTTAATATTAATATTATTATTATTATTATTATTATTATTATTGTTATTATTATTATTATTGTTATTATTATATTATTATTATTATTTTTAAATAATTATCATAATTATTTTTGTGATTATTAATATTATTATTATTATAATTATTAATGTTTTTATTTTTATCATCATTATTTCTTTTTTTCTTTATTATATTTTCTAATGCTTACAGGTGACACATAATGCATTTTCTGCAAAATAACTCGAAAAGATCCAAAATCATTGTGCACTTATTACTATTAAAATCATTATTGATTTAATTATGACATTTGTTCTCAACTTAAACACCACTAAGACGTTTAAAATTACAACCATTGCAATTTGTTATTAAGTGTTTTTGGAAGCCGTCTTGATGACCTTTCAGTGCAAAAATAGTTCCTCAAACGTTTATAATATTCTACACATTCATACATTATTTTATTTAGCCAAAATGTCAACTATTTTATTTACATATTGATTTTGTCCGATTAAAACATTCTAGCCCCGTATAACCAAGATTGTAAAATTTACTTTTTCCACTATCTATTAAACCCTTGCCAAGGTTAATCTAACCTTTTCATTTTTTTCTCATCAAGGAATGTATGATTATTTCGTGATTTTATATGTTCACTGACATTATTACAAAATTCCTGATTTTCATCCATTGTTTCACATATTAAATCATCTCAATATTTGTGTAAGAATCTATTCTTTTTATCTGTATATATTGCAGAAAAAATTAATATGTTTGTATTTGGATGGCCTAGCACTAATGGCAGCCATCGTAATCAACTTTTTGTGAAAATTATTTCCAGAACACTTTATCAATTTCTGCACAATTACACTTTATTTTTAACAGACCAAAATTTCAACTATTTTAATTACATTTTGATTTTGTCTTATTAAAACTTCTAGCCCCATATAACCAAGAGTGTATATTTTTTATTTCTTCCATATATTAAATCCTTGCCAGTGTTTATTCTAAATTTTGTATTTATTTTTTGTATTTATCATCAATGAAGGTTTGAAAGTATTGTGATTTGATATTTTTACTGGCATCATTACAAAATTTCTTGTTTTCATCCACTGTTTCATTTAATTAATCTTCTGCATGTTTCTTTAATAATCCATTCCTTTAATCTATACTTTTTTCTGACAAATTTATTTGTTTGTAACTGGGTGGCCTAGCTTTAGTGGCAGCCGTTGTAATGAAATTTTATCGAAAAATAATTCCTTAACTCTTTATAAAACTCTACTCATTTATAGATTATTTTTAACCGGCCCAATTTTCCACTATTTTAATTACATGTTGATTTTGTCCTATTAAAACATCTAGTCCCGTATATCCAAGAGGTTATATTTTATCGTTTACTCTATATCTTAAGTCCTTGCCAGTAGTTATATTAATCTTTTTATTTTTATTTAACCTCAATGAATGTATGATTATTTTGTGATTTTATATATTCACTGACGTCATTACAAAAATTCCTTATTTTCAACCGAAGTTTCACATAACAAATCTTCTCGATATTTCTATAAGAATCAAATCTTTTATATGTACAATTTTCAGAAAAATTAATTTGTTTGTAATTAGGTGACTTACCATTAGTGGCAGCTATTTTAATGACCTTCTTGTGAAAATAAATTACTTAACACTTTATCAATTTCTGCACAATTACTTTTTTCAGAGGCCAAATTTTCAACTATTTTAATTACATGTTGATTTTGTACCATTAAAAGTTCTAGCCCCATATAACCAAGAGTGTGTAATTTTCTTCTTCTATCTATTAAATCCTTTATTCCAACTTTTTTTTTATTTATCATCAATGAATGTATAAATATATTGTGATTTGATATATTTACTGACATCATTACAAAACTCTTATATCCATCCAATGTTTGATATATTATAAATCGTCTCCATATTTCTTTTATAAACCATACCTGTTATCTATACATTTTTCAGACTGATTACTTTGTTTGTAATTGGGAGGCCTAGACTAATGGACAGAACCTCGGTATCAAAATTACTAACTTATCGAAAGATTTTTTTGTCTCATGTTTATTTAGATCTCTTATTAACTTTACATATTTTAGCTCGAGTGTTGTCAGCCCTTGAGCTAGCCCGCTAGTCTGCCCTTGAAATAAAATGTTTGTCAGAGCTTCCTTTTTGTCTTCACCTAATCCTAAATTTATTCATTTAATTAATCTTCTGCATGTTTCTTTAATAATCCATTCCCTTAATCTATACTTTTTTCTGACAAATTTATTTGTTTGTAACTGGATGGCCTAGCTTTAGTGGCAGCCGTTGTAATGAAATTTATTGAAAAATAATTCCTTAACTCTTTACAAAACTCTCCGCATTTATAGATTATTTTTAAACCGGCCCAATTTTCCACTATTTTAATTACATGTTGATTTTGTCCTATTAAAACATCTAGTCCCGTATATCCAAGAGTGTATATTTTATCGTTTCCTCTATCTCTTAAGTCCTTGCCAGCAGTTATTCTAATCTTTTTATTTTTATTTAACCTCAATGAATGTATGATTATTTTGTGATTTTATATATTCACTGACGTCATTACAAAAATTCCTTATTTTCAACCAAAGTTTCACATAACAAATCTTCTCGATATTTCTATAAGAATCAAATCTTTTATATGTACAATTTTCAGAAAAAATAATTTGTTTGTAATTAGGTGACTTACCATTAGTGGCAGCTATCTTAATGACCTTCTTGTGAAAATAAATTACTTAACATTTTATCAATTTCTGCACAATTACTTTTTTTCAGAGGCCAAAATTTCAACTATTTTAATTACATGTTGATTTTGTACCATTAAAAATTCTAGCCCCATATAACCAAGAATGTGTAATTTTCTTCTTCTATCTATTAAATCCTTGCCAGTGTTTATTCCAACTTTTTTTTATTTATCATCAATGAATGTTTAAATATATTGTGATTTGATATATTTACTTTGTTTGTAACTGGGAGGCCTAGACTAATGGACAGAACCTCGGTATCAATATTACTAACTTATCGAAAGATTTTTTTGTCTCATGTTTATTTAGATCTCTTATTAACTTTACATATTTTAGCTCGAGTGTTGTCAGCCCTTGAGCTAGCCCGCTAGTCTGCCCTTGAAATAAAATGTTTGTCAGAGCTTCCTTTTTGTCTTCACCTAATCCTAAATTTATTCATTTAATTAATCTTCTGCATGTTTCTTTAATAATCCATTCCCTTAATCTATACTTTTTTCTGACAAAATTATTTGTTTGTAACTGGATGGCCTAGCTTTAGTGGCAGCCGTTGTAATGAAATTTATTGAAAAATAATTCCTTAACTCTTTACAAAACTCTCCGCATTTATAGATTATTTTTAACCGGCCCAATTTTCCACTATTTTAATTACATGTTGATTTTGTCCTATTAAAACATCTAGTCCCGTATATCCAAGAGTGTATATTTTATCGTTTCCTCTATCTCTTAAGTCCTTGCCAGTAGTTATTCTAATCTTTTTATTTTTATTTAACCTCAATGAATGTATGATTATTTTGTGATTTTATATATTCACTGACGTCATTACAAAAATTCCTTATTTTCAACCAAAGTTTCACATAACAAATCTTCTCGATATTTCTATAAGAATCAAATCTTTTATATGTACAATTTTCAGAAAAAATAATTTGTTTGTAATTAGGTGACTTACCATTAGTGGCAGCTATCTTAATGACCTTCTTGTGAAAATAAATTACTTAACATTTTATCAATTTCTGCACAATTACTTTTTTCAGAGGCCAAAATTTCAACTATTTTAATTACATGCTGATTTTGTACCATTAAAAATTCTAGCCCCATATAACCAAGAGTGTGTAATTTTCTTCTTCTATCTATTAAATCCTTGCCAGTGTTTATTCCAACTTTTTTTTATTTATCATCAATGAATGTATAAATATATTGTGATTTGATATATTTACTTTGTTTGTAACTGGGAGGCCTAGACTAATGGACAGAACCTCGGTATCAATATTACTAACTTATCGAAAGATTTTTTTGTCTCATGTTTATTTAGATCTCTTATTAACTTTACATATTTTAGCTCGAGTGTTTTCAGCCCTTGAGCTAGCCCGCTAGTCTGCCCTTGAAATAAAATGTTTGTCAGAGCTTCATTTTTGTCTTCACCTAATCCTAAATTTTATTCCACTACCGCCAATTCTACCCAATTGATCACAAACCGCTCATATCATTTTAGCTGTCTGATTTTTATTTCTTTATTCTGGAAGATTAGAAAGCATGTAATAGATATAATTAAAACCTCCTGAAGCAGATATTAAAGCAGCAAAAGTTTGAAAAATTTCTTTAAATTTCTTTTACTTTTAGTAAAACCAAACTCAGACTTAATAACTTTAAACTTTAAATACTCTTCAAACTAAAACTTGTAGTTGGTCTTATCAAAAACTGCTCTATCGGTCTCATCTTTATTTCGAATCCGCAAAATTTTTATCTATTTATCTCTTTCTGTCTCAGCTAAGCTATCTTTCAAGTTACAAGCTTTTTTATCAGTTTTATCCACTTCTGAATTATAAACAATATTTCTAGATTTATCTACTACAGTGATCTCACGCTCTTTAGGATTATACATTATCATATCTTACTGATATGCTTTACAAATATTTTGATCGCTATGTCTACATTGAAAGGTAACATTAAAGTTACTAAAGATTTCTGATTCATTATAACAAAAAAACATAGATAGTATCTGTATTACCTCTAGCCATATTGTCTATCTAAGCAGATTTTAGGCACATGACATGTGACATATAGCCATTTTTATGTTTTCATGTTTACCCGTTGTGAAAAAAATTGTAAGTGTTTTTAAAAATTGTCACCATGTAATCTAACACTGAAAAATTATGTTTCAAAGCAGACATGTCATTTTTAAATAAATCATTAATATCACCAATACCATGGCCTTCCATTCTCTTGTATCTTTACAGAAAATAAATATAGCAACTTTGATATAGGTTTTAGTTTTTTTAGTATTAGCTTTAGTTGTAGTGTTGCAGTAAGAATTGGCGTTAGCTATAATATTGGTATTAGTTGTAGTACTAGCTTCAGTGTTATCTTTAGTATTAGCATTAGTTGTAGTACTAGCTTCAGAAACAGTATTATTATTGGCCTTAGCAACAGTATTATTGGCCGTAGTAACAGCATTAGCATTAGTATTGGCTTTAGTAACAACATTAATATTAGTATTAGTTTTTATCAATCTGCGAAGCAGTTTCACTGATTGGCGAAACCACTTTGTGGATCTGCGGAGTAGTTTTGCTAATAAATGAATGTAAGGATTTAAGTTTTTCCTGATCCAGAAGCCCCGTAAATAATAGTATTTAAAGTTGATTCTTCAAACTTAAACGACTTAAACTCTTTTCCTTCATACCCTTTACAAATTTTCTTTAAAATTTCGCACAATTATCAGGAGATCAAATTAAAAGCAATATACTCAAAAAAACTTGAATAATAAATAAAATCTTAAGTCAAGCCATTTTTCTTATTTAGGATATAGATAAAATAAATGTTTTAACTTTAGAAAAATTTCTTGTCAAATAATAAATCAGTGAGTAAGTTTGCTCTTAAAAATATGAACAGATAAATCTAATATCAATGGAAATCATAGTGAGAGATGAAACACCAAAAACAGTTGGATATGAAGTTTATAATAATTTTTTGAACTTACTTCCAATTGAGGGCACAATTCGGTTTTTTGAAAACATCGAGAGATAGACTAGGAGCAATATATTACTTTGATAGATATTTTTATAGAAACACCACCAATATTTTAAAACGTTAGTTTGATTATGCTTCTGGTGAGAGAATACAGCGAGATAGTGACAGTTATTGTGTAGCTTATTGTTTATATATAATTTATCTCGTACTTATAGGATTTTTTTAAATTATGGATTAAATCGTTTTAGTATTACAGAGAGGTATAGCTCAGAGCCAAAAAAGCAATTGTTACATTGTTGACCAGAGGGTCCTTTCACAATGCTTTATCATAAAAAATGATAAAACTCTATCTGAAACTAGTCAAAATGAAAACGAAGAAGACTTAACTAATTTAGATTTTATTAAACCACCACTATCATTCAGTTTAGATGTATGATATCAGGTGCAAGTGAATGTGGTAAGACTTATTTATTGAAAAACCTGTTCTTAAAGAAATTAGACTTTGACAATTCCAATAATATAGGCCCCCACTGTTGGTCTTGGATTTTAGCCATGCCTAATTTATAGATATCCAGATATCAATGAACTAACTAAACCAGAAGATTTAGATAGAACACAAAACAATCAAATGATATTTTCTCCTAGGTTACTTATAAAGAATAAGTATTTCTGTAAAGGTGACATAATAATTGTAATAAGTTCTATCTCAAGCAGAATATGTTCTCTACTATTAGACAAAATGACAGAGAAAACTGTAATCTATTCTTATTATTCGAACAAAGAGTTAATGTAGTTGGAATAACAAATCACGACTTCTTTATGGAAGGAGAACTTAGTTATGTAGACTTTTCTAAACAATTTATTATATTATGATGTTTGGCCAATATCCTACAGTTATTTTCTTTATGAAATTTCTATCAAAGAAAATAATATTAGCAAACTAGGAAGGGAGTGGTATGATGTAGTAATATAGTTAAGTCTAAGTCTAAGTATATAGTTAAGTATAAGTCTTAATCTTAGTCTAGGTCTCTGAGTATGACTACATCTAAGTCTTAGTCTAAGTCTAGGAATAAGTCTTAGCCTCAGTCTTACATATAAACTAATCAGACCTAAGTTTTGCTTACTACGTCAGATGTAAGGTAATGTTTAATACATCGCCGTTGAAATCAATAGATCTGACATGTTGATATCTATTATGGAACTCAATATACTCTATTCTTTCCCCTTTAACATTTTGGTTCATTCAATTAGTAGGTTCAACACTTATCATATAAATTGGTGGTTCTATTTGATTTAAAGTATTTAGCATGTCCTGTATAAATACCATAATATTTAACACCCGAATTCACATTACATTGAATATTAATAGTATGAAAACCATGATATCCAAAAATTATAGTATCTAATTTGCAAGACTTCGAAGGGGAAGGAACCCATAAATCAAATCCACACTAGCATATAAAAATTGTTTATTCCCTTTATTTACATTAAACACTGAGTGATAAACTGATATTTTTATTAACCCCAACGTTGTTGTTTTAAGGATAGGTTCGCTGAAGTTAAATCGTTGTGTGGAGTCAATCGTCCTAACGTTAACTGTATGTTCTTTTTTAGTTTTAGTTAAAGCTTCATGTATCCTTTGTCGTTCATATGGGATTAGTTTGTCAGTCATTTTTATTTTCAATGATGCCATAGAAAAATTTTTAATAATGCCATAGCAAATGTAATAGCTAATCCAATAGCTAATGCAATAGCTAAAGTAAGAGTTAATGCCATAGATAATTTAATGACCATTACAATAAAAAAAACAGTAGCTAATACAATAGCGACTGCAATCATCAATACACTAACCATTGCAACAATCAATGTAATAACCAAT